>NW_028227268.1:92443098-93043098 GCF_978045245.1 Mus caroli | reverse complement strand
GCTGTCCTGGGCCTGGGTGGGGCCGGGCGGGGGCCGCAGGCGCCGAGTAGCTGTGCCAAGCCCCGTCGGCGAGAAGCCCGGAGACTGCGATACTGCTGCATTGTGCTGCATCACGGCGAGGGCACCGTAAGCCATCCATCTTGCCAACAACACACATCCCCGCCCCAAAAGCCCGCATCGAATCCATCTTCTGCTGAAGCACTCCCACACATCCCTTTCCTCACTAAGTGCCCCGGCTTGACTGCAAAAATAAAGGGCAATGCTTTCCGTACAGCCTCCCCTCATTAGATGGTACCACCTGGCACCTCTCCTGTCACCAAAACAAAGGGAAGGCTCCCTCGGAGAGGCTACGGTGATCCGGTGACCAGAGGGCACCTAGCCCACCTTCCCTAGGCAGGGCCCGAGGGTCCTTGCGCCCGCACGAACCTGTTGAAGACCCGGTGGCAGGACGTTAGGGCGGGCGCCGCACCCCAGGGCGGCTCCCCCAGCCCTGCGCGGGCGCGGAACTGGGCGAGGCGGGGGCGGCGGGGCTGCTGCAGAGCAGCACGGACCACGCCTGCCCGCAGCCCCACACCGTTACTCGCAGAGCCTGGACGAGGCCCCGGGAGACCCCCGACTCGGCACGCACCCCCTTGACAGGACCGAGTGCGTCCGGGGGGGCAAGCGACCTCACTGCGAAGCCCGCCGCGTCCGGAGGGCCGGCTCCCCGCCCCCACGGCCTCCGGGGTGCAGGGCAGCAGCAGCGTCATGCGCCCCGGCCCGCGCCCCTCCTCCGCTCTCCCGCAGGCAGCCCCGGGTGAGTTGGCATCCTCCTGCCTCGGCCCTTGACCTACCTTCGGAGGTGGGGTGGGGGGTGGGGGCCGGGGTCCCGTCCTCCTCCCGCTCCTCGGCGGCCGGGCCGGTAGGCCGGGGAGGCGACTTCGCAGGGCTGTCGGCGGCTGGGGCCGGGGCTCACAGGACGGGACCAGTGGGCGCTGCTGCGCTGGGCTGCGCGCTCGCTCCGGGCGGAGAGGCGGCCGGGGGAGGGACTGGAGGAATCTGCAGCCTGGACGGCGACAGCTGCACAGATTCCGGGGGCTGGGCGGGCGCGGGGCGGGGAGGAGGGAGGAGAAAACGCGCGGGCGGGGGCGGGGGCGCGGGGAGGGGCGGGGCGGGGAGAGGGGCGCGGGCGCGGGGAGGCTCGGCCGCGGGAGCGCGCACACGCCTCCCGCAGCACTCAAGCCTCCGCGGCTTCTCCCTGTCGCGCGCCCTCCGCCCTGCGCGCAGCCCTACAGCCCGGCAGCCGCCCACCCAGAGACGGTTCGGATGCGGCGGAGAACAGCGAGCGCGTGCACGCTCTCCGGAGCTCTGGCGCTTCCTCAGCCCCGGGCCGCGCACCCTGCGCCAGGGTCTGGCCTGGGCGGGGTGGGTACCGCTGCAACCGCTGCTGCGAGAGCAAAAGGACAATGGGGGCTTTTGTCCTTGCATGCAGTGAGGGCCAATTACTCGTTTAATTTGAGGCTAATTCGATTATCGCTATTGAAAAAGACAGGCTAATTTTCTCGGTTACTTGTGCAGCCTCTTCTTCCCTGCGACGTTCGCCTTTAGAAAAGGAGTTGCACCGGGAGGTTAGGGTGAGTCGTTTGTTTGCTTGGTTGGAGCTCAGTGATGATGTCCAGCTTGAAGACCGATGACGGTGACCTCTACGAAAGAAGCTTTGGGCGTTGGAGCCAGTCATGTGTGTTTCTTCAAACGGTTAATGGATTCCTCCCTGTGAATGCTATTTCACCTTTCCCCTCGAGGGTAGCTGGGAACAGCCCACAAGTGGTTTATCCAATTCTTGCCTCATGGCTAAGCACAGACTCAACTTTAACCAGAGGCCAGGTGCTTTGCCCTGGACTCCCGGCTATTATTGAGGATCCTTGAGATGACGTGAACACTGGAGTTCTACCACCTCCATTTTCTGACACTGGACATTTTTTGAATTTATGTTAATTACCCCCCCCCCTCCACAAAGCAGCCCACTGGCTATCTTGTCAGCTCCCAGGCTGTGTAGAAGTCCTGTAACTGCTCTAATGGGAGGGAAAGGATGGTGAATCATCATTCTAGGAATAGAAATGCTCTTTGGAGAACAGGATCTGGAGAAACTGATTTCCTCCCATTTCTGTAAGATCCCCAACTGTGGGCTTTTCAAGGGAAGATGGTCCTTGACTTATAAAAGGCAGTGTTCCCTGGAGATCTGCTCACCTGCTTAAAAAGCAACCTGGGCTGATGGAAGCATATTTTAGTACTAAAATAAAACAAAATCCAATTGTCGTAGTGCATTGACGATGATTGTTTTAGAGCTTTACTATCAGTTTGCTTTTGATTATATGGAAAAAGTTGAGGAAGGCAAGTAATTTAACATTTTCCTCAGAAGGTTCATAACAGAGCCAGAAGGTCAATTCATTCAAGGGTTGGATTCTTTGTTCTTTTGAATTTGTTGTTCAGTTAAGAGGTACTAAAAGTATTTGTTGACCTAAATCAAACAAAATCTACATCGGAACTGCTACCCTTATTGGTAATGAAGGAAACCCACTAGAAATGAAAGTTGCTGCTTCCCTTTTGAGGGTCAGTGGGGGGGGGGGTTTGTCTCTGGTATGAACCTACCCACACTGTTAATAGATCACCAATCTAAACCACATCAATGCTGGGGAATGCCTCACTTTAAATTCTTCCAAAGCTATTGTGAAATGGTAACACCCCAATGCTTCCTTCATCACAGATAGCAGGTACTTAAATCTTCCTTTGATGGCTGACTCATCTCCCCCATTCCACTCCCACTTAAGTTTTATTTTTTTTCTTCAAAAAGGAGCCCCCCAACTGGTAATTAGTCCAAAAAAGATGTGAAAGTCAAAGATTCAGAGGTTTACCATAAATACTTACCTCACCACTTCAAACTCCTATCTTTTGATAGAAAATAAAAATCACCCAGAAAGTACCAGTTCTAAACCTAGAGATATTATTTGAAAGATATCTCTTTTTAAAATATAATTATTGCAGATGTTTTTTTAAATTTTATTTTATATATATATATATATATATATATATATATATATATATATATATATATGACGAGTACACTGTAGCTGTCTTTAGACATATCAGAAGAGGGCATCAGATCCCTTTACAGATGGTTGTGAGCCACCATGTGGTTGCTGGGAATTGAACTCAGGACCTCTGGAAGAGCAGTCAGTGGTCTTAACCACTGAGCCATCTCTCCAGCCCCGAAAGATATCTCTTTAAAAGGCAAATATTTAGAACAAAACTTTAAACTTAGTGACAGTGACAACTCAGAATTATCTTCAAATATCTCAGAAGCAGTTCTGTAGAAGTTTATCTTTACTTTAGAATCAAGGTTGATTTAAAGGAACCTAGAATTTATCATTATCATGTCTGTAACATACTATCTTCCATTAAGAAAAACCAGAAACCTATAATTATATTAGACTTTGTCTTCCAGAGAAACAATGTAGGGGTTCTTTTTGCTTTTTTGAGACAGGATTTCACTTTATTACAAGGCTCATCTTAAGCTCACGCCAATGTACCCATGTCAGCCTCTTGAGTGATGGGCTTCCAAGGCATGCACCATGATGCCCACTAGAAATATTTTGTTATGAAAATGTTGTGAGGGGTTGGTAATTTAGGTCAGTATCGAAGTTCGATATTTAGCAGGGGTGGGAGACACTCAAAATCACAAAAGTTTTGCAGATATAAATTGTCATTTTAACTTTCCATTTAAAATATGGAGGGAAAATGTCCTTAACACGTGTAACTGTCACCTGTGTTATGATGCTATAATACAAAATCCCCAAATCTTAGCATCGCATAACAGGTCCCTAATTCAACAAAGGTTAATGTTTTTGCTTTGTAAAGTCAGCTCTGGATTGAAGAGGCTTTCTGGGGAAGCTAGCTTCCCATACCAGCTCAGCATTCCAGGCTATGTTAATGTTAGGGTACCTCCCCTTCAATGAGTGGTTCCACTCCCTGGTGAGGGAAGCCTGTGATAGAGGGTTAGGTATCAGCAACTAGCAAATGACACTTGGTCTCTTTCTCCCCATTTTATGCCAAAGTCAGTCATATGACTACACCTGAAGCCAGGTCTGTGTGAACAAGAAGTCTGTCTACTACCACCTATTTGGTTTGGAAAAGAACGAATGATACCCTAGTCTTCTCTTTGTTATATATTAGCCCAAGTAGAACCTATTGTTTATTATACTGGCCATAGCCTTAAACTTTAAAAATCAAAACATGTTTTTAAACCTGAATGAATTTCTGTAGTTTTTATCTTTTTTTTTTCATAATTTTTATTCTTAATCATGCCCTCTTTTTGACCCCTATCAAGAGTGGGAAGTTTTCTTATCATCAGAATGTTTCAGTCAAGTGTGGTAGTGTAAGCATGTATTCCAGCACATGGGACTCAGAGGCAGGGTATTCTCTGCTACTTACCAAGTTTGAGGCCAGCCTGAGCTACATGAAACCATGTCTCAAAAATTTTTTAGTTTTATATTGAACAGAAAAAAAAACCGTAAAGACATATATTCAACCAACTATCATGAATGAATACTTTTTGGCACTAAACGCACAACTTCTGACATAAAGTAATTTATTCTTTGATTAATTTGGTAAGTATATTCCTAGAAGAATAAGATATATGTTCTAAAAGAGAGCAGTGGGCAGTTTGTTTGTTTGTTTGTTTGTTTAAATCATCCTTTCCTGAATTTTCGATTTTAGAGGGTAAAAATATTATTATGTGATATGGTAATATAAACATAAAGAAATAATATTTAGAACTCCTTTTTCTTATTCTTTTTTCTTTTCTTTCTTTCTCCGCCTTCCCTCCTGCCTTTTTTGTTTGTTTTTTGTTTTTAGAGACAGGTTTCTCTGTGTAGCCTTGGATGTCCTGGAACTTGTTCTATAGACCAGAATTTCCTTGAACTCATAGAGATCCTCCTGCCTCTGCCTTCAGAGTGCTGGGATTATGGGCATGTGCCACTACCACCGGGCAAGAACCTTAGAACTCTTTAAAGTAACAAAATCCGAACTAAAAATGGACAAAGGACCTGAATATATCATTCACCAATGATACCGAAGTGTCCAACAAGCTCCTGAGAATATGCTCAACTTAAATGACAATTAAAAACAAGAGAAACTACCTCATATGCATTAAGGTACCTATAATTAAAACAAACAAAAAGAAAATAACAAACATTGGTGAGAACTGAGAAATCGATGATAGAAACAAAAACAATAATGCAGCCCCTGTAGGGAAAAAAAAATCTAGCAGGCTCCCAAAAAGTCACTTACTGCATGACTGCAACCCCAAAGAATTAAAAGCAGGTATTTAAGGAAACACTATACCTGATCTTATGATCTTATGAGCAAATGGTATTATTCATGATAGCCAAAAGTTAGAGAGACATCCCAAAAGCCCATCAGGGAATGAGTAAAGAAAATGTGCTGTATGTACAGTGATAAACGCTGTAATAAACAGAGGACTGATGATGCAGGTGATCCTTGGGAAGGTTAAGGGAGAGAACCTAAATAAAATGTTCACATTATGTTATTTGATTTACATGAAATATCCCAAATAGGTAAATCTCTGAAGATGGAAAGCATATTGGTGGGTGGTGGGTGTAGGAAGTAGAAGAGGTAGGAAAGATATGGGAAAAACTGCAGAATGGATATGGGCTTAATGTCACTTTGGAGTTATGAAAATAATTTTGAGCTAAATAAAGATGGTGGTTTCATAGCCTACTTATGAAACACTGCTGAATGCTCTCTTTCACCAGGAGTGGTGGTATCCACTTATAAACCCAGGACTGAGAGGCAGAGCAGAGTGTCAAGAGTGTGTTCAAGGACAGCATGATCTACACAATGATATCCCAAGCCTTTAAGTAAATAGACAGACATTAAAAATGAAGGAAGAAGCCAGGGCTACACAGAGAAACCCTGTCTCAAAAAACCAAAAAAAAAAAAAAAAAAAATGAAGGAAGATGATGATTTTTGTTTTATGCATGTTATTTAAAGTTTTAAATTTATTTCAAAAGTAAACCATTTAAAATTAAATCAGTTAGAATTAAAAATAAAAATTAAAAGCCATTTAAAAGCAAAGTCATTTAAAATTCCTTATTTTGTATCATTACCCAGTAATTCCCTAGCTGCTAGAAAGGCTTTTTTAGCTTTTTCAGATCTGCCTGCATATTCCTCTTGAGAAAGGATTTATCAGTTTATCTCCCAGATACATGCTGACCAATTTCACATGCATATAGTTGAAATAAAGAAATATAATAATAGTGGTTCTGAGTTTCTAGTTGTTGGGATGAAGCTAACAAGGATGGTTTCCTGGAATCCCTCTCAACTGGAGAAGCAGGTATGAATACTTTTTGGCACTAAACGCACAACTTCTGACATAAAGTAATTTATTCTTTGATTAATTTGGTAAGTATATTCCTAGAAGAATAAGATATATGTTCTAAAAGAGAGCAGTGGGCAGTTTGTTTGTTTGTTTGTTTGTTTAAATCATCCTTTCCTGAATTTTCGATTTTAGAGGGTAAAAATATTATTATGTGATATGGTAATATAAACATAAAGAAATAATATTTAGAACTCCTTTTTCTTATTCTTTTTTCTTTTCTTTCTTTCTCCGCCTTCCCTCCTCCCTTTTTTGTTTGTTTTTTGTTTTTAGAGACAGGTTTCTCTGTGTAGCCTTGGATGTCCTGGAACTTGTTCTATAGACCAGAATTTCCTTGAACTCATAGAGATCCTCCTGCCTCTGCCTTCAGAGTGCTGGGATTATGGGCATGTGCCACTACCACCGGGCAAGAACCTTAGAACTCTTTAAAGTAACAAAATCCGAACTAAAAATGGACAAAGGACCTGAATATATCATTCACCAATGATACCGAAGTGTCCAACAAGCTCCTGAGAATATGCTCAACTTAAATGACAATTAAAAACAAGAGAAACTACCTCATATGCATTAAGGTACCTATAATTAAAACAAACAAAAAGAAAATAACAAACATTGGTGAGAACTGAGAAATCGATGATAGAAACAAAAACAATAATGCAGCCCCTGTAGGGAAAAAAAAATCTAGCAGGCTCCCAAAAAGTCACTTACTGCATGACTGCAACCCCAAAGAATTAAAAGCAGGTATTTAAGGAAACACTATACCTGATCTTATGATCTTATGAGCAAATGGTATTAATCATGATAGCCAAAAGTTAGAGAGACATCCCAAAAGCCCATCAGGGAATGAGTAAAGAAAATGTGCTGTATGTACAGTGATAAACGCTGTAATAAACAGAGGACTGATGATGCAGGTGATCCTTGATGATGAAAAGAAGAAAAGCTTCAGGCTCCAGGACACAGCCCTGGTGACACGAGGCTGTGGAGCACTTCAAATGTGGCTAGAGCAACAGGAACCTGACTTTAATCTCACTTAGTTTTAATGAACTAAATTTTAAATTTAGAACTTACAAAGTACTTCCCTAACACTTACAAGTCCTGGATTTGATCTCAGAATAACAAAGCTTAGAAAGAAAAAAGTAACTCTTTTATATTTAAATTTTGAATTTTGATTTGTTATTAGTAAACTTTTCAAAAACAATCTACTCAGTAAACTTTATTAATTCTATATTAGAGTCCAAAGTCTTCTTAGTTAAAAAAAAAAAAAAGAACTAAAATCTCTCTCATGCTTTGTTTGTTTATTGAGACAGGGTTTCTCTCTGTAAGAGCTGTTGACTGTTTTGGAACTTCACTTTGTAGACCAAACTGGCTTAGAACTTACAGAGAGCCATTTGCCTCTGCCTCCTGAGTGCTGGGATCAAAGGCATGTGCCACCACACCATGCTCCCCAATTGTTTTAAATTATATTTTGTGTATGTGTAAGGGTCTATTCTGTGAATTCTAGAGACCAAACTTGGGTTATAATTCTTGGCAGAGAACAAACTTACCAGCTAAGCCATCTCTGTAGTCCTCAGGTCATAAAATGTATATAATGTTGATATGACACTACTGATAAGTATAATATCTATTTTTTAAATTAATATTATCTTTTTAAGTTTGAAAATGCAAGCCATTGTATATTTTAAGTCACATATGCAGCTTGCATCTTCCTTTCTCTTGGACAGTACTGTTGTAGACATTGTCAGATGAGATCTTCAGTAATTAAAGCTTCAGGCTCAGAAAAACTGAACAAAAGCAACTAAAATTTGGAATATGATATAAAGTAATAACTCCAAATAGAGATCAGATGTCTAAATCCAGTTCTTCTACATCTCCACCAGCCTAGGGCAACTCATGATGCTTTTCTTTGAGCAGAGGCACAGTGTCAGTCTCTGGAAGTCTACATAAAACTTTGGCAATGACAGAGCCCCATTGCTTCATGATAAACCTCTGTTCAGCCTTCCCCAAATTTCATACAATTTGTTGGCCTATGTAAAGGATTCATGCCTCAAATTCATTAAGGAAATTGCAGAGATTCAAAGTGAATGGGTGTGTGTGTGGCATGGACATTTCTCCACAGACAGCAGACAATGGCCATGGCAGCTTGCTGGAGTACTACTCTATCTCTGACAGTGGTTCTCAGCCTTCCCAGTGCTGCCACCCTCTAATACAGCTCCTCATGTTGTGGTGACTCCAATCATAAAATTATTTTCATTGCTACTTCATAACTTTAATTCTGCTATGGATATGAATCACAATGTAAATATGTGATATGCAGGATATCTGATATTCGACCCCCAAAGAGGTCACAACCCACAGGTTGAAAACGTCTAATTTAGATTGAGATCTTAAATATTGTCTGCTTTGCTCCCTAAATAACACCCTTGAATTGGGATAACCTAATTTTCATCCTACACCTTCAGATATGAATTTCAATACATGGTCACAGCATAAATGATGTCTTCCTGTTGGAAGATAAATGGACCTCTACCCTGACCACCCTACTTGTTTCTTCTGGCTATTTCTCCTGAGTTCCTCCTTTTACCCATAGCTTAGAGCAAGCACAAGCTTGATTCCCCCTCTTACTCTGTCTTAGGCACAGTGAGGTTTTGTGTATTCCAGACCAACTTGAGTTTGAGATCTCCTATGGCAGCCTTCTGATTGTTGGGATTGCAAGCATTCATGTCACTCCACTCCACAGGTGGTATCCAGAAGTTTGAAAAGATCTGAGACATTTTACTCATTAGCCATTGATATAAACATATTTAATTTTAAGAGGTGGTCAAAGACACCCTTTACGCTCAATTAACATAGTTACAATAAAATTGTAAAAAGATGTTTTTTAGATGAAGACTGTAGGAATGGAAAAGTTTTAAGTACCTGAATTCTTAAATGCTTGTTTCAAACAACCCAACTTGAAAGTCATCCACTTGTTGGTAAGTGCTGCCAATGTGGAATAAGAAAATAAAAGGAAGACAACTTTTAAGTAGAAAATCCCCTGTGTTCGGTGACCAGAACAGTTTGTTTTCTAAAGGGGACAGGAGGTGGAGGTGGGGTGGGGGAAGTGTTTGTTTTTATGAGGACTGCTTTGAAGAGCTCTTCTAAAGCCTTCCCAGCAGTGGCCAAGCAGGAGTTCTGGGTAAACACAAGCATGTCTCAGCTGCAGAGACATTTACACTTTCCCAATCTCTCTGAAAACATGAAGCTGAGAAATAGTCCATACACAGGATCTCAAATTGCTGTGGAATGTAAAATAGGAAATGCACACCACCCCCCAACCGCCACCCTCACATTTCAAGTTTGAAAGAAGTCTGGGATTTCCCTCATTGGGTGGGAAGACTGTGTCTGAGGTGTAGACTCTGTGGGCAGAGAGTTGTTCATAAGCCTTTTCCTGATTGGTCTTAGGTATTGATGTAGGTTATATCAGCTTTACCCATCACTAGGAGAGGAATCAAAGTTTTCTCTACTCAATTTATTTGCCCTCTGTGAGATTTGAGATTTATCTCAGCTACTTGGTCTGTCCTCATGAACTTAATCCTCCCTGATCTTCACAAGGAATATGGTTGCTGACATTGCTCCCAGCCTCCCGTCCCTGGTGACAATGGCCCAAGGCCTCCAAACCACCCAAATCGGGTGGTATGAACTGAAGAATCCAGTCTCCAAGAATGTCTTACAGGCCAAAATTCCTAATGACAACTCGGCCTTTGGGATTTGTACCCTAGAATGAAGCTACAGTGATAAATGAATCCATCCTCCCTAGTTCTCCAGTCCCACCCCAAACTACAATCCAGAAAAATAAGCATCTATTTTATTGAACATGTTCATTGCCACAGTCACAGATTTCTCTTTCAATTGAAGATTTTTCTTTGGATAGGCAATCCTTTCACTTTATCAAGCATGGCTAGGGAGATGGGCAGTACTCAAGTGCTTCCTTGTGCAACAAAAGGACTTGAGTTTGAATCCCCAGAACTCTTGTAAAGTCAAGCATGGGAACAGATATCTGTAATTCCAGTGTTCTACAGAGAGATGGGAGGTGGAGACAGGAGAGTCCTGGAAGCTTCTGGGCCAACTTTCCTGGCTTACCCAGAGGCAAACAATTTCATACAAGGTAGAACGAAGGTGAAGACTGATACCCAAGGTTCTCCTCTAACCTCCATATACATGCTATAGCATATGTGCACATGCATGAACACACAAGAACAGAGAGACACAAATCAGGGCACTAGGGAGATGGCTCCATGGGTAAAGAATGTGCCACACAAGTACAAAGACATGAGTTTGGATTCCCAACACCCATGTACAAGCCAGGCATGGCAGAGAGTGCTGGTAACCTCAGCACTGTGAGATAAGGGTAGGGATGGAGGATGGGGGATATAGACAGATCCCAGGAGCTCACTAGCTAGTTAATATGTCTGAAACAAGAAGTTCCAGGTTCAAGGAGAGAATCTGTCACCCCAAAATACAGTGATAAGCCATAGAGGCAGACATCGTCCTGTTGTGGACTCCACACGCACATGCATAAGTGAGCATACCTACAGTCATTTGTGCACACATATGAGTACAACACACACATCAAAATGATAATAAAGATATGTAGATATGTAGTCTGAACTGGTAAGAAGGCTCAGTGCTGTGCAACTGTGCAAGTCTGACAGGTTGAGTTCAATCATGAGAATGTACATATGTACAAGGTGCAAGGAGAGAACCAGGTCCACAAGTTATCCTTTAGTCTCAACATACACACCATAGGATGCATGTCCACTCTGCCACCATCACCACACATCATATAAGCATACACATAATAAAAAATTAAAATAAAAATATATGTACCTTTATTTACTTCATCCAACTCCATTTCCATTCACTTCATAACCCTCCTACTCCATATAAGAAACCATATTTAAAGCCACATTAAAAATGTTTAAAACCACATTGTAAATAGTTGAAGCACTACTCTTTTAGGGTACCAATCCAATGTTTCCTTAGGCATATATAAACAGAACCAAATGCAGTTCTTACTACTTCCCTTTACTTCTTACTCCAGCGGTAGCAGGCTGCGAAGTTTGTTGATCCTTGCTGCTTTTACTTATGGCATCCTAAGGAGATTTTTGTCAGATCCTTTATCTTTTCTTTATCATTGTAGCTGTGTAGTGTCCCATGATATACCACTTATTTATTTCTTTGATGTTTTCAGTCTTTTGCTTTTATGAGCAGCTCAGTTAACAGTTTCTAAACAGAGACTTTTGTGTTCAAAATGTTCCTTTTAGTCACTTGGGTGTCTAAAGATGGCTAAAGAGTCTGCAATAGACGTGCATAATAGTAGAGATGGGTGTGCCTACAGAGATGTCCATGTAACTGCTTTGAGAAAGAGAAAGCCCAATTACCAGCATGGAGTGATAACTTTAAAGGTGTAGTAGAGGCACACATGTCCTGGTGGCAACCAACAGCTCTCTTCATTGGGTTAAAGATCCACTCCAAAAGAGACCACGCTTGGTAGTGAAGTCATGGTTACTGGAGGAGAATCAGTAACTACTAACTTATTAAATCAACATAATCTCTGGCAACAATCCATAAACATTTGCCCTCACACACACAAATAAGTGTAGTCATCACTCCTCACCATGGAAATGTATCTTTGTAACAGATGGAGTTCACTACAGAAAAGGACAGCTAATCAAAATGTGGAGCCCACTGTAAACCACTCCTGCAGCTAAAGCTCAGTGAACATTGCAGGAGAGAGAGCAGAAAGATTGTAAGATACAGAGGATCAGGAAATTTTCCATAAGACTGTCTCCTAGTAATCAGAAGCTACACCCATACAGTCTCACCCATTTGACTGTTAAATAAGGATTACACTAATGAACATGTCAAATTCTACAGAGCAAAGCCCATGGGACCTCAACCCTACACAAAGAATTGTGGCCAACCGAGGAGAGTTGGGAATAAGAGAGGTGGTCTTCCCCAGAGAAGAGCACACCACCTTGCTATCCAGTGCCAAATGGTCATCCCTGAAGACATACATTCCGGAAAATTGGGAGGAGCAAATGACAGGTTTTTAGAGGGAGGAAAGGGATGGGAGAAGTGTTGCAATTAAATTATAGTCTCAAAAAATAAAATAAAATAAAAAAGAAAAGAAGAGAAGAGAAAAGAAAAGAAAAGAAAAGAAAAGAAAAGAAAAGAAAAGAAAAGAAAAGAAAGGAAAATAGGAAACCAGTAGGGTATGGTGGCACACATCAGTAATTTAAGAACTTAGGCCACTGAGACAGAATTGAAAATTCAAGGTTAATCTGAAATGCACAATGAGGCTGAGGCCAGCCTCAGTGAATCCATCTTTAAAAGCTTATGAGCAGAGGAGCAAAGCAGTATGTATAATATAAAAGTAGAAGGGGGACCACAGGAAAGGAGACAGGGAAGGGGGTCTAAAGGAAGGGGGAGGGGGTAACAAGAGAGGGTAATGGACAAGAAACAAATGAACAAAACCCAAAATATGGCATGTTTTCTTTTCTCCCTGAGTTATGGTTCAAATCTATATGTAAATAAGCATGTGTGAGCATACTCATATGTATATATGGCATGAAAGCATAAGTAGACTATGGGGGAGAGGAAGAGGGAGAAAGGCCGATGAAGAAGTGGCAGGGACTGAACATCAGCGAAGGACAATGGCATTATCAAACTCATAACTTTGTATGTACGTTTTAAAAAGTTATTAAAAGAATCAACTAAGAGGTAAATGTTTCATCTCTTATTTTAAAATTAGCTTACCCCAATCTCTTCTTCCTCTTTGTTCTAGATGATTCAGGAAGAGTGCTCCTCTGGGAAAGCCCCACCAGGCAAAGCTGGAGAAAGGCCGGAAGGGCGTGTCCTGTCCAACCTCAGGCCGGTTCACTCATTGCAATCAGGAAATGTCTAATACAGAAGATGCCAGAATCTTTCTTTTTCTCTGCGGCTGCACTCCACCTTCCATATCTCAGGAAAGTGGTCTTGGTTTGGTTTTGGTCTGGGTCTTTTTATATGTTCATGTGATTTTTTTCTTTCTTTGGTTTTGTTGTTGTTTTAATACCAAAATGGAAAGACTTAATTGGTTTCCAGAGTAGGAAACACCCAATTTCTGCTCTAGTTTTTGTCTTTTTCATATCCTGAGGTGAATCATGTTGGAGACACAAAAAGCAGATATAGGGCACATCAGCCTCCTCAATGTTCAATAACTTATTTTTACATGAACTTAGCTTCTGATTAGCTGCTAGTTAACATACAATCCAAAGCTGCAGTCTTACCCCTATGAAAGAGTGTCTGCAAAGAGTGCCTTCTTCGTCTCTGGCTGGAAGTCCCCGGGAATGAAAACTTACATATGTGCTTCAGCTGAACCAAGTAAAACTTTTATCAAAAAGTTTTATCAAAAAAACTTTAAGCACATGAAAATGATACTCTTTAGCTATAACGTCTGCCCACGGAAAGCCGTTTTAAAGCAGGTGCTGTTACATTTGGTAAATTGAGTGGATTCTCTATTTCAACTGCAGGGGTATGTTCTGAAATTTTGGATATTTGGAAGGACCTCAGGAATGGCCAGAAATGCTACTGGTGGTGGTTTAATTTTAACAGATTGATCTGATTGTAAAGGAATAATGCTACTAACACCCCCTTTCATTTAGAGACATCTTAGACACAGCTCCAAACTTTGAAAACCACGTAAGACTACTCATAGAAGAATTACTTCACAATTTAGGAGATATTTGATGGTGATTTCTTCAGGTAATTGCATTGGCTCATGGGTGTTTTCCTAGCAGAGTTTTTGCACTACTTTGCTGCTGATTTTATTGTAATTAACTTTACTTCACACAAGTCTGTGAATGAATGATGAACCTTCTCCTTAGCAACTGTTTAAGATTGGAATGTATGATATCGTCAGTACTTTTATGCCGCACATATACAGGAACCCAAAAGGAACATACAAATAAAAAGTATCTTTTCATTTAAAATCTTTTTCAGGACATAATGAACAATATATAGCAACTCAAATATTGATGAGCTGATTGAAACTCAGAAGTGTTAAGAAAGACCTCGCTTAACCACTGATATAAATATCTCCTTTTTGTAACACACTCTCTAATCTATATAAAACTTGGGAATGTTCCTCAAGCAAAAGGACTCCCATCTCAGAAAACATGAGAATTGCAGTTCTGTGCAGTTCTGTGGTTTCTTAAGTCATAGAAGTAGATAGAAATTCTGTGTTTGAATGTAGGTTGAAGGACATTTAAAACTGAATTGTAACCCTAGCAACACCCTCCCTATGAGCTCAGGCATTTGAATTCAGCTCCTGTGCTTCTTTATCCACCAACTTCTAGTCTAGACTGTCCCAAGGCCTTGGGTATTCTGCAGAGTAATCAAGAAGAAAACCTGAAGGACATGGGAGTGGGGGGAGGTGAGTACCTGGTTAGGACAGGGCTTGTGCACAAACTTTGCACTGGCTTTTATTGGTGGGGTTTTATGTTCTGGATCATTTCTTTTCTGTTTAAACATTTTCTTCGGCCTCCTGGAAACCTGAAGTCTCCATGGAACATTGCACAAAGGGTCATCAGC
The DNA here is from genome assembly GCF_978045245.1 of Mus caroli. Classification (NCBI taxonomy): domain Eukaryota; kingdom Metazoa; phylum Chordata; class Mammalia; order Rodentia; family Muridae; genus Mus; species Mus caroli. The sequence continues at coordinate 93,028,052 of NW_028227268.1, read as the reverse complement.
ACTGCAGTTTACCAAAATAACTGGGGCCTATTTATAAACCACAGGAAACTGTCTTTGCTCAGGATGCAGTCTGAGTAAATAATTTGAAATATGGAAAACACTGTCAATCATCCATGTTTTCTCTATCTACTGTTTCCCAAGCTGGCCTGGGGCATCCCTGAGTTTCTACACCTTTACTCATATGGTTCCTGAGATGTCTTTCCTGTTTCTTCAAATCCTCCTCTCTTTATGACTTGGAGTCCCTGTTTTGAGAGTGAAAGTTAACACTTCTGCACCTTTTGGCAGCCACTTCCCTCCCCCAACTCAGGGATCTCTCTTGTCTCTTCCTGCTCCTCCTTCTTCCTTTAACTCCTCTCCCTCTATCTCTCTCCTGTGTGTCTTCTTTCCTCTCTCCTCTCTTTCCTCTTCTCTCCCGTGTCCTTTCTCCTTTCTCTTATCTCTGTCTTTCTCTTCTCTTCTCCTGTCTCTTCTCCAACTCTCTCTCCTTCTTTCTCCTCTGTGTTCTCTTCTCTCTTTCTCTCTCCTGTCTCCTTTGGCTCTTTCCTCTTCTCTCCTGTATTCCCTCTCCCCTCTGTCTCTACTCTCCTTCTGTCATTCACTCTCTTCTCTCTCTACCCCTCTTCTTCTCCCTCACCTCTCCTTTCTCTCCTCCCCTTTCCCTCTCTTTTCTCTACTCCTCTGTCTAACCAATTACTCACTTTCAATCTGTAACACATCACTGAACACTTGATTGAGCCCTGCCTTACACTGTTGTACCCTTTTGGTTCTTCATAAAGCTGGGTTTCTTCTGGAGTTTCTGAAGTCTCCAAAACTATAAACTCCTTGAGGAGGTGCCCTGCATGATAAGCAAAGTGAAGCACATAAACAACACTGGTCATTTGCTGACAAAGGATGGTAGTTTTCAAATGGTCTATAGGTAAATAAGATCACAGAGAACCAGTATGTAACATAGACTATAGCTTGCGTCATTGTGGTTGAGTTTTGGGTTAGACACAGTGGCATTGTAAGCTGGACCCTACTCTTCTCTCTGAGGAGGCTCTGAAGCACTCTTGGAGTTCATCATCCTTTCTCTCCTACCCTCTTGCCAGCCAATGTTCTTAGGCTTTTTACCTGGAACATAAACAATACCTAAGTTTATTAGGTTTCTGTTGCTAAAAAGTAACTGAGATAAACTTCTTAAAAGGTGGGCATTTTTATTTCATCTCACAGTTCCAGCGGTTTCAACCCATGATGAGTGGGCTCCCTTATTCTGAGGCCAATGGTAAGAGATCATGGTGTGGGGGCACATGATGGAACAAAGCTGCTTACCTCATAGTAGCTGGAACACAGAGGAGGGTCTGGGATCCCAGTATCTCCTTCAAGGTCACATGACCTAACTTCTTTCCATTAGGTCCCATCCCTTAGAGGCTCTATAGCTCCCCAGGTTGGTGACCAAGCCTTTTTCAAATGGTCTTTGGAGGACATTCCAGAGTCAAACTAGCACTAAGTTTCTGCACTTCATTCCCTTGAGACTTGAGCATTAATGTATCTGAGCTGAGCTAATATTATGAACCATCTTCCAAATCTAAGCAGCCTGACTTCACCCAGGGATCCTCAACCAATTAGAATTCTGTTTGTTTCATTTTGGAACCATTGTTTTGATCGAATCTCTCTTCCTTTACTACTGCAGCATAGAAGGATGCATAGATGATGGAAGTCCTAAAAGTCTCTGATACTATTTCCAATTAACAAATTCTTCCTGACAAGGAAGTTAATTGCAAGGAAACAGAGTTTCTATTGCTGTTATAAACATGACCAAAAGCAATGTGGACAGGAAAAGGTTTATTTCATCTTACACCTCAGGTAACAGTCTATCACTGAGGGAAATCAGGACAGGAACTTAAACAGAGGCCATGGGGGAAATGCTGCATACTAGCTTGCTCCCCATGGTTTGCCCAGCCTGTTTTCTTATAACATCCAAGACTACCTGCGCAGGATTAGCACTGCCCACAGTACACTGGTCACTCCTTTGCCTCATTAGTCAAGAAAATACCCTCAGCTTACCCACAAATTAGTCTGGTTGGAGCATTTCTCAATTGAAGTTGAATCATTTCTCAAATGATTCTAGCTTGTTCAAATTGACAAAACAAACAAGCAAGCAAGCAAGCAAGCAAGCAAGCAAGCTAACCAGGATGCACATCCACTCAGCATCAGGAACAGAATGAATTGATTGATTTAATCTATTCCCCATCATTCTACCAGAAAAAATAGAAATGTTTATTAAATGAATAAAGAATTTAACGTTTTTTTGTTGTGTTGTCTTAAAAAAAAAGTTGGCTTTAACTCCCAGTGCTTTCTTATGTAACAAAAAAGTCAAGCAAAGGACATGGCTTGGTTCTGTGTGCACTGGGCAGGCTGCCTGCATGATTACAAGTGCTGGGTAGTTGGAGGCAATTTGTTCCTTGAAGATTATCATGTAATTCCTCCTTAACCCAGAAAGTGTGCAGAAAGTGACTTTCTCTGGGTAAGTCAGTGTGAATTTTGGTCCATTTTTGATGTTATGCTGGGGTTAAATAAATATTAATGGCTTAATGGTAAGAATTCTAAATATGGTGGCAAGAATCCTCAGACCAATTCTTCTGATTAACTATAGATAACTCACCTAGCATATCCATGTCTCTCTGCACATCTGTAAAATGATGGGGATTGATCCCATAGGATTTTAACACTCCTTCCAGTTCATAACCTTCCCAGATTTTTAAGAAATTCTGGTTGGCTTTTAGACTAGCTTGAAACCTATAAACCAGACAAGTTATTCTAGAAATAAAATTGGTATCATTCAACAGTCACAGTTATAATTAGAATACTAGACTTGGTAGGTAACAGTCTTTCCTGTAGATAATTCAGGTTAAATGGTATTAATATATGCTAGGAGAGGTGCAAACAGCCCAGTTAAAGGAAAATTTCCTATATCAGTATTTCCCAAAGTTTACATCCTAGGATACTATCCTACTGAATTCATAATGCAGCTGTGTCCCACTAAAGTCCTTTATGAAATATTTATTTGTTTGTTCTTTATTTCCATCCCAAATGCCTCCCCCACTTACCCCAGTCCCAACAATGGGTAGATACCCAACTGTGGGTATCTACATCTGTTTCAGTAGGCTGCTGGGTAGAGCATCTCAGAAGACAGTTATGCTACGCTCCTGTCTACAAGCATACCAGAGTACTATTAATAGTGTCAGGGATTTGTGCTTGTCCATGGGATATGTCTCAAGTTGGGCCAGTCATTGGTTAGCCCTTCCTTCAGTCTCTGTTCCAATCTTTGTCCGTGCATTTCTTTTAGACTGGACAAATATTGGGTTGAAAGTTTTGTGGGTGGTTAGTGTCCTTATCACTCCATTGGGGGTCCTGCCTGGCTACAGGAGGTTGTTTGTTTGTTTGTTTGTTTGAAAGAATGTCTCTATACATAGCCTTGGCTGTCCTGGAACTCTGTATAGACCAAGTTGGCCTCCAACTCACAGAAATCTGCCTGCCTCTCAAGTGCTGGGTTTGAAAGCATGCACCACCATGGCAGACAAATTTAAGTCGTTTTAAAAAGATTTATTATTATTTGACGTGTGCATATGTGCATGTGGGTATGTGCTTGTGAACACAGGTACCTATGGAAACCAAAAGTGTAGAATCCCTTAGAACTGGAATTATAGACAGCTGTACGCTATTGATGTGGGTGCTGGAAACTGAACTCCAGGCTTCTTGAAGAGCATCAACTGCTCTTAGCTGTTGAGCCATCTCTTTAGTCCTAGTGATAAATTTTGAAAGTTAATATTGTTTACCTGAGTGTTAAGGAAATCATCTTTGACAAGAAAACCACATGGCAATTTTCTTAAACGGTTTATGCTGTTATTTTTAACATTGTCTTAATTTTAATTTTAATATATGATTCAATATTAAAGAAACACAGAGGATATAAATGGAAGGTGCTCCAAAATAGCCAGTGCTCACACTTCAGTATGTACACCCTTATATTTTCCCCATGTATGTAACAGAAATTGAGTTATTTCTCTATTATCTTGGCTATTTTCTCCTTTGAGTTGTTGCTGTATCTTGGAATACTTTCTGTAAGCAAGCAAACTCTATCACAGCCTTTTAATAGTTTGTTTTCAGTTTACTGTTAGGATTCACAAGGCAACCATGATCCGTATCCACTTGTCTTTGTGTACTTGTTGAGTAATTATGATATAGCAGTCAATTTTAATAAATACTGATAACAAAATGTTATCGGTTAGAACCCTCATTACTATATGAGAATAGCTGTTTCCTAACTAACATTTTGCCTTGGGCTCTCTCTCCTTGCTTTCTTGTTTTAATTTTTTGTTTTCTTTAACACACCTACTATGTAGCTGAGGATGATTTTGAACACCAGACCCTTCTGCCTGTACCTCCCAAGTGTCTCAAGTGCTGGGATCCCAGGCAGAGGCCACCATGCCTGACTTCTTTGTCCTCTACTGTTTTTAATATTTATTTCTACTTTTGCTTAGTTTGTGTGTGTGTGGTTGTGTGGATGAGTGCTTGGTCCATGGTGATTATGTGGAGGTCCTTTCCTTCCTCCATGTGTGTTCTGGGAATTGAACTCTGGCCATCAGGTGTGATGGTGAGTGCTTTACCTGCTAGGCCATTTCTCAGTCTTCTTTCTACTCCAAAGAGTCCAAAGACTCTGTGCCAATTGGAATCGAAAGTTGCTATTGTATCATCATTTGAATTTGACTTTTTTTTTGAACTCTGAATGAGGTGGAGTATTTTTCACACATCTATTTCCTGTTGTTTTGTTTTGTTTTGTTTTGTTTTGGTTTTTTTTGTCTCCTTTTCAGAACTACCTGTATCTTTTGGGTACAGAGTGTCCAGAAGTTTTCTATTTTTCTGGAGTGTGATCTTTCCCTTATTTCCCTTAAGACTTACTTTTGTATTGCAGAAATTATCCATTTATTTTCTGTATGGGCAATTATTATTTCATTGAAGCCCAAACATCTTGTGAAATAGTATCTTGAATTTGGGAAAAACCGTGTTCGGACTTGGTCTTTGAATCTCCCACATAGGAAACAGGATCAGAGCACCTGCTGGATTTCAACCTCCTTGTAACAGTAAAGCATGTTATGTGCATAGTCACACCTTGTTCATTGCTGGCTTCTCAATGGCAGCCAGAAAGTTGTGCTATAAGAGTCACAGTGAGGCCAATTTCACTCTGTAAAAAATATTCCCAAAGATTCTATTGTTTTTGTGTTGTGCTCCTTCTCACAGTTTACATTTTGACATTTCAGCTCATCTGACCAAGACCATTGGCTTCAGAACTGGATACAGCTCAGCGGTTAAGAGCACTGGCTGCTCTTGCAGAGAGGACTCAGGTTCAGTTCCTAGCTCCCACAGGATGCCTCATAGCCTTCTGTGGCTCCAGTTGCAGGGGATTCTATACCCTCTTCTGGCCTCTATGGACACCAGACAAGCATGTTGTACAGACATACATGTAGGTAAAACATTCATAAACATAAAAGAAAATGGAATAAATCTTTTTTAAAAGCATAGTTGGCTCCAGAGAGCTGTGTATTTGGTTATAGTGAATAATGTTCAGCAGTTTTCTCAAGATGCTCCTTAATCGTTTATCCTGGGTGACTGGATGTGCTGGCTCTGTACCTAGTATAAAAATTAAAAGATTAGTTAGCTGGATGCACATGGCACATCATCACCAGCTTAATAGATGTCACATGATTGAGCTGTTTCAACTCCTCTGGGTGTCACATTATTTAGCTTTCTTGCCTCCTCTGGGTGCTGCCCTCCCTCCTCAGGTCCAAATGCAATGTAGTTCTTTCTTGTTAAGTATATTGACTACTCTATAGACACAAACAAGAGGAAAAGGCCTTTGACAATTTTGGTGCCCTAGAGTGACATTTGTAAGAAACCTACAATACATTGTTTGCAACAACATTTTTATATGTGGCTCTGAGAAAATTACATTTCCTCAGATCTGATTTCATTTATTTTTGTGTTCCATAAAAATGCACATAAGATATCCATGCACCTATAGCAAACATAGCCAAAAGATACAAAGTGGAGAAACAAACACTATCAAGAAGAATTACAGTAAGACTCTCTGGATATAGTATAAAGTATAAAACTAAAATCACAATGGCACTAGGCAGAGATTGGTTAAGTCCTTTTAAGCCAATGAGCTATCTCAGGTCTTTAAAGTTTGACTATTTAAGCATAACTGTATATTCAAAGGGGAAAATGTGATGTTTGTTTTTTATGGTTTGTTTTGTGTTGTTTTTAGACCGGGCCCCAAACTTACTACAAAGCCTTTGAACTACCGATCCTTTTGCCTCCACCTCCCAAGTGCTAGAATTATAGGTGTGAAACACCATGTACTGATCATATACAGTATTTATAAAAGGAAACAGAAATGTCAGCTTACAACTGTTATAGCTGTGACATAATACAACAATTAATCTTGTTCTGCCATTGCTGTTCTTTCCACCCACGTATCTCCCACTCAATCAAATAACAACACCATTGCCACTCCCAGGCTGAACTTAGAGTGAAGAGTCCCCACTACAGCCTCCTGAGTGCTGTAATTATAGGGTACCTCCAAGCCAAACTCCCTCTAATTTTTAACTGTTCATAGTAGATGTGCTTCAAGGCTGTCAAAGAGCAAGCTAACTCGGTTGGGACAGAGACTTCTATCTCCACTCAATTTGTTAAGATACAGCTGAAATATTTCAATCAGGGACAACAGGAAGTAGTTATGCAAACAACGGAAGGTACATTCAGGGTGGAATCAAAACTTTCCCTTCATGGGACATAAGCTAACAGCTAACAATACTTCTGATTTCTTCCGAACAGAGAAGACCCATCAGAGAATGTGTTTTATTGTGCCACTGATATATTGGTTAAATTGAATCTCAAGGATGAAAAACAGTGACGATCATAGCTGTCCAACAAATCTGTCTTCATAAACAGAAAGTTTAGAAAATAGTTCAACACAGGCATGCCCAGATACATGCTTACCACGTCTGTCCCACACCCTTGACTCACGTACTCACCCTGTACTACCCAGCAAGCAGCATGCCAGTTTGTGCACCACAAGCATGTTCAACTCAAAAGCTATATGAAGGCATCTCAGGATTTTATAAATATGTGCATTTGCTGGTGATTTTGACTGAATTCTGACAATCAGACTTGATCCCCCCCTCACCACACCACACCCTACAAATACTACTGCACTTCACATTCTTTTGAGTTGAGTGCTTTTGATAGGATTACTTGATTTGCTTTTCATACTTTGCAGAGGAACTTAAAAGCTGAGATGTTTAACTCTTGAAAAAAAAACTTACCAGTCATACATAGCAACTACTTCCTTTAAGAAATATCATAAATATCTTTATGGTTTATTGCTGGGCTTGTATAGCACAGCATGAAAACCAACCTACATACTTATGTTCTATACCAAAGAGGACCTTAGGAAGAATAGATGCAGTTCACAACAGTAAAAGCAGCACGGGGGTTGGAATGGTGCCATTTCTGCCATGTATAAACCTATGTAGACATTAAGAAGCTGCACATTTAAAAGAGACTAGGCATCATTTCATGACTGACTCCAGAACACAAGGCTGTTGTCCATGAGAAAAGGGGACTGGAATGTAAAGGCTTCAATAGAAACAGTTGCCACTGGGATTTGATTGCTGCTGCTCATGAGCTCTGGGAAGTGGCTATGCAAGCAGCCCAAAATAGTGGCGCAGTGAACTTGTGGAGGAAATACCTAATATCCTACATGGAGGCCCAGGCTGGGCAGCATTTGAATGGATGTGTTCTAAGAGAGAGGGATTAGAAGACCCCCTCATTCCTTAGAACCACATCCCAACAAAAAGCCTCTCCAAATTCTGACTGCTGTTAGAAACTACACAGGGAGACTCTCTTTTTCCTTCGCTTAGGGCTTCCTTAACAAAATGTAAAACAAAAACATCTCAGAATGATGTAGCATGACACACTCTTCTTATGTGTCCATATGACTAAGGGACAGAAGGTTTAGGAGAAGAAATGTATCTGCAAGAGCGAGAGAGAGGAAGAACTTGCCTACTGGGTGTTCTTCAGGAGACAGTGCTATTACTGGAGGTGAGGATCTGGAATCAGATACCTGCCAGTTGGCCAGTGGCACCCTCAGGGTTCTCCTTATGCCTCACTCTAAAGGAGTCCTCTAGGGTCTAAGCTGCAGGCAGTGGCTCCAGTGGCAGTGGGTGTTGAGCTGAGGACGGAGCTGTTAATTCTCAGAGACAGCACTGTGAAAGAACTGAGCTACTTGGTAGCTCCCAGTGGCTAGTGTGTCTTTCTGTATGAGCAAGCAACTCCTTATGGAGGCTCAAACCTCTCCAGACATTTACAGAATTAACATTCCAAGTTAATTCCCAAACCCAGCCCAGTCCTAAGAGGCTGCCAATGTACAGGGCTGCAGAAACTCTTCAGTGAAGAGCAGCAATCCCTGGACCTCAGGAGAGGAGCCAGGAGCCCTCCCTGATCCCCTACTCTCTGCTGCTACTGACACCCTGCCCAGAGATGCAGATGCAAGGTTGGTTTTGTTTGTTTGTTTTTCTTTCACCTTTCTAAGCGGCTCTTAAAGCCTTTTAACAGACAAGAATGGAGGTTATCCCAGGACAGAACTCCTAGTTTATATTCATCAGATTACACTTGGCTGAAAGAACAGTTGCAGTTGGAAGCAGAATGCTGGGACTTAAGCACTGTGTGTGCTTTAGCCAGCCAGAGGGTCTTGAATACCAGGAAGAAGGTTATAACAACTAACATTTACAGTTTATTGTCTGCCAGATGTTGCCATAAGGCTATTACATTATTGATGACAACACTTGGAGACAGGTACCATTTGAATCCTTCCATCTAACAGATGAGAAAGCTAAGGCACAAAACAAAACAAAACAAAAAACCCCACAACTTGCCCAAGGGCACAAGGCAGTAATTATAATTTAAATGCTCATGATAAGTGTTATTGTGATTGTTCTCAGTTTGCAGACAAGAAAATGGAGTTTTAGTTGTCCAAGTATTTATCCAAGTTTGCACAATGTGAAGGGGTGGGTGGGATGGTCTACCTTTAACACTTAGGGACTTCAGCCAAGGTCATAGTACATAAACATAAATATAAATATACATATGAAGCTAATATTTAAATGTCTTCTGACTTCTTACATTGTCAGATAACATCTGGAAGTCCACTCCAAAAGAATTTTCAGATGCAAACCATAAAGAGGCACTAGACATTGGAAGTCTGGCCCCAGCCCCTGGTCTAGTCGACCTCTTTCCTGTATCTTGCTTTTAGGTATTACAGCAGTACCGTCCACCTTGGACATGGTCTCTGCAAACAGCTGACCCCAGGTTATCCCCAAATCCAGTGAACCTATACATCTTTGGGAATAGTAAGTTAGGAAGAAAAGGGGCTGGTTGTCATCAACAGGGAATTCTGGTCTCTGACCTGGACCATGAGTCTTGAGATACAGGTTCCAGGGGGATGTTCCTTGATGTGACTTTACTTCAAGCTTCCAAGATGGTCAGAGTGGTGCCCTAGGGCCTCATAATGAAAAGCCTCTTCAGAGGGTATGGGGTGAGAGTAAAGGCTTTTCTTGTGTCCCAAGTTCAGTATCCTTGCTCTAGACAACTCCTGCACTATCATTCCTGTCTGAGCCATTGCCCACGGTTTTCAGGGGATCCGAAGTGAGTAGAGGCAACTATGGACAGTCTGAAAGTTGGGGTGGGGCAGGGTTGTGAGGGGAGCAAGCGAGCTTGAGAGATTTCCTTTCTCCCACCCACACACTTCCTCTTTCCCACTGGCTCCTGCCTCCGGTCAGGGCTACACAAACACTGTCAGAACAGATCCAAGTCAGGCCACACCCTTTCCTTGTTTACAGACGAAAAGGAGGCAGAGAATGGGAGACGCCCTGAAATGATTCTCTCAAAAACCGTTATTCTTAGCCAGGAATGAAGACTTCTTAAAAATTAACTGGCCCCAGAGCAAAGCTCTTTCTTCCACAAAATTTTAGGGTAACAAGAGGTCCTACATGCATGGCCAGCCTCTTGTCTCTGAAGCTACTTCCTAGCACCTGGCATGGACTATTTACATGGACTTAATCCTGTCAGTCTGTCAAGGATTCTAAATTTAGGTTCCATACATAAATACAATTTCCTGTGGTGTCTATCATAATTAAAATGTTCCATGGGCTTAGTTTTGTATTTGTTGGTGTTCAAATGAGGGACAAGCTACCGATTTAAAGAACCAAATCTACACACCCACTAACAAACACCTTCAAGCCCCCAGCATTCATTGCTGAGGAACAGGAGGCACTGGCTGTGGATCCAGATTGTGGCAGTGCTGAGGCCTCTGTATAGAGTTCCACTAATTCCTGAATTATTCTCTCCTCCTCAGCTGCTAATGCTGTAGCACAGGAGAAGTAAAGAGAGAGATCCTGTCTGTTTGAATACAAGAACTTTGGAATCCTGCTTCTGAACCCTAGAAACCATCCAAACCAGCAGAAAAGAAAACACAGTGCTCTGTCAGGAAGGCAGGGCTAGACTGGGGCAGACAGTGATCAGATCAGCCAAAGAACAGGAACCAGAAAAGGGAGAGCAGTAAAGAATTAATCTTTCTTCCTTCTTATCTCTCTATCCACATCGGGTCTTCCCTCCCTTCCCCTCTTCTCTTTATACTTCTCTTTTCTCTTCCTTCCACCCATTCCCTCTTGCCCACCCTCCCTTTCTTCGCCCTCCCTCACTGTCTCAACACCACCTACCCTACTCCTTTAAATCCCCAGTGGCTTCCCAAGCAGCTTGGTTTGAGTCAGATGTCCATGTTCTGTTTAATCAGCTGTGACTTGAGGAATGGTGACAAGCACTGTTCCTATCTTGTGGCAAGAGAGAAGTCCTCAGATAAGCAGGAGTAGGCCTGCTCTGGAGCAGGATGTAGTCTGTCCCATCACGTAGCATGCACTTACTATAATGTTTTTATCACAACTACTTCCCTATTGCCCTAGCTCTGGATAATAAGCAAACTGGGTCAGGCTTCTCACCTGTGCTTCTGCTGTTCAATGAAGCCACACTGAGAGAAAATCAAGACAAAATCCTTATCAAAGTCTCTTCTAATTTCCTACAAAGAAGAAATATGTGTAGAAGCCATCATGACCATAGCTTAGCCCTGTGCTTGGCTGGGCTGTTTGGCACAGGCATAGAATATTATTATTGTCAACCCAGCTCACTTTCCCCTATCTGAGCTGGGTCACAACTAGTACTGTGTTTACTCCATTTGTTCCCAATGCAAAACAATAGCCAGTTCTACCATCTGAAATATCATAAACCTCTCAGTTCATAAATTCTAGACTGGGTTATGTGAGGAATTTCTGGCAGATCCACCAAGAAACACAGCCAATCTAGATGTTAGAGGAATGTCATGAGTTTATCGCCAAGTAAGAACATTAACACTTCACCCATATTCCAGAGGAATACAGTCATTCTGCAAATGAGTCTTTGGGGAATGGTCAATATCACCATTACATGCCTTAAGAAATGTGGAAATGTGTATTTGATTTCCTTGATATATGGGTTTATAGGGAACAAAATGCTCATTGTAAACTAAATTTGTAATCTGTACTGCCAGATTTGCTCTTTCTTTCTTTCTTTCTTTCTTTCTTTCTTTCTTTCTTTCTTTCTTTCTCTTTCCTTCCTTCCTTCCTTCCTTCCTTCCTTCCTTCCTTCCTTCCTTTCTTTCTTTCTTTCTTTCTTTCTTTCTTTCTTTCTTTCTTTCTTTCTTTCTCCCTTCCCTTCTCTTCCCTTCACCTTCCCTTCCCTTCCCTTCCCTTCCCTTCCCTTCCCTTCCCTTCCCTTCCCTTCCCTTCCCTTCCCTTTTCCTTTCTTTCTTTCTTTCCACTTCTTTTCTTTGCAGGTAGGGCAGGGAAGGCCTCTTGTATCCCGGTCTGGTTTTAAACTTCAATTCACTATGTTGCCCAGAATGACCTTGAACACTTTTGGTCCTCCTAGCTGCCTTCACCTCCCAAGTGCTGGGATTATAAGTGTGGGACACTGCACCCAACTAATTTTCATTAACACACACACACACACACACACACACACACACACACACACTTCTTATAAGACTAATTAAAGACAAATTTTGTAACAAAGCTAAAACACCCTTACAGTATGTTGAACTTGTCACCCTGGGCTTTGTGTAGGCAAGGATACCTGCAAATGCAAACCCCCCCACAAAATTATATATTTCTCAAAACATTATGACTTGGTTTTTTGCAGTTTGATTGTGAAGTTCAGTTGTGAGTGAACTTAGTATATGACAACATCACAGTGCAATGTCAAAGGATTGGCCATGTCTGGGTGTAAGCTAAAACGTGGGGAGAGTATTTAGGCTGTGAAACATGGAGTCAGAGGGCCATGAGAGAACATGATGTATTGTTGGTATTAGTGATGACTTGCTTTGGTTGTGACTTAAGCCAGAGGTAGTCAGGAATGGTTCTAGAAAGGGAGAACTGGGACCAGGTCATAAAGGTACTTAGGCCAGGCTGAAGGACTGGAATGCTCTAGAACAATGTGGAACCTATAGAATATTTTTAAAGAAAACTTTTTATTGAAAAAATGTATTGAAAGATGCACATAAGTATTCAGCTCAATGAATTTTCATGATCTAAGCACAGCCGTGTGGCCAGCATGCAGAACATAGCATTCATAACCTGTGCCCTTAAAGCTCCCTCCCTATTTTCTTGCAGGCCGTACTCCCCTCTCCTGTGGTCACTGTGGCACTTCTAACTTTATAGATTTGTTTTGCTGTCTTTGAACTTTAACTGGAATTGTGTCTGGCTTCATTCAGTCAGCATTATGCTTATGAACTTTACTCCTGCTGTCACATGGAAGGAGATGGACTTCCTTCAACTTCATAGTTATATACGCCCTATTGCACAAGTATGTCACACTACTTAATTTTATTATGAATAAACATTTGAGTTCTTTCCAATTATGAATGGTTGTGCTGTGAATGTGTTTATGTATGTCTTTTAGAAAAGATGTATATAAATTTCTATTAGATAAAATACCTAGAAGCTGAATCAACTGGTCATAGGATAAGCATGTATTCAGCTTTATGAAACTCTACTGTGTGATGGTTTTACAAAGAGACTGTACTAATTTAAAGCCTCAGTTTCAGTATAATTCTTGTCTTCCAGTTGTCAATGGTTAATTTTGGCTTTTTAAAAAAGGTATTTTGGGGTGTGTGTGTGTGTGTGTGTGTGTCTGTCTGTGCAGTTGTTAGAAATTAAATTGTGTCCATTAGTTATTTTTCTATTGGTGCGAAGAGATACCATGACCAAGGAAACTTATAAAATAAAGCATTTGATTAGGTGCTTGTTTACAGATCTGAGGACAAGTCCATGTCGATCATGGCAGAGATCATGTCACCTGGCAGGCAGGAGGGCATGGTGCTGGAACAGTTAACTGCTGAGAGCAGAGAGAGTTAGTAAGCTAACTATGAATAGTCTGGGCTTTTGAAACTACACCTGGGTCCTCCATCTACACCCGGCAGCTGAGGCTGTTCCACAGCCCGTTGTACATAGGTTCCGCCAGGAGAAAGCTATTCTCCCAGGAGTGCTTTCACTCCCAGGCTTGGAGGTGAGATAGCCACTTTCTCTCCAATAACTGTCTGGAGCAGGACTGCAGGAACAGTGGAGTGGCTGGGACAGTATCCTTTCAGTCGCCATCTGCACCTAGAGCTTGGGCTATTCCAGAGCCCTCTGTACATAAGTTCTTCCAGGAGAGAGCTAGTCTCCCAGGAGTGCTGACACGGGCTTAGAGACCCACAGGAGGGACAAGCTCCAGCCAGAGAGAGCAAGAGATAACCAGATGGTGAAAGGCAAATGCAAGAAACTTAGCAGCAGAAACCAAGGCATCATCAGAACCCAGATCTCCCAACACAGCAAGTCTTGGATACCCCAACACACTGGAAAAGCAAGATGTGGACTTAAAATCACATCTCATAATGCTGATAGAGGATTTTAAAGAAGGGCATAAATAAATAACTCCCTTAAAGAAATACAGGAGACCACAGGAATGGTCATAATGTAGAATCCCTTAAAGAGGAAACACAAAAATCCATTAAGGAATTATAGGAAAACACAACCAAACAGGTGAAGGAATTGAACAAAACCATCCAGGATCTAAAAATGGAACTAGAAATGATAAAGAAATCACAAAGGGAGACAACACTGGAGATAGAAAACCTAGGAAAGAGATCAGGAAACATAGATACAAGCATCATGAACAGAATACAAGAAATAGAATATACCATAGAAAACATTAACACAACAGTCAAAAAATGCAAAATTCAAAAAGGTCCTAACCCAAAATGTCCAGGAAATCGAGGACACAATGAAAAGACCAAACCTAAGGACAATAGGTATGGGAGAGAGCTAGAGATTCCCAACTTGAAAGGCCAGTAAAAATCTTCAACAAAATTATAGAATAAAGCTTTCCTAACCTAAAGAAAGATATACCCATGAACATACAAGATGCCTACAGAACACCAAATAGATTGGACCAGAAAAGAAATTCCTCCCATCTCATAATAATCAAAACACCAAATGCACAAAACAAAGAAGGAATATTGAAAGCAGTAAGGGAAAGGGTCAAGTAACATATAAAGGCAGACTTTTCAGAATTACACCAGAATTCTTGCTAGAGACTACGAAAGCCAGAAGATCCTGGGAAGATGTCATATAGACCATAAGAGAACACAAATGCCAGCCCAGTCTACTGTACCCAGCAAAACTCTCAATTACCATAGATTGAGAAACCAAGATATTCCATGACAAAAACAAATTTACAAATGTCTCTCCACAAATCCAGCCCTTCAGAGGATGATAAATGGAAAACTCCAACACAAGGAGGGAAATTACACCCTAGAAAAAGCAAGAAAATAATCTTTTAACAAACCAAAAAGAAAAGAGACACAAAAACATAATTCTATCTCTGACAACAAAAATAACAGGAAGCAGAAATCATTTTTTCTTTAATATCTTTTAATATCAATGGACCCAAATCCCCAATAAAAAGACATAGACTAACAGCCTGGATACATAAACAGGACCAAATATTTTGCCGCATACAGAAAACATACCTCATTGACAAAGACAGACACTACCTCAGAGTAAAAAGCTGGAAAACAATTCTCCAAGCAAATGGTCCTGAGAAACAATCTGGAGTATCTATTCTAATATTGAATAAAATCAACTTTCAACCTAAAGTTATCAAAAAAGATAAGGAAGGACACTTCATACTCATCAAAGGAAAATCTACCAAGATGAACTCTCAATTCTAAACATCTATGCTCCTAATGCAAGGGCACCCACATTCATAAAAGAAACTTTACTAAAGCTCAAAGAACACATTGCACCCCACACAATAATAGTGGGAGACTTCAACACCCCACTCTCAGCAATAGACAGATCATGGAAACAGAAACTAAACAGAGACACAGTGAAACTAATGGAAGTTATGAACCAAATGGATTTAACAGATATCTATGGAACATTTTATACTAAAACAAAGGAATACACCTTCTTCTCAGCACTTCATGGTACCTCCTCCAAAACTGATGGTATAATTGGTCTCAAAACAGGTCTCAACAGATACAAGAAGATTGAAATAGGCGTCATCATAGGCGCGAACTCAGCGGAGGGTCCCAGGTTCTCAGAGGACTCTCCATGCTGCAGGTACCCTAGCACATTCGGGATCTTGGGATCACTGGTGAGTGGAACACAACATCTGTTCCAAAACAACCCAGAGGGGCTTGTGCCAGCAGGAATAGGGACAAAGGAAACCCACCAGACCAGCTGCTGGGGTTCCTTCCTGTCAGCTCCAGCCCAGCAGCACCTTGGGCGAGAACTTAGTGGTTGATCGCACAGTCCCCAGAGGACTCTCCACACCACAGGCGCCCTAGCACACCCAGAATCTTAGGATCACTGAAGAGAGTTGGCCTCCAGAGAGGGCTCTGACCCTGGGACTCAGGTGATAGTGCCATCTTGTATCCTGGGTCTCTCAGAGACCAGTCCATACAGGACAGCACATGGGCTGCAAAAGCAACAGAGCTTCTTGGACAGGGTCCCTTCGAGCCTTCATCTTCAGCCAGGAGGTGGATCAGAGCTCCAGACCTCTGTGTACCTTCCCTACAAAAGGAGAGCTTGCCTGCAGAGACAACTGCCACTGGGACTCAGGAGAGAGTTGAACTCCCAGGAGTGCTGACAGAGGCTAACAGAATTACAGGAGGAACAAACTCCAGCCAGAGACAGCTAAAACATCTAACACCAGAGATTACCAGATGGCAAAAGGCAAACATAAGAATATTACTAACAGAAACCAAGACCACTTGGCATCATCAGAAACCAGTCTGCCCACCACAGCGAGTCCTGGATACCCCAAAACACCCGAAAAGCAAGATTCCGATTTAAAATCATGTCTCATGATACTGGTAGAGGATTTTAAGAAGGGCATTAATAACGCAATTAAAGAAATACAGAAGAACACTGCTAAACAGGTAGAAGTACTTAAAGAGGAAGCACAAAAATCCCTCAAAGAATTACAGGAAAACACTGCTAAACAGGTAGAAGTCCTTAAAGAGGAAACACAAAAATCCCTTAAAGAATTACAGGAAAACACAAGGAAACAGGTGATGGAATTGACCAAAACCATCCAAAATCTAAAAATGGAACTAAAAACGATAAAGAAAACCCAAAGGGAGACAACTCTGGAGATAGAAATCCTAGGAAGGAAATCAGGAACCATAGATGCGAGCATCAGTAACAGAATACATGAGATGGAAGAGAGAATCTTAGGTGCAGAAGATTTCCATAGAAAATCTGGACACAACAATCAAAGAAAATGCAAAATGTAAAAAAGAGCCTAACTCAAAACATCCAGGAAATGCAGGACACAATGAGAAGACCAAACATAAGGATAGTAGGTATAGATGAGAATGAAGATTTTCAACTTAAAGGGCCAGTAAATATCTTCAACAAAATTATAGAAGAAAACTTCCTTAACCTAAAGAAAGAGATGCTCATGAACATACAAGAAGCCTAGAGAACTCCAAATAGATTGGACCAGAAAAGAAATTCCTCCTAACACATAATAATCAGAAGAACAAATGCACTAAATAAACATAGAATATTAAAAGCAGTAAGGGAAAAAGGTCAAGTAACATATAAAGGCAGACTTATTAGAATTACACCAAACTTCTCACCAGAGACTATGAAAGCTAGAAAATCCTGGACAGATGTTATACAGACACTAAGAGAACACAAATGCCAGCCCAGGCTTCTATACCCAGCAAAACTCTCAGTTATCATAGATAGAGAAACCAAAGTATTCCATGACAAAAATTATGCCCTAGAAAAAGCAAGAAAGTAATCCTTTAAGAAACCTAAAAGAAGATAGCCACAGGAACAGAATCCCAACTCTAACAACAAATATAACAGGAAGTAACAATTACTTTTCCTAATATCTCTTAACATCAATAGACTCAATTCCCCAATAAAAAGACATACACTAAGAGACTGGCTATATAAACAGGACCCAACATTTTGGTGTATACAGGAAACCCACCTCAGGGACAAAGACAGACACTACCTCAGAGTAAAAGGTTGGAAAACAATTTTCCAAGCAAATAATCCGAAGAAACAAGCTGGAGTAGCCATTCTAATATCAAATAAAATTGACTTCCAACCCAAAGTTATCAAAAAAGACTGGAAGGGCACTTCATACTTATCAAAGGTAAAATCTTCCAAGAAGAACTCCCAATTTTGAATACCTATGCTTCAAATGCAAGGACATCCACATTCATTAAGGAAACTTTAGTAAAGCTCAAAGCACACATTGCAACTCACACAAGAATAGTGGGAGACTTCAACTACCAGCTCTCATCAATGAACAGATCTTGAAAACAGAAACTCAACAGAGACACATTGAAACTAACAGAAGTTATGAAACAAATGGATTTAACAGATATCTACAGAAAATTTTATCCTAAAACAAAAGGATATACCTTCTTCTCAGCACTTCATGGTATCTTCTCCAAAATTGACCATATAATTGGGCACAAAACAGGCCTCAACAAATACAAAAATATTAAAATTATCCCATGCAACCTATCAGATCACCACGAACTAATGCTGATCATCAACAACAACATAAATAATAGAAAGCTAACATTCACACCAATCAGAATGGCTAAGATCAAAAATTCAGGTGACAGCAGATGCTGGCAAGGATGTGGAGAAAGAGAAACATTCCTCCATTGCTGGCGGGTTTGCAAGCTGCTACATCCACTCTGGAAATCAGTCTGGCAGTTCCTTAGAAAATTGGACATAGTACTACCTGAGGACTCAGCAATACCACTCCTGTGCATCCAGATGATGCTCCAACATGTAATAAGGATCATGCTCCACTAATTTCATAGCAGCCTTATTTATAATAGGAAGAAGGTGGAAAGAACCCAGATGTCCCTCAACTGAGGAATGGATACAAAAAATGTGCTACATTTGCACAATGGCATACTACTCAGTTATTAAAAACAATGAATTCATAAAATTCTTGGGCAAACAGATGGAATTAGAAAATATCATCCTGAGTGGGGTAACCCAATCACAAAAGAACACACATGGTATGCACTCACTGATAAGTGGATATCAGCTCAGAATCTCAGAATACTCAAGGTACAATTCACAAACCACATGAAACACAAGAAGAAGGTAGACCAAAGTGTGGATACTTCGATCCTTTTTAGAAGGGGGAACAAAATAGCCATGGAAGGAGTTAGAGACAAAGTGTTGAACAGAGACTGAAGGAAAGGCTATCCAGAGACTACTCCATCTGGGGATCCATCCCATATACAGTCACCAAACCCAGACACTATTGTAGATGCCAACAAATGTATGCCTGATATAGCTGTGTCCTGAAAGTCTCTGCCATTGTCTGACAAATACAGAGGTCGATGCTCTCAGCCAAGCATTGGACTGAGCACAAGGTCCCCAGTCGAGGAGCTAGAGAAAGACTCAAGGAATTGAAGGAGGCTTGCAGCTCCATAGGAGGAACAACAATATGAACCACCCAGTACCGCCAGAGCTCCCAGAGACTAAACCACCAACCAAAGAGTACACATGGAAGGACTCTTGGCTCTAGCTGCATGTGTAGAAGAGGATGGCCTAGTCAGTCATCAATGGGAGGAGAGGCCCTTGGTCCTGTGAAGACTCTATGCTCCAGTATAGAGGAATGCTAGGGCCAGGAAGGGGGAGTGGGTGGGTTGGTGAGCAGGGTGAGGGGCAGAGTGGGTAGGGGGTTTTTGGAGGGGAAACCAGGAATGGGGATCACATTTAAAATGTAAATAAAGAAAATATCTAATTGAAACAAAAGAAACTATACCTCTGTATCCACCAACTAGGGACTAAGCATTCAAATATATGAGTCTATAGGGCAGGATTATCATTTAAACCACTATAATAGCCATCTCTTATTCACAATCATTATGTGGAACTCCAACCTCCAGTTGACTCTATTTGAAGACAGGGCCTTTAAAGAGATCAGTAAGGCAAGATGGCTTCATTAGAACAGAGTGGTAATATAGTAAAGCTGATATTCTTATGAAAAGAAGAAGATATACCAGAGTTCTCTCTTTATGCAGTTCAGAAGATGAGAGAGCTGTCTATAAACAGGAAGAGAGTCTTAATGGAAACTGATGTAAACAAAATAAATAAGGTGATCACAACAAAGCTCTTAATACAGAGCAAGATCTGTCTTTTCTCTGACATTAGCTAGGGGAGATCACGTGTTAAATACTCATCAAACAGAACCTTCCATCATTATCACTAATGTCATCATCACCACTATCTACTGCTATTATGGAGGTTTCTAGCTTGGCTTACATGGTAGATAGCAGTAGTCTATACTCCTCTAGCCCTCTCACACCTCTGACAATGCTTTGTCACTGGTATAGACCTTTGTATCCAGAAGTGTCTTCATGACTTCTGGCCAATAGAATGTAGAAAAAGTGGTATGGTATTGTAGTGGCTATTCCTGGTTGTCAACTTGACTATATTTGGAATGAACTACAATCCAGAATTGGAAGGCTCACCAGTGACCTTTATCTGGAGTCTGGGAGATAGAAGTTTCTGATCTGGATCTTGGTATGGAGATCTTGAGGCATAATGGCTATGGATTCCAGAAGATTAAGACAGGGAGATCTCCGAGTTTAAGGTCATCTGGGATTAAAGGTGTGGTGGAACACACCTTTAATCTGGGCTATACCTTCTGCTGGAGACCATATAAGGACTTTGGAAGAAGGGAGTCTTGCTCTCCCTCCTTCGCCTGCTTGCCGTGTGGGGCTGAGTAACTGCTAGATCCTTGGACTTCCATTCACAGCAATACCCAACTCCTGGTACCAACGTCTGTCTTAGGGTTTTACTGCTGTGAACAGACACAACAACCAAGGCAAGGCTTATAAAAACAACATTTAATTGAGGCTGGTTTACAGGTTCAGAGGTTCAGTCCATTATCATCAAGGTGGGAGCATGGCAGTATCCAGGCAGGCGTGGCACAGGCATAGCTGAGAGTTCTACCTCTTCATCCCAAGACCGCTAGTGGAAGACTGACTTCCAGGCAACTTAGGGTGAGGATCTTAAGTGTACACCAACAGTGACACACTACTCCACCCAGGTCACACCTATTCGAACATGGCCACACCTCCAAATGGTGCCACTCCCTGGCCCAAGAATATACAAACCATCACAGGTATATTATTTTTAATCATAGGACTTAAGAGGCTTTGAATGATTGAGTCCTGCCTTTTCACTCATATCTCTTCCTACCTGCCATGTGAATACATCAAGGCTAGTTTATGAGAGAGAGAGAGAGAGAGAGAGAGAGAGAGAGAGAGAGAGAGAGAGAGAGAGAGAGAGAGAGAGAGAGAGATCATTTCTACCCATTGTCTTAGGGTTATTACTGAGCAGATGAAACACCATGACCAAAAGCAGCTTGGGGGAGGAAAGGGTTTATTCCACTCACAGTTTCATAACAGTTTATCATCAAAAGCAGTGAGGGTAGGAAATCAAGCAGGACAGGAACCTGGAAGCAGGAACTGATACAGAGGCCATGAGGAGTGCTCCTAATTGGCTTGTTCCTCATGGCTTTCTCAGCTTCTTTTCTTTTAGAATCCAGGGCCACCATCCCAGGGGTGGCCACACTCAGAGAGGTACTTGAGGCCCTTGGTTTGATTAGTGCCTTCTTGTATCAATCACTAACTGAGAAAATGCCTACAGGCTTTTCTATAGCAAGATCTTATTGAGGCATTTTTCTCAATTGAGGCTCCCTCTTTTCAGATTACTCTAGTTTGTGTCAAGTTGACATAAAACTAGCCCGTTTCCCCAACATCTCAATTGTCCTACCTTATATCTATTTGGGTGAGCCCAGCTAAGATCTTCTGAATCTATATTAGGTCAATAGAGATTCTCACCACCCTGCATATTTGAGAGCAAGAGTGTATGACTATTATGTTAAGCTATCACTTCAGGTAGGCTTAGGTAACTTCTATAAGATAAGTAGAAACACAAACTGAGATACAGGATGTATGCAGAGATGAGAAGCTGACCAACCTCAGAACTTAAGACAGAGAAGAGGTATTTGTTGTGTGAAGATTAGTCTGATCTGGAAGCTAAAACATAATTCAGCACTAGGTAGTAGGAAAAACCAGAAATATGTGACCTTAAAACAGGGAGTTTGGGGCTGGAGTGATAGCTCAGTGGTTAAAAAAACATGTATTGTTCTTCCAGAGGACCTGAGTTTAATACCCAGCACTCATGTCAGGTAGCTGAGTTCCTGGGGGGTCAGTTGTCTCTGAAATCCATACTCCCCATACACGTGGTTACGAAATATATATATATATATATATATATATATATATATATATATTCTACAAAGAATAAAAGAGAGTTCTGTGTGGTACATTTACACAAGCTATTAAAAACAATGAATTTATGAAATTCTTTGACAAATGGATGGATCTGGAGGATATCATCCTAAGTGAGGCAACCCAACCACAAAAGAACACACATGATATGCACTTACTGATAGGTGGATATTAGCCCAGAACCTCAGAATCCTTCTTAGAAGGGGAAACAAAATACCCTTAGAAGGAGTTACAGAGACAAAGTTCAGAGCAGAGACTCAAGGAATGACCATCCAGAGACTGCCCCACAAACACCCACCAAACCCAGACACTATGGCAGATGCCAACAAGAGCCTGCTGACAGGAGCCTGATATAGCTGTCTCCTAAGGGGATCTGCCAGTGCCTGGCGAATACAGAAGTGGATGCTCACAAACTATGCATTGGACTGAGCACAGAGCCCCCAATGAAGGAGCTAGAGAAAGTACCCAAGGAGCTGAAGGGGTTTACAATCCCATAGGAGTAACATCAATATGAACTAACCAGTACCCCCAGAGCTCCATGGGTCTAAACTACCAATCAAAGAAAACACATGGTGGGACTCATGGCTCTTGCTGTATATGTAGCTGAGGATGGCCTAGTTGGTCATCAATTAGTGCCAACTCCTCCCCCTTTCAAAAATCCACAAATCAAAGAAGAAAAACAGAAGTGAGCATCGTAATGGAAGAAAGGCATGGAAAATTAAAGGAACATTAGGGTGGAGAAGACGGCAGAAATATCCATCTATGTCATCCTTTCATATCTAGATCATCTCATGTATTGGGTGTACATGGGGAGAATGGAGTCTGTGAAGAAAAGAGTTAACAGGCAGACTGAAAGATCTTTTGTTCTGTCCCAAGGAGTCTGGACTTTATTCTAAAGATACAAAGTTGCAAGAGAGCAACTGGAGAGATTTTTCTGTTTGACAATCACTCTATAACAAAGCTCTGAGGTTGCTCAGCTTCTTTGTGTATCTCAGTTTGTGTCTCTGCTGGTATAAGCTAATTAGGAATATGTCAGGGTCAAGGACATTGGGAGATTCTCTAAGAAAAGCAGCTGAGGCAGGATGAGGGTCTGAAATGAGGGAATGAATAGCTATGAACATGAAAAGATGAATTCACGAAAAAGTTGGGAGACAGAATTGGCAGGGCTTTGTCATTGACTTCTGAGAATACAGAATGAATCATTTTGGGATTATAAGGTTCTGGTTAGATAATCAAAATATTGAATTTCAATTCAGGTGTATGCCCAGGCCCCATGAGCCATAAGGTTAATCTTCTGTAGTGTAGGATAATTACTGTAGGATAATAACTACTTACCAGAAGCTGCTCTTGTCAGTGTCCTATTAGTCATTTTTCAAGAGCATCTTATAGCATCTCTCAATTGAACTACAAATTCATTGTGTTTGGCTTCTGTCTTCTCACCTACTGCTACTGATGCTGCTGGCATGGGAATATCAACAGATAGACATCAACATCTAGATGGCCATTGAAAGTGATAGATAAAGTGGTGTGCTCCATGGTCAATGCTTGGTAGCCTGATATTGGCTGCCATGAAAGTATGCATACCACAGAAATCAGTACCCACTGCAAATCAGCCTTCCTTGCCACCATCAAACAGTTTGTTAATTATTTGCAAGTACACCATTGCAGATGAGAATGAAATTCTCCTAGGAGAGCACATGCAGTTAGAGAGGAAAAGGTCTGAGAGGGAACACTGAGAAACTAACCTTTGGAGACTGGACAGAGCCACAGTAGTTGCGAATAGGAAAAAGTAAGGCATTAGAGAAACCAGTAAAGGAGAATTTGCAAAAAAAACCCCATGAGATACCTGTCAAACAGCTAGAATATGTGACAAAACTAGCTGCTCAAAGGGAGTTATTCTTACTTTTTAAAAGATGTCCTAACCATACTATTTTTTAAGTGTGTGTGTGTGTGTGTGTGTGTGTGTGTGTGTGTGTACCCTGTGTGTGATAGCTCCCACAGAAGCCAGAGAGGGTGCTGGATCCATGGATCCTCTGAGACTGGGAGTTACAGGTAATGGTGAACTCTGTGAGTGATAAAGCTCAAGTCCTGAGCAGCAGGTATCACTGAGCCATCTCTCCAGCCTCAAACTCACTTAAAGCCATCAAAAGGACTGACTCACGGTTAAGCCAGTAAACAATCAATGTTCTAGAATAACCTCCCCATGATTTTAACCTAGTTGTATTGGCTATTGGACAACTGAATGGCAGTTATTGCTGGACAAGCGATCTGTCTTCTACCTCTTCTCAGATTGAGTTCAGTTGAGATGAGTCTTACTCCAATGTTAGGAGAGCCTTTGTAACCTTTTTATTCAAACTCAAGCCAGATGAATTGAGTGTATTTTCTTCTCTTTAGGGATACTTATCTCCAGGAACACACAGGGCCTTAACTCATTCCTGGCTCTGACTACTAGTACTAGAGAAACTAAGAGTATCAGGGGCCATTTTATTTCCTATCTCTTTCCAGAACTATATTAGGCAAAGTTCTCTGGTCAAGAACAATCTTTTCTAGTCTTAAATAAAATGAAGGTATATACTGCTTGCTAGATCTCAAAGATATCCTGGACAAATAGCTAACTGAGGCTTATTTTATATATCAAAGCAGCTGCTGGTTGCCAGGTTCTTTCAGCACCCCTCATCTTTTTGGCAATCCCTACCCACTAACCTAGACTTCACTAGTCCCTGAGCTTCCCTTCCCCCAGCTTCTCTTCCAATTTTGTTGATGTAGCCTCTTGGTGCTCTTGGTTCCCAAATGTCACCCCTCTCTTTTCTTCCTCTCTCACTGCCCTGTCTTCCCATGGCCTGGTTCAGTCTGAACCTTTTCTGATGCCTCTGGTCATGCTCTTCCACATATCTACAATCCCCTCGTCAACACCTTGGATCAGTCATCGGAGTATGTTGTGGTAATGTTATCACCACCTTTAGTTAAGATGACCATGCAGTATAAACCAACAAAAGCAACATCTTAATCCCACTGAGCCATTGGTTTATCATTATATCTCCTTTTATACTCAGGAAACAACACCAGGTCTCCAAAATACTTTGGATTAGAAAATCCTAAAGATTGTAAATGTATATTCAGGTGAACAACAGCAACAACAACAAAACTGACTTAGAGACGTTTGTCTAACTACTTTTTATCTTACTATCTGTTCAACACCAGAATTCTAGGAATATTCAGATAATAAACAAAATATATTTATTTAAGACACATTACATAAATAAGGTTTATAAATTCCTAAGGTTATAAATGTATGCTCAGGTTAACAGAAACTGACTTAGAGATGTTTGTCTAACTACTTAAGTCTTTACTGTTTGACACAAAGCTTCTGTTGTATGTACTCCTTCTTAATCTTAGTAAAGATGACGACTGCCAGTCATATATTTGCTTCCAACATAATGAGGTCATCAGCTAACACAGAGGCTAGCCAATCTATTATTATTTAAAACTATCCTTTTCTTAGTAAACCTATTTTTTAAACAAGAATTGTATCCAAGTTATATATACAGTATATTCTAAATAAGAGTTGAATCACTTATATAGTGTGTTGTAGTAAATTAAGACTACCTGTGTGTGTGTATACATTAAGTTTTAAGCTAATCTAAATAAGTTCAGTATATTCTAAATAAGAGTTGAATCACTTATATAGTGTGTTGTAGTAAATTAAGACTACCTGTGTGTGTGTGTGTGTGTATACATTAAGTTTTGAGCTAATCTAAATAAGTTTTAAGCTAAATTTTGTTATAGACTTTTTAACCATACCCAATGAACTTACAAATCACGAGCTATTTACAGCATAGTTTTAAGTATCTTTTTTTTTTTTTTTTTTTTGGTTTGAGACCAGAGAAATCAGAGATAAAAGGTTTTTAATATTTATTTATTTATTTATTTATTTATTTATTTATGTATTTATTTATTTATTTTCAGAGTGAAAAATAGTGGTAATGTAGAGGTAAGGGACTTTTGGAAGTTTAGAGCAGAAAAAGTTGTGATAGAAGAAATTTTGTGATCATTTGTATTATGTTATTCCTCTGTCAGGTCCGCTTTGGTGTGTAAACTATGCACTCCAGATCAGAAACCCAACAGTTTGTTCAGTGGTAGAAGCTGTTATTATTTGAAGGAATTTGAATTAAGTGTTCCATCTTTGGCCATTGATTGAACTGTAGTGAGGCCAAGCCATTTACAGCAAGACAGTGAGGCTTTAATGAAGTCACAGTCTGAGGAAGAAAGGAGAAAGGGTTGCAAAACATCCTCTGCTGGACCAGTTCCTATAAGCTCTGAGTGGGAGCAGAGAGACAGAGAAGCCCAGGAGGGAGTGGAGAAGCTGCAGTACTCCAGGAGGGAGTTGAGAGGGATAGGAGCTTCTCCTGAGGAAGGAGGGGCCAGGTAAAGGAGGAGACAAAGAAAAGGGCTCGGGGGTGGGGGTGGGGCAGAGGAAAGCTGTTTGATTTCTGTCTAGGAGGGGGGGACAGAAGGGACAGGGTCAGAGCACTGCAGCTCCTCAGGGAAGCAGGTGGAGGTAGAGCAGAACAGGAGAAAGCAGTTGGAGAGGTGGACTAGGACAGATTTTAGGGGAAAAAGAGGAGCAGTGTCTTTAATATAGAGATATGTCTTATGTGGTCACATGGGGCCCTGGAGGGTGTCGTAGGCTCCAGGAGCCAGAGAGGTATTTATGGAGTAGACAAGGAAGGAGAGGCAAATGGTTAGGGCACATGGAGAGAAGAAGGAGCTAAGAGTCAGATTCTAGAATTTAGAGTCAAATTTGGTTGTTGGTGAAAAAGTATAACATAAAAAACAAACAAACAAACAAACAAAAAATTCTAGGCCTTTAGGCCCAGGCTTAAGAATGTAACCTATGTGACTCAATGCTTCAAGGCATGCTAATCATAAAACAGATAGCGACATTCCTCCACCCACCCGCTTCCTGGGTTCAGGGACTGTTCATTCAAAGAAAGTCACCCTGACTCACCCTGACCATTGCTGGAACCTGATATGCAAATGTGCTATTATTAGAGGCTCATAGAAAACTGTCTTGACTTTCCACTTCCTTGTGACTCTTAACTGGTATTTTTGGTATTTTCCAACAATGCCCTCCCCACGCCCTTGAGTTGTGGTTTCTTCCTTTAAATACCTCTTTACCCAGCTACTCAGGGTGCCGCAGTCCTCTACCCCTGCATGGTGTATGACTGTGGGTCCCAGAGCGCTCTTGGAATAAAAAGTCCTGTTGCAGTTTGCATCAAGGCCGTTTCTCATGAGTGATTTAGGGTGTCACCTCTCCTGAGTCAGAACGTGGGGGAGTCCTCAGGTTGTGGGTTTTTCATTTGGTGTGTTGGCTGGGAAACGTGACCACCCTCACACCCGAGAACCGACTTGGAGGTATGGGGATCCCCTCTGGATCTGTGTGTGTGCCAGCCGGTGTCTCTGTTCTGAGTGTCTGTTTTCTGTTTTCTGAAACAAACGTGTGCTTGTTGTGTTGGTTTGTTTGTCTGTGTCTCATCCTTTGTTTCTGAAGCATGGTGCCACCTGAGTTTATATTGATCAGCCTGAGTTTGGATTCTGATCAGCTTGAGTTTATACTGATCGGCCTGAGTCTGGTTTAAAAATTGCCCTGGGGGACGCCCCATCTGTAGGGACCTCTGTCCCATCTGTGGGGACCTCCATGCCATCTGTGGGGACCTCTGTCCCATCTGTAGGTCGGTAGCGATACTGTAACCCTCTTGTTGAGAACTGGCCATCTGATTCAGCAACCCTCTGGGTCATTTCTCTGGTTTTGGTCGTCTCAGTGGAAGTGGACGACGGTGTCTTTGTGTTTGTTGATAGTTTGTGTACTGTTTGTATTCTTTGTGACTAAGACAATGAGACTGACTGTGATGACCGCCCCCCCCCCCCCAGTTTGACTTTTAACCATTGGACTGAAGTTAGGACTAGAGCCCATAACCTCTCTGTGGAGATCAAGAAAGGACCTTGGCGGACTTTTTGTGCCTCTGAGTGGCTAACTTTTGGCGTTGACTGGCCACTGGAGGGAACTTTTTGACTTGACTATAATTTTTGAGATCAAAGCCATTATCTTTCAGGAAGGACCAGGATCACACCCCGACCAACAACCTTACATTACAGTAATGGCAAGACCTGGTCCAGAATCCTCCACCTTGGGTGTGCCAGCAGAAGCCAGGCTACTGAGTCCTGGCCTTCTGAAAACTCATGAAAGAGAAAAAGAAAAAATAAATAGACAATATCAGTTGATCTTTGGAGTCCTGCACCTGTAGTTAGGAGTCTAGTGTGGCTGGAGAAGCCCTGCTAGGAGATGATTGTAAATGCTGCTCTTAAAGGGACCAGCAGCTTCTCAAGTTCTATGGTAAGGGAACTGATGGCTGTTTTTCCTACAAACTCTCTGTGTTTGTGATTATTGGATTCATCAGGTAACAAGGAGCTCCTCTCTTGAAATTACAGCTAGAAAAATTAAGAATTTTGTTTGATTTAAGTAAGCAAATGTCTGCAGCCATTTCATTTTTGTTTCTGAATGGTTTTAAAGGTATAAATATGTTTTATATGTCTTGGTTATAGATTATTGGCTCATAAGTTATTGATTATGATTAAAAATTTGTAACATTGGTAACAGAAAGTTGGCTTAAAACTGGTAACTCTGGGTTGGAGTAATTTAGAACTACAACATGCAGCATGAGACAACCCAAGGAAATAGGTCTTTAAAGATACTCCTGAATTGGGTAATATTCTATGTAATTCTTATCCTAGAAACCAGACTTATAAAATATAGGATTTAGGGCAGTGTCTCTTTCAGATATTGGAGGCTTGCACCTTCTTGCGTTTGTGTGCAGCAACGGGCAGCCAAACTTTGTAGCAAGTAATGTTTTTGGTGTTGATATTTAAAGAGAATAGATTGTTTACACTGTTAAAATTGGGTTTTGCTTCCCAAAATTGTGGTTGTACTCTCGTATTACAAGAGGAATTGAAAGTGAAGGCTTCTCCCTGATCAGAGCCACCAGCTAATCCATCAGCTCCTCCCATATCTATCCTGAGATTGAGAAGCGTCCTGAGTGGCCTAGTCCACTACCTCCCCCTTATCCACAGCCTCAACCCTCGCTGCCAGAGAACCCCCGAACCCCTCGGGGCAGCGGAAGGCAGAACAGAGCCGGAGAGTGTAGAGTCCCGATGGACTTGGGTGGACCTGCCCAACCTTCAACCCCTTCACTACTGGCCATTTCCCTCTGATGATCTTTATTACTGGAAAATTAACCACCCCCTTTTCTCAGAGGATCCCCAGCGCCTCACAGGGTTGGTAGAGTCCCTTATGTTCTCTCATCAGTCTACTTGGGATGATTGTCAGCAGCTGTTGCAGACGCTCTTCACAACTGGAGCGAGAGAAAATTCTGTTAGAGGCTAGAAAAATTATCCCACAAACTGACAGGCGGTTTACACAGTTACAAAATAGGATCGACATGGGATTCCCTTTGACTGGCCCGGGTTGGGACTACAACATGGCTAAAGGTAGGGAGAGTTTGAAAATCTATCGCCAGGCTCTGGTCTCTGAGGAGCCTCAAGACGGCCCACTAGTTTGCCTAAAGTAAGAGAGGTGTTGCAGGGGCGGACCAAACTCCCCTCAGTGTTCCTTGAAAGGCTTATGGAAGCCTTCAGGTGGTTCACTTCCTTTGATCTTACCTCGGAAGCCCAGAAGGCCACAGTGACCCTGGCCTTCATAAGGCAGTTGGCCCCAGATATCAGAAAGGAACTTCAGAGATTGGAAGGGTTACAGGAGGCTGAGTTACGTGATCTAGTGAAAGAGGCAGAGAAAGTGTTTCATAAGCGGGAGACTGAGGAAGAGAAGAAAGAGAAAACAGGAGGGATAGTAGACAAGAAGGAAATTTTACTAGAGTTTTGGCCACAGTGGTAGGAGAGAAAAAAAGAAAAGACAGGACTTAGACAGATAGGGAACCTGGGCAACAGAAGACCAATATGTTTAACAGAATTAGGTGAGTTGGGGTACCGAGCCTCAGCTAAAAAGCCTCAGCTGTGTCAGAATGAAGTTACCTATTTGGGATACACCCTTCGAGACAGAAAGTGGTGGCTAAAGGAAGCCAGAAAAAAGACAGTAACTCAGATCCCCACCCCCATTACACCAAGGCAAGTAAGAGAACTCTTGGGCACCACTGCCTTCTGCAGACTCTGGATACCTGGGTTTGCGACATTAGCTGCCCCATTCCTAATCAAGGAAGGGGAGGTGTTTGTGTGGACCCCAGATCACCAGAAAACCTTTGAGGAAATTAAAAAGGCCCTACTGACGGCCAGCCTTGGCCTTGCCTAACCTAACCAAGACTTTCACTCTATGTGAATGAGAGAGCAGGGGTCACCAGAGGAGTCCTTACACAGACTTTGGGACCTTGAAAAAGGCCAATGGCTTATCTATCCAAGAAGTTAGACCCTGTTGCCAGCAGGTGGTTTTTTTTGCCTGAAAGCTATTGATTCCATAGCTCTGCTTGTCAAGGATGCTGATAAGCTCACTCTGGGACAGCAAATAACTGTAGTGGCACCCCACACTATTGAAAGCATTATCTGACAGCCCCCTGACTGATGGATGACCAATGCTTGTATGACACATTATCAGAGACTTTTGAACTGAACAAGTGACCTTCTCTCCCCCTGCTGTCTTCAATCCCACTACCCTACTGCCCGAGACTGGTGACTCTTCACTTACTCATAACTGCACTGACATTCTGGCAGAAGAAACTGGTAAGTGAAATGATCTGAAGGATCATCCTTGGCCTGGGATGGTACACGGATGGCAGTAGCTTCATGATTGAAGGTAAGTGGAAGGCAGGGGCATCAGTGCAGTGGTGGACAGAAAGCAAGTGATCTAGGCCAGCAGCCTCCCTGAAGGGACGTGGGCCCAGAAAGCTGAACTTGTGGCTTTGATACAAGCTCTACGAATGGTAAAGGGGAAGTCTATCAACATTTACACTGACAGCCGGTATGCTTTTGCCACTGCACAGAGCATATACAGACTAAGAGGGCTGTTGACATCTGCAGAGAAAGACCTAAGGTGCTGTGGCTAAAGGGAATCAGATGGCAGACCTAAGAGCCAAACAGGCAGCCCAAGGAACAATGATCCTGGCAGTCAAGGAGCCTAAAGATTATTATGATGTCAGAGAGACTAGCTTTAGATACACCCCTGAAGACTACAAAGCTATGGACAAATTAGGACTGGTAAAGGAAACCCCGTATGGGGTAGTAGAAACAGAAGAAGGAAAACTAGTTCTCCCACGGGAAGAAGGACACAAGTATGTTACCAACTTACATTACTTGACCCACTTGGGGGCCAAGAAATTAAAAGGTGTGGTTAGGTCATCCGACTACTATGTTATAAGGCTCTCTGACTTGGCAGAAGAAATAGTCAAAAGCTGCAAGGCCTGTGCTATGACTAATGCAGGACACTCCATGTATACTCCTGGGAAGAGGCTCAGGGGCAACTGGCCTGGACCCTACTGGGGGGTAGATTTTACAGAATCTAAGCCAGCTAGATATGGCAACAAGTACTTATTAGTTTTTATATACACTTTTTCAGGCTGGGTAGAAGCTTTTCCTACCAGGATTGAGATGGCCAATGTGATGGCCAAGAAGATCCTAGAGGAAATCTTCCTAAGGTTTGGGATATTCAAGGTAATTGGGTCTGATAATGGACCTCCCTTTGTTGCCCAGGTAAGTCAGGGACTGGCCAAAATATTGGGGATTGATTAGAAGTTACATTGTGCAGAGAGGCCCCAAAGTTCAGGATAGGTAGAGAGGATGAATAGAACCAATAAATAGAACTTTACCAAATTGGCAGCATGGACTAGCACTAATGATTAGATAGCTCTCCTACCCTTTGTGCTCTTCAGGGTTAGAAACACTCCTGGACAATTTAGACTGACCCCCTATGAATTACTCTATGGGGGCCCCCTTCACTGGTAAAAATAGCCTCTGTACATAGTGCTGACATGCTGCTTTCCCAGCCTTTGTTCTCTAGGCTCAAGGCACTCGAGTGGGTGAGACAGCGAGCATAGAAGCAGCTCCAGAAGGCCTACTCAAGAGGAGACCTGCAAGCTCCACATTGCTTCCAAGTTAGAAATTTGGTCTACATTAGATGCCACCACGCAGAAAACCTTGAGACTGGGTGAAAAGGCCCTTATCTTGTATTCTTGACCACCCTACTTTCGACCCTTCTGGGACCCCTTTTGGTTTTGCTTCTGCTTTTAATTATAGGTCCATGTGTGTTAAATAGGCTAGTCACCTTTATTAGAGCAAGACTTAGTACAGTGCAGCTTTTAGTTTTGAGACAACAGTACCATGCCCTAAAGTATCAAGTGCATCAGGGGGAAGATAGTGTCTAGTTCTAAGATTAGAACTACTAATAAGTAGAAGTGGGTAATGCAAAAATATAACTTAAAAAACAAAAAAATTCTAGGCCTTTAGGCCCAGGCTTAAGAATGTAACCTTTGTGACCCAATGCTTCAAGGCATGCTAATCATAAAGCAGATAGCGACATTCCTCCACTCACCCGCTTCCTGGGTTCAGGGACTGTTCATTCAAAGAAAGTCACCCTGACTCACCCTGACCATTGCTGGAACCTGATATGCAAATGTGCTATTATTAGAGGCTCATAGAAAACTGTCTTGACTTTCTACTTCCTTGTGACTCTTAACTGGTATTTTTGGTATTTTCCAACAACGCCCTCCCCACGCCCTTGAGTTGTGGTTTCTTCCTTTAAATACCTCTTTACCCAGCTACTCAGGGTGCCGCAGTCCTCTACCCCTACATGGTGTATGACTGTGGGTCCCAGAGCGCTCTTGGAATAAAAAGTCCTCTTGCAGTTTGCATCAAGGCCGTTTCTTGTGAGTGATTTGGGGTGTTGCCTCTCCTGAGTCAGAACGTGGGGGAGTCCTCACGTTGTGGGTCTTTCAGTGGCAGAAGCCAGCAGAAACAAATGATTCATGTATACCTCAGGAGAATCAGATCGGCAGCCTGGTTTGGAGGGGGCAAGTTCCTTGAAAGAGAGCTCATGTATGCCAATCCTGTGGTTTCTGCACCAGATGACTGGAAAAACTGAGGACATGACCCCTCCAAGGTATGGTTGCGGAAAGGGGTATTATAAATATGAAGGAGTGCACAGTTGGTGGCACCTGGAAGAATCCAGACTGAATTAGACCATGAGGTGAGTGGTTTTGGTGTGTGTGTGTGTGTGTGTGTGTGTGTGTTGGGTGGGGGTGGTTTGTGTAGGGGTGTTTGGAGATGGGGGTTGGTGAGGGACTGAGAGAGGAACAGAAAAAAGGGAGCAAAGAGAGGACCTGGGAACCAAGAGTGACTGGGTTATACATAGGCAGCAGAGAAGCTGGGGGAAGGGAAGGGATGTGGGAATGTGTGACCTTAGAGAACATAAGATGACCTGAAAGACCTTGCTAGAATAGCATGCTGGGGACCTTCCACTAGAAGGTAGTGACAAACACTCCCTTCCCGGAATGACCCAGCAAAACAAAGCTTTACAAGAATGTCCCAACCACAAGGCAGGTGCAGATAATGATGGGATGTTTTAGTTCCCTCGTCTGTTGACTAAGACCTCTCTTCACCAGGGGCCATCAATGCTGCTTAGTGAGAGGCTAATTACAATTTCTAAAGGGGAGGGGGAACGAAAAGTTCAGCTCGGGACAACAATGGACTTAAACCAACTCATGTTGTTATCAAGGCCTACTCTTAAACTGTATAAAAACTGTGTGCTTAGGAGATTTGGGGATTGCCTCTGCCCCAACTGTAGGATGGCCCTGGATCAATAAACCTCTTGTTTATTGCATCAATCTCTGTCTCTGTGTTTCTGTGACTGGGACATCCCGGACATAAGGCTCTTTGGGTCTTACAGGGAAACTCAGGTCCTGGAGAGTTAGGGAGCAGCGTATGCCACCTGGGATTGAAAGAACCTAGTGGGGAAACCCCCACTCAATTCCCCACTTGAGTGCACCCAAGAATCACAAACAGAACAGAACGCCTTGATGTAAAAACACGAGGTAGTTTAATGGTGGAGCTCTGGGCTGAAACGTATCTCATGAAGGAGACAGTGGTTTCGACCACGAGGCTTGGAAACTAGGGGTTTTTATAGAAAAGGGGCTGGGGCTGGGGCTGGGGGAGGAATTGGCGCGGTTTCACATGATTGGTCCATTTAAACATCAGCAGACTGTACATGCAGATAACATTTAACTTAGGTCAGAAGGGCGGGAGATAGGGAGGCACCGGGCCAGTCCGGCATGTCATTCTCTTTATCTTTATGACAAAGCAGCCTCAGGAATGTCTTAATGACAGGCCTGCCCGGGCATGTCCTGGCCTGTTCTGCTATGTTCTCAGCTCCAGGTTTCAAAGCTCACAAACAACTCTTTGGGCTATTTGACATAAATTACATGAATCACAGTCTCAAGTTTTATTTTCTTTCAGGATGACTATGTAACAGTTACTTGTGAGTAGTGAAGAGGGAGATTGACTGGCAGCCAGAAACCACTTTCATGTGTTAAGTAGGCACCTAGGTTAACCATTAGTTCCTGCCCTGTGGATCAAAATACTGTTTTAAAATCTAATTCTAACAGGGCATGGTGGTGCATACCTTTAATCCCAGCACTCTAGAGGTAGAGGTAGGCGAATCTCTGAGTTCAAGGCCAGCCTACAGAGCAACCTCCAGGTCAGCCAGAAGCAGAGGGATACTCTGTCTCAAAACTAAAACATTCCCCAATCTAATTCTAGATCACAGATACAACATAGATTTAAAATGAAAGATGACTATTAGAAATGTAAGGATTGGTTCATGCTTTGCTGAAGAATGACACCCTGGATTTAAATAGTATGTAAACACAAAGACTGTTTTATTCTGCAAAAGTCCGGCATGATGGAGTCTCCCATTACCAAGATAGAGAGACAATCAACTGAGCTCCAGGTTTGATTTAAAGCACTTTGGAGTTCTGGGGTAGATGAGCTTTATCTTATTCTATCTCTAGGCATTCCTGAACCATTACTGGGGTGTAGAGGCTGGAGCCTGTTTTTTTTTGTTTTTTTTTTTTTGTTTTTTTTTTTTTCTATTAGGAATTGACTTTTCTGGGCTTGCCTGGGCCTGCCTGGACTTGTCCAGTTCTTAGACCTAGTGTCCTTAACTGCCAATTTGAAGTCTGCCAACCATACATCTCTTCTGTAAACTCTCCTGATGTCATTTGTCTTCACCCGTATATTTAAGGATGGCTGGGAGCTCAGGGGGTGGGAGTGTGAGTGGGGCAGGGTAGCAAAGCTACCAGGATGTTGGTAGTGGAAGTTTGGACAGCCTCCGTTTCAGCTTTATCAGCTAGCCTGTTCCCTTGGGCTATTTCTGTTGTTGCTTTCTGATGCCCAGGGCAATGAATTATGGGCACTTTGAGAGGAAGCTATTATGCCTCCAATAAAGCAAGTATCCCTTCCTTATTTTTAATGTTTTTTTTTTTCTTTCAGCAGTCAATAATCCCATCTGCTCTCAGTGTAAATGTTAGCTATGGTTCCTCTTGCCAGTTTTAAAGCCTGGGTTAGAGCCTTTAGTTCAGTTTTCTGAGCTGAAGTTCTCAGCCACAAAGCAGTTGCCCAAATAACAGAGTCCATGTCCATTACTGCCACCCCCACATTCCTGATTCCATTCTGGATGAAGCTGCTCCCATCCATGAAGTAGATATGAACTGTGCCTGGCTAGGGTATGTCAGTCAAGTTCTGCCTGATGTTCTGGATGTGCCCCAGAACTACAGAGCAATCATGCTGCACATCTAAGGACGGGTCAGGCAGCAGGGTGGCTTGAGTTTAGGGAAGATGATGGTTATATCTTATGCAAGGGGAATTCAGAAGTATAGCCTGAAAGTGTACCAGTCTGGCTTTGGATAGCCACCAGCTGGGTGGACTCTTGAGGGTCCCCTCAATAGTATGGGGGTGGGGGTGGGGTGTGGTGATAACAAGTTCCTGCCACATGGTTATTTTGTCAGCATCCTTGACTAACAGGGCATTAGCAGCTATGATCTCAAGACAGGTTGGCCATCCTTGGGCCACTGTGTCCAGATTCTTCGATAAATAAGCCACAGGTCTTTTCTGTGGCTCCAAGTTTGGGTGAACACCCTGTTTGCTATCTCCTTTTTCTTTTTTTTTTCTTTTTTTTATTTTTATTTATTTTTATTTTTTATTCTTTTTATTTTATTTTATTTTATTTTTTAATTTTTAATATTTTTATTACATATTTTCCTCAATTACATTTCCAATGTTATCCCAAAAGTCCCCCATAGCGCCCCCCACTTCCCTACCCACCCATTCCCATTCTTTTGGCCCTGGCATTCCCCTATATTGGGGCATATAAAGTTTGCAAGTCCAATGGACCTCTCTTTCCATTGATGGCCGACTAGACCATCTTTCGATACATATGCAGCTAGAGACAAGAGCTCCGGGGTTCTGGTTAGTACATCATGTTGTTCCAACAATAGGGTTGCAGATCCCTTTAGCTCCTTGGGTACTTTCTCTAGCTTCTCCATTGGGAGCCCTGTGATACATCCAATAGCTGACTGTGAACATCCACTCCTGTGTTTGCTAGGCCCCGGCATCGTCTCACAAGAGACAGCTATATTTGGGTCCTTTCAGCAAAATCTTGCTAGTGTATGCAATGGTGTCAGCGTTTAGAAGCTGCTTATGGGATGGATCCCTGGATACGGCAGTCTCTAAATGGTCCATCCTTTCATCACAGCTACGAACTTTGTCTCTGTAACTCCTTCCCTGGGTGTTTTGTTCCCAATTCTAAGAAGGGGCACAGTATCCACACTTTGGTCTTCATTCTTCTTGAGTTTCATGCGTTTAGCAAATTGTATCTCATATCTTGGGTATCCTAAGTTTTGGGCTAATATCCACTTATCAGTGAATACATATTGTGTGAGTTCTTTTGTGATTGTGTTACTTCACTCAAGATGATGCCCTCCAGGTCCATCCATTTGGCTAGGAATTTCATAAATTCATTCTTTTTAATAGCTGAGTAGTACTCCATTGTGTAAATGTACCATAATTTCTGTATCCATTCTTCTGTTGAGGGACATCTGGGTTCTTTCCAGCTTCTGGCTATTATAAATAGGGCTGCTATGAACATAGTGGAGCATGTGTCCTTTTTACCGGTTGGGACATCTTCTGGATATATGCCCAGGAGAGGTATTGCTGGATCCTCCGGTAGTACTATGTCCAATTTTCTGAGGAACCGCCAAACTGATTTCCAGAGTGGTTGTACAAGCTTGCAATCCCACCAACAATGGAGGAGTGTTCCTCTTTCTCCACATCCTCGCCAGCATCTGCTGTCACCTGAATTTTTGATCTTAGCCATTCTGACTGGTGTGAGGTGGAATCTCAGGGTTGTTTTGATTTGCATTTCCCTGATGATTAAGGATGTTGAACATTTTTTCAGGTGCTTCTCTGCCATTCGGTATTCCTCAGGTGAGAATTCTTTGTTCAGTTCTGAGCCCCATTTTTTAATGGGGTTATTTGACCCCATTATATAGTCCACCTTCTTGAGTTCTTTATATATATTGGATATTAGTCCCTTATCTGATTTAGGATAGGTGAAGATCCTTTCCCAATCTGTTGGTGGTTTTTTGTCTTATTGATGGTGTCTTTAGCCTTGCAGAAGCTTTGCAGTTTCATGAGGTCCCACTTGTCAATTCTCGATCTTACAGCACAAGCCATTACTGTTCTATTCAGGAATTTTTCCCCTGTGCCCATATCTTCAAGGCTTTTCCCCACTTTCTCCTCTATAAGTTTCAGTGTCTCTGGTTTTATGTGTACTTCCTTGATCCACTTAGACTTGACCTTAGTACAAGGAGATAGGAATGGATCGATTCGCATTCTTCTACATGTTAACAACCAGTTGTGCCAGCACCATTTGTTGAAAATGCTGTCTTTCTTCCACTGGATGTTTTTAGCTCCCTTGTCGAAGATCAAGTGACCGTAGGTGTGTGGGTTCATTTCTGGGTCTTCAATTCTATTCCATTGGTCTATTTGTCTGTCACTATACCAGTACCATGCAGTTTTTATCACAATTGCTCTGTAGTAAAGCTTTAGGTCCGGCATGGTGATTCCACCAGAGGTTCTTTTATCCTTGAGAAGAGTTTTTGCTATCCTAGGTTTTTTGTTATTCCAGATGAATTTGCAGATTGCACTTTCTAATTCGTTGAAGAATTGAGTTGGAATTTTGATGGGGATTGCATTGAATCTGTAGATTGCTTTTGGCAAGATAGGCATTTTTACAATGTTGATCCTGCCAATCCATGAGCATGGGAGATCTTT
The DNA here is from genome assembly GCF_978045245.1 of Mus caroli. Taxonomy (NCBI): domain Eukaryota; kingdom Metazoa; phylum Chordata; class Mammalia; order Rodentia; family Muridae; genus Mus; species Mus caroli. Next base: position 92,989,636 of record NW_028227268.1, on the reverse strand, counting down.
CCATCTTCTGAGATCTTCTATAATTTCTTTCTTCAGAGACTTGAAGTTTTTATTATACAGATCTTTCACTTCCTTAGTTAGAGTCACGCCAAGATATTTTATATTATTTGTGACTATTGAGAAGGGTGTTGTTTCCCTAATTTCTTTCTCAGCCTGTTTATTCTTTGTGTAGAGAAAGGCCATTGATTTGTTTGAGTTAATTTTATATCCAGCTACTTCACCGAAGCTGTTTATCAGGCTTAGGAGTTCTCTGGTGGAATTTTTAGGGTCACTTATATATACTATCATATCATCTGCAAAAAGTGATATTTTGACTTCATCTTTTCCAATTTGTATCCCTTTGATCTCCTTTTGTTGTCGAATTGCTCTGGCTAGGACTTCAAGTACAATGTTGAATAGGTATGGAGAAAGTGGACAGCCTTGTCTAGTCCCTGATTTTAGAGGGATTGCTTCAAGCTTCTCACCATTTACTTTGATGTTGGCTACTGGTTTGCTGTAGATTGCTTTTATCGTGTTTAGGTATGGGCCTTGAATTCCTGATCTTTCCAAGACTTTTATCATGAATGGGTGTTGGATCTTGTCAAATGCTTTTTCCGCATCTAACGAGATGACCATGTGGTTTTTGTCTTTGAGTTTTTTATATACTGGATTACGTTGATGGATTTCCGTATATTGAACCATCCCTGCATCCCTGGGATGAAACCTACTTGGTCAGGATGGATGATTGTTTTGATGTGTTCTTGGATTCGGTTAGCAAGAACTTTATTGAGGATTTTTGCATCAATATTCATAAGGGATATTGGTCTGAAGTTTTCTATCTTTGTTGGGTCTTTTTGTGGTTTAGGTATCAGAGTAATTGTGGCTTCATAGAATGAGTTGGGTAGAGTACCTTCTGTTTCTATTTTGTGGAATAGTTTGTGAAGAACTGGGATTAGATCTTCTTTGAAGGTCTGATAGAACTCTGCACTAAACCCATCTGGTCCTGGGCTTTTTTTGGTTGGGAGACTATTAATGACTGCTTCTATTTCTTTGGGGGATATAGGGCTGTTTAGATCATTAACTTGATCTTGATTCAACTTTGGTACCTGGTATCTGTCTAGGAACTTCTCCATTTCATCCAGGTTCTCCAGTTTTGTTGAGTATAGCCTTTGGTAGAAGGATCTGATGGTGTTTTGGATGTCTTTAGGATCTCTTGTTATGTCTCCCTTTTCATTTCTGATTTTGTTAATTAGGATGCTTTCCCTGTGCCCTCTAGTGAGTCTGGCTAAGGGTTTATCTATCTTGTTGATTTTCTCAAAGAACCAGCTCCTTGATTGGTTGATTCTTTGAATAGTTCTTCTTGTTTCCACTTGGTTGATTTTGCCCCTGGTTTGATTATTTCCTGCCATCTACTCCTCTTGGGTGAATTTGCTTCCTTTTGTTCTAGTGCTTTTAGGTATGTTGTCAAGATGCTAATGTGTGCTCTCTCTAGTTTCCTTTTGGAGGCACTCAGAGCTATGAGTTTTCCTCTTAGAAATGCTTTCATTGCGTCCCATAAGTTTGGGTATGTTGTGGCTTCATTTTCATTGAACTCTAAAAAGTCCTTAATTTCTTTCTTTATTCCTTCCTTGACCAAGGTATCATTGAGAAGAGTGTTGTTCAGTTTCCACGTGAAGGTTGGCTTTCTATTATTTATTTTGTTATTGAAGATCAGCCTTAGTCCATGGTGATCTGATAGGATGCATGGAACAATTTCAATATTTTTGTATCTGTTGAGGCCTGTTTTGTGACCAATTATGTGGTCAATTTTGGAGAAAGTACCATGAGGTGCTGAGAAGAAGGTATATCCTTTTGTTTTAGGATAGAATGTTCTGTAGATATCTGCCAGATCCATTTGATTCATAACTTCTGTTAGTTTCACTGTGTCCCTGTTTAGTTTCTGTTTCCACGATCTGTCCATTGGTGAAAGTGGTATGTTGAAGTCTCCCACTATTATTGTATGAGGTGCAATGTGTGCTTTGAGATATACTAAAGTTTCTTTAATGAATGTGGCTGCCTTTGTATTTGGAGCATAGATATTCAGGATTGATAGTTCCTCTTGGAGGATTTTACCTTTGATGAGTATGAAGTGTCCCTCCCTGTCTTTTTTAATGACTTTGGGTTGGAAGTCAATCTTATCAGTAATTAGAATGGCTACTCCAGCTTGTTTCTTCATACCATTTGTTTGGAAAATTGTTTTCCAGCCTTTCATTCTGAGGTAGTGTCTATCTTTTTCTCTGAGATGAGTTTCCTGTAAGCAGCAAAATGTTGGGTCTTGTTTGTGTAGCCAGTTTGTTAGTCTATGTCTTTTTATCGGGGAGTTGAGTCCATTGATATTAAGAGATATTAAGGAAAAGTAATTGTTGTTTCCTGTTATTTTTGTTGTTAAAGTTGGCATTTTGTTCTTGTGGCTGTCTTCTTTTAGGTTTGTTGATGGATTACCTTCTTGTTGTTTCTAGGGCGTGGTTCCTGTCCTTGTACTGGTTTTTTTCTGTTATTATCCTTTGAAGGGCTGGATTCCTGGAGAGATAATGTGTGAATTTGGTTTTGTCGTGGAATACTTTGGTTTCTCCATCTATGTTAATTGAGAGTTTGGCTGGGTATAGTAGCCTGGGCTGGAATTTGTGTTCTTTTAGTGTCTGTATAACATCCGTCCAGGATCTTCTTGCTCTCATAGTCTCTGGTGAAAAATCTGGTGTAATTCTGATAGGCTTGCCTTTATATGTTACTTGGCCTTTTTCTCTTACTGCTTTTAGTATTCTATCTTTATTTAGAGCATTTGTTGTTCTGATTATTATGTGTCGGGAGGTATTTCTCTTCTGGTCCAGTCTATTTGGAGTTCTGTAGGCTTCTTGTATGTTCATGGGCATCTCTTTCTTTAGATTTGGGAAGTTTTCTTCTATAATTTTGTTGAAGATGTTTGCTGGTCCTTTGAGTTGAAAATCTTCATTCTCATCCACTCCTATTATCCGTAGGTTTGGTCTTCTCATTGTGTCCTGTATTTCTTGGATGTTTTGAGTTAGGGTCTTTTTGCATTTTCCATTTTCCTTGATTGTTGTGCCGATGTTCTCTATGGAATCTTCTGCACCTGAGATTCTCTCTTCCATCTCTTGTATTCTGTTGCTGATGCTGGTATCTATGGTTCCAGATTTCTTTCCTAGGGTTTCTATCTCCAGTGTTGCCTCATTTTGGGTTTTCTTTATTGTGTCTACTTCCCTTTTTAGGTCTAGTATGGTTTTGTTCATTTCCCTCATCTGTTTGGATGTGTTTTCCTGTTTTTCATTAAGGACTTCTTCATGTTTGATTAGGTTATCCTGTTTTTCTTTAAGGATTTGTAACTCTTTAGCAGTGTTCTCCTGCAATTCTTTAAGGGATTTTTGTGCTTCCTCTTTAATGTCTTCTACCTGTTTAGCAGTGTTCTCCTGTATTTCTTTAAGTGTGTTATTAAAGTCCTTCTTGAAGTTCTCTACCATCATCAGGAGATATGCTTTTAGATCCGTGTCTAGCTTTTCTGGTGTGTTGGGGTGCCCTGGACTGGGCGAAGTGGGAGTGCTGGGTTCTGATGATGGTGAGTGGTCTTGGTTTCTGTTAGTAAGATTATTACGTTTACCTTTCGCCATCTGGTAATCTCTGGGGTTAGTTGTTGTCGTTGTCACTGTTTAAAGATTGTAGCAGAAGCTGTGTTCCACTCACCAGCAGTCTCAAAATCCTGTGGCGGGGGTTGTGGGTAGCTGGCAGGTGTCAGCCGACCCTGCGCTCTAGCTACACCGGTGCTGTTCCAGCCGGATGAGGCCTGTGGCCCTACTCAGGCCGGTTTCTGCTTCCCTAACTAATGCAGTCTCAGGTCCCGCGCGCAATTGGATTGGAGCAGAAGCTGTGTTCCACTCACCAGAAGTCTTAAGATCCTGTGGTGGGTGTTGTGGGTAGCTGGCAAGTGTCAGCCGACCCTGCGCCCTAGCTACCCCGGTAATTTTCTGACCGGAAGACCTCCTTTTTCTTATTCACATACAGGTGGAAAGGTTTGTGAATGTAGGGGAGGGCCAAGGCCAACACCTCCAATAAGGCTTTTCTTAGAGACTTAAAAGCCATGTCCATCTCCAGAGTCCATTCTATTTTGTCTTCTTGGCCCCTGGTGGCCTCATATTAACGGTTTGGCCAGCACCCAAAGGGTTCTCAGTGAACCCTAGCACCCAAAGTCTACAAAACCTGGCAGATTCCAGGAATTCTCATACTTGCCTTTGGGTTGATCAGATTGGGATGCTAAGGATGGTTTGATTCCAGGGCATCTGACAGCATGTCTTGGATGGCTTCCTTGACTACTTACCACAGCTGGGTGACCTCAAGTTGACAAAACTGGGCCTTCGTAGCAGACACCTGATATTCAAGTTCACTCAGCTCCGGTAGCAGGTCTTGTGTGGCTTCCTGGCATGTCTCCGAGTCAGGAGCCCACAATACATACTGGAGCACAGTTATTTGGGGGCGTACCCATGAGTACTAACCCAAGTCCTCATGTAGTGGGCTATCAAAGATGATGGATGAGTTCTTGAATCCTTGAGGCAGGCGTGTCCAAGTCAGTTGTCTCTTGAAGCCTCTCTCCAAATCTTGCCATTCAAAAACAAATAGAGGCTGGCTTTTGGGTGTCAGAGGCAAGCCACAAAGCCATTCAGTCGCTGAAGCTTCTAACTCATGTTAAGGGCAGCTTGGTTAACAAAAGCCATGTTCACAGCTGACTGGTGCTCTCTGTCAGCCTCAAAAAATCTTTCTAGATATTCCCCGGGGCTCTCATTCTTTCCCTGCATCACCTAGCTCACCTTATATAAATTTGTGGACTGTTTGGAGGCCTCTCAGAGCCCCCACTCACCAGAATACGGTGGTAAACCTGGACTCCTTACCTTTAACATCAGTGTTAAAATCCCATTTGGGTCAAGTCAAAGGAAAGGCTACATCAATATCAGTCTGAACTGGAGAGGGTAGCACATTTGCTCCTAGAACCAATTTCTGGGCAGCTCCTATGATCCTCTCTCTCTCTCTTCTGTCATAAAGAGGACCTGGAACAATTGCTGACAAGTCATCCCAGGTGAGTCAGCATGACTGAATCTAGAAGATCTGTGAGAGCAGATGGTCTTTCTAAAAATGGGGGGTGGGGGGTGTTCTGCAACTTCCAGTTGTAAAAATCATCACTGGCAAATGGCACATATGACATGAATCATCTCCCAGAGCATCTGGGGGGTCCCATAACCTAGACTTTTAAAACTGTAGTAAAGTTGGCCCTCTGAGTAGTAGGGGCCAAATTGTGAGGTGAATTCCAAGTGGAGTCAGGAACATCAAGAGAGTCAGAGACTGATCCTTCTCTCTGCCTGAGATGGCTGGACAGGGGCAGCAGTAGTGGCTGCAGGAGTAAAAACATAAGGAGAGGGCAGAGATTCTCCTCAGGAGCAGAAAAGGGGAGCAAAGCAGGGGGCCCAAGTTGACCCTCCTTTAGAGGAAGAAGGGTAGGGAGTGGTAAGGCCTATAGCACTTGGTCTGAGTGGCCCCAGGCTTCATAAAGGTTTATCCTGTAAATGATGGGAAGATGAAAAGTCCCCTCCTTAGGTCATCAATATCAGCCTGTACTTGAGTGGGCACTGAATTTGCTCCCGGAACCAATTTCTGGGCCATTCATTCCTGCAAAAGATTGTTAGTTTGTGGGAATGAACAACCAGACTAGAGTCTTCTACAACTTGGCAAAAGTCCTTAAAATGGTTCAGGACCAAGCCCAGGGGGGTGCTTTGTGCCTGTCCCATCCGAGGAATCAAAGAAAAATTTGTACTAGAAGACAAAAAGTACAAACAGAATACACAAAGAAAGACACAGAAGGACATTCCTGAGAAAACAAAAACAAACTAAATGCCTGTCTAAGACGTCTTCCTCCCTGCACATGGGAGGCCTATAGACACACATCCAGTTTAGAATCTAGATAAGAACTAGCAAGTTCTCCAGCTTCTGGCCAGGTGGCAAAATATGCGTCTGCTTTGTCCTTCTCAGCCTCCAGATTAAACCTGAAACAGAATTAAACCCAAAACAGAAACACAGTTATGGACAAGACAAAAGACAACTGCACAGCTAGATTTACCAATTAGAAAAACACTCCATTATTTGGGTTGAACTCAGACGAGTCCCCAAATGTAAGGGTCCATGATTTGCCCAAGAATAACACTCAAATGGTATGCAAACATAAAGAGTGCTTTATTTTGCAGAAGTCCAGCATGCTGGGGTCTCCCATTACCAAGATAGAGAGACAATCAAGTGAGCTTGCAGGCTCCATTTAAAGCACTTTGGAGTTCTGGGGTAGATGAGTTTTATCTTATTCTATCTCTAGGCATTCCAGAACCATTAAGGGGCATGGAGGTGGAAAACTCTTGTTAAGGAATCCCAGGGTAGGTGGACTTATCTTGCTCTATCTCTAGGCATTCTGAGACCATTATAGGGGAGTGAAGATTGGAGCCTGGGTTTTTTTTTTGTTTTTTTTTTTTCTTTTCTATTAGTAATTGACTTTACTGGGTTTACTTGTCCAGTTCTTAGGCCTCTCCTTAACTGCCCATTTAATGTCTGTCATGGAATCAGCCCAGCCTTCTCAGAAACAACTACAAAGAGTATCTTGGGTGTGACAGGTATCCAAATTCACTTCCTAGTGTTACTCTGCTCTTCAGAGCACCTGAAGCCTACAGCATCAATTCACCAAACAGCCTCAGGACTGTGGCTTAGCAGCTCCTGAGACCCCCACGACTTAGGGGGTGCAGAGCAAATTTGACTCCCTCTCATTACCTACTCAGGGTAGGTGAGTGAGAACATCTGCCAACCAAGTTTTCTTACTTTCTGAGTAGGGTTGTGGATGTTCCTGCAGAGCTAGTTTCCAAATCCACCATTGTGATTCCCATGTTGTTACTTGTTTATCTAGCCAAGTCCTGTATGCTGCTATACTTCAATTAAATGACCAGAATACTTAGTCCCTGTGGTTATTTGCTTATAAGTATGATTACAGTCACGCTATGCTCCCCACTGGGACCCAAATTATTCATTTCTTAAAATAGTATTTAATAGGTATGTGGCTTCTTTCAAATATGGACTGGTTGTTGCCCCTTTGTCCAGACACTTCCTTTCTTCCCTTTAAAAGTTGTTTCTCATGAGTGTGAATTGACTTCTGCATATTCTCCGGGGGAGCCACTTTGCTTCTGAGGCAAGGCATCTGAGGAAATTATTTACATTTCTATTTTTCAAAATATCTTCTCACTCTCATGTGGATGTTTTTCCCAAATAAATCCTATTGCAGTGAATGTAAATAATATAAATAGTGCTTGCCATCATTTGCCTCACTGCCTTTAATTCTTAGTTTCTCCAGAGGACAAAAAATTTTTCATTTGTCTCCTGCTATTTGTCCTGTTTAATCTTACTCTTTAAAATGTTTATATTTTACAATAGAATGAGATTCTCCATCATGATGCATGTGACACAGTCACACTTGATGTCTTGGCTTGTTTTTTCAATAGGTGTTACAAAGGTTTTCACACATCAAAACTTAGTGTCTTCTAAAAAATCACACACATTAATTTATTTCAGATATAGTGTCTGTTTTTACCTAGCTGGTCTTATACTTGGTTACTATATGAGAAAAACTCTTAAGTAGCTTTTCAATGCCAGATTTCTAAGGTCACTTAGATACTGTGTGAAGGAACTAGGCAGTGGTTCCCACAAATTACACCATGTAACAGGTCTCTCATGGGAGGTTTATTAAGGGAAAGGTGTACAGAGGCTGCCTCTGGGAGAAGGAAGGGAAGAAAGGATGAGGGAAGGAAAAACATGGCTTTTTATCAGACTGGTGGTGCAGGCAGAAGAGAACATGTGACAGAGGTAACAATGTGCTGCCTCTGAGTAGCTAATGATGACATATCTTGGTGTCCCGGGTCCCTGGGAGCTGACTGTAAAGACTGTCAGTACTGTTGTGGAATCCCTTTTGGCTGTCCATGGATATGCCTGATTGCTAACACTGTGGTCCCTATAGAGAAGAGTTATCAGAAAGCGCTAGTTGGATATAGACAAAACATTGAAAAACTGAATCTTGGGAAACTTGCCAGGATTTCTCTTTGACCTTGAGCCAATATCTGAGGTCAGCTGACTCTCTCACTGTCAAGATGACATCCCAGCACAATGAGAGGAATAAGGATAAAAAAAGTTTCCAAAACCAGAGTTTATTCAATTTAAGAAAATAATTTGTCTCCTTTATTTTTTTAGAGGCTAAATACACTTTAATCTGTGATATGATGTGACCGTGATGTTAAACCTATTACTTGGCAAAATAAAAATAAGCTGATTCCTCTAATGCCAGTTTTTCTGGACATTTGGGGATTATTGAAGCCTCAAAGTCTAGAAATGAAACAACTTACTTCCTGGTATTCAACTGTTTGTTTACAATATCCTCCCACTGACTTCTCTTTCCTTCCCCAGGATCCAAATGGGATTTACTCTTTTCCAAACAATTTAAAATTCAAGGCCATGCCTGAAGTGGTACCCAGTTATAAGGAATGTTTTCTTGTGATATTTACTCCAAGGATTTGCAGGGAAACAGACCCACAGATGCATGCGAACATGCACATATTCATTCAATAAGCATTTGTTAAGGGAGAGGCATTGACAGGGATTATGGGACAGTTTCCAGGTTGTCTTCTTGGTGGCCAGCATGACTTGGGGGTGGTGCCCAGAAAGGGAGAGGCCATTTCAGTTGGAGATTGGGATAACTTCAGAAAAGAAGTGAGATTTCAACTGAAATCTGAGTGACTATGTGATATTGTGACTTAGACTTTGAGAAGAGCATTTCAGGCCCAGAGAACAGCACATGCAAAGGCCTTCTTCGTGCAGGCCTTTTAGGGACCATGGGTATGGAATTAGGGAACAGAATGAAAATGTTAGTACCTTTATGGCAGGTGATAACTTGCAATCTGCCAACTTCACTCTGGAGACATCCAGCATCCCCACTGAGGGAGAGCAGTAAATAGATTCTATTTCCCCTGGTTAGGAGTTAGGGCAGAGAAACTGAATTATGCAGAGACAGCAAGGAGACCCTGACTGTCGAAGGCTGGGAGTAATTGGGAGTGAGTGTTAACATGTTTCTTTCTAATGTGATGAGAACATCCTGGAAATAGTACAATTTTGGGACTATACTAAACCCACTGACTTGTACATTTAATGGGGCGAATTTTGTAATATATCAATTATATTTCAACAAAAAGAGTTTGAACTTAAGAAGAAGGTTGACTCTTGGTGAGATACTCAGTATGGTCAGGAACAGTCATTTTCCTCAGGTGTCCTGCCTGAAATCATCCGTATTTCATGTCCTACATGTGCCATAGTTTGCATTTTATAATGGGTAATGGTGCTCCATAGTTCACAAGCTCATATCTCTAACCTTGACCATAAATGAATGCTTCCATTTTTATTATTGATGTCACCAGAAACAGTAAAGTTCTCTTTATTTTTCCAAAAATCCTGGTTTTCCATAAAACTCCTTCTGGAATCTGTATCCTACAGGGTTAGACTACTGCTCCCCTGCCTGAACTGTGCCTTTAGCCCTATAGTTTACTGTGTAATCTAAGTCTGTTTATCTTTTTTCTTTCTTTCCTTTTTGATAATTTTTTCTTTTGAGTCAGGGTAATACAGACAACACTGGCTGTGAAGTCATAGACATCCACCTGCCTCTGCCTCCCAAGTGGTGGCATTACATGTATGCGCCGGCGTACCAGCCGCTGAGTCTTTGGAGTGCTTCCTGCTCTTTGCTCACCTTTCCCACTCAGTTCCATAAAACAACACAACTCGCCTGACTTCATCTATTTCTACTACTAGACCTTCTGACTCATTTTGTAATATGTTTATCCACCTGACTCCTTTGCCAGACGTAGAGCACCCCAAGGCCAGATACAGTGTCTTATTAATTTTCACTTCCCTGTTGCCTGTGTCTGGCAGATGGAAGATATAAAATGCTTGTTAATTGGATTTAATTGAATTGTGGAGGCTGAAGAGCAGCACAATGTCTCTGCTTCTCTGGAGTTACTCCCCTTGGCACTAACTGGAAGAAGTGGAATTACTGGGCCAGAGGGTACAAATCTTTCTCTGTGCTTGCCATACTGCTTTCTCAAAGGTCTAACAAATGTGTAGAGCCAGCTGAAATGAATGACTGTATCATATCCCTGTCGCCTGGCCAGCTCATCATTTAAAAACTGCTAATTTAGCATGTGTCAAATGATATTTCAAGAGTAATTTGATTTGCACTTCTTTGACTACTACAGGGTGACTAATCTTTCATGCAGGAGTCCAAAGAAGTCAGAAGTGGGTCTTGAACCCTCTATAATAGGAGTTCGAGGCAATTATGAATACCATGTAGTGCTGGGAACTAAACCTCAGCCTTCTGCAACAGCAGTAAATGATTTTAACCATTGAGCCATCATTTTAACTTGATCTCGTTATATTTTATTTGCTATCTGATAGCCTGTTATTTTGGCATATATATATTTTTCAAAAATATGTTTATTATTTAAAACATCTTTAAAATTTAAATATATTTTGCCCATATTCTATCTCTACTCCAAATATATTCAGAATCCTCCCCTCAGCAGGTATAAATGATAGTTTTTTTATGATTTTTTATTAGATATTTTCTTCACTTACATTTCAAATGCTATCCCGAAAGTCCCCTATACCCTCCCCCCATGCCCTGCTCCCCTACCCACCCACTCCCACTTCTTGGCCCTGGCATTCCCCTGAACTGGGGCATATAAAGTTTGCAAGACCAAGGGGCCTCTCTTCCCAATGATGGCCGACTAGGCCATCTTCTGCTACATATGCAGCTAGAGACATTAGCTCTGGGGGTACTGGTTAGTTCATATCGTTGTTCCACCTATAGGGTTGCAGATCCCTTCAGCTTCTTGGGTTCTTTCTCTAGCTTCTCCATCGGGGGCCCTGTGTTCCATCCAATAGATGACTGTGAACATCCACTTCTGTATTTGCCAGGCACTATCATAGCCTCCCAAGAGACAGCTATATCAGGGTCCTTTCAGCAAAATCCTGCTGGCATATACAATAGTGTCTGTGTTTGGTGGCTGATTATGGGATGGATCCCCAGGTGGGGCAGTCTCTGGATGGTCCATCCTTTTGTCTTAGCTCCAAACTTTGTCTCTATAACTTCTTCCATGGGTATTTTGTTCCCTATTCTAAGGAGAAATGAAGTATCCACATGTTGGTCTTCCTTCTTCTTGATTTTCTTGTGTTTTGCAAATTGTATCTTGGGTATTCTAAGTTTCTGGGCTAATATCCACTTATCAGTGAGTGCATATCAAGTGAGTTCTTTTGTGATTGGGTTACCTCACTCAGAATGATATCCCCCAGATCCATCCATTTGCCTAAGAATTTCATAAATTCATTCTTCTTAATAGCTGAGTAGTACTCCATTGTGTAAATGTACCACATTTTCTGTATCCATTCCTCTGTTGAGGGACATCTGGGTTCTTTCCAGCTTCTGGCTATTATAAATAAGGCTGCTATGAACATAGTGGAGTATATGTCCTTATTACCAGTTGGAACATCTTCTGGATATATGCACAGGAGAGGTATTGCTGGATATTCTGGTAGTACTATGTCCAATTTTCTGAGGAAAAAATGATAGTTTTTGTTGTTAACTTTTACCTTAATGGCAAGGTTTACATTCATTCATTTTAAAAAATATATAACAAAACAAAATAAAACATAATGATAAAACAAAAACTATCACATCAAAGTTGGACAAGATAGAAAGAAAAGAGTCCAAGAGAGGGCATAAGAGTCAGAGACCCACTTGTTTGCACACTCAGGAATCCCATAAAAACATTAAGCTGGAACCAATACTATAAGTACAGAGAACCTGTTGTAGATCCTTGCAGGTCCTATACTTGATGCTCCAGTCTCTGAGTTCATATGAGCTTTGCTCATGCTGATTTAGAGAACCTTGTTTTCTTGCTGTCCACCATCCCCTTTGGCTCTTACATTTTTTCTGCTTCCCCATCTTTGAGTTTCTTGAGATCTGAGGTGAGAAATTTGTTGGAGATATCCCATTTAGGGCTGAGTGTTCCAAGGTTTCTCACTCTGCATAATGTCTGTCTCTGTCTCTGTATTTGTTTCTATCTGCTGCAGGAGGAATAAAAATTAAGACATGACTACTCCTAGGTTGAAAAGAAGGTTTTGTTGAGGGAAATAACACCTAGGACGATATAGACTGAACACACCTGCTGGAATAGACTAGGCCATGAGAGAAGTCAGGGGGTGGGAGAGGAAGACAGAGGAACCATGAGGCCAAGAGAGCACATGGACAAAATAGCTGAGAACTATATAGGAAGAGAAGCTGGGGGCAGGCAACAAAAGCTCAGAGGCTGGAAGGGTTTAGGGTGATGAGTAGAGTCGAGAAGTACTGAGCAGCCAGGGCTCTGTAAGTATTACTTGCTGAGATCTGGCAGGCTAGTGTCCTCTTTGATTCATTTCTTGGTTTTGTTTTGCTTTTTTTGTTTGTTTGTTTTTTGAGACAGGATTTCAATGTGCGACCTTGGCAGTCCTGGCTCTGTAGACCAGGCTATCCTAGAATGATATAGCTCCTCATGCTTCTGCCTCCCAAGTGCTAGGATTAAAGGTCTATGCCCCCACTACCCACTTTGATAGGTCACCTCAGGTATTTGTCTCAGGTTTCTTAGAGACAACACAGGATGAAGTTTCTCTGATGATGGTTGAAGAAGGCACTGATCTATGAGTACATTGTCACTAGGAGTCATTTTATCATTACATTACCTTCCCTCTTTCCCTTTTTCCTTCCTTCCTTTTTTCATTTCTTTCTTTTTTTAGATTAGTGTTATTTGATTTAGCCCTAGTCCCTGAGCTATCTAGTGTCAGGTATGGGTTCCATCTCCTGGAGTGGGCCTTAAGTTATTGGTTGGTTACTCCTAAATAAGGGTTGTGCCACTGTTGCCCTAACATATCTTGTACGTAGTACACTATTGTAGATAAAGGGTTTGTGGATGACTTGGTATGTATGTTTCTCTTTTGATAGGGCGCATTATATCTTCCTATAACAAAGACTTTAACATGGGGAGGAAAGCTCTTTGTAGGCACCAGTTCAACATTTCCATATTCAATTAGTTATATAGGTATTGTTTTCAGCAATGGTGTCTTGCTGTCTGTTTGTGGAGAACAATGTATAGTCTTGGTAACAGCCTTGTAGTAGGAACAGAGCAGGGGATGGGGGCGCCTTTGTGTATACACCAGGGGCTCAAAAGCATCTCCTACAGGAGGACCTAATTGAGGACTGCCTGAGAGACCAAGGATTGCTAATAACAGAAAATGACAGGAAATCTGGAACTGCTGTTCAGAAGAGAGGCTTTCTTGGCACCCACAGAAATGGAGCACAGGTGGAGTGTATTAAAGGACCTTGCAGCAGTGTACAGATGAGCTTGCTGCAGCATTTCTCACCTGTTCCTAGAGTGAGTGTCATTGACTCTGTGCCACCTCATCTCCAACCCCCAAGGGCAGGTAGGATCGGGCTGAGAGTAGTTCAAGGCACAGACAACATCACCTCTTTGACCAACAACTCAATTAGATACCAGTACTCAATACAAGTATTGGAAGTTTTGTTTGTTGACAGGAGATGGCCACTTGGGACTCTGTCTCCCCAATTATTTGACAATTTCGTTTAGATTACCTTCCTATATGTATACATTTTAAGCTGTTTCAGCTTTAATAGGTTTCCATACTACCTCTCAAATGGCCATTAATTTTAGCTGTCTCTCCCCATATTTCCTTTCACTACCCTCTCTATCCTTCTCCCCTCTTGATACTCCCATTCCAGATGTTCCCCATGCATCTACAAATATCTACTCTAACTCCCTTTTATAATGAGATATATCTATTCCCTTATGCTATACCTACCTTCTGTAGTTCTATGGAATATAGCTTGATTATCATTGACTTAAAAGCTAACATCTACATATAACTTCTTTTACATACCATCTTTGTATTTTTGGTCTGGGATATCTCACTTGGGATGATTTTTTTTCTAATTTATTCCATTTGCCTATAAATTTTATGATGTCATTTTTGACAACTGGGTAATAGTATGTATACATATTCCACTGTATAAACATAACACATTTTATTTATGCATTCATCTGTTGACAGGCATTTAGGTTGTTTCCAATTTCTGGCTATTATGAATATAGCAGCAATGAGCATGATTGAGCAAGTGTCTCTGTAGTAGGATAAAGTAACCTTTGAGTATATGCCAAGAGTGGTATAGCTGGATCTTGAGGTAGATCGATTCCCATGTATCCGAGGAAACATCACACTGACTTCCACAGTGGCTATACAAGTTTGCACTCCCACCAGCCGTGGATGAGTGTTCCTCTTACTCCACAGCCTCAACAATATGATCTGTCATTTGTTTTGTTGATCTTAGCCATTCTGACAAGTGTAAGATGAAATCTCAATGGAGTTTTGATTTGCATTTCCCTGATGGCTAAGAATGTTGAACTATTCTTTAAATGTTTCCAGGTCATTTGAGTTTCCTCTATTCACAGCAAGGTGTGGAGGCTACAGTACTGGGGGAAGAGAATAATCTCTGGGAAGTAGAGGGAGAGAGGAATCTGCGAGGGAGAGAGGAGGGGGAGGGAAAAAAAGGGACCAGCTCAGATATGGGAAGAGATGGGGGAGAAGTACAGAGGGCCAGGAATTTGAAAGTAGGTGTGTAGCAGTGGGGGAGGGGGAGCTGGGGGTAGCCACTAGAAAGTCCCAGATGCCAAGGACCCAAGAGATTCCCAGGATCCAACAGGGAGGACTTTAGCTGAAATACCCAACAAAGGGGAGAGACCATATCCAGTGAATAGGCACGGCCCCCAGTTGAGGGATGGGGCCACCCACCCACCTCAAAAATATTAATCCAGAATTCCTCCTGTCCAAAGGAAATGCAGGAATAAAGAGCGGCAGAGATGGAAAGAAAAGCCATCCAGAGACTGCCCTACCTAGGGATCCATGCCATCTGCTGACACCAAACCCAGACGTTATTGCTGATTTCAAGAAGCACTTACCGACAGAAGCCTGGTACAGCTGTCCCTTGAGAGACTCTGCCAGAGCCAGACCAATACAGATTCGGATGTACACAGCCAAACATTGGACTGAGCATGGGGACCCCAATTGGGAAGTTAGGGCAAGGACTGTAGGAGCCGAAGGGGTTTGCAACCTTATAAGAAGAACAATATCAACCAACCAGACCCCCCAAAGCTCCCAGGGACTACACCCCCAACCAAAGAGTGTACCCATGTGTACTGGCTGGTTTTGTGTGTCAACTTGACACAAGCTGGAGTTATCACAGGGAAAGGAGCTTCAGTTGAGAAAATGCCTCCATCAGATCCAGCTGTAAGGCATTTTCTCAATTAGTGATCAAGGGGGAAAGACCCCTTCTGGGTGGCACCATCCCTGGGCTGGTAGTCTTGCGTTTTATAAGAAAGGAAGCTGAGTAAGCCAGGGGAAGCAAGCCAGTAAGGAACATCTCTCCATGGCCTCTGCATCAGCTCCTGTATCCTGACCTGCTTGAGTTCCAGTCCTTACTTCCTTTATTGATGAACAGTGGCTTGGAGGTGTATGCTAAATAAACCCTTTCCTCCCCAACTTAGTGCTATGAACTTGCCTCCTAGAATTGTTTCTATTGTGTTGCATAACTTTGGGTATGTTGTACATTCATTTTCATTCAAGTCTAGAAAGTCTTTGATTTGTTTCTTAATTTCTGTCTTAACCCATTTTTTTTCACTCAGTAGAGAGTTATTCAGTATCCATGAATTTATAAGCTCTCTGTTGTTGTTGATATCCAGCTTTCATCTATGGTGGTCGGATAGGATGTAGGATGCTATTTCAATTTTCTTGTATCTTTTGAGACTTCCTTTGTATCTGAGTATGTATTCAATTTTGGAGAAAGTTCCATAAGGTTCTAGGAAGAAGATATATTCTTTCATGTTTGGGTGAAATGTTTTGTAAATATCTGTTAGGTCCATTTGCTTTAAAATGTCAGTTAGCTCCAGCATTTCTGTTTAGATTTTGTCCACATGGCCACTCCGTTAGTGAAAGTTAGGTACTAAAGTCTTCCAGTTTAGTGTGTGAGGATCAGTATGCGATTTAAGCTGTAGTAATGTTTCTTTTACAAAGGTGAGTGTGCTTGTATTAAGGGCAAAAATGTTAAGAATTAAAATGTCCCCTTGATGAGTTTGTCCTTTGATGAATATATAGTATCCTTCCCTATTTCTTCTGATTAGTTTAGGTTTAAAGTCTGTTTTGTCAGATATTAAAATAGCTACACCAGCTTGTTTCTTAGATCCATTTGCTTGGAATATCTTTTTTTTTCATCCTTTTACCTCAGGTTATGTCTATTTTTGATGTTAAGGTATGTTTTATGGATGCAGCAGAGAATGAACCGTGTTTTCACATACACTCTGCTAATCTGTTTCTTGCAATTAAGTAATTGAGACCATTGATATTGGAAGATATCAATGAGTTGTGTTCGTTGATTGCTTTTTCTGTCTGTCTGTCTGTCTGTCTGTCTGTCTGTCTGTCTGTCTGTTTTGAGGCAGGGTCTGTCTATGTAGCTTTGGCTGTCATGGAACTCACTTTGTAGAGCAGGCTAGCCTTGAACTCATGAAGATCTGATTTTCTCTTACCTTCTGAGTGCTGGGATTAAATGTGTACACCACCACTACCTGGCTGATTGCTGTTATTTTGTTGTTGTTGTTGTTTTGGTGGTGGTGGTAGTGGTGGTGGTGGTGAGTGTGTGTACTTCCTTCTTTTGACTTTGCTGGACTGAGATTATTCTTTGTGCTTTCTTGTATGTAGTTAACAGCCACGGGTTACTGGGTTCCTGAAAGGAAAGATGGGGTTTTGGATGGGAAAGGCTTCAAGAGAAATAAGGAGTCAAGACAAGTTCTGATCAAGGCCAATGTTTACTTATGAGTCTGAGCTTATAAGGGGGAAGGGGGGACCCATCCCCCACCAGGCCAGGATCTATTGCTTTGTCAGGATCTCTGCTTTGTCAGGATAGTGTCAGGAGAACAGGTTTAGCCTCTCAGCAGGTAGTGGTGTCTTGGAGGAAAGTGGCAGATGTGCAGGACAATAGACTTTACCTAGGTTGGAAGACTCCATCCTAGGTGGGCTAGCAACTGTGGCAAGCCAGGTCTGAGCAGCCTGCTCAAGGCTGGGGGAAGGAGCCAGCCTCACTTAACTCACTTAACTGTGAGTCTATTGTCATTGATACCACCACAAAGAGGCTTCCTTGTCCTTCAGTCAGGGGCAGCACAGACCATGGATCTCCACAGTACCATGTACCATGGTCATCCAAATGACCTCTGGGGGAAGTATAGGCCACACACATCAACATGTACCTTGCTGCCAAGCAGCAACATGGGCCATGGACATCAACATGGCCTCAGGCCAGCAGCATAGTCCATGAGCATTGACATGGTACCAGCGGCAGCATGGCCTTCAGACATTAACACTGTTACAGACTGTGTTATTTGTGCTTCTAAAATGTTGGAATATTCAGTGCCTGGTGTTGCTTGGCTCTTCTGGAGACATATTGTCCTGGTTGTTATTGATCGAGTTTTTACACTTGCTGTCTAGGTTTCTGGGATGGGGAAAATTGTAATTTTAGGTGCTGATATCTGGTCTTATCTTTGTTGGGTAGGTGTTCTTTGATTTCTGTTTCCTCTCTGGTTCTTAGGAGAGAGTGGTGTCTATGTGTTACCTGAGGGAAACGTTGCTGGGTCTTGATAGGTATGGTCACTGCAGGTTCCAGGTCATGAATTTCTGGGTACTGGGGTGCTGAGGCTTAGGATGGGCTTGGAGTGGTGGTGGTGGTGGAAGTACCTCACAAGAGGAAAGAAAGCAGGGCATTCTACCAGGATCTGTTTAAAGTTAGTTCCCTGGGAATGGGATAGAGAGCGAGGAAAGAGCACAGCAGAAATTCTGCTATGGAGATTGAATGAGACAGGAGGACTGGACTTGGAGGGATGAAGGGTAAGGTGAGGAACTACAGTTAATTTTCCTGCTTCTCTGGCACGAGTGACCTGTGGGTTCCCAGGGAGTGCCTGCTGGAGGTGGAGGGCTGGGTGAGGAACAAATCAAAGAGTTGGAGGAGGGAAGTTTAGAAGGGAAGAGCTGTGGGATCCACTACAGATGGAATGGGGAGGCTGCCATGGTGTTCTGCTGCAAAGCTGGGGGTGAGACAGGGACATTGGACTTGGAGGAATGAAAGGTGACAATCTGAAGTTAGCCTACCTGCTTCCCTGGCAGGAGTGATCTGAGGAATTCCACAGGGCAGAGTATATATTTTCCTGTTGTGCATTTTTCTTATTTGTTGGCTGTTTTTTTTTTTTTTAAGTTTTATACTTATAAATGGGTACTGTTCCTCATAATATTTTAAGAAAAGTTTCCTCCTCAAAGTTTTGTCAAATATTTTGCTTTCCTCTCATAATAATAAAAAAATTAACCCATCTGGCATATATTGAGTACTTAACTATTTTAAATTTTCTATCAGTAGTCCCAATACTCTTTATCAATATTCCTTGTATCAGTTATGATTGTTTGACTTCAAGAAACAAAACTGTAAGCAAGAGTGGCTCAGAGTAATAGGCCTTTCTTCCACGTTTACAGAATTCCATAGTTGTGAGGCTGCTGGGTCCGTTGCTGTCCCTATAATGAGGAGACTGGAAATTCAAATATAGCCTTTCTCATGTGTGAGGCTTAGGACCTCACAGTTATGATACAGTTGTTGGGCCTCGTGTCAAAGCAGGAAGGGAGAATATTCCCTTCTACCAGGAGAATATATTTTTCTTAGAAACCTACCAGTAGACTTTCTCTTAGCTCTCATGAGCCAGAGAGAATCACATGATCACACTTAGCTGCAAGAGTGGCTGGGAAAGAATTTAATTCTTTTTGGTTTTAGACAGAAACTCTTTTTGGTAGGAGACCGAAGAGAAGTGGAGTTTAGGAAAGGACATTGATTGAGTCAGCTCATGGAAACTGTTTTACATGCTTTCCTGTCTGCTTCTATTTCACAAGTTTTCTTTGTAAAACTTTTTTTTTTAAGTTTATTTCTTACTTGTACAAAGATTGACTGTCCACTATGTACCTTTGCCTAGGCTAGAGTTGTACAGACCAATCTGCCTCATATTTGCAGCAATTCTCCTGCCTCCCTAGTGCCGAGACAGAGGCTATCATGTCCTGGAGAACATGCCACCATGTTATTTTATTTATATGGCTATTTTATAAATATGCCTTTCATATTGAATCTTCTCTTCATTTGGATTCATTAATCTGTAATATAGTTAGTATATTAATTATTTTATAGATTTTAGATGGTTTATATTGATAGGAACTTATTATTTTCTATATTTCTTGTTAGTGGTATTCTCACTATTCATATTATTACACACATGTTTTAGAAGTGTGAAATTAAAAATACTGGGTTTCAGATAAGAATAATTTAAATTCACAAAATTACTTAAGTTCAATTCTATTGGTTAGTACAGACATTCTAATGTTTTCTGTCTTGATTGTGGAACTATTTCTCCACTTATTTGAATAATTTCTCAAGTGCTCTAACACAGTTTTGAAGCTTGTTTTAAAAAGCCGAGTCATTCTAAGATTAGAAACTTTGAAGGTACTACAATCAGATCTCTTTCCTCAATGTATTATCTAAGTATAGTTAAGGTTAGGCAAAAGTTACCTTGTGTTTTATTATCATATTGAAAGTCAAATTGATTCTTTCAAATGGGGCTCTTTATAGCTGTGGAACTGGTACTTGCCTGCCTACCCCAGAGCAAAGTCACTGGTGTACCTTACCTTCTGTGTCTGTCAGGTCAGGCTGCAAGTAACAGACAACAGAAGCTGCAGGTTTTCGCATAAAGAAGGCTCTGTGTACTGAACCTGATTTAGCTGTTCTTCCAGGTCGTAGGACTCCTGTTTCCTTTAGGCATCATGACAATTCTGCTGTGGTGAGGCAGTCCTCAATGTGATCAGATGGTCAATCAGAAAAAAGTGGATCTTCTCCCTAACCCAGTGGTTTTCAACCTGTGGGTGGCAACCCCTGTGGGGATTAAAAGGCCATTTCAAAGGGGTTCTATATCAGATATCCTGCAATCAGATATTTACATTATGATTTAAACAGTAGGAAAATTACAGTTATAAAGTAGCAGTGAAAATAACTTTATGGTTGGGGCATGGTCATCATGAGGAACTATACTAAAGGGTCACAGCATTAGGAAGGTTGAATTTACACAGTATATTTTTTAGTATAATTGGATTAGTTTATGTCTTTGCTCATCGTAATGTAGTAACATTGGCTGGGAATAACTTTATTATCTCACTTACATGTGAGCTGGGACAACAGAATCATTTCTTCTATGACATATGGACTTCATGTAGAAGACATGAATATACAGATCCCTTTCCACTTCTGCCATCAAATTAGGATAGTTAACCAGTTGAATAAAGGATGTTGAGGAGGCAACTGTGATACACACCTTACATTAGAGGCCTGCCCTGTTGCCAGAAGTCCAGGTTAGATATTTTTTTCTTTGTATTCCTTGGCCTTAATAACAGGAAGAACCATAAGTCTCAAGGGAAGATCTCTGGTTAGAAGCCTTCCCTAGACCGAAAACCAGAAGGCCCAGCAGGGTGGGAGGAGGAGGTCAAGGGTTGAGGTGGAAGGGACAACAAAGATATCCATGGGGAAAATTAATTCCACCATTATGAACTGTAAATTTTGTCATTTGCCCCTTTTCCCATGTTCAGTGAATGATCGTTTTCTTACTGTCTAAATAGGATAGGAATTTTTTCATTTAGTTCTGCTAAGGATAGAACATAGGATCTTATGCATGTTAGCCAAGAACACTACCACTGAGGTACATGCTCAGCCCTTGGGTTTTGATTCATGGTCTATGTACCACAGGTTGGTCTCAAATGAGAAATTCTTGAATATAGGTATATAGTACCATGTCTGGGAAGGTAATGGGGCAAGGACAAAGATTGGCTTTGTTATATCATGGCCTTTGGTCTTCATCTATCTGTATTTCTCTTTAGAATGTAAACCTACATGGGTTGAAACCATGTTTGTCTTATTTAACACTTTGCCTAATTCAGCTTCCAGTACATAAAGTTCTAGTGTTAAGGTCTAGGTAAAACATTAAGGCCTAGATGAAATGTTTAGGCTGAGCTTAAGTGCTAAAGCCTAGGTAACTGTTACCTGGCTAGCCTGCCATTTTGTGGTCTTACTAATATTATATGGAAACTTTCTCATGTTTCTGCTGTTACTAGGAAACTTTCTCATGACCAAGTTGATTACATATTCTGTTATGTTTCCTTCCCTTGGAAACCAATCACAATAGAAGTCAGTAGAATTGCTTTTTATAGTTACTCGCAATAAGCTTGGACCTGAACCTACCACTCAGCCATACTTCCTGCACCCCTATAAGTTTTTATAAACTTCTCATGAGATGGACCTCAATATAAGACACACCTGAACAAATAAAAGAAACTATTTGGAATAAGACTTCCATTTTGATTAGGGGTCAAGTAAAGTTTAAGTTCCCAAGTACTCCCTGGGAACTGACGTCCTATTTGGCAGATAAAGTCATGTATGTGGGTAACTGACATCTTGGTTGGCAAGTTAAGATATGAGTGTTAGACAAGTCCCATCCTGGGAGACAAGTTAGGACATGAATACTAGACAAGGCAAGTCACCTGCCCACATTAGTACATAAGTACATAAGTACTTGTTAAACAAGTGGATGAGTTTGATAAAATTGAAAAATATTTGTCCCATACCAAGTGGAGAAGTGACAGTCATTTTATAAACTAAACCATGAGCTGTAAGACTCCCAGAGTAAACGCCAACTACATCTATGATCATTGTCTCTGCCCACATTTTTCCAACTAATTACAGACATTGACAGTAACAACTTTCTCCTTTCTCAAAACCCTTTGCTGAGCACTTCACTCACCTCCTTCAATCCTTCCAACCTCAGATGTCAGTTATTCCTCCAGGAAATTCCATACAGCATTTCTCTTCACAAATCGGTACCAAAATCTGGCTAAGAGATAGAAAATTCTTTTGTTTCCTGTTTCTTATCTTATTTTTCCTCTAGAGAGACACAGCTCAGCTGCTCAGACAAGATTTGATGGAGTGTAAGTGACTGGTAATTTATTAAGAGCTATCCTAGAGTGAAATGTGATAGATCCACTGTTGTAGCAACAGATACCACATGACCTTAGAGACAGGCAAAGGTTGAGCCTGTGGTCAGTAGTGATGGGAAGAGTTGATAGTAGGTGTGTGAGAGCCAGAAATAAGTGGGCTTTATCTTCTGGCAACCTTTATTCCTGGAACAGATGAAAATACAGAGGACTAACTTCAGAATCTTGGATGAGATCCAAAAATTGACTGGTAAGTTGGAGAAGGTCCTCCTTTCTGTTTATATTAGGTTATCAGGGCATATTTACTAATCTAGGGTGCTGGCTTTCTTATTTATAAAATAGAAAAAAAATTGATTATCTCAAATGAGCATTTGTGAATTTAATAAAGCAATGGTCAGAATTTCTCTATAGAAAAATGCAGTAGAGGTACAAATTATTCCAATAACTAAATATATATAAGCTCCATGTAGATACTGAAGATATAAAGGAAAAATGGCATTGGTTTATTTATATTAAGTCATGATCCACATATCTGCACTGCACATTGAAATCCCTATATTAATACTATCACAATTCTGCATATTCATATAACACAATTGAATGTGTGTTTACAAGCATAGATGCTCTTTAGATGCAGAGTCACATACTTTTTTTAACTCCATGGTTTTTTGTTCTCCCAGAAAATGTAAAGATGAATTTAACATTTTTTTGTCATCTTATCATGACATTATTATATGCTTTACAAGCCCAAGGGACTGCTCAAAGCTTAAAAGAATTGCAACAACAACAACAACAACAACAACAACAAGTCAAGCAAGAAAAATCTGACTTTGAGCATTTAAACCCTCTAGACTAGAATGAGTTGTGCAGAAGTGTTTGGCCCAAGAGCTGTGGGATATTTTAACAAAGGTGATGGTGATTGTTCTGAAGTTTTTGTGGTTAGAAGAAAGAAGCTTAAGTTATTTGTAAAAGATCCCCTGACATGGAGCAGACAGGTGCCTAGTCATAGCTTTACTGTCATTAGTTGGAAAGGACTTAGAAGTGGGATGACTTTGGTTCTACCTGAGTCCATGACTTAATGAGTGAGAGACCTTAAGAAGTCACAGAGGCGCAAAGTTAGATGTCAGCTGAAGAGAATGGAATATTTTCCAGTTTTTAGGCTTGTGATTACTTTCAATCACTTCTAAAAAACAACGCGCATTGTTGGAACACAATTTAGTAACAATGTGAAATGAGAGCTAAAACTGAAGCGAGACTCTCCAGAGCTATGAGGAGAGCCAATGCCAACACTACTGAACGGTTAAAATGCATGACACCATGAACCTCACACTTTGCATCTATCATGCATTTAACCCTCAAACAATTGCAGGAATAATAGTGAGATAGCTAGTTCATGTTTCAAACAAGCAATGACAACAAACTGGAATTTCCACAAACCTGCCAATGGCTCTTGTGTACATGGAGATCAAAATCCCTCAAATGTCACTGTGGGATAATTCAGGGAGATAGGGCTATTGGGAGTGCTTATGATGCAAGGATGTGGAGAAAGTAGAACACTCCTCCATTGTTGGTGGGATTGCAAGCTTGTTCAACCACTCTGGAAATCAGCCTGGCGGTTCCTCAGAAAATCGGACATAGTACTACTGGAGGATCCAGCAATACCTTTCCTGGCCATGTATCCAGAAGATATTCCAACTGGTAATAAGAACACATGCTCCACTATGTTCATAGCAGCCTTATTTATAATAGCCAGAAGCTGGAAAGAACCCAGATGCCCCTCAACAGAGGAATGTATACAGAAAATGTGGTACATTTACACAAAGGAGTACTACTCAGCTATTAAAAACAATGAATTTATGAAATTCTTAGGTAAATGGATGGATCTGGAGGGTATCATCCTGAGTGAGGTAACTCAATCACAAAAGAACTCACTGATAATTGGATATTAGCCCAGAAACTTAGAATACCCAAGATACAATTTGCAAAGCACATGAAACTCAAGAAGAATGAAGACCAAAGTGTGGACACTTCACTCCTTCTTAGAATTGGGAACAAAACAACCATGGAAGGAGTTATAGAGACAAAGTTTGGAGCTGAGATGAGAGGATGGACTATCCAGAGACTGCCGTACCCGGGAATCCATCCCATAATCAGCCACCAAACGCAGACACTACTGCATATGCCAGCAAGATTTTGCTGACAGTACCCTGATATAGCTGTCCCTTGTGAGGCTATGCCAGTGCCTGGCAAACACAGAGTGGATGCTCACAGTCATCTATTGGATGGAACACAGGGCCCCAAATGAAGAAGCTAGAAAAAGTACCCAAGGAGCTGAAGGGGTCTGCAACCCTATAGGTGGAACAACAATATGAACTAACCAGTACCCCCAGAGCTCGTGTCTCTAGCTGCATATGTAGCAGAAGATGGCCTAGTCGGCCATCATTGGGAAGAGAGGCCCCTTGGTCTTACAAACTTTATATGCCCCAGTATAGGGGAACACCAGGGCCAAGAAGTGGGCGTGGGTGGGTAGGGGAGCAGGGGGCAGGGAGGGTATAGGGGACTTTCGGGATAACATTTGAAATGTATGTAAATGAAGAAAATACCTAATAAAAATTGGGGAAAAATAAAAAAATGATCTTTTATGTAAAAAAGAAAAAAAGAAAAATATTACTTAATATTTCTAATTAAAATAAAACAAAAATCTACCTTCTCTGACTTGTAATCCTTTTTAAATGTGCATGCTTTGGGGAGCCAAATAGCTCATTTACTATCACTGTTTCCTTCTCCTTGCTTCTCCAACTTCTTTCCATTTGTTGTTCAATTATATCAGGTCAAGCAGTCTGGGATGTGAGGAGACACTACCTAGGGGGTGACAATGTGATCTCTTTATCGACCTACTGTTTTACAGCTCAGCTTCTATCTCTGTCAATACAAATCTTGTTTTGAAGATGCTAACAAATTATTGAATTTGCTGAGAATAAAATGGATTGCTTTGATGGAGAAGTAGGTAACAAATGGCTTGCTATAAATGGACTCTATTAAATCCCACTTATCCTATTTGTTCCAAATGGTTAATGACATGTGTGTGACCTGAGCCTCAGGTTACAAATGAAAACCAGAAGAGTTCACTCTGTTATGGCTGTCACTGAGGTAGTGACCCTGGGTTTAGTCTGGGTAGTAAGCATGACACCGAGTGGAGCGAATGAAGAGGTCTTGATTTACAATGTATATGATGGCAGGGTAGCCACCATGTGTCAACTCTATGACTACTTTTGTTCATTTGACTGCAGGCTTTGACTGGCTAGGAACTGAGGAACAGTGTGGTAGGTGGCCTCTACGATCTTCATGAAACTTTTTGGGAAAAAGATTTAGTTAGAACATTGGTTCAGATCACAATATCTTCAAGACATGGAACATCCACCTTAAAGTGTCATATACAAATGTTCTAGTTTTTGTTGGGCTCAGTTAGTAAGTCTGTGAATACGTGTAAACACCCTAATGTCCATGTATAGATGAGGCCCTGTGCCTTAACCAGCATGGCTTTGGGATGCTCAAAGCTTCAATGATGCACATTAGTAAATTGACTGTTAAGATGACATCAAAAGATTTAATGTCCTTTAGTTGAGCAATGATAGTCTTTGACTTCATGGACCTTTCCTAATGAGATTGATCACTTGTAGGCCTGGCTCAACTTCTTACTTTCTCAATCGTGGCAGAATTTAGCCAGGTCTGTAAGCACTATTAAGGCAGCAATCATGGTTCAAAATTCCTTCAAGGCTGGATATTTAGACTTAACAAAACAGTTAAGTCTTCATTCTTGGATCAAGTGCAAAATAAACTTCAGAGGAAAGAAAACAGTTTTCTGAAAATACGTTTTCCTTCTCCTCACAGAAAGAGCTTGGTAGACTCCACTGTCAGCAGCTGTGCCTGGGAGGTGATCTTATTTGTCTATGTTTGCAGTTAAGATCCACACAAGTCATGACCTGTATACCTAACTTTTATCTAAAAGAAACTCTCAAAACAATACAAAACAAATAAGAAAGTTTAGTCATGGGAACAACACAAAGAACTTTCTTAAGTGTGTTCCAGACCTCATTGGCTCTCTTTATAAGCACACATACAACAAAAGTGTATTTTTGTGGCTTCTGGATAATTCTCATAATTGAAAACATACAATTTAAAAGATCAACAGACCCACCCATGTAGAAGAATCCAATCAGCCTTCCACAGTTGGCTGCCTCGTGGAATCACTACTTCCCTCCACAAGGAGGCCTGTTCTAATATGCCTTATCATGTGGGGAAAGGCAGCCCAGGTAGACCTCAGTACCTCAGAGTGCCTGGCACTGTCAAGCTCTGGAGGGCTGGCAAAGGGGTGATATTCTGGCTATGCAATGCTCCATTAATTCATTCAGATAACCTAAAATGAAGCTGAAACCTCTCTGAGCATTAGACCAGAGCACTGTTGGTCCCCATCCTCAACTTTTGATTCAACTCCATATGTTAAATGCATTTGGGGATTTTTCCATCCAGGTGGGGCTGGAATCATGACCTTATAAGTTGTGGCTTAAATACTCTTCACTAAATATAGTCAACCAAGTGAGTTCTGTGTATACATCTGGTTTTACCAGAGAAGAAGACCTTCTCTCCTGCTAGATCCAACAGCACAAAGGTGTAAGTGGTTACTACATCCAACAACACATAGTTGTTGT
This sequence comes from Mus caroli, assembly GCF_978045245.1. Taxonomy (NCBI): domain Eukaryota; kingdom Metazoa; phylum Chordata; class Mammalia; order Rodentia; family Muridae; genus Mus; species Mus caroli. The sequence goes on along the minus strand of NW_028227268.1, from coordinate 92,962,637 downwards.
CTGTGATAGAATTGACAATTATTGCTGCTTCTGGCGCTGGAGCTTTAAGTCAGTGGGTCAAGTAGTTGTGGAGCAAAACTGGGTGTAAGCTGGTGGGAAGCACAGCCATTTGCAACATATAAGGATGGGGGGAGCATGAGGGTGTGTGTGACTATACCCTAGATTCTCAGCATCCTACACACCTGACCTCTGTGATGCAGCTGTCTTTCAGAAGGCACTGCCAGTTTATCTCCCACACAGGGGAGTATACTTTGCTCCAGAATCACAAGAGCTGATGGAGAAGGTCTAGTGGCAATTGGAGGTGCTGTCTCATTCTTTCCAGTGGAGCTCAGATCATCAATGCTGTGTGTGAATGGCAATAGATGCACGAAAAATAAATGTCTGCACCAATCTTGAAAGGATAAAAGTAATATGACTGCGCTATTTCTTTTAGTAAGCCAATTGGAAAAGAAAAAGAGTTCTGGAAAATGTAGACTTAGCTTAGCTAAACTGACATGGATAGTATGCATTCACCATAGAACAGAACAAGGTTAACTGAGTAGCCAGATTTGTTCACTGATGACAGGAAATCAGACATATTAACTTATTTTATAGAGAGCCTCAGATAGAATATGTAAAAGCTAAACATTTGGGCCTGGAGAGATGCCTAGGAGTTAAGAATACTTACTGTTCTCACAGAAGACCAGAGTTTAGTTCAGTTCTCAGCACCCAAATTGGGTGGCTTACAATTACCTATAACTTCAGCTCCAGGGGTTTCAACAACTTCTCCTGGCATCTTAGAGTACCTTTACTCAGGTACATAGATAGACACATATAAACACAGACATACATATACACACACACATAGATACAGAATCATACACATACACACATATACACATAGATACAGTACAGACACACTCATATATATACACAGACACACATAGACACACACACATACACACACACACATACACACACACACATACACACACACTAACTAAACAAAAATAAGACTTAGACCTAGAGAAATGGCTAAGCAGTTGAGTGTATACTGCAGCTGCAAAGAACACAAACTCAGTTCCTAGAACCCACATTAGGTATCTCACAACTGCCTGTAACTCCAGTTCCAGGGGTGGAGTTCCCTTCTCATCCCAGACAGACATATACAACACACATAATTAAAAAGTTTAAAAAAATTAAGAAAAAACTTTTGTAGAAGCTAAAAGCCTAGCATATGTTATTTAAATCAAAGGAAGATACAGAGAAAATTAATAGACACTTTCGGCAAAGCTAGAAATGTCAAGCACACATGAACCCTCCTCAGAAAGAGGCTTCTGAAGGGGTCTCTAGCAGTGATGTTAGTGACCCCACGAGCTGCAAGTGTCCACCAGCACTGTCTGAACGAGATGTGGAAAAGTGCTCAGGAGAAAACAAGGGAGGTAGAATGGTCTCCAGCACCTTATAGAGGACAGAGACTCAGCACTCCTGATATTTTTCAGTGCTCCTGGAGAAGGAACCTTTGCCAAATCAATCAAGTGAGAAAGGTGAGGTCTTGCACAAAATGGGTCTGTGACCTGGCTATGTCATTCTATTCTTAGCAGTCTGGGGGGCGGGACAGAGATAGAGTTCTCAGAGACTTCCTAGAATTTGTTTTTGTTTCTAGACACAGCTCCATGATGGAGCCCAGCTTCCTCAGCTGAACTAGGATTACAGGCATGTGCCACCATGACTACTGGGTTCCTGAAATTCTTAGGACTCTCTCACATCTTTTGACTCCTATAGTTTTCTCTAAAGGGAAGCCAGCACCTTGAGTCATATACAATGGGCAGAGTGAACCAGTGACAGTTTTCTAAAACTGTCATGGTGATAACTGCTAATGACAGACATTCTGAAAAATATTACATTGGTAAGATTTCTATTTAGTTAAGCTTATATCATTAAGAATTGACACCTTTCCTGTACCTCATTAAGCTATGGCTCTTGCTAATTGCATGTATACGATTGCCCCTGAGTTCATTTATCTTTGACCTGCCCATGTTATAAATATTTCAGTGCTTCCTGTCTGAGGAGATGATTCATCCTTTTATCTGTGGATTTGCAGAGAGATTTAATCCGAGTAAAGCCAGGAGTACCCCTTAGACTCTTAACAAGTATAAATGCAGAAGGCATTGTATTGTAGTTTTCATAATATTTTAAAGGAAGAAATGCTTAAATTAGTCTGATTGATATAGATGCAAAGCATGGATGTGCAGTTGAAAGAGGAATTAATGTTATGAAAAGAGCTAAGAGGGAAAAAAGAAATATATTATTTAATTGATGAAAAGACTAGCCTGTAAAGAAAGATAATCTCCCTGGATATATACATTACCCTCAAATTGTTATTTTTTGTTTGGCAGAAGCTTGGCCTCTATATGAGTAAGGAATATGTGCCACTTAGATGGCCTGTACTTCAGTGCTATGACCTGTCTGACCTGAATTAGAAGCATCTTCAGAATGCAAAGTACATTAATAATTGAAAATCCTAGCAACGGAGGAGTTGAAATTGCTTTAATGCATGGTCTGCAGTACTTAGAGTATCCCACAGATTAATTCGAGATCGTAAATCAATTTCTACCAGATATATTGACAATGAGAACCCAAGTTAATATAAAAGTTCACAAAGAATGGAGCCTTAGACACTTAGGGTTTCTAAATACAATGGAAGGGAACTGTGGCAAGTGTCATCTGCAGTGAAAGGCCTTTGAACATGCCCAAAGAGTCAAACAAGCCTGGTACTTTGGTGAATGACAGTCTCTTTCAGGAGAGCTTCCTTTACAGGGCAGAATGCTCACAGTGACCTTGGTAAAATGGAGCCCTACAGCACAGGTCAGTCTAGCACAGACTCATTACCCAAGGCTGTCATGAAAGTAAGGCTGGACAGAAGTAGGTTGGGAGGTCTGGCCATGGTCACATGAGTGACCACCTTGCCTCCAGAGATAACTGATTTGTGACTCTATTTCTTAGAGAAAAGAAATGGGGTTTCTTATTAGAATAGACATGCCTTCCTTTCCTCCCTTTAAGTTAAAAGCATTACTGTGAGTGTTTGACTACTACTGCCTTTAGAAAATTACCACCTGGATGAGTAAGGCCAATTTCTCATTTTCCTTCTTCCCCTACCTTACCACTAAAAGAGTCTTGATACAGATATAATTAATTATTTATTGGGATTCATTGATCAGTCTTCAATAGAGTACAACAGATTCATCTCAGGGTAAAAGCAAAGACGGTAACAGGCTATTACAGTGTCTTTTCCTCTGTTAAAGTCACAGATGTATAGTGTTTCCTCTAAAAGTCTGCTCTCTGTGATACCCTTTCCTTAAGAAGGACAGAAGAACCTGTATTATCCCTGTGGATGCCCTAGGTTTAAGGAAGATGTGGAATAAAATATTTATAGGCCTTCAAAAGGGTTCCTATTTGGCCCAAGTACTACATATATACTTGGAGGCCTGGTACTGAGAGAGACCTCCAGTTTTGGAAGGAATCATAAGCCAGTGTGATTCTGGTAATACCCAACCAAACAAAAGGCTGTGAGTCATACATTCAAGTCTTCTCAGACTCTTGTAACTCTTGAAATTTCCTGTAAAAGGGCTTGTGCCTGAGAAATAGATCCAATGCATGTACCAGCTACCCTCCAAGCCCTCTTTGGGGAAAAGAGCATTGAATCTCTTATGAGATTATTTTATACTAACTTTAATAACTACAAGTGATGCAAAAAACAACAAATCTGCTTGAATTAATGCTAAACATTAGGAAAGGTGATTTGACAGGACATTGTTGAAAGAAGTGACTTAACATGTACACAAAGGCATTGTCTTATATTACCTCAACAAACTGAAGACTATTCAAACAAACCAATTACCTAAAATGTTTAATAGTTTAGTTTCTGTAGATTTTAAATTCAGAGGTGAAATGTAACATGGTATAAAAGGGAGTAAATTGTGTCAGTCTTTTCTACTACTGTTCCTGAGGATGCTCTCTCTGTCCATAACAAGGAGTTCCCGGCAGCCTAGAAGGGTCTCAGAGCATTGGCTTAGTATGGCAAAGTTACAGAAAGTCCCATTCCCTCCCTCTCCTTAGTTTCTTCACCCAGCAGATGCCCACTTTGGTTCTGGAGCTTTGGCTATTCTAGATTTTCTTGTTGCTTGCCCATATGTGACTCGACCTGACTTTTCATAGAAACCAGAGCATTTGGTACATGTCAAATGTAGGTTAAAAACACCTCAATTAAGTAATCCCTACATAAAACCCCAGCTGTGTGAGCAGATCTTTTGGCATTGCTCTGACTGTCAGATTCCATCTCTTTCATATTTCAATGGGAAGTTACTAAATGGATGCTGGTAATGTATTTGGACCCCTTGGATGGGTCACCAGGGATTTCAGAAGGCTCTCTCTCCATCAGTGAATGGATCTTGGTCACCATCAGCTGGCTTCTCCACTGTAGCTATTTTGACACCCCAGTAGTAAAGGCAGAAAAATATACAAAAGAACCTATGATGGAAGACAGCTCTGGCTGCTCCTCCTCCTTGCCATAAAATGTTTTTGAAAGTTAATCAAGAAGAGACTACTAGAAGGCTTAGCAGGTTGGCTATGATACTAATTGACCTGGAGCCCAATGACAGGAAGGGTTATTCAAGAAAAGAAACAGTCTCGAGTTCCTAAACTGGCTTGGAGAAGCCAAAAGAAACCATGAGGCGGGGTTAAAACATGAGCCAGTGGTTACCAGCTCAAAGAAGGCTTGCAGAACATGGAGGCAAGGTTCCAGAAAAAAATTCATAAATCCTTTCAACATGCCTAATCTGTATTAGAAGTTGGAGACTAATCCCAGGACAAAGACACTGCTTAGTGAGCCTATCTACCAGGGACTGCCAACAGTGGCAAGACATGCTATGCAATCTGGGCACAATGCCACAAGATCTCATGGCCACACTCAATGTCCTCCTTGGGCAATATGGATAAAGAGAATGAGACTACCAGCTGGCCTTCTCCCACCTCCACCCAGAAAGGAGGTCAAGCAGAACCAATGGAAGATCTTCCAGAGAATAAGAAAGAGTTTCAGAATAATGCCTACACAGCCTTGAAGCATCATGACAGGGCCAAGAAACTAGGCTGCACCAACATAACTTACATAAACAGTCAAGCATGATGGAATTTTCAAAGGGTGATCACAACAAATTCCTGGAATTTGTGAGGACATTGCAGTGGGCAGAGAGGATCAAGATTACCAGCAGATTTCCAAAGGTGTCCAAATTGGCACTTCCTATTTCAAAGAAGGAAAATAAAAAAAAATTCTATAATTTCCACAAGTCTCTGATGAGAACTGAAACCCAGATAAGCTAATAAAAGGCTAACAGGTAGAGAAAATCCAGACGGAGGAAGAGTAGCTGGCCTACAGCAACTCTAACCTGGCATTGGAGGAGCAGAATCAGAGCAAGGAATGCTTCCAGGAAGGGGGTTACCCCCAGATGATGAAGGACTACACAGAAACATTAAACAGAACCCATGAGATGTTAACTTCACAGAACTGAGCTGCGGGCTACACCAAGTTCCTAGAGTTGCAACTGGTGTTTCAGGATTGTGAGGAATGTAGCCAGCTGGAGCTGACCTTGATTGAGGGTCATATAGGGAATCTCTGTTCTGGGATTGTGAAAGGCCATACCAAAATCTAGGGATGTATACCAAGGGTGCTATACTTGTGGTAAAATTGATAGGATGACTCAGAAGGTGTAATTCAAAATACCATGGCCATCTCTGAGGTGTGGCTTTTTCTTGCAGTAGATGGCAACAAACACAGAGATCCACCATTGGGGTATAGAACTAAACTGAGAATTCACAACTGAGGAATCTCAAATGGCTGAGAAGCACCTAAAGAAATGTCCAAAGTCCTTTGTGATCAGAGAAATGCAAATCAAAATGACCCCGAGAATCCACCTTATACCCATCAGAATGGCTAAGATCCAAACCTTAGGTGACAACACATGTTGGAGAGGATGTGGAGAAAGAGGAACATTCCTTCATTGCTGGTGGGATTGCAAACTGGTACAACCACTCTGGAAATCAATCTGGAGGTTCCTCAGAAAATTGGAAATAGATCTACCTGAAGATTCAGCTATACCACTCTTGGGAATATACCCAAAAGATGCCCCACCATGCCACCGGGGCACATGTTCCACTATGTTCATAGCAGCCTTATTTGTGATATCCAGAAGCTGGAAACAACCTAGATGTCCCACAACAGAGAAATGGATACAGAAAATGTGGTTCATTTACACGATGGAATACTACTCAGCTATTAAGAACAAGGACATCCTGAGTTTTGCAGGTAAATGGATGGAACTAGAAAATGATCAGTATTTTAAAACTTGTATATCACTCTAACATGCAGCCAAAGTGTAAGACTGACTTAGATAAACATCACCTTAGTAACGTTCCATAATTATTTTCTATACTTTGAAGTTTAAATCAAGATCTATTGGCCATACCTGTGATTCTGTTTGGGGAGGCTGCAGAAAGAAGATTACAAAATCAAGGTCCACCTGAGCTACAAAGTGAGTACAAGGGAAGTCTCGGCAATTTAGAGAGATTCTGCTTCATAACTTTAAAAGGGCTAAGTATAAGTGAATAAGTTTCTTGTGTACTATTCAAGAGGCCCTGAGTTCAGTATCTAGTACCCTAGAGTACTGAGGGGAAGACTTCTGGCCTTCCTTGGAATTATTAAGGAGCTATGAGACAAAGTTTAAAAAAAAAAAAAGCTTTGTGCTTGTATGACATAACCCTTCACATGACCGTTGTAAGACTCCAGGGTCCAGATCACTTCAAATCACACACTATGCTAAGTGCTATCAGTAAGCCAGGGGAACTTTTCACACTCCCACCCATGGATAATTTGATATTTTTTGTATTGTTGATGCTGGAAGGGTGGTCAGTGGGGCTTTATTTTATTTGGGATTACAGCTGTGGCTCTGTACTACTTAGTAGTGTTCTTCTGTCTTCATTTCTCTCTTCTCATAGTTCCCATTGAATCTTTTGACACACACTCTTCCTTACTGTGTGTGCTACATGTTGATGTCACTGAGCCTTGGTGACTAAGTGTTCCTTTGGCAGTGGCCAGCCTTGCTCCTATACTCCAGAGTACCTGAGCTCCTTACTCCCATTCTTCAGTCCACTTGCCAGATTCTCCAGCTTAGAAGACTTTTTAGAAGTTGGGGCCATCAATCTCAAGCAAGCACCCTAGATGATCATGGGTTCTTTGAACATGTGGAGTCTAGACAAGCCACTGGACATCTTTCTCCAGGGAAGGGGAAAGCTGGATTCCTTCTCTCTAGGAAAGAACAAAGCTGCTCCTCTCTCCAGGGAGGGACCTTCTTGCACTCTTGCTGTGTAGGTGCCCAGGACAATTCCTGTAGCTAAAGAACAGAAAGTAACCAGGGACTTTTCCAGGGACTTGTGACCAAACTCTTGAAATATGTATTGAAATGAACTCGTATGTGCTCACTATTTTGCTATAACACTAAAAGTTCACTGACCCATTATGAAAGGCCTGAATTTTCACAATGTTTCCATTACAGTTTCCCTAAGATTTATGGCTGGTTCTTCACTATTTCTACTTTGGTGGGGTTAATTTAAAATTTCCAAAACAGCCTTGCTCTTTCCCCTTCTATCAAAGGACAAAAATGTTTTTAATGTTTGTTCCCTTCATTTCTTAATTTTTGGTTTTCTCAAAGGATGTTAGTCTTATCTTCTCTGCTCAATTTGTTTTTAGACAGGCTTCTGTTCAATGTGTTTCTAGAATACCTCTGAAAGTCACTCACAGTGATAAACATCAGAGTTACCTTAGGAGGAGGGACTGGAAGGAGCAAGATCATCCATGTTTTCTTTATAAAACTCTGATGTCTTTACTTTCTTAAAATAAGAACATATTAACTAACTCCATATGATTTAAAAATATTAAAATATAAATATGGTCACAAGAAACTAAAAACGTAAAAATTTATGTAAACTCTTACTATGTAATTTCTTATAAATAGAAATATGCACGTAAATAGATACACAAAATAATGTTTGTAAAAAACATAAGGTACTTCCTAGAACATTGTAAATTGTCATTTAGTAAATAAAACGTCTAGTATATGTGCTTTAAGGAAATATGAGCATTAGGAAATTGTGCAAAAAGATGTTTGAAAGAAAATTTTTGTGCCTAGCATCTGATGTTTTCTTTATTCTCATGCAAGAAACTGTGGTAAGTTAGAGTCAAGGCACGTGGTGAGTTTAACTCGTTCCCTAACGGACTCAGGCATAATTTAAAGCCTGGAGGCTTGTCCAGAGTTTCAGCTCTCAGCTCTCTGTCTTTGACCAACTGCATAGGCGCAGGGGTTCTGAACACTTCTTGTGATTGACCCATGGCTGACTGTTGGTGGGCAGATGGGATGTTGCATTCCTGTGATTTTTATGATTCCAGTGAAGGGCCTTGGACATGAGGAGCTCTTGGATCCTGAACCTTTCAGTTGCTTCTGAATTCTATCCCTGATTGTATGACCCCAACACATCTGGCTATTTCCTCAGACTTCAAATCTCAACATGAACAGGAACAAGCTTTGAACTGTGTCTGAGACTTGGGTCACCTATGAAGTTGGAGGTAGGAACAATCTAAGATTGTGGAGAATGGGAGACAGGGCAAAGGAGGGGCCTCAAAGAGCCAGGGTGATTTAGGACAGCAGTCAGAATCCCACTCAGACTCTTACCCAGTGGAGGTCTGGCTTCACCTCAGCTCCAGGAGTTCATTGAGCCGTGAACAGGTCGACCGATGTCAATAAACTTTTCCAAGCTAAAGTTTTCTTTGAAGACAACCATAAGTTGGAGAGAGTTACATGGCAACATATATTTATAAATATACTATTCTATCTTAGTGATTTATACCATCCTTTTTTGGACATATATTCCATAGATCTTTATTAATAGCAAGATAATTATAAACAGAGGATTAAGAATCATCCATCTTAAGTCCTTTGCTTATGGATGGTGGTAGTTTGAATATGCTTGGCCCATGGTAAGTGCTATGAGGAAGTGTGGCCTTGTTGGAGGAAGTGTGTTCCTGGGTAGATGGGCTTTGAGGGCTTCTAGTGCTCAAGCTCTGCCCAGTGTGGAAGAGCCATTTTCTCCTGGATGTAGTAGGATCAAGATGCAGAACTCTTGGCTCTTCCAGTACTGTGTCTGCCTGGATGCTGCCATGTTTCCTGCCATGATAATAATAGATTAAACCCCTGAACAGTAAGCCAGCCCCAATTAGGTATTGCCTTGGTCATGGTATCTCTTCATAGCAATGGAAACCCTAAGACATGGACCAATAGGACTAATATAGTAAAAATGACCATTTTACCAAAAGAAACCCACAGATTCAATGCAATTACCATCAAAATTGCAATGCAATTCTTCACATAACTTGAAAGGACAATTTTCAGCTTCATGTGGGAACACACACGCACACACAGGATAGCTAAATCATTCCTGAATGATAAAAGAACTTCTGGTGATATCACCATCCCTGATCTCAAATTATACTACAGAGTATTAAAGTATACTTGGTAAGTATACGACAGGATAATAAAAATAAAAGCATGATACTGGCACAAAGCAGACATTGATCAATAGAATAGCATTGAAGACCCAGAAATAAGTTTTCACATTTATCAACACCCAATTTTTATTAAAGAAGTCAGAAATACACACTGGAAAAAAGACAGCATCTTTGACAAATGGTGTTGATCAAACTGGATCTCTGTATGTAGAAGAACACAAATAGATCCATACTTATCACCCTGTACAAAACTCAACTCCAAGTGGATAATGACATCAATATAAGGCCAGAAACACTGAAGCTGATAGAGGAGAAAGTAGGAATAGCCTTAAACTCATTAGCACAGGGAAAAAGACCTTTCTGAACAGAACACCATTAGGACAAGGTCTAAGATCAACAATTAGTAAATGCTACCTCATGAAACTGATAAGTGCCTGGCAAGGCAAAGGACTCCATGGTTGGGACTAATTCGCAGTCTACAGTCTGGGAAAACATCCTTACCAAGCATACATCCAATAGAGGGCTAATATCCAAAAGATGTCAAAGAGACTACAGACCAAGAAAACAAATAACCCAATTAAAAATGGGCTGCAGATCTAAACCCAAATTCTTAATACAGGAAATTCAAACAGCCCAGAAATACTTAAAGGAATGTTCAACATCCTTAGCCCTTAGAGAAATGCAAATCACAACTCCTTTGTAATTTCACCTTACACCTGTCAAAATGGATAAGATCAACAAAACAAGTAGCAGCTCATAGTGATTAGGTTGTGGAGTAAGAGGAACACTCATCCATGGCTGCTGGTGGGAGTGCAAACTTGTGTAGCCACTGTGGAAATCAGTGTGCTGTTTCCTCAGAAATATGGAGATCAATCTACCATAGACATCTATACCACTCTTGGCATATACTCAAAGGATATTTCATTCTACAGAGACATTTGCTCAACCATGTTCATTGCTGATATATTCATAATGTCCAGAAACTGGAAACAACCTGGATGCCTGTCAACAGATGAATGGACAAAGAAAACGTGGCGTAGTTATTTACACAGTGGGGTATTACTCAGCTGCTTAAAAAAGTGTAATCATGAATGTCACAGGTAAATAGAACCAGAAAAAAATCACCACAATTGAGGTAAACTCAGACCCAGAAAGATGAAAATGGCATGTGTGCACTTACACTTGGATATTAGCTGTTAAGTCAATGATAAGCATGTTATAGTCTGTAACCATAAAGGTTAGGTATACAATAAGGGACTAGGGGCTAAGGGATGGATCTCCCTAGGAATAGGAAATAGAATAGATAGTTATGGATGAGGGGTGGTGGAAAAGGAAGATCAAACAGGGATGGGGAGGGAAGGAGGCAAGGAAGGGACCATGGGGAGGAACAGCTAAAATTAAGGGCCATTTTAAAGGGTTATAGGAAACCTAATACAGTATAAGCTTCCTAAAATATATACATATATGAAGGCAATCTAACTGAAATTGACAAATAATGGGGGAAACAGCTCCAACTGGACACCTCTCGTGACAAATGAAGGTTCCAGTACCAAGCACCAGAATTCAATTACCAGGTTTATATCTAATTGAGTTCTTGGCCAAAGGAATCCAAAGGGAACACCAAACAACCCAAGCTGTTGCTGAGGCTATTAGTAGCTCTCCACAAATTCATGTTAAGTCCCTATTGCTGAAAACAATACCTATATAACTCATTGAACATAGAGATGTAGAACTGGTACCTACCTGGAGCCTTCACCCATATGGACTAATGTTCATGGTACTGAGAGGTACTCTTTTTGCTACCAAAGGAGAAAGGTAAAACCAACCCCATTGTGAGAGTGACTTGCTGAAAGATGCACTGGTGCAATGGTGCACAAAGCTTATGGGAGTAACCAACCAACACCTGATTTGAGTTAAGACTCATTCCATGAGATACAACCCATAACCAATGCTGCTTAAGTGGCCAAGAACCTGAGACTAGATAGGGCAGACACCTAGGGGAAAACCAACTGCTACTGTTCTGCTAAAGCAGTGGCTCTCAACTTCCCTAATGCTGTGACTCTTTAAGGCAGTTCCTCATGTTGTGGTGACCTCAAACCAAAAATTATTTTCATTGATATTTCATAAGTGGAACTTTTATGAATCATAATGTGGGTAGTTTTGGAGAAGTTTCCCAAAGAATCATGACCCATAAGTTGAGAACCACTGTGCTAAAGGAATGTAATAGTAAAATGATTTCTAATGATATTCTTCTATACTCATAGATCAGTGTCTTGCTTAGCCTTCATCAGAGATGCTTCCTCTTACAGCAGATGGGAACAAACATAGAGACCCACAGATAGACAATATGCAGAGGGAGAGAAACCTTGCAACATTCAACCCTAAAGGGGATGTATCCATTGAATCTCTTCCCACAGGGCTCAGTGAACCCCACAGAAGAGGAGGCAGAAAGATGTAGGAGCCAGAGAGGATGGAGGAACACCAAGAAATCAAGGCTTTCTGACACAAGAGGGCTGGTGCACACATTAACTAACAGAAACTGTGACACCATGCACAGGTCTGCATCAGACAGAGTGCCAGCATTGAGATGGGAAGTAGAGACAGCCTCATCCCTAATCCAGAAGCTTCTCCAAGTGATAGCCATTACAAATGAAAGAATTAGATAAACAACTATTAAGGGCAGGTAGATGGCCAACACAAAATGAACTCAATGTCATCTTTGGAGGTTCTTTGTCTCAGAATGTTGAGTCAGGGTTTCCCCTACCCCCACCTTCCATCACAAGTACTGCGCGCGTGTGTGTGCACGCGCGCGCGCACACACACACACAATTCTGGTTTTATGTTTTTATGTGATTCCTGTGTGTGTGTAATGTGTGCCTCTGTGTCTATATGCATTTTTTTTTTTTTTTTTTGGTTTTTCGAGACAGGGTTTCTCAATTTTTGTGCCTTTTTTATGTCTCTTATTCTAGCTTGGTTGTTTTGTACTGTTTGAATTTGTTTGTTTTTATTTTATCCTATTAGTCTTCCTCAGATGCCTGCTTGTTTTCTAAAAATGATGGAAATGGTGTGGCTCTGGATGGGAGGTGGGGAACTGGGAGGAGTCAGGGGAGGGGAAACTGTATCAGAATGTATTGTATGTAAAAAAAAAAAAAAAACATTAAAAAAATCATCCATTTTGTGTCGGGTGTGGTAGCATAAGCCCTAAAAGTGATATGTTTTTATTAGAAAAGATAGTTTTGAATCATAAATAAAAGAATCCATTATTAAGTGCTAACTTCAGTGCTTCTGCTCAGTTAAAGAACCTGATTCCACTGAAATGGGCAACTACCCAGAGGTTTGCAGAAGAAGAACAAGGACTTCTTTTGTATTGTAGTCACTTATTCAAAGATTTTAATTCACCAGTCTACATGTTCATGGCTTAATCATGCTGTGAGCATCAGAACTCCTGACAGCTCTGGTCTTGCTGATGTCTGCCCCACACCCCATCCTGTCTGGTGACTGAGCATGCGTATCACCAGTGTGCTGTATCACCAGCCTTCTTCTCACTTTCTATTTTGAGGCAGGATCTAACTAGTTGTGCAGGATGGCCTTGAACTTGTGTCCTTCCTGTAGTAACCTCTCAAATTAGCTGGATTTTCAGGACTGATCCACCAGGCCTGGTAAAATTTCTTCTAGTGAAAATATCATCCTGGTCTTACTTTCATGAAGGAATTAAACATGGGTGGATTCATGACTGAGTAGGGAGGGACAGGCCTGAACCATTCCCAGTGAATCTATTCCAAGTTGAAAAGCCAAATTCAGTCCCCAGAGATCATGCACTTACGTCCTTCCTTCTGGCTATTCTTGCTGCTGCAGGAAGTCCAGGAGGACCTCCTGTTCTGAGGCAGATCATTAGGGTAGGGATCAGTCAGAAAGCTTAAAGATAAAGTATAAGAAGCTCCCAAGACTCGTGTTACCTCTCTAGATCCTTACTCACTAAGTCTCTTTATAGACCTTTGAACTGGTGTTAAAGTCCAGACTTTCTCATAGAGAATTAATTATATGCACATTTACTTTGTAAGGTGTACAGACATTTCAGTTTTATTCTTGTCTCCTTTTAGTGCTCCAAAGACATTTCCTGGCCAAACTATTGACTAGAAATAGCCCAGTCACTTTTCTTTCTGACTAAGACAGGCACTCATGTTTCAAGAACCATTTACTTCTGTCGGTTTTTTTTTTTTTTTTTTTTTTTTTTTTTGAGACAGAGTCTCCCTGCATACCTCTGTGGAACTCACTATGTAGACATGTCTCAAATTCAAAGAAATCCACCTGCTTCTGTCTCCTGAGTGCTGGGTTAAAGTTGTGTACCACCATACATGGCTCATTTATCTTAAAGGCCTGGCAACAAATATTTATGAAATAAATTAAAAAGAAAGAATCAAGATTTTATTCTGTTCCATCTCATATCTTTTACTAAATACATTGCACATGTAGGAAAAATGGACATGTAGACACTTGCTCTGGCTAATCTCAGTCCTATGCGTGATGTGTTGTATGCAAGCCTTAATCTCTTTCCTAGCTGTGAACAGGACTTTGACGTGAATTTTTGTTACTGTAATATAGTTTCTATGCACTGTAATGCAGTACATCTGTATTGTAGTACCTATGCATATCAAGGGCATTACCAATGTTTTGGACCAGAGAATTACTTGTTTGCTGGGCTCTCCTGTGCACTGAAGGAAGAATTTAGTAGCATTCTGTCCCTTATCAGCCACCTAACAGTAGGATATGATAAAGAAAGATGTTCTTAGATATTGACATATGTCCCTAGGGTGGAAAGGGACTATTAGTTAGAAACCACTTTTTTATTTTACATAAAACAGTGACAGGGTGGGGGGATTTAAATCAGTAATAAAATTTTGCCTAGCATGAGGAAGACCCCAACTTCAACCCTCTATTGTGGAAAATAAAAACAAACATGAATAAAACATAGTTTTATTTAAACAATATTTTAAGCAATATTAAAATTGATAAAAACCACATGTTGTGGTGTGTGTGTGTGTTTTTTTTCTATTAATATTCTACTACAAGGACATACACTGGCCTTTCCCCTGAGAAGTAAGGCTTTTGTTTATGGGAACAATAGTTGTTATTTTGGAGCAGAGATTTCTAGGTTATTAAAGTTTCCAAACATAATATTTGATTTCTGTGTAACAGAATAATAGAAAACCAAAGACATAAATGGCCACAGTCCTCACCTTAATGGACTCTAATGTTAAAAATTAATGAGGTGGCTCATGAGTTAAGGCATTCACTGCTAACGCCAATGACTTCAGTTTGATCTCTTGGACCCACATGTTGGAAGGAGACCAGATTCTTGAAATTGTCCTCTGATCTCTGCATGTGCACCATGGCATACTCAAACACAAGACCCCTCTCCCACAAAAGGAATAAAAAATAAAATTAATAAAATAGGGTTGACAAGAAGGCTCAGCAGGTTAAAGCACTTGATGCACAAGCCTGATGACCTGAGTTCAATCTCCAGAGCCTGCATGCAGATGAAGGATAGACCTGATTCTATAAAGTTGTCTTTTGATCTTTTTTTTTTATTTGCACACACACACACACACACACACACACACACACACACACACACACAGAGAGAGAGAGAGAGAGAGAGAGAGAGAGAGAGAGAGAGAGACAGAGAGAGACAGAGAGAGACCAAACCAGCAAAGTAAATTAATAAATGCACATGGTAAATGCACAATTGATATAGGAAGGCAAGAATGGCCAACATGTCTTGCTCTGGTTGTAATCACCAGTTTTCCCAAAGCTCTATAGTAAGGAAAACATAAACTTCCCTTGGGAGAACTGGAATCATGAGGGTGAACCTTATGTGGAAACAGGCTGGTGGTGGCTTGAGGCTAAAGCCAGTTCCAAGCAAATTAAAAGGGAAGCCCTTTGCTTTCCCTAAGAGCTCTGCTTTTTCCCAGAGTACACTTGGCTGTATAACTTGGAAATTTAGCTGGTTTTAGTTTGAATATGATACTTTGAACTTAAGAACAAGCCAGCTGAGACTAGTTCTTTGGCAGTGAGCTCTGTCCCCATCTTTGTCAAGGCTGACCTGTTGTGTCTGTGCCAGGGACTCATTTCAGGCCTTTTCCCTGGGTACACAGGCAGCCACTCTCTGCTTGCATGACTCGTTGTTCTAGGGGAACAATTCAGCCTTTGTCACCATGCTGAGGTTCTCCAGGCAGGCCTCTGGGAATGGATACAGGTTTCTAGTGACTCCAGCACCCATCAGTACTGCTTGAAAGGTGCTGGTGGGCTCCATATTTCCTTAATGAGCTGCCTACTCGAAAGAGACCTGAATGTGTTTGATCTTCCAAAGCACTTGAGGCTCCTGATCTAAAAGTGTAGATGTAATGAAGGAGTTTTAGCATTCTCTTAGCATGACTTTCATCCAGTGAAAGAGTCCCTTTATGTGCTGTAGGCACTGACACCGTAAAGTTCAGAAGCACACAACTATACAGGGCCACTTGTATGAGGCCAAAGATATTTAGGAGCACAGAGTTTTCTTTTATCATTAACTGTGAACTTTTATGACATTTTCCCGCCTGATTGTTCATTCACTTGCTCATGCAGAAACAAACATTAATTAACCAACAATGGCATCCTGAACAGTTTTGGAGCATTGTGTGGGAATGTCTGAGGGAGCATAGCAGAGTGGCTAAGAGTATCAAAACATGAAGCTGCTTGGCCTTTTCTGGGCCTGAAGCAACTTAGCATCCTTATAACTCAGAATCAGAAAACTCAGAACAACAACAGTATCTAGTTCAAGAGTAAATGTGAGCACAGACTGAGGCATGCTGCTGCGTACTGCCAGGGTACTGTGCTCACTAATCTGAATTCTATATAAGACAAGAAAGCAACTCAAAGACTAGAGTTTTAAAAAGGACTCTTCTTCAAATGATTATGTATAGTAAAGAACACCAAATGTATTAGGAGGTAAAAGGAGGCTAGGTTTTAGAGAGGAAGCATGATCTGCTGCAACGAGCAAGTCCAAGACTGCAGGGAATGGCTTTCTAGGGTCTTGGGGCCAAACAACTGGGAGATATTAGGTCCTCCCCTTGAGTTGTATCACCATCTATTTCAAGGATTAAAAATAGGAAAAATGAACTTGTATGACATATTGCATGTATTATTTTATATCTTAGCCTGTGTATTAGTTAATCACAGATAATCGAATGATGCACTAAAAACAGTAAATATTGAAGTAATGTGAACTACTGCTTTGTGAGTCCGGAACTAAGCAGGATAGCTTAGTTCTGACTTTGGATTTCCCATGAGAGTAAAATCAAGGTTTGCCTGGCTACGGTCACTTTGAAGGACTGAATGAGGTTGCTAGGTTTGATCACACACATGACTATGCTTTGTCAGTTCAGTTCTTTGCCGCATGGCCACATGGTCCTCTGCATTGAAGCTAGTGTTCTTACAACATGCTAGTTAGTCAGTTTGGGGTTAGGGAAAGTTGATTTTTCTAGCCTTTATGACCCAGTCTCAGAAGTCATATGTGGCCACTCCTGCCATATTTGATTATCAGAAGAAAATCTAGCTCTCACAAAAGAGGAGGTCAATATAATTTTTCTGTTATTTTCAGGGCACAGTATCATAGAATGTGTGGGCATCTTTCTAACCACTCCAACCAAGGAATGGGGAAAATCAATTCTGTCTCTATTTAATGGCATAAATCAGCACATGATCTAATTAAATGAAGCCAGTTACATGTGATTTGTTTGCGAGCATAGGAAGGAGAAGAAAATAAATTCTGCACAGAAATTGTATACTTATTAATGTGTGTGGAGGTAGCTACCTAGTAACAGGGAGAAAGAAGGGAAGGGAAGTCATATCGGAGGTAATGAAATTTGAATCAGTATAGGAGAGGAAGCAGCATTTTGAGAGAGAAAACAGATAAACAGGACAGGAAAGTGGGAAACACAAGATGCTTGTAACAGAAAAGTTTCTTTTCTTTTTGATATTATAAAAAATATTCTGAGAAAACCAACCTAATGGAGAAAGGGTTTCTTTTGGTTCACAGTTCAAAGTATAACATCCACAGTCAAGAAGCAGAGTGTGATGGCGACATCCTCAGTTCACTAGGTTCTTTTTTTTTTTCCATTAATTTGATTATTTATTCACTTTACATCCTGATTGAAGTCCCAGTCCTTCTGGTTCTCCCCGACATACAGCCCCTCCCACATCCTTCTTCCCCTTCTCCTCTGAGAAGGGGGAGGCTCCCACGGGTATCATCACACTGTGGCACATCAAGTCACTGTAAGAGAAGCTGCATCCTCTCCCACTGAAGCCAGACAAGGCAGCCCAGTTAGAGAGTGAAATCCTCAGACAGGCAACAGCTTTAGGATAAACCCTTACTCCAGTTGTTGACCAACCTACAAGAAAACTAAGCCACACATATAATACATATGAGTGGGTGGCTTAGGTCCAGCCCATGAATGCTTTTTGTTTGGTAGTTCAGTCTCTGGGAACTCCCAAGGGTTCAGGCCAGTTGACTGTTGGTCTTCCTGTGGAGTTCCTACCCCCCCCTGGTCCCTCAATTCTTCCACGAGACTCCCAGAGTTCTGTCCAATGTTTGTGTGAGTCTCTGCATCTGTTTCAGTCAGCTGCTGGGTGGAGCCTCTGAGAATACAGTTAAAAAAGTTCATTGGAGGCAGAGGGAGGGAGGGCCCTGGCTGGGAGAGGAAATAGGGAGGATAAGAGGGATCAGGACCAGCAGAGAGGGCTAGAAGAATGAATGGAAATCAGTGGCTGGTAGGGGACGGATATTTCTAGGGTGTGCCAGAGACCTGGAATGGGGGACGCTCCCGGGAATCTATGTTGGTGACTCTGGCAGGAACTCCAAGCAGTTGGGGATATGGAACCTGAAGTTTCCACCTACTGTAGTCAGGTAGGACCCCAAATGGAGAAATTAGGGCACCACAAAACCCTTGACTCAAATTATGTCATGCCTACAAGAAGCACAAGGACAAAGATAGAGCAGAGACTGAGAGAATGGCCAACCAATGACCTTGTTCCATCCCATGAGCAAGAACCAATCCCTGACACTATTAATGATACTCTGTTATGCTTGCAGATAGGAGCTTAGCATAACTATCCTCTGAGAGGCTCCACTAGGTCTTAATCCAGGGAATGGTTCCTCCTACAGTGAGAGTCTTCCCATCTCAACCTAATCAAAATAATCCTCCATAAGCATTCCCAGAGGCCTCTTTCTGAGGCAATTCTAGATGTGATCAGGTTCACAATTGAGATTAATAATCACAGTGCTGAAATACAATGTTTAAAGGCATCCTGACCCTACCAGAAATTAAATATAAAAGTAGCTGTTTGGTCAGTTGTTTTGTAATTATTTCCTCATTAAGATTGTTCTCTAAGGTATATTTTACCATGATGACATTATTGACAATTTTAATTAGTAGCCATCACACTGGCCCAGTTTGGCTGTTGTCAATATCTAGTGAAATTGAACATTGATGACAACATGATGATCTAGAATATATTGTTGAATTGAATATACAAATGGTACTGACATTTAGAGGAATGGTTAAAAGAAAAAGGAAATTACATTGTTTGTCTTTCATTTGTGCTTTGAAATAAAATTAAGTTTGCTAAGTTCTATTCAACTTCTTGATATGGAGGAACTTAATCATTTACCCTCTCTGTGCATCAGCCTCATAATAATAAAAACAGCAGCCTATATTTACTGTGAATGAGCTCTAAGTCAGATGACATGAAAACCATCTAGATGGGGTAAACAGCAAGTGCCAAATAAGTGGCAGCTGCTTCTCTACTCAGAATGAGGCAGTAAATAGTCATCTTGGCTTCTTTCTGTGAGGTTTTATCCAGAAAATAGCAATATTCACTGAGGAACCATGGGTAAATAACCAATTGTTAAATCAGGCAGAGTTCTGTAAGGTGGGAAAGCAAAAGGACATCAGGTCAAGGTTGGCAATACCTCTGAAGGTAGTGGACAGCACAGGGTTTAACTCTGTGCCTCACTGGCTATGTACACACTGGCTATGTTGTCAATATCTAGTGAAATTGAACATTGGTGACAACATGATGATCTAGAATATATTGTTGAATTGAATATACAAATGGTACTGACATTTAGAGGAATGGTTAAAAGAAAAAGGAAATTACATTGTTTGTCTTTCATTTGTGCTTTGAAATAAAATTAAGTTTGCTAAGTTCTTATTAGTTATTTCAGCAGGTTATTTAGTGTTTCTCAGTCTTTATTTCTCATCAGGATTATTTCCCTTTTCTAAGGTTTTAGGTAGCTTTGAGGAAACAGGTAAAATATTTGGAGCAGTTTGTCAACTTAAACCTCAGCAAATGATAGTGCTGGTGTTAAGAAAAGAGCCTCTGCATGGTAAGTGGAAAAGTCATTTTCAGAGCTAATGAAGACTTAGAACCTCACTGGAACCAGCATGAACAGAGGTGTAGAGGTTGGAGATATCACAGACCTGAACACAGGTCAGCAGAGGAAAGATTCAAGCAGAGAGGGCTGGGGAAACAGTTCTTAAAAGCAGAGAACTAGGGTCATTCAGTAAATATGGATCATGAGGCTCAAATCTTGGGTCCGGTGGTGGTTTATGCAAACATATTCTGAGGTTCTAATGCAAAAGGTAAATGATAGAATGAGTACCATGGACTGACTTAGTGATAAAAATATAGTCATTCAGCCTCCAAGCCCAGTAAGACTGATCTACTCAATGGCACCCAGGGACTTTTCATCACTCTTAATCTGTAGTCAAGGAAACAGAAGGCTAAAAACAATGTTGTGAAGATGCACTGATTTGAAAATATCTGCTAAGAAAAGAGGAGAGCCAGTTATGTGTTCTGTGTGCAGGTTTCCATGGCAGTACATGTCTGAACAGAGTGCCAAGTAAGGCACAGGTATAACAGTGTGTGTGTGTGTGTGTGTGTGTGTGTGTGTGTGTGTGTGTTTCTGTGTGTATAATACATAGTTCCAACTCATGTCCTGGAAGAGGGGATAAAGCTCTATTCTGGGCTATGAGAACACAATTCCCAGGAGCTTTCTGAGTTCTTACTTTTGTGACAAATGATTTGAGATATAAATATCTTAGAGATCACTTGGGTAGTCAAAAGGAGAAATTACCAGCTGAAATGTGGAGCCTTGGATGTATGCACTCAATAGACAGATATTAGGTAGGAGTGAGATGCGGGGGGGAAAAATTGAGCCTGGGGTCAGATGCTATAAAATTCAGGCTCAATTGTGATTCATTGTGGGGAATTTGGAAACTTGTCTCACTGTCATATTAACATCTGAGGCTCATCACTGAAAACCCTTAGTGGAAAATAGGAGGACCACTGTTCACTGGCTCACTTCCAGGCTCATGTTTAGTTTATTTTTCTCATGCAGCCTGTGCCTGCCCACAGATGTCATTGACCCTCAATGGGCTGAGCCCTTCTAATCTGCTATCAATAAAAATAAAACAACAAGAACAACAAAACAAAAAAACAAAGTAATGCCTCAGAGACATGCCCATAGGCCAAATCCCATCCAGATAACTCATCGACTGAGAGGCCTTCTTTTTAGATGTGTCAAAACTAAAGAGGACTCTTGGAAAAGAGGCATGCGCAGCATCTTGCAATGCAGTATTCTGGAGCCACACTGTACAGCTTGCAAAAGCCATTGGTTAAAATTTTAAATTTTATTCTGAGTCTGTCATAAACCTGGCAGCTATAACTAGAAATTAAATTATACAAATTTATAATTAAATTATGCTAAAAGCAAATGCATATTAATAATCCAGTACTGCTTTTCAATACATTTTATTATTTCTGCTCTTGAGGTAGAGATTGTTAGCATTCCTTCTAAGCTCCATCACCACACAGCTATCCAGCAACAGCCAGATATGCCTGACGCACTATAAAAGGGACCGTTTGCCCCCCTCCTCTCTCTTACTCTCCTCCTTTCTTATCCTCTCTGTCCCTTCTCTCCCCCATTTTCTCCCCCCTCTTTCTCCATGTGTTCCTGTTCTCTCCCTCTCCCTCCTCTCTGTCTTTCTCTACTCCTTCCTCTCTCTTCAACTCCCCTCTCCATTCCCTAATAAACTCTATTCTATACTATAGGGATGCCTCAGCATGGCCCACTTATGCACTCCCTTTCACCTCACCAAACATATTCAGGTTCTTTCTTTTTTTATAAAACACAACATTGGTGCCATGACTCAGATTTAGAAACTCACAGGTTCACATCTGTTGCTACCACATGAAATTTGCAGCCATCAGATTGCTAGACCTAACTAACCAAACACCAGCAAATAAGTAAGCTCTCTGTTACCACTAGTCAGCGTAAATGTCCCTGGTCCCAAAGGAGGGCTGTTGAGCTCCCAGCCACCCTGGGGTGTGTTTGAAGATGGAGGCATTCAGAGTCATTGACTGGCTTTCTCACTAAACCTTCCTTCTAGGAAGGAACCTTCTTTACCCCTGTGTGATCCCCTCCCTCTCACTCTCCTGGAAGTTGTTCTTTCTTGGTGCTGAAAAAGAAAATCTTTTTATATATATATATTTTTTATTACATATTTTCCTCAGTTACATTTCCAATGCTATCCCAAAAGTCCCCCATAGCGCCCCCCACTTCCCTACCCACCCATT
Organism: Mus caroli; assembly: GCF_978045245.1. Classification (NCBI taxonomy): domain Eukaryota; kingdom Metazoa; phylum Chordata; class Mammalia; order Rodentia; family Muridae; genus Mus; species Mus caroli. Next base: position 92,940,367 of record NW_028227268.1, on the reverse strand, counting down.
CCCATTCTTTTGGCCCTGGCATTCCCCTATATTGGGGCATATAAAGTTTGCAAGTCCAATGGGCCTCTCTTTCCATTGATGGCCAACTAGGCCATCTTTCGATACATATGCAGCTAGAGACAAGAGCTCCGGGGTTCTGGTTAGTACATCATGTTGTTCCAACAATAGGGTTGCAGATCCCTTTAGCTCCTTGGGTACTTTCTCTAGCTTCTCCATTGGGAGCCCTGTGATACATCCAATAGCTGACTGTGAGCATCCACTCCTGTGTTTGCTAGGCCCCGGCATAGTCTCACAAGAGACAGCTATATTTGGGTCCTTTCAGCAAAATCTTGCTAGTGTATGCAATGGTGTCAGCGTTTAGAAGCTGATTATGGGATGGATCCCTGGATACGGCAGTCTCTAGATGGTCCATCCTTTCATCACAGCTCCAAACTTTGTCTCTGTAACTCCTTCCATGGGTGTTTTGTTCCCAATTCTAAGAAGGGGCATATTGTCCACATTTTGGTCTTCATTCTTCTTGAGTTTCATGAGTTTAGCAAATTGTATCTTATATCTTGGGTATCCTAAGTTTTGGGCTAATATCCACTTATCAGTGAATACATATTGTGTGAGTTCCTTTGTGATTGTGTTACCTCACTCAAGATGATGCCCTCCAGATCCATCCATTTGGCTAGGAATTTCATAAATTCATTCTTTTTAATAACTGAGTAGTACTCCATTGTGTAAATGTACCATAATTTCTGTATCCATTCCTCTGTTGAGGGACATCTGGGTTCTTTCCAGCTTCTGGCTATTATAGATAGGGCTGCTATGAACATAGTGGAGCATGTGTCCTTCTTACTGGTTGGGACATCTTCTGGATATATGCCCAGGAGAGGTATTGCTGGATCCTCCAGTAGTACTATGTCCAATTTTCTGAGGAACCGCCAGACTGATTTCCAGAGTGGTTGTACAAGCTTGCAATCCCATCAACAATGGAGGAGTGTTCCTCTTTCTCCACATCCTCGCCAGCATCTGCTGTCACCTGAATTTTTGATCTTAGCCATTCTGACTGGTGTGAGGTGGAATCTCAGGGTTGTTTTGATTTGCATTTCCCTGATGATTAAGGATGTTGAACATTTTTTCAGGTGCTTCTCTGCCATTCGGTATTCCTCAGGTGAGAATTCTTTGTTCAGTTCTGAGCCCCATTTTTTAATGGGGTTATTTGACTTTCTGGAGTCCACCTTCTTGAGTTCTTTATATATATTGGATATTAGTCCCTTATCTGATTTAGGATAGGTAAAGATCCTTTCCCAATCTGTTCGTGGTATTTTTGTCTTATTGATGGTGTCTTTTGCCTTGCAGAAGCTTTGCAGTTTCATGAGGTCCCACTTGTCAATTCTCGATCTTACAGCACAAGCTGTATTCTATTCAAGAATTTTTCCCCTGTGCCCATATCTTCAAGGCTTTTCCCCACTTTCTCCTCTATAAGTTTCAGTGTCTCTGGTTGTATGTGAAGTTCCTTGATCCACTTAGACTTGACCTTAGTACAAGGAGATAGGAATGGATCGATTCGCATTCTTCTACATGTTAACAACCAGTTGTGCCAGCACCATTTGTTGAAAATGCTGTCTTTCTTCCACTGGATGTTTTTAGCTCCCTTGTCGAAGATCAAGTGACCGTAGGTGTGTGGGTTCATTTCTGGGTCTTCAATTCTATTCCATTGGTCTATTTGTCTGTCACTATACCAGTACCACGCCGTTTTTATCACAATTGCTCTGTAGTAAAGCTTTAGGTCTGGCATGGTGATTCCACAAGAGGTTCTTTTATCCTTGAGAAGAGTTTTTGCTATCCTAGGTTTTTTGTTATTCCAGATGAATTTGCAGATTGCACTTTCTAATTCGTTGAAGAATTGATTTGGAATTTTGATGGGGATTGCATTGAATCTGTAGATTGCTTTTGGCAAGATAGCCATTTTTACAATGTTGATCCTGCCAATCCATGAGCATGGAAGATCTTTCCATCTTCTGAGATCTTCTATAATTTCTTTCTTCAGAGACTTGAAGTTTTTATTATACAGATCTTTCACTTCCTTAGTTAGAGTCACGCCAAGATATTTTATATTATTTGTGAATATTGAGAAGGTGTTGTTTCCCTAACTTCTTTCTCAGCCTGTTTATTCTTTGTGTAGAGAAAGGCCATTGATTTGTTTGAGTTAATTTTATATCCAGTTACTTCACCGAAGCTGTTTATCAGGTTTAGGAGTTCTCTGGTGGAATTTTTAGGGTCACTTATATATACTATCATATCATCTGCAAAAAGTGATATTTTGACTTCATCTTTTCCAATTTGTTTTTTTTTTAATATTTTTATTACATATTTTCCTCAGTTACGTTTCCAATGCTATCCCAAAAGTCCCCCATATCGCCCCCCCACTTCCCTATCCACCCATTCCCATTCTTTTGGCCCTGGCATTCCCCTATATTGGGGCATATAAAGTTTGCAAGTCCAATGGGCCTCTCTTTCCATTGATGGCTGACTAGGCCATCTTTCGATACATATGCAGCTAGAGACAAGAGCTCCGGGGTTCTAGTTAGTACATCATGTTGTTCCAACAATAGGGTTGCAGATCCCTTTAGCTCCTTGGGTACTTTCTCTAGCTTCTCCATTGGGAGCCCTGTGATACATCCAATAGCTGACTGTGAACATCCACTCCTGTGTTTGCTAGGCCCCAGCATCGTCTCACAAGAGACAGCTATATTTGGGACCTTTCAGCAAAATCTTGCTAGTGTATGCAATGGTGTCAGCGTTTAGAAGTTGATTATGGGATGGATCCCTGGGTACGGCAGTCTCTAAATGGTCCATCCTTTCATCACCGCTACGAACTTTGTCTCTGTAACTCCTTCCCTGGGTGTTTTGTTCCCAATTCTGAGAAGGTGCACAGTGTCCACACTTTGGTCTTCATTCTTCTTGAGTTTCATGCGTTTAGCAAATTGTATCTTAAATCTTGGGTATCCTAAGTTTTGGGCTAATATCCACTTATCAGTGAATACATATTGTGTGAGTTCTTTTGTGATTGTGTTACTTCACTCAAGATGATGCCCTCCAGGTCCATCCATTTGGCTAGGAATTTCATAAATTCATTCTTTTTAATAGCTGAGTAGTACTCCATTGTGTAAATGTACCATAATTTCTGTATCCATTCCTCTGTTGAGGGACATCTGGGTTCTTTCCAGCTTCTGGCTATTATAAATAGGGCTGCTATGAACATAGTGGAACATGTGTCCTTTTTACCGGTTGGGACATCTTCTGGATATATGCCCAGGAGAGGTATTGCTGGATCCTCCGGTAGTACTATGTCCAATTTTCTGAGGAACCGCCAGACTGATTTCCAGAGTGGTTGTACAAGCTTGCAATCCCACCAACAATGGAGGAGTGTTCCTCTTTCTCCACATCCTCGCCAGCAACTGCTGTCACCTGAATTTTTGATCTTAGCCATTCTGACTGGTGTGAGGTGGAATCTCAGGGTTGTTTTGATTTGCATTTCCCTGATGATTAAGGATGTTGAACATTTTTTCAGGTGTTTCTCTGCCATTCGGTATTCCTCAGGCGAGAATTCTTTGTTCAGTTCTGAGCCCCATTTTTTAATGGGGTTATTTGACTTTCTGGAGTCCACCTTATTGAGTTCTTTATATATATTGGATATTAGTCCCTTATCTGATTTAGGATAGGTGAAGATCCTTTCCCAATCTGTTGGTGGTTTTTTTGTCTTATTGATGGTGTCTTTAGCCTTGCAGAAGCTTTGTAGTTTCATGAGGTCCCACTTGTCAATTCTCGATCTTACAGCACAAGCCATTACTGTTCTATTCAGGAATTTTTCCCCTGTGCCCATATCTTCAAGGCTTTTCCCCACTTTCTCCTCTATAAGTTTCAGTGTCTCTGGTTTTATGTGAAGTTCCTTGATCCACTTAGACTTGACCTTAGTACAAGGAGATAGGAATGGATCGATTCGCATTCTTCTACATGTTAACAACCAGTTGTGCCAGCACCATTTGTTGAAAATGCTGTCTTTCTTCCACTGGATGTTTTTAGCTCCCTTGTCGAAGATCAAGTGACCGTAGGTGTGTGGGTTCATTTCTGGGTCTTCAATTCTATTCCATTGGTCTATTTGTCTGTCACTATACCAGTACCATGCAGTTTTTATCACAATTGCTCTGTAGTAGAGCTTTAGGTCCGGCATGGTGATACCACCAGAGGTTCTTTTATCCTTGAGAAGAGTTTTTGCTATCCTAGGTTTTTTGTTATTCCAGATGAATTTGCAGATTGCACTTTCTAATTCGTTGAAGAATTGATTTGGAATTTTGATGGGGATTGCATTGAATCTGTAGATTGCTTTTGGCAAGATAGCCATTTTTACAATGTTGATCCTGCCAATCCATGAGCATGGGAGATCTTTCCATCTTCTGAGATCTTCTATAATTTCTTTCTTCAGAGACTTGAAGTTTTTATTATACAGATCTTTCACTTCCTTAGTTAGAGTCACGCCAAGATATTTTATATTATTTGTGACTATTGAGAAGGTGTTGTTTCCCTAACTTCTTTCTCAGCCTGTTTATTCTTTGTGTAGAGAAAGGCCATTGATTTGTTTGAGTTAATTTTATATCCAGTTACTTCACCGAAGCTGTTTATCAGGTTTAGGAGTTCTCTGGTGGAATTTTTAGGGTCACTTATATATACTATCATATCATCTGCAAAAAGTGATATTTTGACTTCATCTTTTCCAGTTTGTATCCCTTTGATCTCCTTTTGTTGTCGAATTGCTCTGGCTAGGACTTCAAGTACAATGTTGAATAGGTATGGAGAAAGTGGACAGCCTTGTCTAGTCCCTGATTTTAGAGGGATTGCTTCAAGCTTCTCACCATTTATTTTGATGTTGGCTACTGGTTTGCTGTAGATTGCTTTTATCATGTTTAGGTATGGGCCTTGAATTCCTGATCTTTCCAAGACTTTTATCATGAATGGGTGTTGGATCTTGTCAAATGCTTTTTCCGCATCTAACGAGATGACCATGTGGTTTTTGTCTTTGAGTTTTTTATATACTGGATTACATTGATGGATTTCCGTATATTGAAACATCCCTGCATCCCTGGGATACAACCTACTTGGTCAGGATGGATGATTGTTTTGATGTGTTCTTGGATTCGGTTAGCAAGAACTTTATTGAGGATTTTTGCATCAATATTCATAAGGGATATTGGTCTGAAGTTTTCTATCTTTGTTGGGTCTTTTTGTGGTTTAGGTATCAGAGTAATTGTGGCTTCATAGAATGAGTTGGGTAGAGTACCTTCTGTTTCTATTTTGTGGAATAGTTTGTGAAGAACTGGGATTAGATCTTCTTTGAAGGTCTGATAGAACTCTGCACTAAACCCATCTGGTCCTGGGCTTTTTTTGGTTGGGAGACTATTAATGACTGCTTCTATTTCTTTGGGGGATATAGGGCTGTTTAGATCATTAACCTGATCTTGATTCAACTTTGGTACCTGGTATCTGTCTAGGAACTTCTCCATTTCATCCAGGTTCTCCAGTTTTGTTGAATATAGCCTTTGGTAGAAGGATCTGATGGTGTTTTGGATGTCTTCAGGATCTGTTGTTATGTCTCCTTTTTCATTTCTGATTTTGTTAATTAGAATGCTTTCCCTGTGCCCTCTAGTGAGTCTGGCTAAGGGTTTATCTATCTTGTTGATTTTCTCAAAGAACCAGCTCCTTGATTGGTTGATTCTTTGAATAGTTCTTCTTGTTTCCACTTGATTGATTTTGCCCCTGAGTTTGATTATTTCCTGCTGTCTACTCCTCTTGGGTGAATTTGCTTCCTTTTGTTCTAGTGATTTTAGGTGTGTTGTCAAGCTGCTAATGTGTGCTCTCTCTAGTTTCTTTTTGGAGGCACTCAGAGCTATGAGTTTTCCTCTTAGAAATGCTTTCATTGCGTCCCATAAGTTTGGGTATGTTGTGGCTTCATTTTCATTGAACTCTAAAAAGTCCTTAATTTCTTTCTTTATTCCTTCCTTGACCAAGGTATCATTGAGAAGAGTGTTGTTCAGTTTCCACGTGAAGGTTGGCTTTCTATTATTTTGTTATTGAAGATCAGCCTTAGTCCATGGTGATCTGATAGGATGCATGGGACAATTTCAATATTTTTGTATCTGTTGAGGCCTGTTTTGTGACCAATTACATGGTCAGTTTTGGAGAAGGTACCATGAGGTTCTGAGAAGAAGGTATATCCTTTTGTTTTAGGGTAAAATGTTCTGTAGATGTCTGCCAGATCCATTTGATTCATAACTTCTGTTAGTTTCACTGTGTCCCTGTTTAGTTTCTGTTTCCATGATCTGTCCATTGGTGAAAGTGGTGTGTTGAAGTCTCCCACTATTATTGTATGAGGTGCAATGTGTGCTTTGAGATTTACTAAAGTTTCTTTAATGAATGAGGCTGCCTTTGTATTTGGAGCATAGATATTCAGGATTGATAGTTCCTCTTGGAGGATTTTACCTTTGATGAGTATGAAGTGCCCCTCCCTGTCTTTTTTGATGACTTTGGGTTGGAAGTCAATCTTATCAGATATTAGAATGGCTACTCCAGCTTGTTTCTTCCTACCATTTGCTTGGAAAATTGTTTTCCAGCCTTTCATTCTGAGGTAGTGTCTATCTTTTTCTCTGAAATGAGTTTCCTCTAAGCAGCAAAATGTTGGGTCTTGTTTGTGTAGCCAGTTTGTTAGTCTATGTCTTTTTATCGGGGAGTTGAGTCCATTGATACTAAGAGATATTAAGGAAAAGTAATTGTTGTTTCTTGTTATTTTTGTTGTTAAAGTTGGCATTCTGTTCTTGTGGCTGTCTTCTTTTAGGTTTGTTGAGGGATTACCTTCTTGTTGTTTCTAGGGCGTGGTTCCCGTCCTTGTATTGGTTTTTTTCTGTTATTATCCTTTGAAGGGCTGGATTCCTGGAGAGATAATGTGTGAATTTGGTTTTGTCGTGGAATACTTTGGTTTCTCCATCTATGTTAATTGAGAGTTTGGCTGGGTATAGTAGCCTGGGCTGGAATTTGTGTTCTTTTAGTGTCTGTATAACATCTGTCCAGGATCTTCTGGCTTTCATAGTCTCTGGTGAAAAATCTGGTGTAATTCTGATAGGCTTGCCTTTATATGTTACTTGGCCTTTTTCTCTTACTGCTTTTAGTATTCTATCTTTATTTAGTGCATTTGTTGTTCTGATTATTATGTGTCGGGAGGTATTTCTTTTCTGGTCCAGCCTATTTGGAGTTCTGTAGGCTTCTTGTATGTTCATGGGCATCTCTTTCTTTGGATTTGGGAAGTTTTCTTCTATAATTTTGTTGAAGATGTTTGCTGGTCCTTTGAGTTGAAAATCTTCATTCTCATCCACTCCTATTATCCGTAGGTTTGGTCTTCTCACTGTGTCCTGTATTTCCTGGATGTTTTGACTTAGGATCTTTTTGCATTTTCCATTTTCCTTGATTGTTGTGCCGATGTTCTCTATGGAATCTTCTGCACCTGAGATTCTCTCTTCCATCTCTTGTATTCTGTTGCTGATTCTCCCATCTATGGTTCCAGATTTCTTTCCTAGGGTTTCTATCTCCAGTGTTGCCTCATTTTGGGTTTTCTTTATTGTGTCTACTTCCCTTTTTTAGGTCTAGTATGGTTTTGTTCATTTCCATCATCTGATTGGATGTGTTTTCCTGTTTTTCTTTAAGGACTTGTAACTCTTTAGCCATGTTATCCTGTAGTTCTTTAAGTGAGTTATTAAAGTCCTTCTTGATGTCCTTTACCATCATCATGAGATATGCTTTTAAATCCAGGTCTAGCTTTTCAGGTGTGTTGGGTGCCCTGGACTGGGCGAAGTGGGAGTGCTGGGTTCTGATGATGGTGAGTGGTCTTGGTTTCTGTTAGTAAGATTCTTACATTTACCTCTTGCCATCTGGTAATCTCTGGAGTTGTTATATTTGTCTCTGTTCAGAGGTTGTTCTTCTGGTGATTCTGAGTACCGTCTGTCAGCAGACCTGGGAGACAGGCTCTCTCCTCTGAGTTTCAGTGGTTAGAGCACTCTCTGCTGACAAGCTTTCCTCTTAAAGGGAAGATGTACAGATATCTGGTGTTTGGACCTCCTCCTGGCCGAAGAAGAAGGCCGAAAACAGGACCTTTCCCAGATGCTGTGTTGCTTTGGCAGGTCACAGAAGCTGTCAGCTTCTGTGGTGCACACTCTCACCTGTGCAGACTAAGTTCCTAAGTTCGGTGGAGTCCTGGATCCAAGATGTGCTCCCTGCTCCTGAGGCAGAGGGCTCCTGTGCAGGGCAGACCACTGTCTTCCAGCTGGGAGGTTGCCGGATGTCTGCGGCCCCAAAAGGGTGCTGCCTCAGTGGCTCTGTGGCTCCCACCTGTCCCAGAAGCTGTCTGTCTCTGTGGTCCTCACTCTCACCTGTGCAGACTAAGTTCGGTGGAGTCCCGGAGCCAAGCGAAAAAGAAAATCTTAAGCTCAGGTAAACTGTTCTCCCTCAGCTCTGAGCCTCACACACAGATGTCCCAGAGCTCAGCCCACAGTTCACCACGTGACGACCTGGTGATCTGGTCTAGCTGCCGCCTTTGCTAGTGCATTTGTCCTCTGGACTTAGAAACAGACAAATCCCTAGCTCCTCTCCTACTATCACCCAGAAGGGGATGTCTTCACCCAACCACACACTTTTACCCTGTGACTAATTTTCTCTCTCCAAGCAGCTGCTGCCTAACTATTCTCAGCTCTTCACATTTTCCTTGCTATCTTGCTCCCTGCCCAGTTAAAGCATCCCTGGGAACAGCTTGACCATAAAGATAAAGAAGAATGTGAGGAGCCGGGCGTGGTGGCGCATGCCTTTAATCCCAGCACTCGGGAGGCAGAGGCAGGCGGATTTCTTAGTTCGAGGCCAGCCTGGGCTACAGAGTGAGTTCCAGGACAGCCACGACTACACAGAGAAACCCTGTCTTGAAAAGCCAAAAAAAAAAAAAAAAAAAAAAAAGAAGAAGAAGAAGAATGTGAGGACATAACAGGGCTATCTGAATTGAGTCAACAACTCACAGAACCCTGACACCCTGACCTGCATGTATTCTTTTGCTGACATGTAATCTTTCTGCGGATGTTTGAATAAACCAATAGTGTGTTGCTATGCTGAATTCTCCACCCCTAAGCCCTTTACCCCATAAAAACCCCTAGCTTTCAAGCCTTGGGGTCGAATCCACTGTCTCCTAAGTGAGATACGTTTCGACCCAGAGCTCTGTCATTAAACTACCTCGTGTGTTTACATCAAGACAGTTCCTCGTGTTTCTTTGGGTGCACGCTGAATGGAGAATTGAGTGGGGGTTTCCCCACTGGTTTCTTTCAGAGCCACATGCATACTCCCTGGTTTACCACCTGCTGCCAAGCTTCTCTACACACCCCTCACAGTGCACTGCTTAGATTAATATGAATGTTAGTCTTTGCCATGCTTATGTTGTCCCATTCTACAGCTCCATTCTAAGGGATAACACTTGACTCTTAGTGCCATCTTAACTAGGGGCAATCTTGTGACTGACTGTCTGCCATCTTTGTTGTGGGTAGATAAGGTTTTGTTATGCTATTGCTTCAGCATCATCTTAGATAAGAGCAGTCACACATGCAGTTTCAACTACATCTTTGTTATGGGCAGCCCAGTTTGCTGCCTTTAAGATTACAGCCTGTCCCATCCAGAGACTGTCCCACCTGGGGATTCATCCTATATACATTTACCAAACCCAGACATGATTGTGGATGCCTAGATGTGCATGCTGAAAGGAGCCTGATATGGCAGTCTCCTGAAAGACCCGCCAGAGCCTTACAAATACAGAGACAGATTCTTGCAGCCAACCATTGAACTAAGCATGGGGTCTTCAGTAGAGGAGCTAGGGAAAGGACCAAAGGAATTGAAGGGGATTGCATCCCCACAGGAAGAACAACAATATTAACCAACCAGTCTCCCAAGAGCTCCTAGGGACTAAGCCATCAACAAAGGAGTACAGATGGCTCCAACTGCATATGAGGCAGAGGATGGCCTTGTCATGTATCAATTGGAAGAGAGATCCTTGGTCCTATGAAGGCTCAAAAGATGCCCCAGTGTAGGAGAACTGAGGGTGGGGAGGTGGGAGTGGGTGGGTGGGTGGAGGAACACCCCCACAGAAGCAGGGGGAGGGAGAATGGGATAGGGGGTTTCTTGGGGGGTAGGGGTAGGAACTGGGAAAGGGGATAACATTTGAAATGTAAGTAAAGAAAATATCCAATAATTTTAAAAAAAGAGTACAGCCTGTCCAAAGTCATTTAGCAATTACAGTAAGGTTTTCATTTTATCCTGCCTTGGTAAATACTAATTTCTAAATAGTAGAAAGTCAAAAATCACCGTCTTAAATATATGTTTAGCCTTGTTTTTGCTATCGCCATTAAGTTACAATGCTCTCTCTTGATTTGCTAGATACATGTAGAACAAGTAATTAAACAAACATAGGTTGTCTAACTCAGATACTGTTAATAGACTGGCTCTTGCTCAATCTTGTCAGGTATCTGCTAAATGTAATGTTTGGGCTTGTGATAGAGACTCCCAAATCCTGACAGTTTACCCCCATTCCCAAGGTCTCTGAAAAGATACAGGCACAGCAACAAGATTCTACCTGGATTGTGGTATGATAATCACTGAGAAAACACTTCTCTGTTGCCCTATCCGCTGCCGATGCTTGGCCTACACTGTGTACTAACAGAGGATACCCAGAGAGTTAAACGTCTCATATTGCCTAAGATAAGGTCAATCCTTTCTTTCACAAGTACCTACTTCACAGGAAAAAGCTCATCTTCTGAGGCTAATGGCCAGACTTACTCTGCCTAAGTTGCCATGGAGACCACAGGGACCTGGGAACTATTTAGGTAGTGGACTATAGACCAACCTCTGTCATTTTAATACATGACTCCTAGATTATAATAATTCTTTCCAGATTTCTGACTATCTTGACAGCTACAGTAACAGAAAACAGACCTTTAGCTGTTAAGGATGGACCTGGTGCTGTTTGTATGTTGATGCTAATTCCGCCTCCTGGGAGGTGTTGTGGACAAGAAGTGAGTCATACTCAGGTGACTTCTTGTGAACCAATCGCCTAATGAATAAAGGAGACAATCAATGGGCGAGTAGGGAGGTCTTTCCGGTTGGAGAGGGGGAGTGAGGAAGCAGGAGAGGGATAGGTCTTTTTTTATGGGGATAGCGTGAAGACAAGTTGTAGCAGTGAGTGTCTCCTGGTTTCAATGGCAGATCCACCAGGATTCGCCACCAGTGGATTTAGACCTAATAAGGCTTACAAGTTAGGATTTTAGTTGCTGCGCTCAGTGATTGAGTTTCCGTTGTTTCTGAACTAAGTGTGCGTTGTGTTTTCCTTCACACGGTGGCTCATCTGGGTTCAAGAGAGAAAGGTATGGTGGCAAAGCGTAGGTTCTCTTGAGGTGCACCACAAAGGCTGTGGAGGATTTGAAGCATGAGGTTGGTGTAGTAATGACCTGCCAGTGGAAGCTTAGTGAGCTGAGTGGAGACGTTGCAGGAGCTCCACGCCAGAAAGTCCATGAGATAAAAACAGGTCAGCCATTGCCTGCCAGTGTATGGCTGGCCAAGCCCCATGGGGCAGAGAACATCTGGGAACTTGCTATTTTTTGTTGTTGTTTTTAATATTTCCTGCTACACGTGGTAAACCAACGTGTTGGGCAAGAATCCACGAGAAATTTAAGATTATTAGCCAGCGATTTAGAGTTTTATTTTACTTTTTTTTTTTTTAACTGAGTAACTGGGTAGCACTGGGATGAGTCACATGGGCTCAAGCACAGAAACTTTGAAACAAAGAAACTGCTGGCAAGCTCTGAGGACCCCCTACTGTAGGGAGTGCAGGCTGCTCTGAGTCAGAGAGCTGTAGAATGGAAGTTGCCTACTTCTTGGCAGAGATTGATTGAACTGTGAATTTAAAAAATTGTGATAACTTGCTTTTAGGATAGATTTATATACAGATTTTGTCCGAATCACATGGGGAATTTCGCCTGTGGTTCAGAACTAGGATAGGGAAAATTAGTCATTGACTTTAAGTAGAGAGAGCAGTGAACAGGTATTAATAATATCCATGGCTCCAGGTAGAGAGCTGAACAGATAGATGGTATAACAAGATAGCTGTTCTAGGCAGAGAGCTGAAAAGGAAGATGGTATAAAGATGTATTGCTCTAATATGCCTCACAGGATACTCAAATTCTGCCTAACATGGGCTCTACAGGAATTCTGGGTTATTATCCTATATGGCGAAATAGAAAAGGCCTAAGAATAGGCACACACAGTATTTTAGTTTATTTTAGTTTTCATAATGTTGAGTTTTATGGTTATATTATTCCCCTGGGAGAGAGGTCAAAAGAAAGGTTTTTCTGGCTACTGTCTCAAGGGTGCGCTAATTTGGGTAAAAGGTTTTGTCTTTGCATTTTTAGAAAAGGTGATTCGTGTCTATATACCTTCCAGAGTAAAATGGATCAGATTTGATATAGGGAGACCCCTGAAAAACTAGATTCCAGAGAATCAAACAAAAAGGTTATCTTGATGATACTAAAATTTTGTTTTGAGATTTGTATATTACAGAATGTACAGCCTTGGTGAGTCTGCTTGAGCTCCAGATGTCTTGGACTTTCAGCCAGATCCAGTCAAGACACAGACATCAGAGATGAAATCAATCATTGGTGTGGCCTTCTTAAAGCCAACCAACTCCCCCATTTTCCCTACGCTTTACCCCCTTAAAAATATCTCAGTGCCCATATTCAGCTTGAAGAACTTATAACGAGTCATCGCCCCAGTTCCCTGGGCTTTGGGGCTGGAGTTGGTTATTATAATTTGCATTTCTAGGGAATGTAGAAAAGGTCATAATTGGAACTGGGAAGAATAGCTAGAATTGATTGCATAGCCATAATCTCATTTTGTAAAAAACTCTTTAATTGTTACTAAGTTGAAGTCAGTTTCTTATTTTGGTACAGAATTTATTTTGATGCAAAATCAAGATTTTCATTGGTATAAATTTCTTCTATTGATACTAAAAATTTAAAAGTATAGGGTCCTTCTATTACTTTTATTATAAAGTGATCTGAGATGATTAATTCTATGAGTTAAGGGCCAAATAGCAAATTCATGGCTCTGAATTTGTTATTAGGGTGTTTTCAGATACTTTAATTAGAAATGGCTGAGAGTAGTTAATGGAGAACAGTCCAGATCACTTTACATAGATGGTTGGTTTTCAAAAAACATCAGAAATCCAAAGAATGTGACATTTAATGTTATTTATTCACTTGTTGAGACAAGTCTGCTCCTGACAGCATTCCCTTTCTTGGATTTAAAGAAGAAATTGAGCATCAATGGAATTGCTCCAGTTGTGGCAAGATAGTCACTTGGCAAGAATTGCCTCATTTCATCCGCCGACATGATACTGTCCAGAAAAAAGCACACAATTTACAGGTTAGGACAGCTTAGTTCTGAGTGCCACACCCACTCCAGTGAAGTCTGTGTGGCAAATCCAAAAGCTTGGCTACAGTCCTGAGGCAAAAAGTTTCATGGAAACTTGTCTCCTGGAGAGTCTCTGGTGCCCCATAACCAGATTTTTCCTTGTGATAGTGTGGAGGGTCTTGCATGCTTTCTTGCAGTATTTTACTGGGTAGTTCAAAATAGTAAACTTAGAATTCTCATTAAAGACAAATAGAAAGAAGGTGAGTTGTGGTTTAAGGAGGAACTGGAGTATTTTATTATTCATGAAAGGGTTAGTAGAACGGTTAGTAGAACAGAACTTCCCTGGTGCATGTTTTTCACTAGGCCCAGAGGAATAAGATAATTAGGTATTTACTAAGAGACCCTTGGTAGTGGGTTTAACAATAGACCAGAATTGCACCTGGGCATATTAGCCCTTTCACCTGGCTCCAGTTAATAGATGACTTTAGATAGGATTGATCTTATCTTAGTTGTAAACACTGCCTAGTTCCTGCTAGTCTTTATGCATGTATTTCTCTGTTTTGTGTCATTATGCATAAAATAACTTCAGTGTACCTTGGCTGAAGTATCGCCTAGCTTCCTCGTTTTTCTTCTGTAATATAAGTCTGATGCTCCCTTTGAGAAATTACATTCAGATCAGCACTCCCTTGTGTTTGTGTCTGTTGTTTTTTTCCACTGACTCCTTGTCCACCTGTGTACCAGGACCCTGAATTCTTGCGCAGGTTGAGGGAACGACTGAGTCCAGTTCGTGGCACTGAGGAGACAGAATAGGCTAGTTCTTAATTTACTGTTTCTCTAAGATCTGTCAGATGACCCTGGGCCAAAGGCTAAAGACAGATGGATGCTCCAACTTACTGACTTACTGGGACTGTATAGGTAGGCAGCTGTCTCAGTTCTGGAAGCTGTATAAAGCTTCCTATATATTTTCTGTTAATGTTCATTCTCAGATTTCTGATGGGGTTGAAGAATTATAGTCTCATAGCCAATCCAGGCTATTTACATTGAGAGAACAGATTTGAGAGTATTGTTTTCAGATGGCACACAATCTAAAGCCAAGACATTATAAGTCTTTTAGTTAGGACAGATGACAATGTTTTATCTTAATGGCATAAATGATAGACTGGGTGTTAGGTCTATCTTATACTTTATAAGTTACAAAATGGTAATAGTTGTGCTCTATTTATTTTGAGAGAAAGGTTTTGTTTTTTTATTAGAACATAAAGGGGTAAGTATTGTGGATGGGCCTGGTGCTGTTTGAATGTTGATGCTAATTCTGCTATCCTGGGAGGCGCTGTGGACAAGGAGTGAGTCATACTCAGGTTGTTACTTGTGAACCAGTCCTCTAATGAATAATGTGTTGCATTTTTCTTTACATGGTGGCTCATCTGGGTTCTAAACTCAGTTTTAAGTGACTAAATGCTTCATATTTCCTCTCCTTGCTATTGCATTGTCCTAACATTAACCAATAGATTTCTTATAAAGTAGCCTATAAAACACTCCACTATGCAATTCACTTTTATAATCACAAGTTCAGTTTCCTTTGGTTGTTTTCTAACTATAATCTTAGTGTTTCTTATGCTAAATACTATATATAGCTATCATACTTACAAATATACATTTCCTTTGGTTATGTTTTAACTGGAGACTTAAGGTATTTCTCATGCTAAATCTGTGATCAACTGTCATATTCACAAGGTCATCAAATTTTCGAGTTTCCTTTCATTGTCTTTTAAAATGTAATATATTTAGTCTCCTAGACAGAAGGAAAAAGCCTTTCTTACTCCTTCTGCTCCAGAAAAGTTTTTTTTTTTTTTTTTTTTTGCATTCCTAAGCTCATCTTAAAAAGTTATCATGTTGTTAACAAATTTATCCCTTTTGTAAACTTATAAACCACAGGAAACCCATTCAGATCTACCTCTCATGGACCAAACAAACTTGACTCAGGTAAGTACATCTGCCAATCAACAGCCTAAGTTCCCACTTGCTACTTATCCAAGATTATGGGATTCTTCTCTTCTTTCAGTGTTCTTGCCCTCAGAAAACCAATCTGATACAAGCCTTCCTGTGTGAGTAATGCTTTTTCTAGAATATTCCAGTTTCCTGGGCCTCACTGCAAATGGCCAAGCAGTAGCAGGCCTGGCTGGGAGATATGAAAACAGTCACAGTAAAGTGATAGAGAGCAAGTCACCTGACTTTATTTTACTGTGTTATTCTGGGCACTGCCAACCTCCCTGGTGAGCACAGACTACTTTATTTTGGGCAATCACCACCACAGGCCAAATTTGCCTGTGAGAGCAGTTATCTGGAAATGAGAAAAGAGAAGAGTCAGAAGGGAAAGCACTGACGAGAGAAGAGATCATAAGGCAACCTTGCGATTTTAAGATACATGTGAAATTGCAGTTTTTTCTCTTTTGAGACAGGGTCTCACTGTGTGTTGCGCTCACCTTGTACAGCAAGAAAAGATGCAACACGGTCGGATTCTTCTCAACAGCTCTCTTTATTTCTGGAACACCTCCATGCTACTAGGGAACTCTGGAAACCCCCGGGAGGACTCCTATCTCCACTCCAGCACTGGGGAGAGCTACGTGTCCTCCTGGGACTTGTCAGTCTGTCGGCCCCTTTGATATGTAACACCCACTCGGGAGGGGTTGGCGCCAGATTCGGGCTGGCGCCTGCGCAATGGCGTTGTTTACTGCGCCAGTGTACCGGAGGTCAGCGCCATCTTTTGGGCGTGCGGCTGCCTACATCTCCCCCTTTTTTGTTTAATAATTCGATGCTGGACTAGGTCTGGGCAAGTCTGTCCATCGGCTACGGCTCCTGTCTTAGGTCGATCCTTTCATGTCACAGCCTTACCCGTCCTAGGGTTACCCTATCGCCACTGGGCCCCGTGTCTTAGGTTGGTCTGTGCATAAGGAAAGTTGCCTGTCTCTGGATACCGCAGTGCTGTGTGACAGTAACTGCTAAATGACCTAGGGCGAACTCTACAAAAGAGGAACTAAACTTCAGGGGAGACACCCTCTTTAATCACCATCAAGGCTTGGTACACCACTGCGTTATACTGAGTGTGCTCTCGTTTGCCAGACACAAAAGACACAACTCAGGAGGACCACTGCTCCCCAGGCCAAAATTCCCGCCCACTCCTTAAACTATGAGAAGGCATTGGTGATCCAGGAGGTGAAGTCCCCCAAGGTGACAGGGTCAAGTCGAGTGCTGTTGAGTTTGGCAATCTAGAGGAGCAGCTTTCTGGACAACTGCTCCACTTTAGCCGACCAATTTCCTACTCAGATAAGAGGTGAATCTGTTCAAGAGACTGAGAGAAATTAGCTTATACAACTTTATACAAGGGGCACCTAATGGGCATAGGTGGCAAACATTTCAAAATCTACTATAGGCACAAAGGTGAGAAATTTCACAACCACAGCAGTATACCCTGCCAACACTCTGCTAACAAACACGTCCTTCCGGAAATATTACAATCTATATCTCTGTCGGGGGGAGTAATTTTCGCGTCAGCCTCTCTGGTACCCAAATCGGGTGTTCTTGACTTTGTGGAAAAACACAAATAGCTCCCCTGGTTCTCGAAATAACGGGATCTGGGCCATACCATTTTCCAGTTAGGACATCTTTCCATTTGACATCCTGTTTAAGGATAGGCGAGCATGGCATGCCTATCTGCAGCCGAACGACCATGTTCATCCAGAATTTAAAAAATTAAAGTAAAGAGGGCTAAAGATAATTGTTCTTTGGGTGGCTGGCCATGGGCGATTCCCCCTTTTTGTTTTTGTAAGAGTTCTTTTAAGGTTCGATGTGCTCTTTCCACAATGCCTTGGCCCTGTGGATTATAGGGAAGGCCAGTAGAGTGACTAACCTGCATCATTTTGCAAAAGGTTTGGAATGATTTTGATGTATATGCGGGGCCATTATCAGTTTTTAAACTATCAGGCCTTCCCCAAGCTGCCCAGGCTTCTAGGCAATGGCCAACCACATTGCGGGATTTCTCACAGGACATGGGGGAGGTGAAAATGACACCTGAACAGGTGTCAATTGAAACATGAACATATTTTAATCTTCCAAATGCTGAGACATGAGTAACATCCATTTGCCACAGTTTTAGAGGAAGCAATCCTCGAGGGTTAATACCAACATGAGGAGGGTGGTGAAATTGTACACAGTGTGGACATTGTAACACCACATCTCGTGCTGAGGCTCGAGAGATATCAAATTTCTGCTGAAGTGTAGCAGCAGGAACATGATACAATCGATGAAAATCTTTTACAAGCTCCAGTGGGGTGGCATGAAAAATAAATTCCATTCGAGTGCTAGCATCCACTAAGGCATTTCTTTCTGCCATAGGGCCTGGTAAGGTAGAGTGAGCTCGTATATGTTGAATAAAGAATTTATGTGTTCTTTTCCAAATCAATTTTTGTAACTCTAATAAGATGGTGCACACAGGGCTGGTAGGTCTAATGGGTCCTGTAATTTCTAATGCACGCACTGCATTTACTACATAAGCTGAATCAGAGACTAGTAAAAGATTCCTTAAAAGCTTTGAATACTTCCAACACAATTTTACATTCAGTAAGTTGTGGGGTGCCAGGATTGTATTGAAAAAGAACGGGTTTTTGAGAATTAACTACATAGGCACCAACACCTGTTTTAGAACCATCTGTATAAATATCCAACGCACCCGATATGGGTTTAGATGCTGTGACTTTGGGGAAAATCACTGGATGTTCACTAAAAAATTGTAGCAAAGGATCTTTGGGATAATGATTACCTAATTCCCCATCAAAACTACAGCGCAATAGAGCCCAATCATCTATCAAAGAACTTAGAATCTGTATTTGATTAGCATTATAAGGTGTAATGATTTTCTGAGGGGGTGCTCCAAAATGTTGAATACACAATTTAATGCCCAAAATCGCTAATTGAGCTACAGCAATGGGATAAAATTCAAGGGTTTTATTGGGAGATACATGAGGATAAATCCACAATAGAGGACCTGACTGCCACAACACTCCTGTTGGTTGACGGAATGTCTTCAAAATGCATAAGGGGATGTCCTCTCCCTCTTTCCATCTATACAGTTTGGCCTTTTCTAAACACCTTTCTACCTTTTCTAATGCTACTCGGGCCTCAGGGGTGAGAGCACGAGGTGACGAAAGCTGTGGATCACCTTTCAATATATCAAAAAAAGGGATTAATTCAAAATTTGATAGCCTCATATATGGATGAATCCAATTTATATCACCTAGCAATTTCTGGAAATCATTTAATGTTTTTAAATGATCTTTCTGTAATTCTATCTTTTGAGGTGTAATAAAATGTGGAGTAATTCGAGCACCCAAGAACTCTCCTAAATTTCCCATTTGAACTTTATCAGGAGCTATAAATAATTGTTTCATTTCTAATTCTTTTACTAGCTTAATATAGGCTTCATCTAAACTTTCTTTATTCTTTGAGGCAAGAAGGACATCATCTACATAATGTACTATCCTTAACTTTGGGAATGCATCACGGACAGGTTGTAGGGCTTCTCCTATAAAACGTTGACACATAGTAGGACTGTTTGCCATCCCTTGAGGTAAAACTATCCATTGATACCGTTTATCAGGCTCTTCATTATTTACAGAAGGAAGAGTAAAGGCAAAGCGCTCACTATCACACAATGCAAGGGGAATAGAGAAAAAACAATCTTTAATATCAATGATTATAATAGGCCACTCTTTGGGCAAACTAGAAAGTAGGGGTAGACCCCTCTGTATGGGGCCCATAATCTGCATTTGATTATTAATGGCTCGAAGATCCTGCAGGAGCCTCCATTTGCCTGATTTTTTCTTAATCACGAATATGGGTGTATTCCAAGGTGACTGGGAAGGTTGAATATGTCCTAATTTCAATTGTTCCTCTACTAATTCTCTGGCAGCTACTAATTTTTCAGAGGAAAGAGGCCATTGAGGAACCCATACAGGCTCCTCTGTTTTCCAAGTAATGGGTATACCACCCTCAATGGCCCCTAGGAAAAACCCAATCCCTTTCTATCTTGTTTGAACTTTGTGGGCACTAACCTAGTCCTGCCTTGTAATGACTTTCCTAACCCTTTTCCTGGGATGTAGCCCATATTAGACATAATTTCTCGGGCCTGTGGGGAATACTCATTAGTTAATATAAGATCCATTTGGGTTAAGACATCCCTACCCCATAGGGTCACAGGAATATCCACAATATAAGGAAAACATTTCCCTGACTTACCTTCCTCATGTTTCCAAGTTAATTCCTTAGCACTTATAAGGGGAGCAGTCTTATAACCTAGACTGTGGAAGCTTTGAGATGATGTTTGCGAAGGCCATTTTGGTGGCCAATCATGAGCGGAGATAATACTGCGATCTGCACCTGTGTCTAGCAACCCCAGAAAGGATCGTCCTTCAACCTCCAAAGTTAACATGGGGCGATCTCCTAATTCCATTGATAAGAAAGTGAACCGAGAACCTGTAGAACCTAGTCCACTCTCTCCTCTTATTTTATTATTTGCTGGAAAATGTTTATGCAAACTTGGCAATAGTAATAATTGAGCAATTCTATCTCCTGGAGAGATAGCTGAAATACCACTGGGGGAGGCCACTAAGATTTTCACAACCCCCGTATAATCTGGATCAATCACTCCAGGGGTAATTTGTAATCCTTTTAAAGCAGAAGATGAACGGCTAAGCAATAGTCCTACAGTATCTTTGGGAAGGGGGCCTTTAAAATCTGTATCTATGGGTTGTACCCCCATCTGTGGGGTTAATACGAGTCTGGTGGTGGAGTGGAGGTCCAATCCTGCGGAGCCAGTAGTGGCTCTCCGTGGTCTCTCGGATGACGGAGAGACGGCCAAGATCTCGTCTGGTCTTTCTGAAGAGCCCCATATATTTGAGAGCCCTGGGGACGTGGGCCCCGCTGTCTGTTTTTTGGCCTAGTGCCATTATATCTTGCTTGTAATGGTCGGCCTTCTATGTCCTTAGTATATCCTGCTTGTAATGGTCGGCCTTCTATGTCCTTTATTGATCTGCACTCATTAGCCCAATGTTTTCCTTTTCTACATTTATGGCATATTCCTGGCTGTCTAGGTTTATCTAATGGAGTCCTTTTCTCATTTTCGGGGCATTGTCTTCTAAAATGTCCTCTCTGGCCACATTTATAACAAGTATCAGTATTAGATCTACCCAATTGTACCACAGCTGCCGCCAGGCCTGCATTGGTTAACGGGCCCCCTAGTTCTCTGCAAACCTTCATCCAAACTTCTAAACCTTTATGTTTATAGGGTGTAATAGCTGCTCTACACTCCTTAGTACATTGCTCATACACTAGCTGTTTTACCAAAGGCATAGCTATATCAGGATCTCCAAAAATTCTAGCGGCTGCTTCAATGAGGCATGCTGCAAAGTCTGAAAATGATTCTGTGGGACCCTGCAAGATTTTCATAAGATTGCCTGAGACTGTGCCTTTGTTCGGCAATGCCTTCCATGCTTTGGTAGCTACCTCATTTATTTGAGCATAGACTGCTTCAGGATAATTAGTTTGATCTAAAGCAAAACGTCCTAAACCTAGAAGCATATCTGCATCCCAATGTCTCTGAGGATCTTGTCCTGTGGCTAAATTTGCTGCTGCCTGACTGTTTGCATATTCATAGGACAAGGACTTCCAATCTAAACACTGTCCGGATGACAAACAAGCCCAAGCAATATTATTCCAGTCCCCCGGGGTGAGGCAATATCTAGCAAGCCTCAACCTGTGCAACTACAAAAGCTGCACTCACCCCATAGGTACGGACTGACTCAGCCAGCTGCTTAATAGTTTTAAAATCTATTGGCTCATGATACCGTCGTCCCTGGCCATCTAAGAATACAGGGAAAGTCAGTTCAGCTTCCTTCCAAACCTCTGGGCACAATGAGGTACCTTGTTTACCAGCTTTTGTGGATTCCTTTTTTCCTGTATACTCAGGGTTAAGAGGTGCAGCGGTCGGCACTTTACTCCTTTGCCAGCCGACCCCCCTTTTTTCGTACCTATCCCTCTCATACCGAGCTGCCTCTTCTTCTAGGTCAGCTTCCTCATCTTTATCAAGCTCTGAGTCACTGGAGTCAGAACTTGCTGAACTTATTGTTAAGTCTTTTAATGAGGGATATCCTTTTGCTATTTCCTTTCCTTTCTCATTAATTCCTTTTCCCTTTAAATTTTCCTTTCCTCCCTTTTCCTTTTCTCTCTCTTTTTCGCCCCCTTTCTTTCTTTTACTTATATGTTTCCTATCTTCCTCTGACATACTTTCTTGTTCCATAAAAATTTTCTGTCCTGCCTTAACTGCTCCTATCACCCAAAAGCAGAGGCCAGAAATTACAAAAAACAAAACAAAAACACTAAGAGCTACCCACACTGGGTCTATGGGCAAGAGAATCATATCCCTCCTTTTAACCAAGGATCAATTTTGGGAGACTTACCGGTACTGCCGTTCCTCAGCTGAAGAGTTCTGAATCCTGCAATCCTCGTTCCCCGTACGGGCCACCACTTTGTTGTGCTCACCTTGTACAGCAAGAAAAGATGCAACACGGTCGGATTCTTCTCAACAGCTCTCTTTATTTCTGGAACACCTCCATGCTACTCGGGAACTCTGGAAACCCCCGGGAGGACATCTATCTCCACCCCAGCACTGGGGAGAGCTATGTGTCCTCCTGGGATTTGTTAGTCTGTCGGCCCCTTTGATATGTAACGCCCACTCAGGAGGGGTTGGCGCCAGATTCGGGCTGGCGCCTGCGCAATGGCGTTGTTTACTGCGCCAGTGTACCGGAGCTCGGCGCCATCTTTTGGGCATGTGGCTGCCTACAACTGTGTTGCTAGATTAGCCTCAAATTTATGAGTAGCCTGTGTCTAGTACTTGAGGTTACAGACAAGCCACACTGTAACAGGCCTGCTAAATATAAAACTATGGGTTGATGTTGGGAACATAGCTGGAATTTATTTGATTATTTTTATTAGTCAATTGTTTTCAATTGATATATATATATATAATTTTCTACTTCTCTTTCTTTCCTCTAGCTCCTCCACTGTCAAAATGATAGTGAGTTTGCCTTGATTATTATTGTTACACACATAAACACACACAAACACACACTCATGCGTGTTACACATGTATGACTGCAGTCACATGCACACATAAGCACACACACATGTATGCACACATGCATACACACAGAGACAAATATACACTCATGCACACATGCATGAAGACATACACAGTTACATATTTAAATACAAGCTTCGGAGTCCATCTTTGTATATGATTTGGGAGCTAACTGCTTTGTATTGGATAATCAATCATTGGAGAATTTAATTTGCTCTCTTTCACCAGTCATTAGTTGCCTATAGCTTTCCATCTTCCATGTTATCAAGTCTCTTGTTATTGTCATTGCTCAGGTCTTGTTTATGAAGTCAATTATTTTCTTTTTAAGTTTTAATTAGATATTTTCTTTATTTACATTTCAAATGTTATCCCTTTTCCTAGTTTCCTCTCCGAAAATCCCCTGTCCCCTCCCTGCTTCCCCTGCTCCCTAACCAACCCACTCCCATTCCTGGTCCTGGCATTCCCTTATACTGAGGCATAGAGCCTTCACCAGACCAAGAGCCTCTCCTCCCATTGATGACTGACTAGGTCATCTTCTGCTGCATATACAGCTAGAGCCACAAGTTGCAACATGTGTTTTTGGGTTTTTGTTTATTTGTTTGTTTGTTTGTTTGTTTGTTTTTTATTGATGGCATAGTTCCAAGGAGCTCTGGGGGTACTGGTTAGTTCATATTGATGTTCTTCCTATGGGGCTACAGACCCCTTCAGCTTTCTGGGTCCTTTCTCTAGCTCCTTCATTGGGGACCTTGTGCCCCATCCTATGGATGATTATGAGCATCCACTTCTGTATTTGCCAGTTACTGGCAGAGACTCACAAGAGACAGCTATATCAGGCTCCTGTGAGCAGGCTCTTGTTGGCATCTGCCATAGAGTCTGGATTTGGTGGTTGTTTATGGGATGGATCCCCAAGTGTGGCAATCTCTGGATGGTAGTTCCTTCAGTCTATAATCCGAACTTTGTCTCTGTAACTCCTTCCATGGGTACTTTGTTCCCCCTTCTAAAAAGGATTCTGAGCTTCTGGGCTAATATCCACTTATCAGTGAGTGCATATCATGTGTGTTCTTTTGTGATTGAGTTACCTCACTCAAGAAGATATCCTCCAAATCCATCCATTTGTCAAAGAATTTCATAAATTTATTGTTTTTAACAGCGGCATAGTACTCCATTGTGTAAATGTACCATATTTTCTGTACCAATCCTCTATTGAGGGACATCTGGGTTCTTTCCAGCTTCTGGCTATTATAAATAAGGCTGTTACAAACATAATGGAGCATATGTCCTTATTACATGTTGGAGCATCTTCTGGGTATATGCATGAGAGTGGTATTGCTGGATTTTCCAGTAGAACTACATCAAATTTTCTGAGGAACCACCAAACTGATTTCCAGAGAGGTTGGTTGTACTGGCTTGCAATTCCACCAGCAATGGAGGAGTGTTCTTCTTTCTCGACATCCTTGCCAGCATCTGCTGTCACCTGAGTTTTTGATCTTAACCATTCTGACTGGTGTGAGATGGAATCTCAGTGTTGTTTTGATTTGCATTTCCCTGATGATTAAGGTTGTTGAACATTGTTTTAAGTGCTTCTCAGCCATTCAGTATTCCTCAGTTGAGAATTCTTTGTTTAGCTCGGTACCCCATTTTTTAATAGGGATGTTTAGTTTTCTGGGGTCCAACTTCTTGATATATATGTATTGGATATTAGTGCCCTATCAGGATTTAGGATTGGTAAAGATATTTTCCCAATCTGTTGGTTGCCTTTTGATCTTAATGACAGTGTCCTTTGCCTTACAGGAGCTTTGTAATTTTATGGGGTCTCATTTGTCAATCCTTGATCTTACAGCACAAGCCATTGGTGTTCTGTTAAGGAATCTTTCCCCTGTGACCATATCTTCGAGGCTCTTTTTCATTTTCTCCTCTATAAGTTTCAGTGTCTCTGGTTTTATGTGGAGTTTGATCCACTTAGACTTGAGCTTTGTACAATGAGATAAGAATGGTTCAATTTGCATCCTTCTACATGCTAACCACCAGTTCAGCCAGCACCATTTATTAACGATGCTGTCTTCTTTCCACTGGATGGTTTTAGCTCCTTTGTCAAAGATCAAGTGACCATAGGTGTGTGAGTTCATTTCTGGGTCTTCAATTCTGTTCCATTGATCTACCTGTCTGTTGCTGTACCAGTACCATGCAGTTTTGTTTGTTTCTTTGCTTTTTGTTTGTTTGGTTTTTTTTTTAAATCACAATTGCTCTGTAGTACAGCTTGAGGTCAGGCATGGTGATTCCACCAGAGGTTCTTTTATTGTTGAGAATAGTTTTTGCTATCCTAGGATTATTGTTATTCCAGATGAATTTGCAAATTGCCCTTTCTAACTCTGTGAAGAATTGAGTTGGAATTTTGATGGGGATTGCATTGAATCTATAGATTGCTTTCAGCAAGATAGCCATTTTGACTTTATGGATCCTGCCAATCCATGAACATGGGAGATCTTTCCATCTTCTGAGATCTTCATTGATTTCTTTCTTCAGACTTAAAGTTTTTATCATACAGATCTCTCACATCCTTAGTTAGAGTCACACCAAGGTATTTTATATTATTTGTTACTATTTTGAAGGGTGTTATTTTCCTAATTTTTTTCTCAGCCTGTTTATCCATTTTGTAGAGAAAGGCCTCTGATTTGTTTGAGGTAATTTTATATCCATCTAACTGCACTGAAGCTGTTCATCAGGTTTAGGAGTTATCTGGTGGAATTTTTGGGGTCACTTATATATACTATCATATCATCTGTGATATGTGTAAAAATAGTGATATTTTTACTTCTTCCTTTCCAATTTGTATACCCTTGACCTCCTTTTGTTGTCTTATTGCTCTGACTAGGACTTCAAGTACTATATTGACTAGGTAGGGAGAAAGTGGGCAGCCTGTCTATTCCCTTATTTTAGTGGGATGGCTTCCAGTTTCTCACTATTTAGTTTGATGTTGGCTACTGGTCTGCTGTATATTGCTTTTATTATGTTTAGGTATGGGCCTTGAATTCCTGATCTTTCCAAGACTTTTATCGTGAAGGGGTGTTGTTCTTTGTCACATGCTTTCTCAGCACCTAATGAGATGATCATGTGGTTTTTGTCTTTGAGTTTGTTTATATAGTGGACTACGTTGATGGATTTCTGTATATTGAACCATCCTTGCATCCCTGAGATGAAGCCTACTTGATCATGATGGATGATCTTTTTGATGTGTTCTTGGATTCAGTTTGAAAGAATTTTATTGAGTACTTTTGCATCGATATTCATAAAGGAAATTGGTCTGAAGTTATCTGTTGCGGCCCGCCCGCGGTCCACAACACGAACGGTTCACTGAGAATGGCAGTTCCCTGCAAAGAGAGGAATCTAGACGGGGTGGAAGAAACAATGGAGTCAAGACAAGACTCTGATCAAGACTCAATTTAATATTTCCAGACACTCAGTTTATAAAGGAAGGGGGAGGGAACCCAATTTCCCGCCAAGTAACTCAGGGTCCAGTAGCAGGACGAACACGTGTGTGACTCCAGGCAGCAGAGGCAGGTTCCAGCAGTGGGCGTGGCAGGACGAATGAGCCAGTAGCTCCACCCTTGAGCAGGCAGGTTCCAGGCTGGGGGGAAGGGAGGCCACATTTCCCCCCATTAGATAACAAAACAAAAATAAAATAAAAAAAAAAAAAGGGGGTGGCCTGTGGCAGAAAAATTATCTATGTTCAATAGTTCTGCCTGAGTTCCTAGGGCTAAAGAAAAAAAAACTGTATCTGGCTAAGACTGTCTTAAAAGCACTGACTGAATAGCAGCATTGGGCTGTAGGCTCTGACTTTATAATGCTAATTAGTGCTGAATAGGTAGCTACCTGTTTGCCTTTTAAGTAGGGCGTTGGAACCCTGGCTGAGTTTAACTAAACAATTTAGAATAACACTGAACTGATAATTATCCACAATTTTGGGTGACAGGCAGGGGAACAGTGAGAAGGGGTTAAGACCAGCTCTTTAGTACAAGGCCAATTGGCTTTTTTATTATTTGGGTGGGAGGCAGTGAAGGGCTTGCCCTTACGACAGCAAGGTCTCCAATCTCTCTCCCCCCTATTAATTAAGTTTAAATAGGCAATGCTTAACAGAGGTGATCAAATGATTTTCTCATCCGTAGATGAGTGGGCCTTTAACCTTGACTTGGGTGGACATTAGCCTGATTCCTCCCGTGAGCATTGTAACGACTCACATCTGTGGCTCTTGGTATCTTTTGGGGAGGGGAGGCAGAGCCTTAAGTATTTTTGGTTTTTAGCTGGAATCGGATACCAACCTCCGTCAAATCAGGTGTGTCCCACAGGGAACTCAGAAACGGTCAAACTGGACCTTCCCTCCGCAGTAATCTCCTGCGCCAAGCGGTACCCATACCGTATTCATATGATTATGAATCAGTATCGCAATTCTGAGTTATTGCGAGGTCTCTATATGAGACTTGTCAACCTCAGATTTAGCAAGGCCTAGACAAGAATTATGTCAGTATTAACACCATTAATTTTGGTTAAAATAGGAGCTGAAAGTCTTTCCTCTTCATCTCTGTTATTCCCAGTAGCCTGAGGAACTAAGGACACCTTGCAGTAACAGCAAGGTTGAAAAGCCAGAGGCTAGCTAAGGGACTAAGCCTATATCTATCAAAATAAGAACTAATCTTTGTAAATATATATGAAATTTCTACTTCCCTAGCTCTCCTGGTAAATCTAAATCTTATCTTAGACTGAAAAGCCACATGCTGGGATGTCCCTGGAAGGGAGATTAGCAGAACCACCTGTTTGCTCGTAGGGGCGGGGCGGAGAACCGGAGAATGTAGATTGACCTGCTTGAGAGAAGGAAGAATTCTAAACAATGAGAGTGTAGCAATGTAAATTTTCTGTTTGGAGAAGTCAAGGTACTTTATTTAGATGCAAATTGTAAAGCTAAAGTTAATCTCTGGCCTCTTGTAGGGGAATTGGCTTAGAGGAAACAGTGTTTTTTGAGAGCTTCCACTCCCAGCTCAAGAGGAATTTTAGTCTTTAGAATGATACTTACGAGGAGAGACAGAATCTGTGTTTACCTGACGAATTAATCTCTCTGGTAGCCACCGTGCTTCATCTTCATCTCGTGAAAAAACACAAACCGAGCCTCTTCCCCAGATTAGAACTGGATCTGGACCCTTCCATTTATTAGTCAGGGCGTCCTTCCATTTTACCAATGCATAAGAATTAGAAGTAACTGGGTGCCAGTGGCGTTCCGCTGCAGACTGACCTTTAATGTCAGTTTGCAAAAAGTTTAGGACAAATAAGGTAAAGGCAAGGTGAGCCTTTGGTGACCTTGGGGCAAATGCTCTGAATTAACTTTGGTAGGTAATTTAGAATATAGGAATCTCTAATAATTGAACTGAATATTAGACCAGTCTAAGATTGAGTTAGAATGGCTGGTCACACTGAAGAAGAGTGAAAAATCATTATGACTCTATTAAATGACTAATTTTACTAAGTCTGAATATACAGTCTCTGATGTACTATTGCCATAAAGTTAAAAGGCTAGAAGCTAGTCTAAACTGGAAAAATGACAAGCAAGGATGGATCTAAAACATGAATTTAATCTTTTAGTCCTTTTAATCAGGACACTGAGTTAACTTACCTGTCAGCTCAGCACACGAATTACCAATATGCTTCTGTAGAGTTCTGTGGAGAGAACCTGTTTTTCCCTTTCCTAATAAGGTAGCTGTTTTAGGATCAATCTATAAGCCAATAAGTAGATCCTTTTAAGATACTAAAAAGCATTTATTAAATTTGACATTTTAATCTCAAATTTTGAAAATAAAGGTATGTTTTAAATAGTGTGCATGGAAATGCACTAAATAGTATATATGGGGATACAATTTCTCTCTTTTGTCTTTTAAGAGGTTAAAGTTTAAAATTTTACAATATCTAACCTTTTGAATTAATAACTTTTTGGACAAAACATTTTAAATATTTGGCTGTAAAGGGGCAGTGACTAATTGTACTTTTAATTATTTTTCTTAAGGAACGGTTGTAACTAGAAGGCTAGAAAAGTTATTAAGAGTCACACGTGCATAATTTATTTATTTATTAACTAGAAATATGTATAAGCAATTGTAAATTTGAGAATTAGTAGTATCTGAGGGACGAACAATTTTAAGTAATTATGAGCTCAGAGATATAGCATTGACTATCAATATATAAATTAAGGTTTGATTGTTCAGCATTTTAAAACACCATCTACAGCACACAACCAGATTATTTGTGCTGGAATAGGGGCAACTGTGTGTCTTAAGACTCCGCTCCACAGCAGCTAGTTGGGCCCACGTGGGCTAACGATTGGCTGGGAGGATGAGAAAAATGACTTTACAATAATGTTTTTTCTGGCCAAAGAATTGTCTTGGGCACAACTAATTTTCAATTACCAATTAACAACAATTATAAAAGCTTTCTTTATTTTTTGTAAAACCTTTTGCAGCAAACCAAAACACCAAATAACAAAAGGATACTGTCTCTGAATCTTTTGGGTGAGAGCAAGGATTTAAGGTAAACTTCCCTTGAGAAGCATTAGTTAATAAAATACTTTCCACTTAGGAAACAATATATACTGAAAGATTAAAACTTTTGGCTTCTTGTAAAGAAGCAGAAACAATAAACATTTTTCTTACATAATGTAAAGCTATATTAGCCATACATAGAGGCAAAATTTTCTAGTGATTACCAGTTTACTAGAAGCAAAAATCTTTGAATTTAAGCATTATTTTAAACATCTGAATAGATCTGTAACACTGTTAAAAGGAAATTTTCTTGAACACAGGGAAAAACTTTTTTAGGCATTGTTTGCAAAACAAAAGAAAAGGCCACAAGCCGCTCTGGGACTGCCCAGAGCCCTGTATTGACTCAAAGGTAAAATACTTTTTAATCTGAGCATTAATCTTAAATTTGCAATCAAACTGCAAGCTGCAGTCAATGGAACAATGGCAGTTTTAACCATAATTTTTAAGTTTTTGTGCAAGGTTAGGATAATACCTACAACTTTGGGAAAGCAAAACCTATGTTTAAAACAATTTATCACTGTTAAAATCAATATTAGAAGCATTACTATCATATTACGAAGTTTGGATATCAATTAATACCTATGAATACCTATTAAAGCAAGCTTTAACGCTTTAATAAAGAGGCATTGCTTTATATCTTGTCTTAAATTTTACTATTTAGGATAGGAACCACATTAATCATTATCTAAACTAGAAATATCTTAAGAGACTCAGCCTCTGAAGCTTAATCTCAAACTTTAACTTGCTTCAGGGCCTCACCAACTTTCTCCCAGGTTCCACAATCTATCGTTTCTTCTTCTTTGAACCATGGACAACAGCTATCTATCTTATCTAAAAAATTTCTGACTTTGAACCCTTCCTTCTTCCACCTAAGCAGTTTTCTAAAAAACTGCTGCACACCGCCTGTCTCCGTATCTAGTTCCGATTAACGAAACTGCTGACCCCAAGCAGAAACAGTGTTGGGTCAGCACTGCTTCAAACTTGTTCGTATCCTACCGCATCCTCAGCAACACTTTACAAAACTGAAATTTTTTAGGCTAGCGCTAGCATGTGTACCTGTCCGTTGCTCCGATGCTCCTCCGATACGAAGATTCTTTCCTTTCTTGTGGAGCTCCACACAGCAGTCGTTTCTCTTAACATCCCTCTGCCATTCTTCAGGTCCCAGTTCTGGCGCCAACTGTTGCGGCCCGCCCGCGGTCCACAACACGAACGGTTCACTGAGAATGGCAGTTCCCTGCAAAGAGAGGAATCTAGACGGGGCGGAAGAAACAATGGAGTCAAGACAAGACTCTGATCAAGACTCAATTTAATATTTCCAGACACTCAGTTTATAAAGGAAGGGGGAGGGAACCCAATTTCCCGCCAAGTAACTCAGGGTCCAGTAGCAGGACGAACACGTGTGTGACTCCAGGCAGCAGAGGCAGGTTCCAGCAGTGGGCGTGGCAGGACGAATGAGCCGGTAGCTCCACCCTTGAGCAGGCAGGTTCCAGGCTGGGGGGAAGGGAGGCCACAGTTATCTTTCTTTGTTGGGTCTTTGTGTGGTTTAGGTATCAGAGTAATTGTGCCTTCATAGAATGAATTGGGTAGAGTACCTTCTGTTTCTATTTTGTGGAACAGTTTGAGGAGTATTAGAATTAGGTCTTCTTTGAAGGTCTTAACTAAACCCCTCTGGTCCTGGGCTTTTTTTGGTGGGGAGACTATTAATGACTGCTTCTACTTCTTTAGGGAATATGGGACTGTTTAGATCATTAATCTGATCCTGATTTAACTTTGGTACCTGGTATTTGACAAGAAAATTGTCAATTTCATACAGGTTTTCCAATATTGTTGAGTATAGGGTTTTGTAGTAGGATCTGATGATACTTTTGGATATCCTCTGTTTCTCTTGTTATATCTCCCTTTTCATTTCTGATTTCGTCAATTAGGATACTGTCCCTGTGCCCTGTAGTTAGTTTTGCTAGGGGTTTATCTATCTTGTTGATTTCCTCAAAGAACCAGCTCCTGGTTTGGTTGATTCTTTTTATAGTTCTTTTTGTTTCCTCTTTGGTTGATTTCAGCCCTCAGTTTGATTATATCCTGCCATCTACTTATTCCTCTTGGGTGAATTTGCTTCCTTTTGTTCTAAAGCTTTTAGGTGTGCTGTCAAGCTGCTAGTGTATGCTAGCTCCCGCTTCTTTTTGGAGGCACACAGAGCTATGTGTTGTCCTCTTAGGAATGCTTTCATTGTGTCCAATAAGTTTGGGTATATTGTGGCTTCATTTTTATTAAACTCTAAAAAGTCTTTAATTTCTTCATTTCTTCCTTGACCAAGTTTTCATTGAGTAGAGTGTTGTTCAGCTTCCTTGTTTATGTGCGTTTTCTATTGTTTATGTTGTTATTGAAGATCAGCCTTAGTCCATGGTGATCTGATATTGTGCATGGGATTGTTTCAATATTTTTGCATCTTCTGAGGCCTGTTTCATGGTCAGTTTTGGAGAAGGTACAATGAGGTGCTGAGAAGAAGGTATATCCTTTTGTTTTAGGATAAAATGTTCTGTAGATATGTGTTAAATCCATTTGATTCATAACTTCTGTTATTTTCATTGTGTCTCTGTTTAGTTTCTGTTTCCAGGATCTGTCCATTGATGAGACTGGGGTATTGAAGTCTCCCACTATTATTGTGTGAGGTGTAATGTGTGCTTTGAGTTTTAGCAAAGTTTCTTTAATGAATGAGGATGCCTTTTTATATGGAGCATAGATGTTCAGAATTGAGAGTTCATCTTGGTAAATTTAACCTTTGATGAGTAAGAAGTGTCCCTCCTTATCTTTTTTGAGAACTTTTGGTTGAAAGTTGATTTTATTTGATATTAGAATGGCTACTCCAGCTTGTTTCTTGGGATCATTTGCTTGGAAAATTGTTTTCCAGCCTTTTACTCTAAGGCAGTGTCTGTCTTTGTCCCTGAGGTGGGTTTCCTGTATGCAACAAAAATTTGGGTTCTGTGTACATATCCAGGCTGTTAGTCTTTGTCTTTTTATTGGGGAATTGATTCCATTGGTAGTAAGAGATATTAAGGAAAAGTCATTGCTTCCTGTTATTTTTGTTGTTGTTTGAGTTGGAATTCTGTTCATGTGGCTATCTTCTTTAGGTTTGTTGAAAGATTACTTCCTAGCTTTTTGTTGAGCTTAGTTTCCCTCATTGTGTTGGAGTTTTCCCTTTTTTATCCTTTGGAGATCTGGATTTGTGGAAAGATATTGTGTAAATTTGGTTTTGTCATGGAATACCTTAATTTCTCCACATATGGTAATTGAGAGTTTTGCTGGGAATAGTAGCCTGAGCTGGTATTTGTGTTCTCTTAGGGTCTGTATGACATCTGCCCAGGATCTTCTGCCTTTCATAGTCTCTGGGGAGAAGTCAGGTGTAATTCTAATAGGTTTGCCTTTATATGTTTCTTGACCTTTACCCCCTTACTGCTTTTAATATTCTTTCTTTGTTTTGTACATTTGGAGTTTTGATTATTATGTGTTGGGAGGAATTTCTTTTGTGGTTGAGTCTATTTGAAGTTTTGTTGGCTTCTTGTATGTTCATGGCCATCTCTTTCATTAGGTTGGGGAAGTTTTCTTCTATAATTTTGTTGAAGATATTTACTGGCCCTTTAAGTTGGAAATCTTCCTTCTCGTCAATATCTATTATCCTTAGGATTGGTCTTCTTATTGTGTCCTGGATTTCCTGATATTTTGTGTTAGGATCTTTTTGCATTTTCTTTGATTGTTGTGTCTATGTTTTCTATGGAATCTTCTGCACCTGAGATTCTCTCTTCTATCTCTTGTATTCTGTTGGTTATGCTTGCATGAATGTCTCCTCACTTCTTTCCTAGGTTTTCTTTTCTATTTTTGGAGTGGTTTCCCTTTGTGATTTCTTGTTTCTACTTACATTTTTAGATCCTGGTTGGTTTTGTTCAGTTCTTTCACCTGATTGGATGTGTTCTCCTATATTTCTTTAAGAAAGTTATTTATTTTCTTTTATAGTACTCCATCATCATCATCATAAGCAGTGACTTTAGATCCATATCTTGCTTTTCTGGTGTGATGGTGTATCCAGGACTTGCTATGGTGGGAGAATTTGCTTCTGATGATGCCAAGTAACCTTGGTATTTGTTGCTTCTGTTCTTATGCTTGCCTTCTGCCATCTGATTATCTCAAGTGCTTGCCTCCCTCAATATATCTGATTGGAGCCTGTCCTTCCTATAATACCAGTTGATTCAGGACTCCCCAGAGTCCAGCTCTCTCTGTGATCCTATGACTCTGGGATCCTGTGAACCTGAGATTCTGGATGTATCAGAGTTCTTGGCAGTCACGCTTCCTCTGAGACCCTGAGATTCTGGTGTGACCAATCTCCTGGGATCCTGGGATCCTGGAATCCTAAGATTTTGGGCGTGTCACAGCACCTGGATATGGTATGTCCTTTGGGGACCGTGAAACCAAGGTAGACCAACACAGACCAGAAAGAACCCGAGCCGCTGGTCAGGCCAGGCTCCTGTGTCCCCTGCTCCTGCTGGCCCAGGCCTGTCACAATTGTTTTGGAACAGATGTTGCATTCCACTCACCAGTGATCCTAAGATCCTGGGTGTGCTAGGGGGACTCTCCACTGAGTTTACGCCCAAGGTGGCCCATGAAGTCAATTCTTTTTTTTTTTTTTTTTTTTTTTAACTTTTTAAAAGATTTGTTTATTATTATATCTAAGTACACTGTAGCTGTCTTCAAATGCACCAGAACAAGATGTCAGATCTCATTACGGATGGTTGTGAGCCACCATGTGGTTGCTGGGCTTTGAACTCAGGACCTTCAGAAGAGCAGTCGGTGCTCTTAACCACTAAACCATCTCTCCAGCCCTCGAAGTCAATTCTTAAACAAGAAAGGCAAACAGCAGAATTCCTGGTATGCTTAAAATTTAAAGGTATTAAATCAATCCATGTCACTGTAAAAAAAAAAAACAATTTTGAAGCAATGATCTAGCCTTGTTTTGAATACAGTACTCAGATTGTACCATAATGTAGTTCAAGTTCCTTGCTACAGAACATTAAAGTTTTCTTTAATTAGTTGCAATTAATGTGACACAGCAAGTAGATGTCCTTGATTACTTGTAGTTATTTCTATAATTAGCATATAGTAGAGTGAATTTACAAATCTGATAATTTTTATGACTTTGCCTTCTGAAAATTTGCTCCTGGATTATAACAAATTATTTCCCCATCCTTACCAATACATACATCCTTGCCAATGTGTATGAACAATGTTATTTTTAAAACTGAGATGAGTTTGACATATAAACTTAGCTGGGTTGAAACTCACTGTCTAAATCAGGCTGTCCTTAATTTGTGATCTTTCTGTTTTATTTGTCATTCTGAAAACTGTCTTGTTTGCTTACTAAGATTATCTTCATATATTCTTGAGATCTTAATCAAAAGTCTCAAAATAAAAAAAATCAGTGAGGGTGTTTCACTGATCTGTAGCTCTGGCTGGCTAGATTAAGTGGTCAGTGAGCTCCAGGGAACCACTGGTCTCTGCTACATCTCTTGCCCTCAAGGTAATGCAGCTACAGATACAGGCAATGTGGCTGGCTCTTACGTAATTGTACTCATGTTTGTGTAGTTGCCATTTTACCAATTGATCCATCTTCCAAAACTCCTATAAAAAAAGTGTTTGCTTATTGCAAACATGAGTATAATTGTTTCCCTGATTTCTTTCTCAGCATGTTTGTGGTTACTGTATCAGAAAGCTACTGATTTTTGTATGTAAGTTTTGTATCCTGCTTTTTTCTTTTTCAGAAAGAGTTAAATTTTAAGAGTTTTCTGGTGGAGGCTTTATGGTCTCATGAATAAAATCATTTTATTTGCAAAAATTATATACTTTTAAGTCCTTCATTTCTTATTTATGTCCTTTGATTTCTTTCTCTTGTTTAATGGTTCCAATTAAGTCTTCAAGCATTATATTGGGCAAGAATATCCCTGTTTTGTTCCTGGTTTTAATGGGAATACTTTGAATTTTTTGATATTTATTATCACATAGGCTAGGTTGGTCATATAGAGCTTTTAAAAAAATTTGTTTTTAAATTCATTTAATTTTCAAATGTTAGCCCTGTTTTCCTTCCACAAACCCTTTCCCCTCTCCCCTCTGCCCCTGCCTCTATTAGGGTGTTCCCTAATAGGGTGACCAACCCACTGCTGACTCAGCACCCTAGCATTCCCCTACCCTGGGTCATCGAGCCTCCACAGGACCAAGGGGCTCCTTTCCCAGGGATGCCAGATAAGGCAATCCTCTATTCATATCCAGCTATAGCCATGGAACCTCCTATGTTGGTAGTTTAGTCCATGTGAGCTTCGGGGGTGTGTCTGGTTGGTTGATATTGTTGTTGGTTTATTTTTCTTGGATATTTTATTTATTTACATTTCAAATGTTATCTCCTTTCCCAGTTTCCCCTCTGGAAACCCCCATCCTATGCTCCCTCTCCCCCCCCCAGTTTCTATGAGGGGGCTTCCCCCCTCCTGCCTCTCCACTGTGGCTTTCCCCTACACTGGGACATCAAGCCTTCATAAGACCAAGGGGTGCTCCTCCCATTGATGTCTGACAAGGCCATCTGCTACATATGTGACTGAAGCCATGGATCAGTCCCTGTGTACTCTTTGGTTGGTGGTTTAGTCCCAGGGAGCTCTGGGGTGGGGGGTGGGGGTTCTGGCTGGTTGATTGTTGTCATTTCTATGGGTTGCAAACCCCTTCAGCTCCTTTTGTCATTTCTCTAACTCTTCCATTGGGACCCCATGCTTAGTCCAATGGTTGGCTGCAACCATCAGCCTCTGTATTTGTCAGGCTCTGGAAGAGCCTCTCAGGAGACAGCTATATCAGGCTCCTGTCAACAAACACTTCTTGGCATCTGCAATAGTGTCTGGGTTTGGTGTCTGTATCCAGGGAAGTCTCTTGATGGCCTTTCCTTCAATCTCTACTCTACACTTCGTCTACATATTTCCTTCTGTGAGTATTTTGTTCCCCCTTCTAAGAAGGACCGAAACATCCACACTGGCTTTCCTTCTTCTTGAGCTTCATGTGGTCTGTGAATTGTATCTTGGGTATTTTGAGCTTTTGGACTAATATCTACTCATCAGTGAGTGCATACCGTGTGTGTCCTTTTGTGACTGGGTTACCTCACTCAGGATATTTTCTAGTTCCATCCATTTGCCCAAGAATTTCATGAATTCATTTTTAATAGCTGAGTAGTACTCCATTGTGTAAATATACCACATTTTCTGTATCCATTCCTCTGTTGAAGGACATCTGGGCTCTTTCTATCTTCTGGCAATTATAAATAAAACTGCTATTGTTGTATTAGAGTCGCAGCTCATGGCCATACAGACTACCCCAGGCAAATACAGTTACATGTGGAGTTTATTGTGGGAGAAGAGGGCAAAGGTGGTGGTGAAGACGAAGGGGAAACGGGGGGGGGAGAGAGAGAGAGAGAGAGAGAGAGAGAGAGAGAGAGAGAGAGAGAGAGAGGTCAGAGGGTTCTACCTTCTATTTGGATTGTGAAGTAGCTGCTCTCAGCTGCTCTCAGGTAGAGGTGGGAGGTGAGCAAAGTGGATTCTGGGAATGTATGGCAGTTGCCATAGCAACACATACATCGGTCCCTGTCACCTATGTGTGATGTCACTGGATTTAGAGACGATCTGCCTTGCTGGTTCCTGATACCAACATACCCTCCCTTTTCTTATCATAAAGAGAAGGAAAAAAGGAGGGAGCATTTTGGAATAGGGGAATAGGGGAATAGGGGCATTTTGTCTTTTAAACTGCTTCCTGCTGTCTAGGAGCATTGTCAACTTTGGGGTGTAGCTGATTTCACTATTGGGGTCCACCTGGTAAACTTTTGCATTAGGTTCCTCCGTGAACAGCATCTGGTAATCCTGTAACAGGAACTGATTAATAGTTTGGTTAGAATTTTTTTTTTTTTTGTATTTGTCACTGAAGAAATGTAGAAACAAGATTTATGAGGCAGGGAGCAAGTAACATCAGGAAGATGACTAGGAGAGGTGTTATGAAAGGAAGTGTTCACTTCCATATAGGGTTTTCAAAAATCCCAGATCTGGAGGTCTCATGTTCCCTGAAATTCTTTGTCTGATTGTAACTCCTGGAGTTTATTTTTCACTATCTTGGATTTGTTGATGTAGAAACAGTATTCGTCTTGGAGGAACAGGCAAAGACCACCTTCTTTAGCTATTAGGACATCAAGCCCCTGTCAGTTCTGAAGCACCACAGTGCCAAAGAATAGATCTGTTTGTGGATAGTAAGCATGGTTTCAGACATTTTTTGAAAACTGCTGTCAAACTTGGAAGTGAACTCATTATATTGGGTCATGGAAGTTTGTTATCCCCACAATTCCAGTACCAGTACCTATGGCTACTCCCGCAGCGACTAAAGTGGTACAACTTGAACTGTCCTCTTATGTTGGGCAGCTTTCATATCTACAACTGGGATTGGAAGGGGCTCATTTCCCTGGATTACTCCTAGTTCAGGGAAAAGAAGTACAAACATGCAAACTCCTGACCAGAAGGCAGGTAGGCGATGATATAACTGAGTGTCACAAAGAATTGATGTATTTTAGACTGCAGGGCATTGTGGTAGAGTTTAGAGAGCTTAGCATTCCTAGAGAACAAGTCCTAGAGGTCTTAAAACAGTTTGCCATGCCAAAAAGAGGGATAGAGGAAAGGTTAGGAGTCATGGCAACATTTGAGTCAGGGCAACTGACAAATGGTGAGGTAAGGTTACTTGGCAGTATCACCAGAGAGGCTGTAAGTGGCAATTGTTAGTTAGTTGCAGGGAAGACTCATAGCCAACAATCTTTGAAGTGACCAGGTCTGGTAACATTAAGGAGTTGGTAGGCTATGAGGTAAGGACCTTGGAGAGGAATGTTTGATTACTTCCTCTACTTTTCTGATATCTGAAGGTTAGGCAATTGAGACATATTTTCTCTGGATGCGGGTAGTACTTACTGTGGACTGAGAATGACATTTTCTAGTTCCATCCATTTGCCTGTGAATTTCATGAAGTCATTGTTCTTAAGAGCTGAATAAATGTATAAATGTGCAACATTTTCTGTATTTATTCCTCTGTTGAGGGACATTTGGGTTCTTTCCAGTTCCTGCTATTAAAAATAAGGCTGCTATGAACATACTGAACATGTGTCCTTGTTATATGTTGGAGCATATTCTGGGTATATGCCCAAGAGTGGTATAGCAGGATCCTCAGGTAGAACTATTTCCAGTTTTCTGAGGAACCATCAGACTGATTTCCAGAGTGGTTGTACCAGCTTGCCATCTCACCAGCAATGGAGGAGTATTCCTCTTTCTCCACATCCACACCAGCATCTGCTGTCATCTGAGTTTTTGATCTTAGCCATTCTGATTGGTGTGAGGTAGAATCTCAGGGTTGTTTTGATTTACATTTCCCTGATGACTAAGGATGTTGAACATCTCTTTAGGTGCTTCTTGGTCATTCGATATTCCTTAGTCGAGACTTCTTCGTTTAGCTCTGTACCCCATTTTTAATAGGGATATTTGGTTCTCTGGAGTTTAACTTCTTGAGTTCTTTGTATGTATTGGATATCAAATCTTTTTCCAATATGTAGGTTGAAGTTTTGTCCTGATGACTGTCCTTTTCCTTATAGAAGCTTTTCAATTTTATGAGATCTCATTTGTCTATAGTTGATCTTAGAGCCTGACCATTAAAGTTCTGGTCAGAAAAATTTCCCCTGTGCCAATGTTTTTGAGGTTCTTTCCCACTTTCTCCCCAATTAGATTCATCATATCTGGTTTTATGTGGAGGTCCTTGATCCACTTGTACTTGAGCTTTGTACAAGGAGATAAGAATGAATCAATTTGTATTCTTCTACTTGTTGACCACCAGTTGAAACAGCACCATTTGTTGAAAATGCTGTCTTTTTTCCACTGGATGGTTTTGGTTCCTTTGTCAAACATCAAGTGATCAAATATGTGTGGGTTCATTTGTGCATCTTCAATTCTATCCCACTGATCTACCTGCATGTCTCTGTACCAATACCATAGAAGGAATTAGTCTTGTTCCCTCTGTTTCTATTTTATGAAATAGTTTAAGAAGTATTGGTATTAGGTCTTCTTTGAAGGTCTAACATAATTCTGTACTTAAACTATCTGGTCCTGGGTAGTCCTTGATAGTACTCAAACTATCTGATACTGTCTCTGTGCCCTCTGGTTAGTCTGGCTAAGGGTTTTGTTGATTCTTTGTATAGTTCTGTTTCTACTTGGTTGATTTCAGTCCAGAGTTTTATTATTTCCTGCTATCTGCTTCTCTTGGGTGTATTTGCTTCCTTTTGTTCTAGAGCTTTCAGATGTGATGTTAAGCTGCTATTGTATGCTCCCTCCAATTTCTTTATGGAGGCACTCATAGCTATGAGTTTTCCGCTTAGGACTGCTTTCATTGTGTCCCATAAGTTTGGCTATGTTGTGGCTTCATTTTCATTATATTCTAAAAAGTAATGTTTCTTTTACAAATGTGGGTCCCCTTGCATTTGGCCATATGTGTTCAGAATTGAGAGGTCCTCTTGGCTGATTTTTTTGATGAGTATGTAGTGTCCTTCATTATACTTTTTAATACCTTTTTGTTGAAATTCAATTTTTTGGATACTTGAATTGCTACTTCAGCTTGTTTCTTGGGGCCATTTTCTTGGACATTTTTTTTTTCTAGTCTTTTACTTTGAGGTAGTATCTGTTTTTGTCACTGATATGTGTTTGCTATATGCAGCAAAGTGCTGGGTCCTGTTTACATATCCAGACTGTTAGTCTATGTATTTTTATTAGGAAATTGAGTCCATTGATGTTGAGAGATATTAAGGACAAATGATTGTTGATTCCTGTTATTCTTGTTGTTAGAGGTGGAATTATGCCTGTTTGGTTCTCTTCTTTTAAGGTTGTTGTGAGATTAGTTTCTTGCTTTTTCTTGGTATAGTTGCCTTCCTTGTGTTGGAGTTTTCCTTCTATTATCCTTTGTAGGACAGGATTGGTGGAAAGATAGTGTTTAAATTTGGTTTTGTCATGGAATATCTTGGTATCTCCCTTCATGGCAATTGAGAATTTTGCTGGGTATAGTACTTGGGATGGCATGTTTGTTCTCTTAGGGTCTGTATGACATTTTCCCATTATCTTCTGGCTTTTTAGAATCTCTGTTGAGACGTCTGATGTTACTTGACCTTTTCCCCTTACCACTTTCAATATTCTTTGTTTTGTGCATTTGGTGTTTTGACTATTATGTAACAGGAGAAATTTCTTTTCTGGTCCAATCTATTTGGAGTTCTGTAGGCTTCTAGTATGCTCATGGGCATCTCTTTCTTCAGGCTAGGGAAGTTTTCTTCTATAATTTTGTTGATGACATTTACTGACCCTTTAAGTTGGGATTTTTGCTCTCTTCTATACCTATTATCTTTAGATTTGATCTTCTCATTGTGTCCTGGATTTCCTGGATGTTTTCAGTTAGGAGCCTTTTGCATTTTGCATTTTCTTTGACTGTTGTGTCAATGTTTTCTATAGTATCTTCTGCACCTGAGATTCTCTCTTGTGTCTCTTGTATTCTGTTGGTGATGCTTGCATCTATGACTCCTGATCTCTTTCCTAGATTTTCTATCTCTAGTGTTGTCTCCCTTTGTGATTTCTTTATTGTTTCTATTCCATTTTTAGATCCTGTACAGTTTTGTTCATTTCCTTCACCTATTTATTGTGTTTTCTAGTATTTCTTTAAGAGATTTATGTGTTTCCTCTTTAAGGGCTCATACTTGTTTACCTGTGTTCTCTTGTATTTCTTAAGGGAGATATTTATGTCCTTCTTAACATCTTCTATCATATTCATGAGATAGGATTTTAGATCTGAATCTTGATTGTCTCATGTGTTTTGGTATCCAGGGCTTGGTATGGTGGGAGAACTGGTTTCTGATGTTGACAAGTAGCATTGCTTTTTGTTGCTTATGTTCTTGTGCTTGCCTCTCATTATCTGGTTATCCCTAGTGCTAACTGCCCTTGCTATTGCTGACTGGATCCTGTCCCTTCTGTGATCTTCGCTGTGTCTGAACTCCTGGGAATCAAGCTGTCTCTGTGATACTGTGATCCTGAGGTCCTGGGTGTGGCAGAATTCCTGGGAGTCAAGCTGCCTCTGGGATCCTGAGATCTGTTGTGTCAAAGCTCCTGGGAGTGAAGCTTTCTCTGGGTGTTGCAGGAGTTGGTGGGTCTGCTCTAGGCAGAGGTGCAAGCTGGAAAGTATGTGTGCCTCTGGCTGGGTGTGGGGTCCTGCTTCCCTGTTTTCCATTGGAGGGGGAGTTCCAGTTTCACTGGGTGTTGGGGCAGATGTTGTGGCTTCAACTGTAATCTTGGGTGTATTAGAGCTCCAATGATCCTGGGTGTGTCAGATCTCCTGAGAGTTGAGCTTCCTCTGGGTGTTGTAGTAGTGGATGGGGAGCCAGAAACCCTGGTAGGCTCTGGGCAAACATTCAAACCACCATATGGAGCTTTAATATGTTGAAATATGTTCCTTTTATACACAGTCTCTTTTAGGGCTTTTTTTTTTTTTAAATCAGGAGAAGATACTGGATCTTGTCAAATCCTTTTCTGTGAGATGAACATGTGATTTCAGTCCTTGCATCCATTATGTGATGTATTGCATCTATTGATTTGCATATATTGAACCATCCCTGTATCTCTGGAATGAAGTCAACTTAATCATGAGGACCTTTTTGGTGTGTTCTTGAATCTGGTTGACATCTCTTTTATTGGGAATTTTTCAACTATGTTCATGAGGGAAATTGGTCAGTTATTTTCTTTTCCCCACATGCTTTTATTTGAATATTACTGCCTTTTCCAAGTGGGTCTACAATTTGATAGAAACTATTTTTGCAAATAGAGTTCCATTCTCAGAGGAGAGCCTCATGCTGCCTACACCAATCTAGAAGAGGAAAATGATACCTTAACTCTATATTACAACAGGGGCTTTGATCTTAGCATGACTGACTGCATGATGGAAGTACCATTCAGGCTGTAAAGCTCAGCATGTAGACAGCAAAACAAAGACCTAATTTATTAGAGTTCATAGTTCTGGGAATGTCTCTAAATGTACTCTGCTTCTGGCTCTGTTCTTGTTAACTGAAGTATGTCAGTCCAGGATATTTGTATGTGTGTGAGTGTGTGTGTGTGTGTGTGTGTGTGTGCTTAAAAACTCATCTTGAGAAAGGCTTGAGGCAATTTTGGGCAAGGGAGAATGAAAATATAGAGGAAAAGAAATTCAGTCAGGGGTCCAAACAGTCACAGCTCTGATAAGGTTGAGACATAGTTGACCTATTAAGTAAAAGACAAAAAAATGTGAAGGACTGAGAGCTGGATGAGGTCTAGGATCCAAATGCTGTATTATTGGCTGTTTTCAGTCTTGGCTCTCAGCCACCTGACAGCCTCATAAGTGCTTTGTGAGGATGAGTCACAGAGGCTGTCCCCATTTCTGGGTATTCCTTTGTGAGTTAGGTCTTAGGTGCTCACCGTCCTGTATGTGGTCCTTCAGGTGTATGGTTTTGAATGCTGACCTCAATACTAGTTGGCCATTTCCAGTGTTGGGCATGGAACCTGTACTGATGTTCCCTTGAAGACTCTGGCTCCTACCAGGTTTCCAACTCATTGGATACTGTGTGGTTCTAATTTAAAGCTTATGCCTGTAATCTCAGCTTGATCTAGAATGAGATCTTATCAGAGAGAGAGAGAGAGAGAGAGAGAGAGAGAGAGAGAGAGAGAGAGAGAGAGAGAACGTCAAATATTTTTTTTCTTTTTCCAATTTTTTATTAGGTATTTTCATGATTTACATTTCAAATGCTATCCCGAAAGTCCCCTATGCCCTCCTCCCCCTGCTCCCTACCCACCCACTCCCACTTCTTAGACCTGGTCTTCCCCTGTACTGGGGCATATAAAATTTGCAATGCCAAGGGGCCTCTCTTCCCAGTGATGGCCAACTAGGCCATCTTCTGCTACATATGCAGCTAGAGACACAAGCTCTGGGGGTAGGGGGTACTGGTTAGTTCATATTGTTGTTCCACTTATAGGGATGCAGACCCCTTTAGCTCCTTGGGTGCTTTCTCTAGCTTCTCCATTGGGGGCCCTGTGTTCCATCTAATAGCTGACTGTGAGCATCCACTTCTGTGTTTGCCAGGCACTGGCATAGCCTCACAGGAGGCAGCTATATCAGGGCCCTTTCAGCAAAATCTTCCTGGCCTATGCAATAGTGTCTGCATTTGGTGGCTGATTATGGGATGGATCCCCGGGTGGGGCAGTCTCTGGATGGTCCATCCTTTAATCTCAGCTCCAAAC
The DNA here is from genome assembly GCF_978045245.1 of Mus caroli. Taxonomy (NCBI): domain Eukaryota; kingdom Metazoa; phylum Chordata; class Mammalia; order Rodentia; family Muridae; genus Mus; species Mus caroli. Next base: position 92,896,691 of record NW_028227268.1, on the reverse strand, counting down.
TTTGTCTCTGTAACTCCTCCTGTAGGTGTTTTGTTCCCAATTCTAAGAAGGGGCAAAGTGTCCACACTTTGTTCTTCATTCTTGAGTTTCATATAATTGCAAATTGTATTTGGGTATTCTAAGTTTCTGAGCTAACATCCATTTATCAGTGATTACATATGATGTGAGTTCTTTTATGACTGGGTTACCTCACTCTGGATGATGCCCTCCAGATCCATCCATTTGCCTAGGAATTTCATAAATTCATTGTTGTTAATAGCTGAGTAGTACTCCTTTGGGTAAATGTACCTCATTTTCTGTAATCATTCCTATGTTGAGGGGCATCTGGGTTCTTTCCAGCTTCTGGCTATTATAAATAAGGCTGCTATGAACATAGTGGAGCATGTGTCCTTATTACTAGTTGGAACATCTTCTGGATATATGCCCAGGAGAGGTATTGCTGGATCTTCCAGTAGTACTATGTCCAATTTTCTGAGGAACTGGCATACTGATTTCCAGAGTGGTTGTACTAACTTGCAATCCCACCAACAATAGAGGAGTGTTCCTCTTTCTCCACGTCCTCGCCAGCATCTGCTGTCACATGAATTTTTTATTTTAGCCATTCTGACTAGAGTGAGAATCTCACGGTTGTTTTGATTTGCATTTCCCTGATGATTAAGGATGTTGAACATTTTTTCAGGTGCTTCTCAGCCATTCGATATTCCTCAGTTGAGAATTCTTTGGTTAACTCTGTACCCCATTTTAATGGGGTTATTTGATTTTCTGGAGTCTACCTTCTTAAGTTCTTTATAATTATTGGATATTAGACCCCTATCTGATTTAGGACTGGTAAGGATCCTTTCCCAGTCTGTTGGTAGCCTTTTTGTTTTATTGACAGTATCTTTTGCCTCACAGAAGCTTTGTAATTTTATAAGGTCCCATTTGTCAATCTCAATCTTACAGCACAAGCCATTGCTGTTCTACTCAGGAATTTTCCCCTGTGCCCATATCTTCGAGGATTTCCCCCACTTTCTCCTCTATAATTTCAGTGTCTCTGGTTTTATTTGGAGTTCCTTGATCCACTTAGACTTGACCTTAGTACAAGGAGATAAGAATGGATCAATTTGCATTCTTCTACATGATAACCACCAGTTTTGTCAGCACCATTTGTTGAAAATGCACTCTTTTTTCCACTGGATGGTTTTAGATACATTGTCAAAGATCAAGTGACCAGAGGTTTGTGGGTTCATTTCTGGGTCTTCAGTTCTATTATGTTGATCTACCTGTCTGTGGCTATACCAGTACCATGCAGTTTTTAATCACAATTGCTCTGTAGTACAGCTTGAGATCAGGCATAGTGATTTCACAAGAGATTCTTTTATCATTGAGAAGAGTTTTTGCTATCCTAGGTTTCTTGTTATTCCAGATTGCAAATTGCCCTTTCTAATTCGTTGAAGAATTGAGTTGGAATTTTGATAGGGATTGCATTGAATCTGTAGATTGCTTTCGGCAAGATAGCCATTTTTTATTATATTGATCCTGCCAATCCATGAGCATGGGAGATCTTTCCATCTTCTGAGTTCTTCATTGATTTCTTTCTTCAGAGACTTGAAGTTCTTATCATACAGATCTTTCACTTCCTTAGAGTCACACCAAAGTATTTTATATTATTTGTTTCCCTAATTTCTTTCTCAGCCTGTTTATGCTTTTTGTAGAGAAAGGCCATTGACTTGTTTGAGTTAATCTTATATCCAGCTACTGCACTGAAGCTGTTTCTCAGGTTTAGGAGTTCTCTGGTGGAATTTTTAGGGTCACTTATATATGTTATCATATCATCTGCAAATAGTGATATTTTGACTTCTTCCTTACCAATTTGTATCCCCTTGACCTCCTTTTGTTGTCTAATTGCTCTGGCTTGTACTTTAATTAATGTTTTGAATAGGTTAGGAGAAAGTGGGCAGCCTTGTCTTGTCCCTGATTTTAGTGGGATTGCTTCCAGCTTCTCTCCATTTACTTTGATGTTGGCTACTGGTTTGCTGTAGATTGCTTTTATTATGTTTAGGTATAGGCCTTGAATTCCTGATCTTTCCCAGATTTTATCATGGAGAGTTGTTGGATTTTGTCAAATGCTTTCTCAGCATCTAATGAGATGATCATGTGGTTTTTGTCTTTGAGTTTATGTAGTGGATTATGTTGATGGATTTCCATATATTAAACCATCCCTGCATCCCTAGAATAAAGCATACTTGGTCATGGTGGATGATTGTTTTGAAATGTTCTTGGATTTGGTTAGCGAGAATTTTATTGAGGATTTTTGTATCGATATTCATAAGGGAAATTGGTCTGAAGTTCTCTATCTTTGTTGGGTCTTTCTGTGGTTTAGGTATCAGAGTAATTGTGGCTTCATAGAATGAATTGGGTAGAGTACCTCCTGTTTCTATTTTGTGAAATGGTTTGAGGAGAGTTTGAATTAGGTCTTCTTTGAAGGTCTGATAGAACTCTGCACTAAACTCAGCTGGCCTGGGCTTTTTTTAGTTGGGAAACTATTAATGACTGCTTCTATTTCTTTAGGGGATATGGGGTCGTTTAAGTCATTAATCTGATCCTGATTTAACTTTGGTACCTGGTATCTTTCTAGAAATTTATGCATTTCATCCAGGTTTCCCAGTTTTGTTGAGTATAGCCTTTTGTATAAGGATCTGATGGTGTTTTGGATTTTCTCAGGTTCTATTGTTATGTCTCCCTTTTCATTTTTGATTTTGTTAAGTAGGATGCTGTCCCTGTGCCCTCTAGTTAGTCTGGCTAAGGGTTTATCTATCTTGTTGATTTTCTCAAAGAACCAGCTCCTTGATTGGTTGATTCTTTGAATAGTTCTTCTTGTTTCCACTTGATTGATTTTGCCCCTGAGTTTGATTATTTCCTGCTGTCTACTCCTCTTGGGTGAATTTGCTTCCTTTTGTTCTAGTGATTTTAGGTGTGTTGTCAAGCTGCTAATGTGTGCTCTCTCTAGTTTCTTTTTGGAGGCACTCAGAGCTATGAGTTTTCCTCTTAGAAATGCTTTCATTGCGTCCCATAAGTTTGGGTATGTTGTGGCTTCATTTTCATTGAACTCTAAAAAGTCCTTAATTTCTTTCTTTATTCCTTCCTTGACCAAGGTATCATTGAGAAGAGTGTTGTTCAGTTTCCACGTGAAGGTTGGCTTTCTATTATTTTGTTATTGAAGATCAGCCTTAGTCCATGGTGATCTGATAGGATGCATGGGACAATTTCAATATTTTTGTATCTGTTGAGGCCTGTTTTTGACCAATTATATCCTCAGTTTTGGAGAAGGTACCATGAGACGCTGAGAAAGGTATATCCTTTTGTTTTAGAATTAAATGTTCTGTAGATATCTGTTAAGTCCATTTGTTTCATAACTTCTGTTAGTTTCACTGTGTCTCTGCTTAGTTTCTGTTTCCAGGATCTGTCCATTGATGAGAGTGGGGTATTGAAGTCTCCCACTATTATTGTGTGAGGTGCAATGTGTGCTTTGAGCTGTACTAAAGTTTCTTTAATGAATGTGGCTGCTCTTGCCTTTGGAGCATATTCAGAATTGAGAGTTCATCTTGGAAGATTTTACCTTTGATGAGTAGGAAGTATCCCTCCTTGTCTTTTTTGATAACTTTGGGTGGGAAGTCAATTTTATTCGATATTAGAATGGCTACTCCAGCTTGGTTCTTCAGACTGTTTGCTTGGAAAACTGTTTTCCAGCGTTTCACTCTGAGGTATGTTTTTTTCCCTGAGATGGGTTTCCTGTAAGCAGCAAAATGTTGGGTTCTGTTTGTGTAGCCAGTCTGTTAGTCTATGTCTTTTTTTTTTTTTTCTTTCCGTTTTTCGAGACAGGGTTTCTCTGTATAGCCTGGCTGTCCTGGAACTCACTTTGTAGACCAAGCTGGCCTTGAACTCAGAAATCTGCCTGCCTCTGCCTCCCGAGTGCTGAGATTAAAGGCATGGGCCACCATTCCCAGCTAGTCTATGTCTTTTTATTGAGGAATTGGGTCCATTGATATTAAGAGATATTAAGGAAAAGTAATTTTTGCTTCCTGTTATTTTCGTTGTTAGAGTTGGTATTCTGTTCTTGTGGTTGTCTTCTTTTAGGTTTGTTGAAGGATTACTTTCTTGCTTTTTCTAGGGCATAGTTTCTGTCCTTGTTTTGGTGTTATTTTGTTATCTTTTGAAGGGCTGGATTCATGGAAAGATATTGTGTGAATTTGGTTTTGTCATGGAATACTTTGGTTTCTCCATCTATTTTAATCTAGAGTTTTGCTGGGTATAGTAGCCTGGGCTGGCATTTGTGTTCTCTTAGTGTCTGTATAACATCTGTCCAGGATCTTCTGGCTTTCATAGTCTCTGGTGAGAAGTCTGGAGTAATTCTAATAATCCTGCCTTTATGTATTACTTGACCTTTTTACCTTACTGCTTTTAATAGTCTGTCTTTTTTTAGTGCATTTGTTGTTGTTGCATCTCTAAGGGATTTTTGTGTTTCTTCTTTAAAGGCTTCTAGCTGTTTACCTGTGTTTTCCTGTATTTCCTTCTTAAAGTCCTCCATCATCATCATGAGAAGTGACTTTAGATCCATGTTTTGCCTTTCTGGTGGGAGAGTTTGGTTCTGATGATGCCAAGTATCCTTGGTTTCTGTTGCTTCTGTTCTTATGCTTGCCTCCTGCCATCTTATCTCATGTGCTTGCTGCCCTCAATATATCTGATTGTAGCCTGTCCTTCTTATAATCCCAGTTGATTTAGGACTCCTCAGAGTTCAGCTTTCCTTGAGATCCTTTGATTGTGGGCTCCTGTGAACCTGTGATTCTGGGTGTGTCAGAGTTCTTGGCAGTCAAGCTCCTCTGAGACCCTGAAATACTTTTGTGACCCAGCTCCTGTTATCTTGGGATCCTGTTGTCCTAAGATCCTGGGCCTGTTACATTGCTTGGAAATGGTATCTCCTTTGAGGACTATGGAGCTGTGTGGTCTGTTCGAAACCAAGGTAAACCAAAACTGATCAAAAGAAACCTGAGACTCTGGTCAGGAATGGCTCTGGTGTCCTTATTCCTGCTTTCATAGGCCCATCACAATTGGATTGGAACTAATGTTGTGTTCCACTTACCAGTGATCCTAAGATCCCGTGGAGAGTCCTGTAGGGACAGTGGGGGTGTCTGCCGACTCTGCGCCCAAGCTGACTCGGTGCTGGTGCCGACTGGAAGGTACTTGTCATCAAATATTTTATTAACTATTTTAGTAAGCAAAAACTAGAATGGTTTTTGCTGACAAGGGAGAAACCAATGCAGAAGCTACATTGAACTGTGAGCACTACAACATGAAAGGTAGAGAGTGAGGAAGACAACAAGACACAGGAAGGATGACAAGTATGTTTTATCATGGAATCTATGTGCAAAATTCAGCACTCTTACCTTGCCTTTATTTACCATATGAAAAAGAAAAAAGGATAATTACAAGTGTCCTGAATGCTTTATGTTGGAAAGGTGACTGACAGCAATCAAGTTCAGGCCAATATGACATTTTTCCTGATGCACATTTAAAGTGAATATATATTCATTTTATTCTCTATCTATCTATCTATCTATCTATCTATCTATCTATCTATCTATCTCAGCATGTGCACATGGTAGGAAAGTACACTGCAACTGAGCTACATGTTCAGCTGATTAATTTATTTTAATGGGAACAAACTATCCTGTTATTGTGAAAGAACTTTACCACTCCTTGACCGTCAGTGCATACTTAGTTTTTTTCTAAGCAATATTGAATTGTGGCTTAAAATAATGAAATCTTTATGGTTCTATTTCCTCGTGATTGTTTTTCATATTGTTTCAAAGAAATGAGGCAGAGTATTTGAGGACACCCAATACTCTATGACCTTCCCATCCCTGCATAGGTTGCCTTGTTTGCAGACACATGCATATAGCATACATGAATACACATGATGCACACAGACTGTCGCTGTTGCTCTTAGATGCCCATCAGAACTAGGATGGTGAGACTGACCTCAGCAATACACTTTGGTTGCAGGACATAAAGAAATCAAGCAAGAATTGAACCAGATGTTTCCACCCTTTAGAATAGCTTTTGTAGTACCTCATGGTGCTATGATAGAAGCTCGGGGAGAAAAGTCATCAGCAGTCTACCCAGCAGGAACCCTCTTATGTTGTGATACTGACTTGCCAGACAAGATGTGCCCACTACTGTAATAGTGACATGACAACTATAGAGGAAATTAATTGCCCTCTGATTGGACTTGAGAATCACTCCAAAGGAGTTAATTCATGCCTGATACTGTGAACATAGTCAAAAGTTCACAGCTAGGAAGGTGGGGGTGGGTAGGTGGATAGTATTGCTAAATGGCTAAATGAACATGGTGTCAAACTTGTTTCTAAACATATATAAATAAGTGCTACCCACAACTTTGATCCTAGACATATTTATTTATTTACTTATTGCAGTAAATGATGGTGAGTGCAGAGACTCATAGTTGGTCAAGGTGCTGAGAACTAGTCATTACTGAGTGCTCAGTCCTACATGGGGCATTTATATCATCCTTACTAATGCTAAGGAAACATCATGAAAGAAGGGTAGAAATAATATAAGAGCTGGCTGATGAGAAAGAAGGGCTATTATAGGGAGGGGGCTATGTTGGAGAGGAGAGCTATTTTCTGGGCATGACATGCTGTCACAGTCATGAGTCCATAGCAGCTATGGTTGCTTACAATAGACCAGTGGCAGGCTGAGCTAGTTAGTGTTCAGTCATTGACAGAATAGAGGCTCATACCCTCCTTAAGGAACTTTATTGTTGGCTGCTGTTGATGGCTGCTAGGAGAGGATCCTTGTCTTCAGTGGTGTAGTCCTAATTGTCTTTCTGTGCTCCAGTAGACAGCTACATGTCTATGTCCATGCTCACATAGACTTCTTTGGCTACACACAAGAGATATGAACATGAGAGGGGGACTGTAGGAAAGAGGACTGGTTAGTGAATGCAGGAGGGGACAAAGAGGGTAAAAATGAGGGATGACTAGGTAGTCAGAGCTGGACAGTGAGCTACAAGAGCCTCTGTGGGCTTAGTACTTGGGTGGGGAAGATGAGAATCCTGAACTAACTGGACCAGCACTGCTGGGTGAGAGACTCACATGTGCCCTTTCCACCTCAGCAGCCTCAGGGGAGTAATTTCCCACAGAGTCTGTAAGAACATGTACTGAAAGCATGTAAAGTGACCTGACATTAGAAGTCTTAAATGATTGTTTCTAACTGACTCTGTTGTTCTAAGCAGTCACAAAGCTTGCATGATTATAAAGGAGGCCCAAAGCCTCCATAATTCAGAAGTGTCAGAAGGTTCAGTGTTTTCAAGCTACCACAGTATGTGGGAATAAAGGACAGCTAAGAGATCCAAACAGACTTCAAAGGTCTCAGAAACCAGCATTGGGCTAAGGAGGAGGGAGCCTGAGGTGAATTAGGACATGTTACATTGCTGGTGTGATGGAGTTTTGGGTAGCTGACTTCACTGCCCCTCTTACCCACTGCCACATCTTAATGAGTACAAGAGTAAGCTACTTCACACGTTGATCAGGATTTTTGTTAAGATATAAGGCTTCTAATACAGCACCAGACATTGCCCCAGTGAATACACTTAAGCAAATTTTGTTTACAATGCACTTCCATAAACATTAGCTCATTTATTTCTCACCGGACACATCTGTTGCAGCTGTTCAAATTACCATCGTGTAACAGATGAAGGACTGTGACCCTGAGAGGTCAGGTAACATTTTGAATGTCACACAGCTGGGGGCTGTGGATAGTGATAGTAATAGTGGAGGCTTGGAAACTTGTTTTCCTACTCTCCAGAGTCAACCCTTCCCATGGCTGTGCAGCTGCTTCCCAAATAGGAGCATGCTTTGAGACCACTCCTGTGCCCACCCACACTGTGGGACCAGGCTCCTGGCAAAACCACTGTATTGTTGACATTTCGGCTGTTCTCCCAGCAGATGCCACTGAAGCTGCCTCCACCCTCACCCACCATGGGCATGTCTGAAATGTATTAGCTGTGATAGCAGGAGTGTGCCTGCAGGCACCCAGCTGCCATGCTGGAGATGTAGAGACTGCTGCTTTTGTTCTGGAAAAGAGGAGTATGTATGACCTTTTCTCCGTGGCTAAGAACAACACACAAGTCAGACACATCAACGTACCGCTATTCTCTAGAAGAATATACCAGGCCCAGCTGTGCCTGCCCCAGACAGCTGCTAGAAATCCTGAAGAAGGACATGCCTGACTTTCCTGTGATCAACAAAGCTCTTCTCACTTCCTGGGAGTTCCATCTCAACCTTCCTCAATTTTCTGTTCTGGGAAGAGGGGTTCAAAATTTACAAGGAAATATTCAAACTGACATTTTTGCTTCCTGAACAGCCCCCCAAACTGACTAATATGAGAATAGTCATCAATTGACCCATCGGAGACTGCAAATGCCCAGAAAGGACTAGCATGTTTGCTGCTTCTGATTAAAGGTCATCCCCACCCCAGGCTCTGAGGAATTTTTTCTGAATCCTGAAGAAGGAAAAGATCTAATTCCTGTCATAACACACTTCAGAAAGCAAGGGGCAGCCAGAAATTCTCATTCATCAGAGGGATCTTTGAAAATCCTGCTTTGGGTGGAGTGACATTTGCTAACAATGACAACAGTGAGGTTGGCAGGCAGCCCTGGGTGCAGCCAGAGAAATCCAAGCATACTGTTTCTTTGGGGTCTGTGTTTCAACACTTCCAGGAAGTTCCTGAGATCAGCAGGAACTCTGTCCTGGCTTGGGGAATCACCCCACCCCCAGGCTTCCTTTGCAACTACACCACAACAGAACTTTGTTCTAAAAAAAGCCCAGTGGGGCCTCTTGACCTTGCCACAGCTAATGAGGAATCTGTGTGCACAACCACTCACAACCAAGTTCACTTCGCTCCTTCCCAGTATATAATGGGAGGAATAGGAGCCTTAGACAGTAAAACCAAATCCATCCTATTAACTGTGCTATGATAGGTCTGCATTTGCAATTTACTAGTTTTTACACATTTTAATAACTAAAAATGAGTAATATACACAATACAACTTAAAAGGATTTTCAAAGCATTTTTAGAATTAACAATGCATAATTTCCACAACACTCCTTCCTCCTATGAAAATGTAATTTCAACATAATAAAATAAAACTGTAGCTGACAATATACACATTGTAAGCTAAATTATGGAACTACTGCTCTGTGCTATGGTGAAGTCAACAACTGTGCTGGAAGCAAGGTGAAAGGACAAGCCACTCATCATTGTTCATGCAAGCAAACGTCCACAGCTCTCAAGAACTCTGGCATCATTTTCTGATTGGCACCAGGACAAACATCAGCTTGACATTGATGCACAAACTACCCAGGGGCCTGGGAAGGCAAATACTACATATTAGAAAAACAGAAAACAAACACACTTCAGGGGTATGCCTTTCCTGTCCTTCAAAACAGTGTTTCTCCAGAACCAGTTTTTGCTATCCTAGGTTTTTTGTTATCCCAGTTGAATTTGCAAATTGCCCTTTTTAATTCGTTGAAGAATTGAGTTGGAACTTTGATGGCGATTGCATTGAATCTGTAGATTGCTTTTGGCAAGATAGCCATTTTTACTATGTTGATTCTGCCAATCCATGAGCATGGGAGATCTTTCCATTTTCTGAGATATTCTTTAATTTCTTTCTTCAGAGACTTGAAGTTCTTATCATACAGATCTTTCACTTCCTTAGAGTCACACCAAGGTATTTTATATTATTTGTGACTATTGAGAAGGGTGTTGTTTCCCTAATTTCTTTCTCAGCCTGTTTATTCTTTGAGTACAGAAAGGCCATTGACTTGTTTGAGTTAATTTTATATCCAGCTACTTCATTGAAGCTGTTTATCAGGTTTAGGAGTTCTCTGGTGGAATTTTTAGGGTCACTTATATATACTATCATATCATCTGCAAAAAGTGATATTTTGAATTGTTCCTTTCCAATTTGTTTCCTCTTAATCTCCTCTTGTTGTCGAATTGCTCTAGCTAGGACTTCAAGTACAATGTTGAATAGGTAGGGAGAAAGTGGGCAGTCTTGTCTACTCCCTGATTTTAGTGGGATTCCTTTGAATTACTCTCCATTTAGTTTGATGTTGGCTACTGGTTTGCTGTAGATTGCTTTTATTATGTTTAGGTATGGGCCTTGAATTCCCGATCTTTCCAAGACTTTTATCATGAATGGGTGTTGGATTTTGTCAAATGTTTTCTCAGCATCTAACGAGATGATCATGTGGTTTTTGTCTTTGAGTTTGTTTATATAATGGATTATGTTGATGGATTTCTGTATATTGAATCATCCCTGCATCACTGGGATGAACCTACATGGTCAGGATGGATGATTGTTTTGATGTGTTCCTGGATTCAGTTAGCGAGCACTTTATTGAGGATTTTTGCATCGATATTCATAAGGGAAATTGGTCTGAAGTTCTCTATCTTTGTTGGGTCTTTCTGTGGTTTAGGTATCAGAGTATTTGTGGCTTCATAGAATAAGTTGGGTAGAGTACCTTCTGCTTCTATTTTGTGGAATAGTTTGTGAAGAACTGGAATTAGATCTTCTTTGAAGGTCTGATAGAACTCTGCACTAAACCCATCTAGTCCTGGGCTTTTTTTGGTTGGGAGACTATTAATGACTGCTTCTATTTCTTTAGGGGATATAGGACTGGCTAGATCATTAACCTGATCTTGATTTACCTTTGGTACCTCGTATCTGTCTAGAAATTTGTCCATTTCATCCAGGTTCTCCAGTTTTGTTAAGTATAGCCTTTTGTAGAAGGATCTGATGGTGTTTTGGATTACTTCAGGATCTGTTGTTATGTCTCCCTTTTCACTTTTGATTTTGTTAAGTAGGATGCTTTCCCTGTGCCCTCTAGTGAGTCTGGCTAAGGGTTTATCTAACTTGTTGATTTTCTGAAGAACCAGCTCCTAGTTTGGTTGATTCTTTGAATAGTTCTTCTTGTTTCCACTTGGTTGATTTCGCCCCTGAGTTTGATTATTTCCTGCCCTCTACTCCTCTTGGGTGAATATGCTTCCTTTTGTTCTAGAGCTTTTAGGTTGTTGTCAAGCTCCTAGTGTGTACTCTCTCTAGTTTCTTTTTGGAGGCACTCAGGGCTATGAGTTTTCCTCTTAGAAATGCTTTCATTGTGTGCCATAAGTTTGGGTATGTTGTGGCTTCATTTTCATTAAACTCTAAAAAGTACTTAATTTCTTTCTTTATTCCTTCCTTGACCAAGGTATCATTGAGAAGAGTGTTGTTCAGTTTCCACGTGAATGTTGGCTTTCTACTATTTATTTTATTATTGAAGATCAGCCTTAGTCCATGGTGATCTGATAGGATGCATGGGACAATTTCAATATTTTTGTATCTGTTGAGGCCTGTTTTTGACCAATTATATCCTCAGTTTTGGAGAAGGTACCATGAGGTGCTAAGAAGAAGGTGTATCCTTTTGTTTTAGGATAAAATGTTCTGTAGATATCTGTTAAGTCCATTTGTTTCATAACTTCTGTTAGTTTCACTGTGTCCCTGTTTAGTTTCTGTTTCCATGATATGTCCATTGGTGAAAGTGGTGTGTTGAAGTCTCCCACTATTATTGTGTGAGGTGCAATGTGTGCTTTGAGCTGTACTAAAGTTTCTTTAATGAATGTGGCTGCCCTTGTATTTGAAGCATAGATATTCAGAATTGAGAGTTCCTCTTGGAAGATTTTACCTTTGATGAGTATGAAGTGCCCCTCCTTGTCTTTTTTGATGACTTTGGATTGGAAGTCGATTTTATTAGATATTAGAATGGCTACTCCAGCTTGTTTCTTCAGACCATTTGCTTGGAAAATTGTTTTCCAGCCTTTCACTCTGAGGTAGTGTCTGTCTTTTTCCCTGAGATGGGTTTCCTGTAAGCAGCAAAATTTTGGGTCCTGTTTGTGTAGCCAGTCTGTTAGTCTATGTCTTTTTATTGGGGAGGTGAGTTCCCAATTGTTAATTGATATTAACAGATATTAAGGAAAAGTAATTGTTGCTTCCTATTATTTTTGTTGTTAAGTTTGGCATTCTGTTCTTGTGGCTCTCTTCTTGTAGGTTTGTTCAAGGATTACTTTCTTGCTTTTTCTAGGTCGTGGTTTTCGTCCTTGTATTTTTTTTTCTGTTATTATCCTTTGAAGAGCTGGATTTGTGGAAAGAGAATGTGTGAATTTGGTTTTGTTGTGGAATACTTTGGTTTCTCCATCTATGGTAATTGAAAGTTTGGCTGGGTATAGTAGCCTTGGCTGGAATTTGTGTTCTCTTAGTGTCTGTATAACATCTGTCCAGGCCCTTCTGGCTTTCATAGTCTCTGGTGAAAAATCTGGTGTAATTCTGATAGGCTTGCCTTTATATGTTACTTGACCTTTTTCCCTTACTGCCTTTAATATTCTATCTTTATTTAGTGCATTTGTTGTTATGTTTATTATGTGTCGGGAGGAATTTCTTTTCTTGTCCAGTCTATTTGGAGTTCTGTAGGCTTCTTGTATGTTCATGGGCATCTCTTTCTTTAGGTTTGGGAATTTTTCTTCTATAATTTTGTTGAAGATATTTGCTGGCCCTTTGAGTTGAAAATCTTCATTCTCATCTACTCCTATTATCTGTAGGTTTGGTCTTCTCATTGTGTCCTGGATTTCCTGGATGTTTTGACTTAGGATCTTTTTGCATTTTGCATTTTCTTTGATTGTTTTGCAGGTGTTCTCTTTGGAATCTTCTGTACCTGAGATTCTCTTTTCCATCTCTTGTATTCTGTTGCTGATGCTTGCTTCTATGGTTTCAGATTTCTTTCCTAGGGTTTCTATCTCCAGTGTTGCCTCACTTTGGGTGTTCTTTATTGTGTCTACTTCCCTTTTTAGGTATAGTATGGTTTTGTTCATTTCCATCACCTGTTTGGATGTGTTTTCCTGTTTTTCTATAAGGACTTGTAACTCTTTAGCAGTGTTCTCCTGTATTTCTTTAAGTGAGTTATTAAAGTCCTTCTTGATGTCCTCTACAATCATCATGAGATATGCCTTTAAATCTGGGTCTAGGTTTTCGGGTGTGTTGGGGTGCCCTGGACTGGCTGAGGTGGGAGGGCTGGGTTGTGATGATGGTTCATGTTTTTGGTTTCTGTTAGTAAGATTCTTACATCTGCCTTTCGCCATCTGGTAAACTCTGGAGTCAGTTGTTATAGTTGTCTCTGGTTAGAGCTTGTTCTTCTGATGATTCTGTTATTCTCTACCAGCAGACCTGGGAGACTAGCTCTCTCTTGAGTTTCAGTGGTCAGAGCACTCTTTGCAGGCAGGCTCTCCTCTTTCAGGGAAGCTGCACAGATATATGGTGTTCAGACTTGCCTCCTGGCAGAAGATGAAGGCCTGAAACAGGACCTGTCCCAGAATCTGTTAGCTTCTGTAGTCCACACTCTCACCTGTGCAAGACTAGTCTCGGTGGAGTCCGGGAACCAAGATGTCTCCCGCAGATGCTCAGGCAAAGCCCTTCCAGGCCGGGTGGACACCTCTTCTGGCAGGGAAGGTGCCCGGATGTCTGGAGCCCGAAAAGGGCGCTGCCTCAGAAGCTCTGTGGCTCCCGCCTGTCCCAGAAGCTGTTAGCTTCTGCAATCCACACTCTCACCTGTGCAGACTATGCTCGGTGGAGTGGGATTCTGTTCTTCTGGCTATCTTCATTTAGGTTTGTTGAAGGATTACTTTATTGCATTTTCTAGGGTGTAGTTTCCCTGTTAGTGTTGGAATTTTCCATTTATTATCTTTTGAAGGGCTGGAATCATGGACAGATATTGTGTAAATTTGGTTTTGTCATGGAATATCTTCATTTCTCCATCTATGTTAATTGAGGGTTTTGCTGGATATAGTAGCCTGGGTTGGCATTTGTGTTCTCTTAGGGCTTGTGTAACATCTGTCCAGGATCTTCTGGCTTTCATAGTCTCTGGTGAGAAGTCTGGTGTAATTCTGATAGGTCTGCCTTTATGTGTTACTTGACCTTTCTCAATTACTGCTTTTAATATTCTATCTTTATTTAGTGCATTTGGTGTTTTGATTACTATGTGATTGGAGGAATTTCTTTTCTGACCCAATCTATTTGGTGTTCTGTAGGCTTCCTGTATGTTCATGGGCATCTCTTTCTTTAGGTTAGGGAAGATGTCTTCTATAATTTTGTTGAAGATATTTACTGGTCCTTTAAGTTGGGAATCTTTGCTCTCTTCTATATCTATTATCCATAGGTTTGTCATTGTGTCCTGGATTTCTTGGATGTTTTGAGTTCGGATCGTTTTGCATTTTCTTTGATTGCTGTGTCAATGTTTTGTATATTATCTTCTGTGCCTGAGATTCTCTCTTCCATTTCTTGTATTCTATTGGTGATGCTCACATCTATGGCTTCTAATCTCTTTCCTAGGTTTTCTATCTCTAAGAGAAAGAGCTGTTTCCCATTGTGGTTTCTTTATTGTTTCTACTTCCAGTTTTAGATCCTGGATGGTTTTGTTCAATTCCATCACCTTTTTGGTTGTATTTTCTTGTAATTCTTTAAGGGATTTTTGTGTTTCCACTTTAAAGGCTTCTACCCATTTTCCTGTGTTCTCCTGTAATCCTTTAAGTGATTTTCATGCTTCCTCTTTAAGGACTTCTACCTGTTTGCCTGTGTTCTCCTTTATTTCTTTAAGGGATTTAAAAAAAATGTCCTTAAAATACTCTATCAGCATCATGAAATATGATTTTAAATCCACATCTTGCTTTTCCAGTGTATTGTGGAATCCTGGACTTGCTCTGGTGGGAGCATAGGGTTCTGATGGTGCCAAGTAGTCTTGGTCTCTGTTGATAAGATTCTTGCATTTGCCTTTTGTCATCTGGTAATCTCTGGTGTTAGATGGTGTTGCTGTCTCTGTCTGAGCTTGTCCCTCCTGTGGGTTTGTAAGTGTGTGTCAGCAGTCCTGGGAGACTAGCTTTCTCCTGGTTGAATTTGTATACAAATGGCTCTGGAACTGCCCAAGTTCTGGGTGCAGATGGTGATTGGAAGGATCCTGTCCCAGCTGTTCCACTGATCTTGGGCCTAGTGTACTCCTGGCCAGGCCCACTCCATACAGTTATTGGAGAGAAAGTGTCTATCTCACCTCTGATCCCAAGAGTGAAAACACTCCCAGGAAATGAGCTCTCTCCTGGTGGGACTTGTGTACAGAGGGCTGTGGAACAGCCTCAGCTCACAGGTGTAGATGGCAGACCCATGAACCATTCTTTTATATTTTGTCAATATAAAAGCATTTCACCGGGTGGTGGTGGCGTACGCCTTTAATCCCAGCACTTGGGAGGCAGAGGCAGGCGGATTTCTGAGTTCGAGGCCAGCCTTGTCTACAAAGTAAGTTCCAGGACAGCCATGGCTAAAAGAGAAACCCTGTCTTGAAAAAAACAAAACAACAACAACAACAAAAAAGCATTTCATCCATAAATCTTAAATGAGTTGTCAGTAGATCTCTGTGCTGTTATGTTTCTCATTCGCCTTTCGTACATTCTGACTGACAGCATTTCTTTGTAGGGCCCAAATGCAGCTCCCCAAAGACTAAATGCAGCTTTTCTCTGTTGGGTCATGAATACAAATCTCAACAAAATGTCCTATTATCAATAAATGCTTATTTTGTATTAATTTTTAATTTATTAATTTTAAATTAATTTATTAATTATTAACTTACTAATTTATCTTGCAAATCTACTTTTAGAGACCTTTATTATATAATAGGTCCAATATTTTCCAGATTTTTGGAGACATCTACACAGACTAACCAGTCTAACAGACTAACCAAATATTTTGATGGGTCTAACAGAACGGTTAACTCTTGTCAAAAATACAACTGCAGGGGCTGGATAGATGGCTCAGCTGTTAAGAGCACTGGCTGCTCTTCTGAAGGTCCTGAGTTCAAATTCTAGCAACCACATGGTGGCTCACAACCATCCAAAATGAAATCTGATGCCCTTGTCTGGTGTGTCTGAAGACAGCTACTGTGTACTTACATATAATAATAAATAAATCTTTAAAAAATACAACTGCAAGTGGGAGAAAACTTAAAATCTATTATATGAATTGTTTCATAAATGAATATTTTCATAGATATCATACAAGTTAATACATATGATATCCTGATTACTCTAACTTATTTTTCTCTTGTCCCCTATTTTTGTCTAGATTAATTTCAATCCCCCCCCCTTTGGTTTTGAGATCAGGTTTCTCTATTGGCTGTTCTGGAATTAATTTTTAGACCAGGCTGGCCTCAAACTCATCTGCCTCCCAAGTGCTGGGATTAAAGGTGTCCACCACTATGCCTGGCCCTAATCTCAGTCTTTTAAATATCATCCTAGGATATTTGCCCCAGTGGAGACTTGTAGATTGTTCTATTTTGGTCATGGAGGTGGCATAGCATAGTAAATAGGCATGACTATAGAGCATTCCACTTCGGCCTAAATCCCAAATGACCACATGATAGCTGTGTGACCTTGGTTAAGTCACTTCTTGATGCATTAGTTTCATCCTCCCTAAGACTATCAGATGGGTAGTATCTATTTCATAGGGTTGTTGAGGGATTGGTAAGATAAAATAGGCAAAGTTGTTTAGAAGTTCTTTGTTCCACTGTTTCAGAGATGTGCATGGTGTGACTTCAAATGTTAACACTTTGCCCTCATTCATGCATGCACTTTGGTGTTGGCCATTGTCTTCATCATTGTTAATATTATTCCATTATATTTACATATATTGTTCTGGATAAAAAGTCTCCCAAAACTGTGATCCTTTCTTTAAAGCTAAGAATTTTGGAAGGATTACTCTTTATATTTAATGTTCTGTGCTTTCAGTATTATTTGTATATCATATTCTAGTGCTTATTTGCATATTTAAAATGCATTTGTTGTACCCCCCCTCCTGCCCCCGCCATCTATGTGTGTTAGAAATGGTGAGTTCCTCATGTGGTAGTTTGAATAATCCCCATAGGCTCATATATATTTGTTTGCTTAGTACCTCCCCGCCCCATTGAATTGCTTGGAAGGATTAGGAGGTGTGTCATTGTTGAAGGAAGTGGTCACTGGTGTAGATTTAAGGTTTCAAAGGCTCATGTTAGGCCAGGCCAAGTGTTTTTCTTTCTGTCTGCTGCCTGCAAATCAGGGCATCAATGCTCTCAGCTACTTGCTCCAGTGCCATGCCTGTTTGCTTTCGACCATGATAATGAACTAACCCTCCCAAACTGTAAGCAATCCTCCAACTAAATGCTTTCTTTTATAAGAGTCACCTCGGTCATGGTATCTCAGTTGCGAGTGCTTCTTTGGTTATGAGATTGGCAATCATCAGTATAATGTTTCAGTACTATAGCTAGCTTTGGAACGGGTTGAGATACACAGGTGAAATCTGAGGATGATTTGACTAATGGGTACTGTATATGTAGTCAGCTTTACCCTGACTCTAGAGCTGTTAAGATGATGAGGTAATTTATGTGTTTTGACACCAAAGTTCATCCTCACTTACCCTGACTTTTTTTATTAGTGATTTAAAGGCCCGTGCCTGGTGAAAAGAGCTTGCCCTACAGTTGAGAACAACACTCTTCCAGTCATCTCCCATACCCAGGCTTCTGGGCTGGGCTGCCTTCTTGTTCTGATAAGCTGTTCTAAGTCTCCAGCAACTCTTGGGAATTCTGTTGGCACAGGCCTGGTGAGGTCACTTTGTCTCCTGATGAATTTCCTTTGTCTGTTTTTTGGGCTGTTCTGATGAACCTGACTCTAGAGTGTTCAATAATACCTCCGGTGCCTTAGGAACTATTGGCATAGTCCCTAGCTTTATCTCTCTCTGCACGAAGGTTCCGTGTTTCTGGAAAGGAAAACAAAGATGACATTAACCAGGGAAACAAGAACTGTAGCTGAGTGTATGGGGTTGTTCAAGTTCTGCGGATGGAACTTGTTTCCCTGCCACTTCAGCCCCACTCTAAAGACAGCACCAGAATGTCAAGCCTGTAAACAGGGAGAACAAAATTGAAAGCAGGGAAGTAAAAAAGTCAGAGAAGAGCCTGTGCTTTTCTATTGCTGGAGTGCACGCAATGGTTTTTATCAAGTTTTATTTTTATTTTTTGGCTTTGTAGGTTGCTATGACTGCAAATGATAGAATTGATGATTGTGTTCAGGGTCCAAAAGGATTACTCACAATAAGCTATAAGGACAAGCATCTGGACAAGAGAAAGCACTTCAGCAATTCCGATTCAATCCTGTTCTTATAAACCTCACATATATTAGTTAGGGAAGCAGAAACCTGCCTGAGTAGGGCCACAGGCCTCATCCAGCCAGATCAGCGCCAGGGTAGCAGGAGCGCAGGGTTGCCTGACACCCGCCAGCTACCCACGACCCCCGCCGCAGGATTTTGGGACTGCTGGTGAGTGGAACACAGCTTCTGCTCCAATCCAATTGCGCGGGACCTGAGACTGCATTAGTTAGGGAAGCAGAAACCGGCCTGAGTAGGGCCACAGGCCTCATCCGGCCGGATCAGCGCCCGGGTAGCACAGGGTTGCCTGACACCCGCCAGCTACCCACGACCCCCGCCGCAGGATTTTGGGACTGCTGGTGAGTGGAACACAGCTTCTGCTCCAATCCAATTGCGCGGGACCTGAGACTGCATTAGTTAGGGAAGCAGAAACCGGCCTGAGTAGGGCCACAGGCCTCATCCGGCCAGATCAGCGCCGGGGTAGCACAGGGTTGCCTGACACCCGCCAGCTACCCACGACCCCCGCCGCAGGATTTTGGGACTGCTGGTGAGTGGAACACAGCTTCGGTTCCAGTCCAATCACGCGGGACCTGAGACTGCTCTGGTTGGGGAGAGAGAAATCCGGCCTACATAGGGCCACAACCCTCTTCCGGTCAGAAAAGCACCGGGGCAGCTGGCGCGCAGGGTCTGCTGACACTCGCCAGCTACCCACAACACCCACCACAGGATCTTAAGACTTCTGGAGAGTGGAACACAGCTTCTGCTCCAATCCAATTGCACGCAGGACCAGAGACTGCATTAGTTAGGGAAGCAGAAAAACGGCCTGTGTAGGACCACAGGCCTCTTCCGGCTGGACCAGCACCGGGGTACCGTCAGCTACCCACGACCCCCTCCGCAGGATTTAGAGACTGCTGGTGAGTGGAACACAGCTTCTGCTCCAATCTTTAAACAGTGACAACAATAACAACTAACCCCAGAGATTACCAGATGGCGAAAGGTAAACGTAATAATCTTACTAACAGAAACCAAGACCACTCACCATCATCAGAACCCAGCACCCCCACTTCGCCCAGTCCAGGGCACCCCAACACACCGGAAAAGCTAGACACGGATTTAAAAGCATATCTCCTGATGATGATAGAGAACTTCAAGAAGGACTTTAATAACACACTTAAAGAAATGCAGAACACTGCTAAACAGGCAGAAGACGATAAAGAGAAAGCACAAAAATCCCTTAAAGAATGGCAGGAGAACACTGCTAAAGAATTACAAATCCTTAAAGAAAAACACGATAACATAATCAAACAGGTAGAAGTCCTTACAGAAAAACAGGAAAACACATCCAAACAGATGATGGAAATGAACAAAACCATACTAGACCTAAAAAGGGAAGTAGACACAATAAAGAAAACCCAAAATGAGGCAACACTGGAGATAGAAACCCTAGGAAAGAAATCTGGAACCATAGATACCAGCATCAGCAACAGAATACAAGAGATGGAAGAGAGAATCTCAGGTGCAGAAGATTCCATAGAGAACATCGGCACAACAATCAAGGAAAATGTAAAATGCAAAAAGATCCTAACTCAAAACATCCAAGAAATACAGGACACAATGAGAAGACCAAATCTACGGATAATAGGAGTGGATGAGAATGAAGATTTTCAACTCAAAGGACCAGCAAACATCTTCAACAAAATTATAGAAGAAAACTTCCCAAATCTAAAGAAAGAGATGCCCATGAACATACAAGAAGCCTACAGAACTCCAAATAGACTGGACCAGAAAAGAAATACCTCCCGACACATAATAATCAGAGCAACAAATGCTCTAAATAAAGATAGAATACTAAAAGCAGTAAGAGAAAAAGGCCAAGTAACATATAAAGGCAAGCCTATCAGAATTACACCAGACTTTTCACCAGAGACTATGAAAGCCAGAAGATCCTGGACGGATGTTATACAGACACTAAAAGAACACAAATTCCAGCCCAGGCTACTATACCCAGCCAAACTCTCAATTAACATAGATGGAGAAACCAAAGTATTCCACGACAAAACCAAATTCACACATTATCTCTCCACGAATCCAGCCCTTCAAAGGATAATAACAGAAAAAAACCAATACAAGGACAGGAACCACGCCCTAGAAACAACAAAAAGGTAATCCCTCAACAAACCTAAAAGAAGACAGCCACAAGAACAAAATGCCAACTTTAACAACAAAAATAACAGGAAACAACAATTACTTTTCCTTAATATCTCTTAATATCAATGGACTCAACTCCCCGATAAAAAGACATAGACTAACAAACTGGCTACACAAACAAGACCCAACATTTTGCTGCTTACAGGAAACTCATCTCAGAGAAAAGGATAGACACTACCTCAGAATGAAAGGCTGGAAAACAATTTTCCAAGCAAATGGCATGAAGAAACAAGCTGGAGTAGCCATTCTAATATCTGATAAGATTGACTTCCAACCCAAAGTCATTAAAAAAGACAGGGAGGGACACTTCATACTCATCAAAGGTAAAATCCTCCAAGAGGAACTATCAATCCTGAATATCTATGCTCCAAATACAAAGGCAGCCACATTCATTAAAGAAACTTTAGTAAAGCTCAAAGCACACATTGCACCTCATACAATAATAGTGGGAGACTTCAACACACCACTATCACCAATGGACAGATCATGGAAACAGAAAATAAACAGGGACACAGTGAAACTAAGAGAAATTATGAATCAAATGGATCTGGCAGATATCTACAGAACATTCTATCCTAAAACAAAAGGATATACCTTCTTCTCAGCACCTCATGGTACCTTCTCCAAAATTGACCACATAATTGGTCACAAAGCAGGCCTCAACAGATATAAAAATATTGAAATTATCCCATGCATCCTATCAGATAACCATGGACTAAGGCTGATCTTCAATAACAAAATAAATAATAGAAAGCCAACCTTCACGTGGAAACTGAACAACACTCTTCTCAATGATACCTTGGTCAAGGAAGGAATAAAGAAAGAAATTAAGGACTTTTTAGAGTTCAATGAAAATGAAGCCACAACATACCCAAACTTATGGGACGCAATGAAAGCATTTCTAAGAGGAAAACTCATAGCTCTGAGTGCCTCCAAAAGGAAACTAGAGAGAGCACACATTAGCAGCTTGACAACACACCTAAAAGCACTAGAACAAGAGGAAGCAAATTCACCCAAGAGGAGTAGACGGCAGGAAATAATCAAACTCAGGGGTGAAATCAACCAAGTGGAAACAAGAAAAACTATTCAAAGAATCAACCAATCAAGGAGCTGGTTCTTTGAGAAAATCAACAAGATAGATAAACCCTTAGCCAGACTCACTAGAGGGCACAGGGAAAGCATCCTAATTAACAAAATCAGAAATGAAAAAGGAGACATAACAACAGATCCTGAAGACATCCAAAACACCATCAGATCCTTCTACCAAAGGCTATACTCAACAAAACTGGAGAACCTGGATGAAATGGAGAAGTTCCTAGACAGATACCAGGTACCAAAGTTGAATCAAGATCAGGTTAATGATCTAAACAGCCCTATATCCCCCAAAGAAATAGAAGCAGTCATTAATAGTCTCCCAACTAAAAAAAGCCCAGGACCAGATGGGTTTAGTGCAGAGTTCTATCAGACCTTCAAAGAAGATCTAATCCCAGTTCTTCACAAACTATTCCACAAAATAGAAACAGAAGGTACTCTACCCAACTCATTCTATGAAGCCACAATTACTCTGATACCTAAACCACAAAAAGACCCAACAAAGATAGAAAACTTCAGACCAATATCCCTTATGAATATTGATGCAAAAATCCTCAATAAAGTTCTTGCTAACCGAATCCAAGAACACATCAAAACAATCATCCATCCTGACCAAGTAGGTTTCATCCCAGGGATGCAAGGATGGTTCAATATACGGAAATCCATCAACGTAATCCAGTATATAAACAAACTCAAAGACAAAAACCACATGGTCATCTCCTTAGATGCGGAAAAAGCATTTGACAAGATCCAACACCCATTCATGATAAAAGTCTTGGAAAGATCAGGAATTCAAGGCCCATACCTAAACATGATAAAAGCAATCTACAGCAAACCAGTAGCCAACATCAAAGTAAATGGTGAGAAGCTTGAAGCAATCCCTCTAAAATCAGGGACTAGACAAGGCTGTCCACTTTCTCCATACCTATTCAACATTGTACTTGAAGTCCTAGCCAGAGCAATTCGACAACAAAAGGAGATCAAAGGGATACAAATTGGAAAAGATGAAGTCAAAATATCACTTTTTGCAGATGATATGATAGTATATATAAGTGACCCTAAAAATTCCACCAGAGAACTCCTAAGCCTGATAAACAGCTTCGGTGAAGTAGCTGGATATAAAATTAACTCAAACAAATCAATGGCCTTTCTCTACACAAAGAATAAACAGGCTGAGAAAGAAGTTAGGGAAACAACACCCTTCTCAATAGTCACAAATAATATAAAATATCTTGGCGTGACTCTAACTAAGGAAGTGAAAGATCTGTATAATAAAAACTTCAAGTCTCTGAAGAAAGAAATTATAGAAGATCTCAGAAGATGGAAAGATCTCCCATGCTCATGGATTGGCAGGATCAACATTGTAAAAATGGCTATCTTGCCAAAAGCAATCTACAGATTCAATGCAATCCCCATCAAAATTCCAAATCAATTCTTCAACGAATTAGAAAGTGCAATCTGCAAATTCATCTGGAATAACAAAAAACCTAGGATAGCAAAAACTCTTCTCAAGGATAAAAGAACCTCTGGTGGAATCACCATGCCGGACCTAAAGCTCTACTACAGAGCAATTGTGATAAAAACTGCATGGTACTGGTATAGTGACAGACAAATAGACCAATGGAATAGAATTGAAGACCCAGAAATGAAACCACACACCTATGGTCACTTGATCTTCGACAAGGGAGCTAAAAACATCCAGTGGAAGAAAGACAGCATTTTCAACAAATGGTGCTGGCACAACTGGTTGTTAACATGTAGAAGAATGCGAATCGATCCATTCCTATCTCCTTGTACTAAGGTCAAGTCTAAGTGGATCAAGGAACTTCACATAAAACCAGAGACACTGAAACTTATAGAGGAGAAAGTGGGGAAAAGCCTTGAAGATATGGGCACAGGGGAAAAATTCCTGAATAGAACAGTAATGGCTTGTGCTGTAAGATCGAGAATTGACAAGTGGGACCTCATGAAACTACAAAGCTTCTGCAAGGCTAAAGACACCATCAATAAGACAAAAAAACCACCAACAGATTGGGAAAGGATCTTCACCTATCCTAAATCAGATAAGGGACTAATATCCAATATATATAAAGAACTCAAGAAGGTGGACTCCAGAAAGTCAAATAACCCCATTAAAAAATGGGGCTCAGAACTGAACAAAGAATTCTCACCTGAGGAATACCGAATGGCAGAGAAGCACCTGAAAAAATGTTCAACATCCTTAATCATCAGGGAAATGCAAATCAAAACAACCCTGAGATTCCACCTCACACCAGTCAGAATGGCTAAGATCAAAAATTCAGGTGACAGCAGATGCTGGCGAGGATGTGGAGAAAGAGGAACACTTCTCCATTGTTGGTGGGATTGCAAGCTTGTACAACCACTCTGGAAATCAGTCTGGTGGTTCCTCAGAAAATTGGACATAGTACTACCGGAGGATCCAGCAATACCTCTCCTGGGCATATATCCAGAAGATGTCCCAACCGGTAAAAAGGACACATGCTCCACTATGTTCATAGCAGCCCTATTTATAATAGCCAGAAGCTGGAAAGAACCCAGATGTCCCTCAACAGAGGAATGGATACAGAAATTATGGTACATTTACACAATGGAGTACTACTCAGCTATTAAAAAGAATGAATTTATGAAATTCCTAGCCAAATGGATGGACCTGGAGGGCATCATCTTGAGTGAAGTAACACAATCACAAAAGAACTCACACAATATGTATTCATTGATAAGTGGATATTAGCCCAAAACTTAGGATACCCAAGATATAAGATACAATTTGATAAACGCATGAAACTCAAGAAGAATGAAGACCAAAGTGTGGACACTGTGCACCTTCTTAGAATTGGGAACAAAACACCCAGGGAAGGAGTTACAGAGACAAAGTTCGTAGCTGTGATGAAAGGATGGACCATTTAGAGACTGCTGTATCCAGGGATCCGTCACATAATCAGCTTCTAAACGCTGACACCATTGCATACACTAGCAAGATTTTGCTGAAAGGACCCAAATATAGCTGTCTCTTGTGAGACGATGCCGGGGCCTAGCAAACACAGGAGTGGATGTTCACAGTCAGCTATTGGATGTATCACAGGGCTCCCAATGGAGAAGCTAGAGAAAGTACCCAAGGAGCTAAAGGGATCTGCAACCCTATTGTTGGAACAACATGATGTACTAACCGGAACCCTGGAGCTCTTGTCTCTAGCTGCATATGTATCGAAAGATGGTCTAGTCGGCCATCAATGGAAAGAGAGGCCCATTGGACTTGCAAACTTTATATGCCCCAATATAGGGGAATGCCAGGGCCAAAAGAATGGGAATGGGTGGGTAGGGAAGTGGGGGGCGCTATGGGGGACTTTTGGGAAAGTATTGGAAATGTAATTGAGGAAAATATGTAATAAAAATATATATATAAAAAAAAAATAAACCTCACATATGCCTTCCTGGCACACATAAATCAAAAACATCTAAAAGTTTATCAATATTACTTTAGTAAGTGCTTTCAGGAAATAGATTTAAAACCCTTGCAGTTCAAAATCATGATGCCATTCCTTGTTTTTTATGACACGTTGCTAAGTTTAGTCTACTTATGACTATATTTGTTTAGATGAACTTTTAGAAAAGTGAGCATGACTTAAAAGGCTTAAAAGTTCTCCCATAAATCTATTCCGTTCCACAGCACTGAATAATTAGTTTGGAACAATGCCTTACCTTTCCTTGGATGGGTTCATTGGGAGTTCTCCTGGCATCATATTGATGTATAAAAGAGATGTATTCTACAAAATTGTTCTCATGTTCTCCTGATACATCCAGACTGGTAAGTGGAACTAAGAAAAGCAAGAGATAGTTCAGTGAAATCACTACAATTATTAGATTTGTGTATGGAAATATAAATATTGTAATATTTATGCTTTATGAAACCACCAACAAAATGTCAGGCATACTAGTAGACTCCTATCATCCCAGAGTTCAGAAGGCAGAGGCAAACACCTCTGTGAGTTTGAGGACAGTGAGGACAGCCTGCTCTACATAGTGAGTCCCAGACCTGCAAGGTGAGACCCTTTCTCAAAGGAAAAAAAAATCAAGAGAAATTCCAAAAGTTATCTCCCCATAAGTGTGTATTCTAAATTTGGATTCAGCATTTATTCTGCACAAAAAAAATCTAAATCAAAACAGCTCAAATTAGCTCCATATATGCACTTTGTACTTTAAAAATATTTTTAAGAATTTTATATGTCTGAGTATTTTACCTGAATGTATGTATACGTACCCACGTGCCTGATGATTTCAAAGGCTAGACAAGGGCATCAGATCCCCGAGGACTGGAGTTACAGAAGGTTGTGAGCTGCTATGTGGTGCTGAGAATAAAATCTAGGCAGTGTTCTTAACCATTCAGCCATTCCTTTAGCTTCTATTAGATATGCTTATTACACAGATAGCAATATGCCTTAATAAAAACAGAAGTTATTTGTCAAATTATTTTTGACAGCTAGAAAGGGTATGAAAAAGTTTCTTCTGGATGTCTGGTCCTGACTGAGTAATTAAGAGGGTGGCCAAAGAAGTCTGTGCTGAAGTCACTGCAGCACCCAGTGTGGCTGGCATTGATGAACACAGATTCTTTACACGTCAGCCTAAGTAACAGAGGTTCTACCCACTTGCAAGAGCAGTAAACCTCTAACAAGCACCTAAGCTTATCTTCCACAGTTTGGGTGATGGGTATGTAGTGTTCACTGTGAGTGGCTCTCTAATGCATGTGGGTTTAAAATAACTAGAACTTTACTGGCCTTACTATCAAAAGCGGTTAAAGAAAAAGAGCAGTGTTCACCTGCTTTGAATTCTGTCAAAGAAAATACTCTCGATTCTCCCTTTTACAAATATACACACAGACATAATATTTGCATATCCTTGGCATCTCTATGTAATAATATGTAAGAAATTGATTCCGGTGTTTCCTAAGGGGAGAGAATTGTGTGGAAATGTGAGGAAAGAGGTAGATTAAATTTTTATTATATATTTTTATAGCACTTAAATTATATAAATTATATATAAACTATTAAAATGTAACAAAACATAATTTTTGCAAATGACACTTTTTGCTGGAAGTGGTGGTATATGCCTTAATCCCAGCAGTCAGACAGGAGGACTAACACAAGTTTAAGGCCAGCCTGTTCTATATGATGAATTTAAGGTCAGCCTGGGATATATAGTGATATTCTTCCTCAAACAGAACAGAACAAAACAAGATAAAATAACACATGTTTTTTCCAGTGTGACATATTGTTGCCTAATGTGGTAGTACACACCTTTAAGCACTCAGGAGGCAGAGGCAGAGGCAGATGTAGCTCATGAGTATGAGGCTAGCCTGATCTTCATGACAAGTTTCAGACCAGCAAAGATGACATAAAAAGACCCTGTCTAAATAGTAAATAAATAAACATGATCTAAGTTAGGGGAATAAATAAGAATGAAAAATACATTATAAATATATACTTATTAAGCATTCATAAATTTGATTTTGTATGTTGACATAATTTTTTCTAGTAGGGATGAATATTCAAGTACTTATAATAATAGATGATATAGTTCCCCACTTAGCAGACTAGAATGTAAAGTGATAAAAATTTCTTGATTTCTAACTGAGATCAGCACTAATTTCTCCTTAGTAGTTACCATTCTTGAAGGACTTATGGGCACACCAATGAAGAGCAGGTGCCAACGGCATAGTAACTGCAGGACTGAGAAAAATCCAGTAATTTATATTTTTCTTATAAATTAAGAAAAGAAAACTATCTTTTTATGAAGATCATATTTTCACTATCAGAACATTGATACCTTCTTAGATAAAATGAAGCACCTCTACATTTTAGAATTAACCAGGGGAGTTAGTGGAGAGGTCAAAGCGTAAGCGGTAGAGGACAGACACATTTTCAAATTCAGTCTCTACCACATATAGAGGACATGTGTGACTTTGGTGGAGGTCATTTAATTTTTTTGAGGATAAAATTTCTCCTTTCTAAAATGTACATAATATGTGTCCTAGTTTTATTTCTGTTACTTTGCTAAAAGTACTTCAAACAACTTTAGGGCTTGCTCAGTTTACAATCCTGGGTCACAGCCCATTGTTGCAAAGAGGTCATGGTGGCTGCAACTTAAAATGCTAATCACATCTCACCCACAGGTAGAGCAGAGAGAACTTAGTCCACAGCAGGTTTTAGTATTTAGCTCACTTTCTTGCCTCTTAGTCCATGACCACAAGCCCAGGGGATGGCGCTGCCCACTGTGGGTTGAATTTCCCCATACTGATTAGCATTACCAAGATGATCTGATATAGACATACCATGGTTTAACTTGATTTAGACAGTCCTTTTCTGAGACTTAACTTTTCAGGTGATTCTAGATTGTTCCATATTGACAATTAAAAAACTAAAATCAGAATTTGCTTTCAGGATTATGGGATCAATGGGTAATGTTCATATTTTTATAAGATGCTGGGATCAAAATTTGGTGGAAAAACCATAGATGGGAGAAAGATAGGAATCTGATTCCCTTACTGTGAGAAACTGGTATGAAGAGTTTAGTAAGCTGATTAAAGGATTGATGACCAACCTAGGGTGGAGGAAAAAAAAAATCATATCAGCTAAAAAAAGAACAGGTTGGGAGACAGCTTTTTTGTTTGTTTGACTGGTTTGTTTGAAACAGAGTTTTACTATGTAGGTCTGGCTGTCCTGGAACTCACTGTGTAGATCAGGCTGGATTTGAACTCTGCTTCCTGAGTGCTGGGATTAAAGCCATACCATACACCACCATGCCTGACTAGAAGACAGCTTTTAAACCTTCTTTTGATGTTTCCCCACACTGAATCTGGAAGATCACTGTGACCCACGGCCATCAACCACCTGCTAACACCTGTCAACAGAGTAACAACACCATGGAAATACCTTCAGAGGGTTTGTGGGAGAGCACAGAGTATAAAGGCACTTAGTGAGGAGCATGGTGACATTAATTTGGTCGCTGGGACATATACTGTGAAGGGAAAGAACAGTCTCCTATAATTGTCCTCTTAATTTCACATATGTGCTGTGGCATGCCCCAAATAAACAGATACATAAATAGGTAGATCGGTAGATAGGTAGATAGATAGATAAATGTAATAAAAACTTGTAAGTTCTTCCAGAACAAATTATTGATATAAATGCTGCCTACTGTCCTCCTGGGCAACTTCTCTATAGCCCACTCCAGCAAATATTAGTGTTGTTCTTATTTAAAATATAAGAGGTTGCCTTCTGATGGTATTCCTTTTCACTTTAAGGATGGTGGGGGTAAGCCCTTCAGTGGACTGGCCTGGTAGAGCAACAGCAACTGCTAATGATCACAACTAGCTTTGTGGGCTGGAAAAGCAGCTCAGTCACTGGAGTGTTCACTTAGTATGCACAAAGCCTGGGTTTGATCCTCAGCATCACACAAATGGCCTTCTTGAAGGTATGTCACTAGAATGGGGCTTTGATGTTTAAAGAGCCCTCTGCAGGCTCAGTCTTTCTCTCTGCCTCCTACTTATGGATCAGGATGTGAGCTCTCAACTCCAGCTCCAGTGCCATGCCACCCTTCCTGCCACCACTCTCCCTGCCATGATGATTATGTACTAATTCTCTGAAACTGAAACCAAGCTTTCAATGAAGTGCTTTCCTTTTTTATAAGCTTCCTTAGTTGTGGTGTTTCTTCACAGCTATAGAACAGTGATCAAGACAGTAGGGAATGCATGAAAAGAGGCTGGGGAGGCACAGACCAGGCAAGACTTAAGGTGGTGCCTGCATGGCATAGTGGAAAAGCCTTCTTAAATTTCATCCAATGTTTCTTGTTTCTCTCTTATTTCACTTTCCACCCAGTCCTGGGAGGTATAGAAGGGAAAGGTAGCATCTCTTCAGAGAAATCTAAGACTTCCCAAGAAAAAAGCAAATTACAAAAGCTGTTGAAGAGACATGTTATTCTCAAATATAGTAGAGCAACATCACATGTTTCAAAAGCAACACTGGACACAAGATGACTGAGCAATACTTCAAAATATTAAAAAGAGAAGAATTAAGCATTAAAGTTTTATAGTTGATAAAATTTTCAATAAATTATTAATTCAAATAAAAAAATTCTTGGGAGGCAAGAAAAATCTGAAAAGGTTTTCCTATAAAACAGATCACTTTTTCAAGTAAGCATTCAGATAAAACTACAAATAAATCAAGGAGAAAGCCTAAGAGTTTTCTATCTATGAATCTGTCTGTCTGTCTTTTCTATCTATGAATCTGTCTGTCTGTCTGTCTGTCTGTCTGTCTGTCTGTCTGTCTGTCTGTCAGTCTGTCTGTCTGTCTGTCTGTCTGTCTGTCTGTCAGTCTGTCTGTCTGTCTGTCTGTCAGTCAGTCTGTCTATCCATCCATCCATCCCCAAAGAGACAAGATCTAAAGAATGGAAAAGCAAGTATTATTTCTATGAAAAGCCAGAACATAGTTTCAATAAGACTGGGCAGGTCTTGTGATTAGATGTGACCAATATGATGCTGCAGGAGGGACATGATGCAAACTCCCAATGTAAACCTCAAGGAAGCTTTGCAGTTTTTGCCCTTTGCATTCTGGGAAACTTGAGGTGCCAAGTAGGAAGTCCAGACACCTTGGTGAACAAACTACATGAAGAGACCATAGAAGAGGGCCAGCAATCCCAGGTTGCCAGCGGAGTGTGATTCTCAAGCCTGTTTCTGCCAACTGAATGTTACCACACAACCCAGGCCCAGATTGCAGAGCACTGAGCAAATAAGATGAGTGCTCTTTTAGGAAACTAAATTTAATGTAGCTTGTTATGGAGATACTGAAATAAAAATACATCAGAAGAAAGTAAATTGAATTAATTAGAATGAATCACCTTGTGTCCTACTTTGCTTTTTATTGCTATGGTAAAGACCATTACCAAAAGCAACTCGGGGAAGACAGGGTTTATTTGGCCCATATGTCCTGATCATAGTCCATCTTGAAGGGAAGCCAAGGCAGGAAATCAAGCTGGGCAGGAACTGAAGCAGAGACCATGGAGGAATATTGTTTACTGACATTGCTTTCCGTAGGCTGCTCAAGACTATTTTCTTACACTGCACATTGTGGACTGTGATGGGCCTAACCACACCAATCATTGATCAAGAAAATGCCCACAGATTTGCCTACAGGCCAACCTATTGGAGGCAATTTCTCTGTTGAGGTTTTCTTGTCTCAGACAACCCTAGCTTGTGTCGAGGTGACAAAAAAACTAACCCAGGCCACCTTGTAAATTGTGATCTAGAGTGTTTCATAGCTACAAAATAATGAGTTTAGAAAGTATCCATTTAACCATAGGGACCAATAAAGGACTGTCATTTTATCTATTATAGAGGGACATCTAGTACTCAAACATTATACTTATTAAAACTATACATAATTATCAGTCTCAACTGTGTGAACATGAGACTTTCTAAAAATTCACACAGTGGGCAAAACTTAAGTGAGAGAAAAGGAGAGAAGACTTTCAGGTTCTTGGTGGTTGTGCCATTTTATGAGTGAAAATGGAGGGCTGAAGAGATGACTTCAAGGTTAAGAGCACTTACTGCTCTTGTAGAGGACCTGAGTTTAGTTCCCAGCATCCATGTCGTGAGTTACAAGTATCCGTAACTCCAGCTCAGGGGATGTATAAACTCATGATGGTGCACCTAAACTCACATAAGCAAACATGCATAACATAAATAAAATACACTTAAAAAAAAAAGAATTCAAGAGGGCTGGAGAGATTGCTCAGTGGTTCAGAGCACTCACTGTTCTCCCAGTGAATCTGGTTTTGGGTCCCAGTACCTAAATCAAGAGGCTCACAATCCTCTATAAGTTCAACTCCAGAGTATCTGAGGATACTGGCCTCTGTGGGTACTCGCACTTACATACCCCAAAGCAGAAAAATCACACCTGCATATAATTTAAAATAATAAATTAAATTGAATCCAACTAATTGCTTAAATGAAGCCTTATTAAATAAGAACTACCAACATGTTAAAGTCTATGAAAAATGTTTGAAATCCACTTTTAGAAACTTAATTAAAATAGGAATTTTCTAAGCAAATTGGTATCTAGCCATTGGTATTTTCACCAACAAAATATGAATTACATATTCCAATACGTAATGTGTCCCTTACATTGGTGTGAGGTTAGCAGTTTTAATTTGAGAACATTTTTAACTTTTTATTGCTATGTAGAAAATACCAATAAATATTTTCCTCTTAGAAATTGTACTTTTCTCAGTAGAATTCCCTTGAGTCTAATATAAAAACTGTAACTCTCATAATATATTTTGAATATTTTAATTTTAATGTGTGTGTATGTAGATATGTATCTTTGTATCTTTGTGTGTATCTGTGTATATGTGTGTTTGTATGGTGTGTCAGAGTGTGTGTCAGTGTGTTTGTTAGTGTGTGTATGTATATATATGTGTATATATATGTACATATATATATGTGTGTGTGTATGTATATATATATGTATATATGTGTATGTGTGTGTGTGTGTGTGTGTGTGTATAGGGGTTGGGGGCATATGTTTGCAGGTGTCTATGGAGGTCAGAAGGGTTTCAGATTCCATGGGTGCTGAAGTTGCAGGTGGTTATGAGTGCAGAATATGGACAGTAGAAGCTGAATTCAGGTCCTCTATAATACTAGTAAGTGTTTTTAACTGCGGAGCCATCTCTCCAGCTCCATGTAGTGGTTTGAATAAAATTACCCTTAATATGCTCATATATTTGAATACTTGGTGAATAACTGTTTGGGAAGAATTAGTGGGTATAGCTTTGTTGGCTGGCAGAGGTATATTACTGGGGACTAGCTTTGAGTTTTCAAAAGCCCAAGGCATTTCCTCTTAGCCTCTTGCAGCTTTGTGGTAGATGTCTTAACATGTAAGCTCTCAGCTACTGCCCCAGCACCACATCTGCCTGTCTGCTGCCATGCCACCACAGCGATACGTTGCCTTGATCATGATTTTTCTTTACAGCTATAGAAAAGTAACTAAAATACTCCATATGTCAGATATAAATAAATAAATAAATAAATAAATAAATAAATAAATAAATAAATACAGCAAGAAAGCATACCCCTCGGTACAAAAGAAACAACAAACTAAAATCCATCTTAGAAAAGTAATTTTTACCACTGGGTCTGAATCTGTAACTCAAAGGAACATTAAAATACAAACCTTAGTAGGTTAGCAGCCAAGATTTCCTTTCAACTTTAAACATCATCCTTCATCAATTAAATCGACCTTTCCAAATTACAAATTCTTATGATATAAATCCAAATATGATTGGTTTTTAGAAAGACTCAGATACTATGAAGCATGCCATATGTTAGCTAACTGTGGCATCCAGGAAACTGTGTGGTGGTATGAGACATAAAGGGCACGTTTATTGTTCACAGAAGATAATACTGTTGAAATGCTAACAATGAGACGGAATTGAGTGGGCTCATGGAACAGAATGACTTTTAATTGGCCTTAATACATGCTGGTATAGTTTGTATTCTATAAATGGCTGGTACATAGCTGAATTTTACACAGCCTAAAATCTTACAGTAAAATATTTTTTAAAATAATTTTAATTTAATATCAAAACATTACATAGGAATTATTTCAGGCCAATGTTGGAGCTTTTTCTTTGTTAGTCTAAATTAGATTATGACTTTGAATTAAACTTAGAGTAATTCTTTTTTTGTTTTTGTTTTTGTTTTTTTGTTTTTTGATGCAGGGTTTCTCTGTGTAGCCCTGGCTGTCCTGGAACTCGTTCCGTAGACCAGGCTGGCCTTGAACTCAGAAATTCGCCTTCCTCTGCCTCCCAAGTGCTGGGATTAAAGTCAAGCGCCACCACACCCGGCATACTTAGAGTAATTTTTTTTGTTTGTTTGTTTTGGTTTGGTTTGGTTTGGTTTTTCGAGACAGGGTTTCTCTGTGTAGCCCTGGCTGTCCTGGAACTTGTAGACCACTCTGTAGACCAAGCTGGCCTTGAACTCAGAACATTTGAGACTGCCATTCATTTGGTTATTCAAGCTCTTACTGAGTTTCATCATTATAGTAGATCTGAGGTTATAATAATGAAGTTAGTAATGGGAAATACTGATAGAAGAGAGAGAGGGAGGGAGAGAGATAAAAGACACACACGCGCTCGCGTGCACACACACACACACACACACACACACACACACACACACACACATATACACACGGAGACCGGGAAACAGAGCGACAGAGACAGAGAGACAGAGACAGATAATATGACAGGTTTTAAAAACCAAACTCTAACTTAGTGCCTAACAGTACAATACAGTGGTTAATAATTCAAATACACTATGACTTACTATTACTCTATATAAGCAGTGTGGTATAACTTTAAATGTTTTATTTAGTTCTAGATACAATGCTACAATATTATCTAATAAGATTTTTGTTCACTTATGAGCCAAATAACTTCATTTCTTTCTTATTAAGTTCAGTGTCCACTGCCCCTGGAGAAAGTGCTCAGTGTCCAAGCCACACAAACCCACTAGGTTAAAAAATTATTTTCCCTAAGAATCTATAGGGCTTATTTTACACTTACACCAGAGCTGATTGAGTGCACATGGATTGTTTCATAATTGGTGACATTTCTCATTTCTCTCTCTCTCTCTCTCTCTCTCTCTCTCTCTCTCTCTTTTAATGGAAAGTTTGAGGATCTTCTCTTTGAACTGTTGTTTTACTGTTTCATGATAGGCAGGTATGTGCCTTTTTTCATATCTGGATATACTCAATGGGTCCTTTTCAATGCCCTTTAGGGAGATTTTTCTTACCATTTTAGAGACTGAACAGAGGGTTACATATGAGCATGGACACTAGAGCCAGCTATCTGGGTTCAAATGCTAATCACCTGTCCTGTGATAGCTGAAGGTGCCATCCTGAAAAACGCCGTCCTACTATATTTTTATTTAATTGAGCCTGAAGAACAGTAGACACTATGCAAATCATTATGGA
This sequence comes from Mus caroli, assembly GCF_978045245.1. Lineage (NCBI taxonomy): Eukaryota > Metazoa > Chordata > Mammalia > Rodentia > Muridae > Mus > Mus caroli. The sequence goes on along the minus strand of NW_028227268.1, from coordinate 92,862,038 downwards.
GGGGTCAGGAAAATTAAAAATGGAGATGTCATATGACCCAGCTGTACCAAACTTGGACATTTACCCTACGTTCTCTGAATCAGCATGGCATGGAGACACTTGCATGCTCATGTTTATTGCTGCACTTCACAATAATCAGGAAGTCATCGAACCTGTTTAGCTATCTACAGATGAATGCATGATTGTGTAGTTCATATACACAAAGAAATATTATGGCCCATACAAATGAAATCATGACATTTTCAGGAAAATGGCCAGTATAAAAAAAAATCATTAAGTGAAATGACCCAAACTCAGAAAGAAAAATACTATATGCTTTCTTTCACATGAGTAACCCAAATTTAAATTTTTATGTGCATGAGTACGTAAATGTGTGTGTATATGTAAATCATAAAGTGAGAAAAGGGGTGATGAAAGAAGACACCTTGAGGGTGGGAGTGGAGGAGGGGTGGATTGGTTTAAAGCAGAAGGTTGGAACTATTTGGGAGAAAGAGAACTGGCTAGAGGGAGTGAAGGGGGAGGGAGTGAAATGAAGGAGATTAGTCAGAACAAAATGACATAACCTCTCTCCATATTGTATGATGGATGCAAGAAAAACATTCTGAGCTTCCTAACGCAGATTATTAAATATTTTTAGATCTAAAATGATTTTACCTGACAATGTCATTCTAGTAAACTGAGTTACATTTTTATCAAAACCACAGCTCTATTAAGAGTCAACAAAAGATTTCTTTTAGAAATCACTGATGCTCCAACCTCTGTGATTTGGTCAGTCTAGTTGAAGATAGATATCAGCCAGACCAAAGGTCATGACATTAGAAGATAGAAAGTGATAGGATGCAGCATGAGATAAAATTACATTGTAAAGGGGGTCATCCATCAACCAGGTGGAAAGTCTAGTTCGCATTGTCACTCTTGGAAATGGGGCCCAGAGGGTATCTTTACAGGGAAGCCTCATTAACCTAACCCTTTCCTACCTATTACTAGCGTCTCCACCCAGTTAACCCTTTGCCTGTTCTCGTCTTCACAGTTTACAGCTCTGTCCAACTCAGAACACTGAGAATGTTATATGTCCCTGGATCTTCATCTTATGAGACTCTAAGGTGCCACAAAAAGTGCTTTTAAAATTTGTTATGCTTCTCTCTTGTTGATCTTCATGTTAATTCCATTCGTAGGCCCAACAAAAGACCCCAGCAGGGTAAGATAAAATTTTGCAGTATTTTATTTTCTTACTTGAAAACTGAGAATGTCAATTGTATCACTGCATCCCTACACTCTATAGCAGTGGTTCTCAGCCTTCCAAATGCTGTGATCCTTTAACACAGGTCCTCATGTTGTAGTGACCTCCAATCATAAATACTTGGTATTCAGGATATCTGATATGTGACCCTTGTGAAAGGGTCACTTGACCTCCAACCTCAAAGGATCATGAGTCACATGTTGAGAACCACTGCTATATACAGTTAATTTAAGAATAAAATGAGTTTATATTTGGAAAGTTTCATAAAGTATGCTTGAAATAAATGTTATGTTTTAGTCACTATCTCATCTTCATTTTATCCTTTTCAGAAAAGAGCCCTAGAGAGAATGGACCTCCCAATGTCTTCTCTACCTGGCTCTTCTTCTCTCAAAGTTTCAAGGTTTTTGTTTTGTTTTAAGGTCACAATGCTTCCTTGCCTTGGCATAATTCTACTTTTTGGCTGTCCATTCATGATTAAAAATAGGATAAAGACCAGAATAATTTTCCAAAATAACTACTGTGGTAGTTATCATTTGGCTACAAATCTAGGCTGTAACTGTCTTCATTTTTAAAAAAGATTCCTCTATTCCTCTATGTGTGTGCCTATGTGAGTTTATATGAACCAACAAGCCAGAAGATGGTGTCAGGTCTCTGACGGTGGATGCTACAAGTGTTTGTGAACTGCCAGGTGAGTGCTAGGAGCCAAACTAGTGTCTTCTACAAGAGAAACAAGTGCTCCTTAGCCACTGCACCATCTCTCCAGCTATTAGTAGTCTGTCTCTCCATCCCTCCCTTCGTTCCTCCCTCCTTTGCTCTCTTCCGTCCTCCCTCATTCTCTTTTTTCCTTTCTTTATTTATTTTGAGATGGAGTCTCACTACATGGTTCCAGTTGGCCAGGAACTTCCTATGTTCACCAAGATGGCCTCTAATTCAGAGATCCACCTGCTTCTAACTTCTAAGTGTTGGGATTAAAAAAGTGTGCCATTGCCATCATGTCTGGCTCTTTGGTCATTTATAACGTTAAGACAGGGTGGAAATTGCTGTTAGTGAAACCCTGACTTGGAGCAATGTTTTTCTGTTCTCTTCATTCTTGCCCTCACCTGTGTCTGCTGATATGCCTGAGGGTCTATTACAAAGGTCATGTTGTCTTTGTTATGTTTCTTTCTAGGCATTTCTTTATTCTCTTTGGCCTACCTTCAGAATTTCTCCCACATGCTCCAGAAAAAAATTTCTTCTCTTGTTTTCATCTTATTATTGCTTATTTCTCTGCTACTATTCCATAGACTATTTGTAGAGTCTTAGGAGGCAGAAAATCTCTGCACTTGTTCTACAACATCAATCATAAGCACAAAATTTCTTTCTAAAGGAGAGGCCATGGTCATTGATGGCTTGTTAGCCTTTTTCATGAACCCTTACCCTCAAGGTAGGAATCATGCTGCATATTATTATTTTCTATTTTTCTAATGCCATGACCTTCAGTCTAGCTAAGAGTCAACTAGACTGGTTAAATCACAGGGGTCAGAGCATTAATGATTTCTATGGAGTCATTTGTTGACTGTTATTAGCACTGTGATTATAAGAGAATATAATTCAATTTACTAGAAAGCCATGGTCAGGTAAAATCATTATAGATCTGAAAATATTTAACAATTTGTGTAATATTATTTCTCAAGTTATGTATTTTAAGACAGTAATTTGGAGACACAATCTAAAAATAAGAGTGAGATGATAAAAAAAGAGAAGATATCTTTTGGAAATCATGCTTATTCTTAGAATAAGGCTATTCTACAGGTCAACTTTTGTATTTAACTTTTAAATTCATGTTGCACAAAACTTACTTGACTATTTTTTTCTTTTGAAAAGCACTATATACAAAGATAATTAACAATTAGCATCTTAGTTTCCTTTTCTGGTATTGTGACAAAATACTCCAAAGTAAGAGAAAAAGGATTCATTTTGGTTGACAGTTCCAGAAGAATGGAGCCCATCATGGCAGGGAAATCATGCTGGCAGATATTTGACGCTAGATAGTCACACTGTATTGACAGGAGGTAGAAAAAGAACAGGAAGAGAGATTGGGCTATCCTAAGTGTGGGATAGTGTGCAATGTAAAGGCTCTACAAACATATGACTGGCTGGAGATCCAGTGGCTTCCGAGGGACATTTCACAAACCACAGCAATCAGTGCCCCTCAGAGTATACTTTGAGATACTGCCAGTTAGAGTCAGATTCTATTTTAATAGTTACAGTTTTTATAATTTGATGGGAAAGCTGAGCAGATTTCTCCTAAGTTTCTGACTTTGAAGTTGGTGTAATCAATGGTTTGTACAGTATCTAGAGCTACTGGACTGGAGAGACTTCCGCTGGGAAGAAATAACAGGCTTTTAGAGGACTATATATGTTGTGTATGTGTTTTCAACTTCTATAGAGAAGTCTTTTTTCTCAGGAGGTGCATATGCACTGAATGTATCTTAATTCAATAGCAGGAAAGAGAGTAATAAAGTTTTTGCATGGATAACCTTACCTATTCCACAAGAAGGCTTTTGCATCCGGCTGTGTTTGACTGGCAAAACCAGTGGGCATGCTGGCTTCTGGAAGTCACTCCGCTGGACACTCTTGGTGTCATAAGATGGTTGGGAGACATGTTTTGGTGCTTCACTATGGAACCACCATTTTCTCTTCACAGAAAAAAATGGAAATGCACTGTCAAATAATGATGGAAATTTTCATTTGATGCTTAAAGTCTATGAATATTCAGTGATTTAATGTAACAAGATATTAGTATAGAATTATTATTCACTTTGTGTATGGTTCGTTCATATGACGTATATGTGCATGCAATACTCATGAAGAGGACATGCCATAGGGTACCTTCCTCAGCTGCACTTCCATTTTGTTTATTGCGACAGGGTCTACCACTGAACCTGAAGCTAACCAATCCAGCCCAGCTGGGTGTCTAGTGAGCTCCAGGGATCTGCTTATCTCTGCCTCCTCCTCTCATTACGTTCCCATCCTAGTCCCCCAGCAGTGTTATTACAAGCATTTCTATCTTGCGGATCCAAGCTCAGATTCTCGTGGTAACACACAGGTTACTGAGGAAATGTTCCCCCTGGCTCAGGAGTTTGAACACTTGGTTCCAGTTGGTGTTGCTGTTTGGGGAGATTGAGGAAGCAAGACCTTGCTGGAGCTGTTCTGTGTTGTGGTAACATTGAAGCCTCTCAGCTTCTTATTCTTGCCACCCTGACTGCCCCTTGATGCCCCTGCTTCTCTTCCTACAATAGATTCATATCTTTAAAAACTTAAGCCAAAATAAATTCTTCCATAAGTTGCTTTTGGTTGTGATGTTTTGTCACAGCAACAGAAAAATAACTATGAAGCAAGCAAGCCTAGAAATCTGAGTTTCATCTCCGGAACCCACAGTGTAGGGATAGAACTGTCCCCTGAAATTGTCTTCTGAGCTCCATAAATGCATTGTAGCACTCTAACCTGCTCACACATACAAATAATAAAATAAATGTCTTTAAAAAAAAATCAGCTCTGACTCTGTAGTAAGAGATGTCTGTAATATGATTTAAGAGGAATGGGTACATATATTACAATAATAAATTCTGACAATTGAGGCTCCATTGATACACAATGGGAGAGGTATTCCTAGGGTCACCCCACAGAGCTGCACAGAACCTCTTAAATGAGCTCAGCTTCTCGAAAGACAAGCAAGGAGCCGGGCGTGGTGGCGCACGCCTTTAATCCCAGCACTCGGGAGGCAGAGGCAGGTGGATTTCTGAGTTCGAGGCCAGCCTGGTCTACAGAGTGAATTCCAGGACAGCCAGGGCTATACGTGAGAAATAACTGTATACTGTATGTCTAACAAGGTCAACTTATTGATAGAGACTGTTGATAAGCTTAGAAATAGAGTAAATTTGTGAAAAGGCCAAAGAGAGCAAAAGTATCTTGTGGGGATGGGAAGCAAGAAATCAAGAAATGATGAAAATAAGGAATGCGAACATTGTTCTAGGCTGAAGGCACAGCTACTAATCCTGGTGGATTGTAAGAAGTATTCTTAGACTGGACAAGATGGGATGCACAGAAAACAGAGGATCAAGAACTGAACAAGGGAAGCAGATCTCAGCTTGTTAAATCAGCACCAGTTTTAGGCCAACAACTTGCAGCCAAGAATAATAAAACAAAGGGCAATTATAAACACATTTCACAGAAATTGAGCAACTAGGAAATTCAGGACAAGACTGAAATTGACTAATGTTTTATATTTCCAGAATGAGCTATAACATGGATTTTTAAGTGGACTACTTGCTCTGGGTCTTAAGAAAATTCTAGAACAGATTACTAAACAGATGGTATCTTCTCACTATCTGGCTAAAAAGTCGTTTGCTACTGGTCTTGGATTGCCTGCTTTCTCACAGCTCTCTATCCCATAATTATGACAATGCTTATTATGGCAAACTAGAATATGCTTTCTTTTACTTTAAGAATAATTCTGAAGTGGGCACATCCCTTTACAGACAAGAAACATATAGAGATTAAGAAATACCTCCAGGTACAGTGCTGTGGCAGCCACCAACACCTACCTACCTGTACATGCCCCAAATTCTGTGTTCTGTTGTCACTGGCTAGGGCAAATAAGCACAGGTTTAACCACACCATCTCAAAGTGCTAAGTGTCTTCGTCCATACTGTGTAGGTGGACTCTCATGGATGGGGCAATTCATAATGTAAGTTCATTGACTTTCAATTCTGGAGCCTATGAAATGTAATAAGAAAACAGCCAGGCTCCAGCAGGTTTGGCAACTCTAATTCAACAAGAACCTCCACTCCTCAATGTGGCAGGGGTGGGAGAGGTAAAATAGAGGCCTGATAATGATAGGCTTGCCCTTTTATGCCAGAATTGAGCTCATCATGAGGCAGTGCCTTCAAGGCCTAGGTCACATCTCTCAACACAGACAGCGGCTTTTAAATTTCAATATACATTTTAGAGGAAACAAACTTTGAAACCATAACTGTAAGTGCCTCGAGGAAGTTTTCCTATATAAAGGTTATCAGGCATATACTTAAACCATAGACTCTTTGAGGAGAAGGAGCTTATTTTGCTAATACTCAAGTAACTGAAAAAGTAACTTTGGGCAAGGGAACCATTAGGGAATGTCTTGGGCCTTGATGTTGTCTCCTATAGTATAATGCAAGCAGAGATCTTGAGTTCACCTTAAAGAAAACTTCTGTAATTTCACAAGAATGAAGTATGATTGAATTAGGTCTCTGTAGTTAGATTGCTCCATGAACATTAAACATGGATACGTGTTCTTCCCTGTTACTTTCCTGTTTGGGGCCTTCCTCCTCATATCTGCAAAGTGTGCTCTTGAGAACACATGTTCACGTATGAAGGATCCATGCCTTCCGATCCAGGTGTTTTCTTACAAGACACTATGACACCAATGAAACAGAGGCTTCTTGTCTCACTTATGTGGTTTTATCTCACTCTCAGGTGAAAAGCTAATAGAAAAAGTCACTGTTCCATGGCTCACTCTAGTGTTCATTGATTGGCTTTGCCATGAAAATTAGTTTATGGCAAAATAAACCAAACGGGAGAAGTAGCAGGGTGTGATGGTTTTGTCTGGGCTTTGGAGGGTGGGCTCCATTTTGCAGGTTGTAAACGGAGTACTGCCTAAAAAAAATGTAACTATTTCTTTTTCTTATTCTGAGGCCTATCTCTTATTATGTCTGTCCAAGGACACTATTCTCTGGGGCTCCTTTTAAGGGAAATGCCTATATATTCTCGACAGCAACAATCTCCCTAACTCTGACCTGGAGAGCTTCATGACTGTTGTCCTATGAACCCACTGGTCACACTTAGAAGTAATTCTAAGGAAATGACTGTGTTATATACCTATTAACCTATTAACTGGGACATAACTCACACTATGGAGGAGGTTGTTGTGATACAGGCCTTTAATCTCAACTCTTAGGAGTCAGAGCCAGACAGGTCTCTGTGAGTTCAAGGATAGCTAGCCAGCCAGATATAAGCAGCAATTTCCTGTCTAAAACCATCGCCTCCACCACTACCACTATCACTACAACTACCATCACATCACTTCCACAACCACCTCCACCACCATCTCTACAATCACCACCTCCACCCCCATTTCTACAAACACATCTACCACCACCTCCACCAATACCACCACCATCACATCACCTCCTCTACTACCACCACCATCTCCACAACTACCATCACACCATCTCTACTTCTAACTCTACCACATCCAACTCCACATCACAATCTCTACAAGCAAATCTACTACCACCTCTATCAATACCACCACCACCTATACCATCTCATCCACCACCACCACCACCACTACCACCTCCATCACCAACATCCACCACCACCACTACCACATTCTGGGGATTCCCAAGGACACGGATTTCTGCCAAAACTTTACACAGACCATGGAATTTAATTTGTAGAGCTCAGTGGCTTAAAAAAAAAAAGTGGAAGTTTTATCACAATGATTAGGCAGTCAAGGTCATGTGAGTTACAATGTTCTCAAACTGGTATCTCAATGATACCAGGGATGCGGAAAATTTGCTTTTTAAAAGCAACTCTTAAAGTCTCTTATGACAGTTACTTCTAAGCTGTGTTCTGTGGAACAACAGTTCTCTGGCCTATTTATTAATAGATGTTATTCAGAAGAAGTTCTATGGATAAAGCTATCTTGGAAACGAATATTTTCAAGCAAATTCAAGCATGCTTATCCCAAGATTTCTCAAAACTGATATAAATGGTGACTCTCTGAAAAAGGTATTTGGAAATAAACCTTTGACTTAACTTTGGAAATGTATTTTTTCAAGGAGATGAACAATGGCTAGTGTTCTGAAACTATACGTTGGAAATATGTTTTAGTAAACACTAGAAAGAAGGGTCACTGTGGGAGGGATGGGAGGGGGCAGCATTGGAATGTAAATAAATAAATCAGTATTAAAAAAAGAAAGTACCTGAAGGGACCCTGGTTAGCTAAGAGTATGGCAAGCATAGCTCTGGCAGGCCACGCCCTCTTTCCCATCATTCCCTCTGTGTTTCTAAAAATTCTTAGATTACATTCCTGAACCTAATCACCAAGGTCTATTCCCTTATTTGTCTTCTTTCTCCTCTTGAAACTGTCTACCAGCTATCAAAGTATTGAAGTACAGCAATTAAAAGACCCCTTTGACTGCCCTAATTAACATGCCTAATCAAAATTAAATACTTCACCCACACACAGGGTTTTCCCCCTTGTACCTTTATAAACCACCCTTTGCCTGCGGGCCACATCTGTCTCCTATCTATCCAGAGGCAGTCCTTTGTCCCTTGGGACAAATACCCCTCCTCCCTCTTCTTTGTTCTTTACCCCTTCTCTCTCCTGTCTTTGACTCTTATTCCCTGACCTCTTTTCTGCTGAAGCAAATGAATCTTCTTTGTACTGAGTACTTGGTCTTGGAGGTCAAGGGCTGATAATTTTTCTTTTAATACCAATTGTTCCTGTTAGATTAGCTTTTAACAAAATTAAACAAACAGCAGCAGCAGAAAACTAGCTTTACTTTTTCTAGCACCCAAATTTTATGACATTAGGTAGAAATGCATATATGATCATTTCATTTAAAAAAAAAAATCTTGTAAACCAATAAAACTAAAAGCCAGGTGTGGGAACACACTCCCATGATTCCAGTACTCAGGAATCTGAGGAAGAAGGCTTGGGCTACCCACATAGGAAGATACTACCCTACGTAGGGGTCCTACCAGACTAACCAACCAACCAAAGAAAACATATCTTGAGATCTCAGTGTACAATCATACCAGTAAACAGCAGTTAAAATATTTAGGCAGCTTAATTTTACTTGAAAGCCAGTATTACTATATTTTAACTAACCTAACTTTTAAAAAGAAATGTCATCTTGAATAAAGGAACAAATTTTACACATGTGAAATAAAAATGAGCATTTTTTAGGTTCCTGGAAATGAAGGCATTAGCAAGTTCATTGTTGCTTTCCTTTTATTTTTGAAATACGAATATTCCCTTCATCCCTTCATGTGTACACCAATCCCTCTGTAACTGTGATGCATCTTGCTCATGTCTGTCCTACTCAGCTTCACACTTCCTTGGCCTGGCTCTCATTGGTCTAGTGAGTGTGTAACAACTGTCAGCTAGCCTTCCGGATGGCAGTGGCTAATTTTTGTTGTTGTTTTCCACAATATTTATAATACAAACTATAGTAAGTCATTTTGGATTAAGTTTTCAAGCTTCAACCTTTCCATTTTCCGAACTAGTTTCACCCTCTTAGTGTCTCCACCGTGCAGAGAAATGACTTAAGATATAAATCTGAACTAACACTTGTTCACTGTTAACAGAGGAATGTTAGATGGTGTTAGTATGGAGGACCCCACAGACAATTTACATTTAAATATGTGAGAGCAGAACTCCACCTAACCATCCATGGGAAAGTAATGGAACAGGGTGAGGTGTCTGAGACCATTCACATGACACACCTCTCCTTCCACAAAAGTCATACTGGAAAACACTTATGTGAGAAAATGCAATGGCAGATTATGTTGTTCAGTTCCTAGACTCAACACTGTGTTAGGTCTCCTACTTTAGAATCCAGCTTTAAGTAGGATACAGTGATATCCTCAGGCCCACAGCTGTGCAGATCAGCAAAATGTGCTACTAAGAACAATTGCTTCTAACATGCTTCCTTTGTGAACCAAGAATGTTCAATATGGTAGTCACTTCCTCACTTAGAACCTTATTCATGTGACTTTCTCTGATCACCTATTCAGAACTACAACTCTGGGCCAGCAAGAGGGCTCAGAAAGTACATGCACTTGCCACTAAGTCTGATGACCCAGGTTTGCTCCCCACAGCACTGACACATGGAAGAGAATAGGTTCTTGCAACACACACACACACACACACACACACACACACACACAGAGAGAGAGAGAAACAAAATTAAAAGAATAAGGTTGCAATTCTAGCACCAGCAGTCTTCCCTGTCCTCCATGCAAGCCCATACCATTCAGCATCCTAATTAGTTTACTTCTGTTGCCCATTCCTCCATTAGAATATGAGCAGCCTAAGACCAGAGCATTTCCACCATTTATTTGACTCAGTGCTGAATCTCTAGCATCTAGAAAAGGACTTGACCAAAAGTATCTATTTTAAGCCTGCTGCATAACAGTTTCCTCAGAGACTAAACAGGAAACTCCTAGGGCAGGAAGGTATATAACTCAAAATAGCTCCAGGAAGTCCCTGAAATTGATGAGATTCACTAGGTCCCTCTTGCCTGAGTAACTAATAAAGACTGAGGTGAAGTCCCTTTCAGAAGGAAAGAAGCTGAGCTGCAAAACAACAGAACAAAACAAACAAAATACAAGACAAAATAATTAAAACATCAACCTCTGAGATCAGACTAGCTGCCTAGAAGAAGCAGAAATTAGCCTTGTTGACTGGAAGAGGTTTAGGCCAGAGTCACTTGAGAGGGACACTCCAACCTGTTGAGCTGCCTGCAGGCTGTGTACTATGTTCCATGTTTTCTAGTTGTATTTTGGTTTTGGGGTTTTTTTTTGGGGGGGGGGTTGTTTGTTTGTTTGTTTGTTTGTTGTTTTTGTATTTTGCTGTCACCCCATGCTGGGGTGGACCTTGGTGATGAAGCTGTCTCTGAGTCTTTCCGGTAAGTAAGCCCAATAGAACTCATCGATACACTAAGTTGGTTTTTCATGGGATCCCTACTGTGGTTTGTCACGAGATCCCTATGTGGGATGAGTAGATATGCATGCTGCATCTCCACAAGAAACATTTTGTTACACAACAAATCCTCACAATAAACTATCCTCACTCTATAGATAAGGAAGCCGAAGCTCATTTGACCAGAGTCATGAAAAATATACAGTGGCAGAGAAAGGGTGAAAAAAACGAGAATGCAGCAGAGAACAGAACTGTAAATGCATTTTTTCCCCTGAGAGGATTTTCTTTAAAGCCACAAACTATATTAATTAATTTCTATGGCTCCCTAGAAAAGGATAAAACTATAGAAAACAGGTCAGTTTGGCAACTGTCATTCTGTAGCGAGAGAAAAGGTTGTGTACAAAGGAGCTCAGGGGAAGTTTGCAGGATGAAGGCAAAATTCCACAGTTGGCTTTGTGTGGCTGACATAAGAATTTTTGTGTGGCACCTTTGGCAAATGGATAGGACTACACACTTGAATTGGTGAAATTCACAGTGTAGACAGAAACATGTTCCTCTGACCAGCCAAATACATTTTGTCTTAACCTCTGAGCTTGTGAATAGTTGTGCCACACTGCAAAGGGGCATTGTTGGCAGGAATTTTGAGATGTGGGGTAGGGTGGGTTATCCTGGAGTATAGGATGGGCCTACAGTAATTTCAAGGGTCCTTCTATGGGAAGGGCTTGAAAATTGTCCAGAGGAAAGAGGTGAAGGTGTGCTGCTGCTGACTCCGAAGAGGAAGATGCCTTGAGTCAAGATCTAGAGGTAGCTTCTTCATGCTGGGAAAGGCAAGAAACAAGTTCCCCCTTAAGACCCCTGCTGAGAACCAGTGAGGCTGTCTTGGAACTTCCAAGCTTCAGGACAGCCTGAGAGTAGACCTGTGTTTCTTTAAGTCAGTACTGAAGCTTGTAACTGAAAACAGCAGCAATAGGAGATGACTACAACTATCTAACAAATCTGACTCAAAAAATAATGTACTATATTTATTATGGTAGATAGAGTGAGAGGAGCTTGGCTTACCCAATAGTCCTGGGCCAGAAAGAAGACTGTAATATTTGTTTACTATGTAACCACCCAGGAGTATTATCTATAAAATATTTTAAATACCATTTTATACAGATTGTAAAGATTAAAGAATACAATTTACATAAAATTTAACTTATTCCTAGCAGTGGAAGCTAGTCTTTTGTAGAAAGGCAGAATTTCGGAACATCATGGGAAGTGCTATGTTAGCACATGACAGAAACACAACCCTACAGAGAATGCTGTTCAGCAGTCCTCAGGCAGCACTTACTGGCTACAGACTGATGCTCTAGAAACATTAGCTGGATTCTTCCTTCCATCCCCCTACCCACCCACAGAGAGCTTAGATGCCATGGTTCTCTACTAAACCCTAGGTTACTGCTTTAACTACTTGTAACAACAGCAATGCTCTGAGATGTGTCATGACCTTTAAATAGACTGTAATCAAATTGCCCTGCAAAACAGCTTCCGAATCTAATTCTACATTTATATATAGTAAGCGTCAGTCCAACCTGCTTTTCTGGCCCTTTATTATCAATGTAGGGAACTGGCTCGTTGTATGTTCTTGCATTTGTGTATATGAATTTAGCATAATTTACACGTCTTCTGTCCACACATGGTTTTGGGTGTTGTGTGCTTTTCCCAGGACTTTTTTCATTTTTGATTTCTACTTTTCTTTCAGCTACACATGCTATACCAGCATCTTCTGTTTCATGCTGTCTGAAAAACATAAGTGGTAAATCGTTTATCCCAATAAGCATCTCAGTAATTATAACTAAATGAGATAAGATATAGATATATTTCAAGCATTTGGTAGAGTTATGCTATTAAAATTTGAAATTGGGGTATCTTCTCACTCTAAATCCTGCAGCAATGAAAGGAGTCTGTGTTAATAGTGATTATTATCATGGCATACTAGTATACTGAACAAACTATCATTTTTTGAAGTAAAGAGTAATGACTTGATTGTGCTTATAAATCATGAAGTATTTATGCACATGGGTAGTTACATGCTAATCTGAACATATCTTTTTTAAAAGTTTTATTATTGGGCTGAGGTGATGGCTCAGTTGACAAGAACAGGTAAAATATGTTGCCTCACATGTACCTGAGTTCAAATCTCAGCACCCATGTAAAAATCAGGGTATGGCTGCAAGTGTCTGCAGCCTCAGAGCTGTGGGAGATAGAGACAGGAGGATCACTGGGGATTTCTGATAGCCAGCCTAGTTATAGGTTCAGGGAGAGACTTTTCTCAAGGGAATAAGGCAGAGAATGGTAGAACAGTGTACGCCAATATCACTCCCACATTAGCACATGTAGATAGATAAATAGATAGATAGATAGATAGATAGATAGATAGATAGATAGATAAGATAGATGGAAAAGTTCCGGTTAGCAGCTTTTTACACTGTATGCCTAGATAATTCAAGCTTCTTTTTAAAAATTATTTATTTATTTATTTATTTATTTATTTATTTATTGCACTCTAGATTTTATTCCCTTGCTCCTGTCTAGCCTATGACTGTTCCACCCCCCATACCTCCTCCCCACACCCTGTCTCCACAAGTATGTCCCTATAACCTACCCCCCACACAACTAGACCTCTAAACTCCCTGGGGCCTCCAGTCTCTTGAGGGTTAAGTGTATCTTCTCTGACTGAACCCAGACCTATCAGTCTTCTGCTATATATGTGTTGGGAGCTTCATATCAGCTGGTGTATGCTGCATGGTTGGTGGTCCAGTGTTTGAGAGATCTCAGGGGTCCAGGTTAGCTGAGACTACTGGACCAGGATCACCCTCCTCCTCAGCTTCTTCCAGACTTTCCCTAATTCAACCACAGGGGTCATCAGCTCTGTCCATTGGTTAGGTACAAATATCGGCATCTCCATTGGTTAGGTACAAATATCGGCATCTGACTCTTTTAGCTGCTTGTTGGATTTTCCAAAGGGCAGTCATGATAGGTCCCTTTTTGTGAGTGCTCCACAGCTTCAGTAATAGTGTCAGGCCTTGGGACCTCCCCTTGAGCTGGATCCCACTTTAGGCCTGTCACTGGACCTTCTTTTCCTCAGGCTCCTCTCCATTTCCATCCTTGTTCTTTCAGACAGGAACAATTATGAGTTAGAGTTTTGACCATGGGATGGCAATCCCCTCCCTTACTTGATGCCCTGTCCCAAGATACAGTCCACAGAACTCAAAAAAGTCAGCAAGCTGAAGAGCCCAAGTGAGGATGCCTCAGTCCCACTTGGGAGGGAGAAGAAAGCAATCACAAGGGGGGAGAGAGGGATGAACCTGGGAGGGAAAGTGGACAGGTGTGGGGTTTGGAGGAGGGGAACCTGAAGACCTAGGAAACAAACAGCAGAAGAAATCATGAAAACAATTGAAGATATGAAGAGAAAACTGAATAAGAAGATAGAATATCTGAAGAACAAACTTAAATAAAGCTTTAAAACTCAGGAATCCAAACAAAAGGCTCTAAGGAAAGTGTCACCCATGGATCATGTGGAAAAGAGAATATCTGGTCTTGAAGACATGGCAGGGACTCTGGGTCACTATATATAGACAAAATTTATGAATAATAGGTATAGAACAGTAGTTCTCAGCCTAATGCTATGACCATTTAATACAATTCCTCATGTGTGGTTTCCCTTCCCCAACCCTGGAACCTGCTTGCTCAAGGGTGGAGTTTCCTGCTCATTCTTTCTGCCACGCCCACTGCTGGACCCTGTCGCTTTGCTGCTTGGAGACACACACGTGTTCATTCCTGCTACTGGACCCCGGGTTACTTGGCGGGAAATCGGGTTCCCTCCCCCTTCCTTTATAACTGAGTGTCTAAAGAAGTAAAATGGAGCTTTGATCAGAATGCTGTCTTAGCTACATTTCTTTCTCTCGCCGCCTAGCCCCTCTTCTCTTCCAGGTTTCCAAAATGCCTTTCCAGGCTAGAACCCAGGCTGTGATCTGCTGGCAGGACACAACAGATCTGCTGGCCGGACACAACACTCATGTTGTAGTTACCCCTAACCATAAACCTATTTTCATTGCTACTTCATAACTTTAACTTTGCTACTGTTATGAATCATAATGTAAATATCTGTATTTTCTGGTGATCTTAGAAGACCCCTGTGAAAGGGTTGTTCAACTTCCAAAGGGGTCATGACTCATGGTTGAGAACTCCTGGATACAAAAGAATGAGAAGAAACCCAGAACAGGGACATAGAAAACATTTCAACAAAATCATAAAAACATTTACTAAATTTAAGAAAAGAGATGGGGCAGAATCGGTGGGAGATAGGAGAGAAACCAAGAGGGTTAGGAGAATGAAAGGAAACATGTATATTTGGGGGGTGGGAGAAAGTGGGGGAGGCCTCTAGAAAGTCCCAGAGATCTGGGACATGGGAGGCTTCCAGAACTCAATGTGGGTGACCATAGCCAAAACTCCCAATAGTGGGGAGATAGAACCTGAAGGGACTACCTCCAGTAGTTAGACAGGGCCCCCAGTGAAGGGATGGGGACATAAACCCACCTTGAAAATTTTTGATCCAAAATTGTTCCTATCCAAAAGTAGTGCAGGGACAAAAACTTGAGCAGAAACTGAAGGAAAGGCCAAATAGTGACCTGCTCAATGTGGGATATATATTTAAGCTATCAAAGTTAAATCAAATGAAGTAAATAATTTAAGTAGATATACAACAACCATTGAGAGATAAAGTAATTAAGGATCTAACTGAAAAACAACAACAACAAAAAAAAAAACCAGTAACATTTTGATACAGATTAAAAGTTCACCAGAACTTCAAAAATGAATTGACTCCCAAATTATTCTGTAAAAAAGAAAAGGAGGGAATTATTCTAAATTATTTTTAAAATCCAGTATTACTCTTGCATAAAAAGACAAAAAGGAGTCAAAGACTTAACAACAACAACAAAAAAAAAAGAAAGAAAGAAAGAAAAGAAAAAAGAAATATGTAAACATCTGTATTTTCTGATGGTCTTAGAAGACCCCTGTGAAAGGGTTGTTCAACTTCCAAAGGGGTCATGACCCATGGTTGAGAACTGCTGGATACAGAAGAATGAGAAGAAATTATAGGCCAATCTGATGAATATAGACACATAAATAAAATTTCTCAATAAAATATTTCAAAACAAAATCTAAAAGCACATAAAAAAGATCATCTTCCATGATCAAGTTAGCTTTATTCCAGAAAGAGGCAGGAATGGGTCAACATACAGAAATTACTAGATGTAATCTGAGCCAGGCAAGGGGGCACACAACTTTAGTGAAGCTAGAGGTAGGTATATCTCTGAGATTGAAACCAATCTAGTCATCATAAAGAGTTCCAGGTAAAACAGAACTACACAGTAAGACTCTATTTCATAAAAGCATAATACAGAGATAAATGAATAAATGTACTCCATATTTTCCATATTTTATGTGTCCACCACATAAAAAAGATTCAAGTAGATCCGTTCCGGTCGGGGTGAGCCCCACCATCTTCTGCCTGAACCAGGCGGAGGCCACCAAGGGCTCCATAGTACCTCCCACGCCACAGGACCTGGGGATCACCTCGAGATCAAGAATCGCAGAGGGTCTTGTGCCAGCAGAAACAGGGACAAAGGAACCCCGCCCAACCAGAGGCTGGGATTCTTTCCAGTCGGGGCCAGCCCGGACATCTTCTGCATGAACCTGGACAAGGGCATCAAGGGCCTCAGAGGACACTCTATGACTCTCCACACCGCAGGACCCCTAGCATACCCAGGACCTCATAATCACGGGAGAGAACATGGGCGACAGAAGCAACAGAACTTCTTTGACAGGGTCCCTTCTGGCCTTCATCCTCAGCCAGGAGGCAGATCTGAGACACCTTCCTTGCCAGAGGAGAGTCAGCCTACAGGTAGGGCTCTGACACCAGGACTCAGGAGGTAGATCAGAGCTCCAGACTTCTGGACACCTGCCCCATAAGAGGAGAGCTTGCCTGCAGAAAGTGCTTGGACCCACTGGGACTCAGGTGAGAGTTGGACTTCCAAGAGTGCTGACAGAGGCTAACAGAATCACAGGAGGAACAAGCTCCAGCCAGAGACAGCTAGAACATTAACACCAGAGATTACCAGATGGCGAAAGGCAAATGTAAGACTCTTACTAACAGAAACCAAGAACACTGTGGATCATTAGAAACCAGTACACCCACCACAGCAAGTCCTGGATACACCAACACACCCAAAAAGCAAGACTCAGATTTAAAATCATATCTCATGATGGTGGTAGAAGATTTTAAGAAGGGCATTAATAACTCACTTAAAGAAATATGGGAGAACACTGCTAAACAGGTTGAAGGCCTTAAAGAATAATAGGAAAACACTGCTAAAGAGGTAGAAGTCCTTAAAGAATTACAGGAAAACACTGCTAAACAGGTAGAAGTCCTTAAATAATTACAGGAAAACACAACCAAACAGGTGATGGAATTGAAAAAAAAAACATTCAGAACTAAACAAAAAATTCTCACCTGAGGAATATGAAATGGCTGAGAAGCACCTGAAAAAATGTTCAACATCCTTAATCATCAGGGAAATTCAAATCAAAACAGCCCTGAGATTCCATCTCACACCAGTCAGAATGGCTAAGATCAAAAATTCAGGTGACAGCAGATGCTGGCGAGGATGTGGAGAAAGAGGAACACTCCTCCATTGTTGGTGGGATTGCAAGCTTGTACAACCACTCTGGAAATCAGTCTGGCGATTCCTCAGAAAATTGGACATAGTACTACCAGAAGATCCAGCAATACCTCTCCTGGGCATATATCCAGAAGATGTCCCAACCGGTAAGAAGGACACATGCTCCACTATGTTCATAGCAGCCCTATTTATAATAGCCAGAAGCTGGAAAGAACCCAGATGTCCCTCAACAGAGTAATGGATACAGAAATTATGGTACATTTACACAATGGAGTACTACTCAGCTATTAAAAAGAATGAATTTATGAAATTCCTAGCCAAATGGATGGACCTGGAGGGCATCATCTTGTGTGAGGTAACACAATCACAAAGGAACTCACACAATATGTATTCACTGATAAGTGGATGTTAGCCTAAAACTTAGGATACCCAAGATATAAGATACAATTTGCTAAACGCATGAAACTCAAGAAGAATGAAGACCAAAGTGTGGACACTGTGCACCTTCTTAGAATTGGGAACAAAACACCCAGGGAAGGAGTTACAGAGACAAAGTTCGTAGCTGTGATGAAAGGATGGACCATTTAGAGACTGCCGTATCCAGGGATCCATCCCATAATCAGCTTCTAAACGCTGACACCATTGCATACACTAGCAAGATTTTGCTGAAAGGACCCAAATATAGCTGTCTCTTGTGAGACGATGTCGGGGCCTAGCAAACACAGGAGTGGATGTTCACAGTCAGCTATTGGATGTATCACAGGGCTCCCAATGGAGAAGCTAGAGAAAGTACCCAAGGAGCTAAAGGTATCTGCAGCCCTATTGTTGGAACAACATGATGTACTAACCAGAACCCCGGAGCTCTTGTCTGTAGCTGCATATGTATCAAAAGATGGCCTAGTCGGCCATCACTGGAAAGAGAGTCCCATTGGACTTGCAAACTTTATATGCCCCAATATAGGGGAATGCCAGGGCCAAAAGAATGGGAATGGGTGGGTAGGGAAGTGGGAGGCTCTATGGGGGACTTTTGGGATAGCATTGGAAATGTAATTGAGGAAAATATGTAATAAAAATATTAAAAATTAAAAAAAAATTCAGGTGACAGCAGATGCTGGCGAGGATGTGGAGAAAGAAGAACACTCCTCCATTGCTGGTGGGATTGCAAGCTTGTACAACCACTCTGGAAATCAGTCTGGTGGTTCCTCAGAAAATTGGACATAGTACTATAGGAGGATCCCGCAATACCTCTCCTGGGCATATATCCAGAAGATGTTCCAATCGGTAATAAGGACACATGCTCCACTATGTTCATAGCAGCCTATTTATAATAGCCAGAAGCTGGAAAGAACCCAGATGCCCCTCAACAGAGGAATGGATACAGAAAATGTGGTACATTTACACAATGGAGTACTACTCAGCTATTAAAAAGATTGAATTTATGAAATTCCTAGGCAAATGGATTGACCTGGAGGGCATCATCCTGAGTGAGGTAACCCAATCACAAAAGAACTCACATGATATGTACTCACTGATAAGTGGATATTAGCCCAGAAACTTAGAATACCCAAGATACAAGATACAAGGCACATGAAACTCAAGAAGAAAGAGGACCAAAGTGTGGACACTTTTCCCCTTCTTAGAATTGGGAACAAAACACCCATGGAAGAAGTTACAGAGACAAAGTTTGGAGCTGAGACAAAAGGATGGACCATTTAGAGACTACCATATCCTGGGATCCATCCCATAATCAGCCGCCAAACGCAGACACCATTGCAGACACTAGCAAGATTTTGCTGAAAGGACCCTGATATAGCTATCTCTTGTGAGACTATGCCGGGGCCTAGCAAACACAGAAGTGGATGCTCACAGTCAGCTATTGGATGGATCACAGGGCCCCCAATAAAGGAGCTAGAGAAAGTATCCAAGGAGCTAAAGGGATCTGCAACCCTATAGGTGGAACAACAATATGAACTAACCAGTACCCCCTGGAGCTCGTGTCTCTAGCTGCATATGTATCAGAAGATGGCCTAGCCGGCCATCAGTGGAAAGAGAGGCCCATTGGTCATGGAAACTTTATATGCCTCATTACTGGGGAACGCCAGGGCCAATAAGTAGTAGTGGGTGGGTAGGGGAGTGGGGGGGAGGAGGGTATGGGGAACTTTTGGGATAGCATTGGAAATGTAAATGAGGAAAATACCTAATTTAAAAAAAAAAAAAAGAAAGAAAGTCAGAAGATACTGGACAGATGTTATGCAAACCCTAAGAGAACAAAAATGCCAGCCCAGTCTACTATACCCAGCAAAACTCTCAATTACCATAGATAGGAAACCAAAATATTCCATGACAAAACCAAATTCTCACAATATCTTTCAACGAATATAGCCCTTCAGAGGATAAAAAAGGGAAAACACCAACACAACGATGGAAACTACGCCCTAGAAAAAGCACGAAAGTAATCCTTCAATAAAAGTAAAAGAAGACAGCCGTAAGAACAGAATCCCAACTTTAACAACAAAAATGACAAGAAACAACAATTACTTTTCTTTAATTCTCTTAACGTCAATGGACTCAATTCCCAAATAAAAAGACATAGACTAACAGACTGGCTACATAAACAGGACCCAACATTTTGTTGCTTACAGGAAACCCACCTCAGGTCCAAAGACAGACACTACCTCAGAGTAAAAGGCTGGAAAACAATTTTCCAAGCAAATGGTCCCAAGAAACAAGCTGGAGTAGCCATTCTAATATCTAATAAAATCGACTTGCAACCCAAAGTTATCAAAAAAGACAAGCAGGGGCACTTCATACTCATCAAATGTGAAATCTACCAAGATGAACTCTCAATTCTGAACAGTTATGCTCCAAATGCAAGGGTAGCCACATTCAATAAAGAAACTTTAGTAAAGCTCAAAGCACACATTGCACCTCACACAGTAATAGTGGGAGACTTCAAGAACCCACTCTCACCAGTGCACAGATCCTGGAAAAAGAAACTAAACAGAGACATATGGACACTAACAGAAGTTATGAAACAAATGGATTTAACAGAAAGCTACAGAACATTTTATCCTAAAACCAAAGGATATAGCTTCTTCTCAGCACCTCATGGTATCTCCTCCAAAATTGACCATATAATTGGTCACAAAACAGGCCTCAATAGATACATAAATATTGAAATTATCCGATGCATCCTATCAGATCACCATGGACTAAGGCTGATCTTCAATAACAGCATAAATAATAGAAAGCCAATATTCACGTCAAAACTGAACAACACTCTACTCAATGATACCTTGGTCAAGGAAGAAATAAAGAAAGAAATTAAAGACTTTTTAAGAGTTTAATGAAAATGAAGCCACAACATACCCAAACTTATGGGACACAATGAAAGCAGTCTTAAGAGGAAAACTCATAGCCCTGAGTGCCTCCAAAAAAAAAAAAAAAAAAAAAAAAAGAAAGAAAGAAAGAAAGAAAGAAAGAAAGAAAGGAAGAAGGAAAAAATTAGAGAGAGCATACACTAGCAGCCTGACAGCACACCTTGAAGCTCTTGAAAAAAAAGGAGGCAAAATCACCCAAGAGGAGTATACAGCAGGAAATAATCAAACCTAGTGCTGATATCAACCAAGTGGAAACAAAAAGAACTATTCAAAGAATCAACCAAACCAGGAGCTGGTTCTTTGAGAAAATCAACAAGATAGATAAACCTTTAGGCAGGCTAATTAGAGGGCACAGGGAAAGGATCCTAATTAACAAAATTAGAAATGAAAAGGGAGACATAAAAACAGAACTTGAGGAAATCCAAAACATCATTAGATCTTACTACAAAAGGCTATATTCAACAAAACTGGAAAACCTGGATGATATGAACAACTTCCTAGACAGATACCAGGTACCAAAGTTAAATCAGGATCAGATTAATGAAATAAACAGTCCCATTTCTCCTAAAGAAATAGAAGCAGTCATCAATAGTCTCCCAACCAAAAGAAGCCCAGGATCAGATGGGTTTAGTGCAGAGTTATATCAGACCTTCAGAGAACACCTAATTCCAACTCTCCTAAAAGTATTCTACAAAATAGAAACAAAAGGTACTCTGCCCAATTTATTTTTATGAAGCCACAATTACTTTGATACCTAAACCACACAAAGATCCAACAAAGAAAGAGAACGTCAGAACAATTTCCCTTATGAATA
The DNA here is from genome assembly GCF_978045245.1 of Mus caroli. Lineage (NCBI taxonomy): Eukaryota > Metazoa > Chordata > Mammalia > Rodentia > Muridae > Mus > Mus caroli. The sequence goes on along the minus strand of NW_028227268.1, from coordinate 92,840,143 downwards.
TCGATGCAAAAATACTCAATAAAGTTCTCACAAACCAAAACCAAGAGCACATCAAAAGATCATCCATAATGACCAAGGAGACTTCATCCCAGGGATGCAGGGATGATTCAACATACGGAAATCCATCAACGTAATCCACTATATAAACAAACTGAAAGACACATGATCATCATGTTAGATACTGAGAAAGCATTTGACAAAATCCAACACCCCTTCATGATAAAAGTCTTGGAAACATAAGGAATTCAAGGCCCATACCTAAACATAATAAAAGCAATCTACAGCAAACCAGTAGCCAACATCAAACTAAATGGAGAGAAATTCGAAGCAATCCCACTAAAATCAGGGACTAGACAAGACTGTCCACTTTCTCTCTACCTACTCAATATAGTACTTGAAGTACCAGGCAGAGCAATTCGACAACAAAAGGAGATCAAGGGGATACAAATTGGAAAGCAAGAAGTCAAAATATCACTATTTGCAGATGATATGATAGTATATATAAGTGACCCTAAGAATTCCACCAGAGAACTCCTAAACCTGATAAACACCTTCAGTGAAGTAGCTGGTATAAAATTAAGTCAAACAAATCTGTGACCTTTTTCTACACAAAGGATAAACATGATGATAAAGAAATTAGGGAAACAACACCCTTCACGATAGTCACAAACAATATAAAATACCTTGGTGTGTGACTCTAAGGAAATGAAATATCCGTATGACAAGAACTTCAAGTCTCTGAAGAAAGAAATAGAAGAAGATCTCAGAAGATGGAAAGATCTCCCATGCTCATGAATTGACAGGATTAATATAGTCAAAACGTCTATCCTGCAGAAAGCAATCTTCAGATTTAATGCAATCCCCATCAAAATTCCAACTCAATTCTTCACTGAGTTAGAAAGGGCAATTTGCAAATTCATCTGGAATAACAAAAAACCTAGAATAGCAAAAACTATCCTCAACAATAAAAGAACCTCTGGTGGAATCACCATGCCTGACCTCAAGCTGCACTACAGAGCAATTGTGATAAAAACTGCATGGTACTGGTACAGGGACAGACAGGTAGATCAATGGAATAGAATTGAAGAACCAGAAATGAACCCACACATCTATGGTCACTTGATCTTTGACAAAGTCCCTAAAACCATCCAGTGGAAAAAAGACAGCATTTTCAACAAATGGTGCTGGCACAACTGGCAGTTATGATGTAGAGGAATATTAATTGATCCATTCTTATCTCCTTGTACAAAGTTCAAGTCTAAGTGGATCAAAAAACTCCACATAAAACCAGAAACACTGAAACTTATAGAGGAGAAAGTGAGGAAAAGCCTTGAAAATATGGGCAGAGGGGAAAAATTCCTAAACCAAACAGCAATGGCTTGTACTGTAAGGTCAAGAGTCAACAAATGGGACCTCATATAATCCCAAAGCTTCTGTAAGGCAAAAGAAATTGTCAATAAGACAAAAAGGCCACCAACAGTTTGGGAAGGGATATTTACCAATCCTAAATCTGATATGCGACTATTATCCAATATATACAAAGAGCTCAAGAAGCTGAACTCCAGAAATTCAAGTAACCCCATTAAAAATGGGGTACAGAGCTAAACAAAGAATTCTCAACTGAGGAAAACCGGAGGGCTGAGAATCACTTGAAAGAATGTTCAACATCCTTAATCATCAGGTAAATGCATTTCAAAACAACTCTGAGATTCCACCTCACACCAGTCAGAATGGCTAGGATCAAAAATTCAGGTGACAGCAGATGTGGAGAAAGGGGAACACTTCTCCATTGTTGGTGGGATTGCAAGCTTGTATAACCACTCTGGAAATTAGTTTGGAGGTTGCTCAGAAAATTGGACATAGTACTACTGGAAGGTCCAGCAATACCTCCCCCGGGCCTATACCCAGAAAATGTTCCAACTGGTAATAATAACACATGCTCCAGTATGTTCATAGCAGCCTTATTTATAATAGCCAGAAGCTGGAAAGAACCCAGATGTCTGTCAACAGATAAATGGATACAGAAAGTGTGGTACATTTACACAATGGAATACTACTCAGATATTAAAAACAATGAATTTATGAAATTCTTGGACATATGGATGGATCTGGGAGATATCATCCTGAGTGAGGTAACCCAATAACAAAAGAAGTCATTTGATATGCACTCACTGATAAGTGGATATTAGCCCAGAAACCTAGAATACCCAAGATACAATTTACAAAACACAAGAAAATCAAGAAGGAAGACCAACGCATGAATACTTCAGTCCTCTCTAGAATAGGGAACAAAATCACCATGGAAGGAGTTACAGAGACAAAGTTTGGAGTTAAGACGAAAGGATGGACCATCCGGAGAGTGCCTCACCCAGGGATCCATCCCATAATCAGCCACCAAATGCAGATACTATTGCATATGCCAGCAATATTATGCTGAAAAGATCCTGATATAGCTGTCTCTCGTGAGGCTATGCCAGTGCCTGGCAAATACAGAAGTGGATGCTCACAGTCATCTATAGGATCGAACATAGGGCTCCTAATGCAGGAGCTAGAGAAAGCACTCAAGGAGCTGAAGGGGTCTGCAACCCTATAGGTGGAACAACAATATGAACTAACCAGTACTCCCAGAGCTCGTGTCTCTAGTTGCATATGTATCAGAAGATGACCTAGTCGGCCATCACTGGAAGAGAGGCCCCTTGGTTTTGCAAACTTTATATGCCCCAGTACAGGGGAATGCCAGGGCCAAGAATTGGGAATGGGTGCATTGGGGAGCATGGCAGGGAGAGGGTATAGGGGACTTTTGGGATAGCATTTGAAATGTAAACGAAGAAAATATCTAATAAAAATTTTTAAAAAGTTTCAAGTACAAAAGAAATACACAATTATCTCATTGGATTCAGAAATGGCCTTTGACAAAATTCAAAATTCATTCATGACAAAACTTTTGGAGACTCTAGGATAAATGGACCTATCTCAACATATTAAAGGTAATCTATAACAAGCCTTCCCAATATCAAGAACACAAGGATGACTACTTTCTCTATCACTATTGAATATAAGGCTTGACATCTAAGCTACAGCAATAATACAAGTGAAAAGATGATATGAAAGAAAGTCAGTGTTTTCTTACTTGCATATATGATTCTATATATGAAAGATTCTAAAGACTCCACCAGAAAACTTCTAAAACTGATGAACACATTTTTAATTAACACACAAAAAATCAGAACACATACCAAAAAGGAAATCAGGGAAGCAATCACATTTCATCAACTATGTGTCTGTGTATGTGTGTGTCTGTGTGTGTGTGTAGAATAATATATATGAATAAATTTAACTAAGGAAGTGAAAGACTGAAAATACAAGAAGATGGACATATCTGCCATGACTGGAGATTGGCATAACTAATATTTTGAAAAAGGCCACCTTAGCAAAAACAATTTACAGATTAAATGTAATCTCCTTCATAATTCCAACCCAATTCTTTTAAAAAAATTGAAAAAGAATCTTAAAGTTTACATAAACACACACACACACACACACCAGAAAAGTTAAAAGAATTCTGAACAATAAAAAAATGACTGGAGGAATTAGCACCCCTAATTTTAAACTATAGTCAAAGCTATATTAATAAAAACAGTATAGCACTACTATAAAAACAAACATAATCGATGGAATAGAATTGAGGAACACAATATAAGTCCACACACCTATAGGCATGTGACATGTAGCTGATAAAGATTTTTTTTCTCCATTCTGTAAGCTGCCTCTTAGCACCATCAGAAACAAACAAAACAAAACAAAACAAAACAAAACAAAACAAAACACAAACCTGTGCTGAGCCAGACATTGGTGCCTGAGTCTGATAGAAGAAAAATCGAGTACTAGGTTTGAACTTAGTGGCACTGGAAAGGACTTTCTGAACAGGGCTGAGATAGCACAGGCACTAAAATCAGCAATTGATAAATAGAACATGAACACCATTAATTATTGATGAGGCAGCTTACAGAATGGGGAAAAAATCTTTACCAGCTACACATATGACAGAGGATTTTTATCTAGAACATACAAAGAACTAAAAGCTAAATATAAGGAAAATAAACAATCCAATTAAACAATAGAACATGGGATTTAATAGTTCTCAAAAGATGAAACACAAGTGACTGAGAAACATTGCAAAAAATAGTCCAACATCCTTAGAGATTTAAAAGTACATTGCGATACTCTCTCAACACAGTCATAATGGCTAATGTCAAAGAGCAAAGGGCAGAAGAACTGTTTATAAATGTTGAGACAAGAGGACAATGAACTGCCAGTGCGAGTGGGAAATGGCAATGCCATTATGGAAACCACTGTAGAGTTTTCTCAAAAAGTGAGAAATCCACCTACCACACAACTCAGTTCTAGCACTCTTGAGCATTTCTCATACAAAGTACCCTGTATCTTACCACTGCATCACCTGCTAATCCATAGTCAATGCTGTTCTATTCATAATAGCTTAGATTCTAGAAGGTTGCCTTTTAGAAAAGTCATATGAACACATATTAGTTTGCTTTTCTATTGCTGCAATAAGAAATTCTGACTAAAACTAGCCTGGGGAGGAAAATGTTTATTTCAGCTTACACATCACAGTTCATCACTAAGGGAAGGCAGAAACCTGGTGGTAGGAACTGTGAAGGAATGCTGCTTATACTACATGGTCAGATCTGTCACAGCAATACCCTATCATTTCTGGTACAGATTTGTCTTCATTAGGGTTTCTATTGCTTTGAACTAACACCATGACCAAAAGGCAAGTTGGAGAGGAAATGAATATGGCTTACACTTCCAGATCATAGTCCATCACTGGAGGAACTCAAATAGGGCTGGACCTGTACGCGGGAGCTGATGCAGAGGCCATGGAGCAGTGCTGTTTATTGGCTTGTTTCACATGGCTTGCTCAGACTGCTTTCTAATAGAACCTAGGACCACCAGTCCAGAGATGGTATTGCCAGCAATAGGCTGTACCCTTCCCCATTGATGACTGAGAAAATACTCTATAGCTGGAACTCATGGAGACATTTCCTCAACTGAGGCTCCTTCCTCTCTGATGACACTATCTTGTGTCAAGTTGACACACAAAACCAGCCAGTACAGGGAGTGAAGACTCTGGGACTTTTAACATTATTTATGTTTTTAATGTGAGATCTTTGGGATGTATAAGAAAATGTCTGTGTGTCAAATAGACTAGGGGTCAGTTGTACTAGACACTCCTTTTCTTGCTCAGTTTGATTTCTTATACAACCCAGGAACAACTGCCCAAAAATGGTATCACCCACAGTGAACTGAAAGAAAATGCTCCTACATAAAGAAAATGCTTAATGAACATCCCTACACGCCAGTTGATGGAAGCAACTCCTCAATTAAGGTACCCTCTTCATACATGAATCTATTTGAAACAAGTTGGCAAAACTAACCAGCACACTACCATTGTGGAAGCATCCAAAAATATATGCATATACAAATCTAGTAAAAGTTTAAATGAATTTGCCTGATAATGGTAGAGAAATACACAAACTAGACACAGGCTACCAAAGAAAATTTCAGCACCAATAATGAATTATCTTTAAAACATTTTTTTCTTTGTGGCCAGTGGGATTTCATAGACCTTCAAGCATCATGGGTTATTGTTTTTACTTGGTTACCTCCTAGATCTTGATGGCAAGACCCTATTGCTCAAGACATCACATACTTGAGTCATAAAACATAAAGCAATTAAGCTCATATTGACTTGGAAGCTTTGTCCATGGACTAGCTAGCTTTTATAGTGCTGAAAATTGCCATATACGATACTAGAGGAGAACAGTAATCATGAGTATTATTCATTGCAATTTCTTTTTTTGTTGGTTTTTTTTGTTTGTTTGTTTGTTTGTTTTGTTTTGTTTTCAAGACAGGGTTTCTCTGTATAGCCCTGGCTGTCCTGGAACTCACTTTGTAGACCAGGCTGGCCTTGAACTCAGAAATCTGCCTGCCTCTGCCTCCCAAGTGCTGGGATTAAAGGCATGTGCCACCATTGCCCGGCCTCATTGCAAATTCTTTGAGTTAACATAATGGCTGTCTTGTTAAGTTATACACATGGGTTCAGGGGTATATATGTTACAAGAGGGTGTTAGTTTAAATGTGAGTGGCTTCAATAGTGAATTCAAAACTCATATGTTTGAATACTTTTTCTACAGTTGTTTGGCGTTGTTTGGAAAGGATTAAAAGGTGTGGTCTTATTGAAGAACAGGTGTTACTTGGGTCAGACTTTGGGGTTTCAAAAGACTTGTTCCATTCCCACTGTGCTATTGTTCTGCCTCCTACTTGTGGGTCAAGCTATGAATTCTCAGCTGTTTCTGCTACTATGCCTTTACTCTGCCATCAGTGACTAACCATCTGAAACTCTAATCCTAACTAAATGCTTTGTTGTCTAAGTTCATTTTTGTGTTCTGTCACAGCAATAGAAAGATGACTAATATAAGGAGCTTACTGACTACTTTCTAATTAGATTTAATCCTCACTCCATGAATTGGAAGCCATACCTGGCACCATTAATGGGGCTAAGAACATGTAACCAGATACGTTAGAGGCTCTGGAGAACCTATTATTTTGCTAAGTGGGCATAATATTAAAATGATTCCTAATGATTAATTGCTATACCTATAGATCTTTGCATCTCTCATAAGAGAACTACCTCTTGCAATACCAGGCAGTTAACAGAGACCCACAATTGGCCTATGTGCTGTGAATCAGAGACGTCAAAATAATCAGTTCTAAGTGGGACATCTGTACTGAAGTTTCAGAGATTTGAAAGTTATCAACAACAAGAAGTGTTAGGTGACTACAAGGAAAGAATGTTTCTTGGACACACCTGGAGAACTACACATATGAACTCACAGTGATTCTGACAGCATGCACAAGACCTGTGCAAACTCAACCAGACAAATCCCAGCATGGAAGGGGCTAAATGGGCACAAAGTCCCACCCCTACCCAAGGAGCTATTGGTAAACGAGAGTTGCTAGGCTCAAAAAGTCGGGTTTTGTTTTTGTTTGTTTGTTTTGTTTTGTTTTGTTTTGTTTTGTTTTGTTTTAATGGTGTGACCCTGGTAGGATGACCATGCTCCAGGGCAGGCCCCACACCCAAGAGTATTTGGGTGACAGTAACTGGACTCAACGGGTTAAAAAAGAGGAGAAAAGGAATCAGTGAGAGCCCATGAAGCTGGGTAGATAGGAAGGAGAGGGTGGATTTGGCAGGAATTAGGGTGGGGGAAAATATGATCTAAATACATTGTATGGTATCTTCAAAAGAATAATAACGTGGTTAAAACAATAACAACAAAGATTCTAGATTTATACTGACAAATGGGTAGTTTTGTTTCGCCTTATCCACAACCCTTAAAATACACCTATTACCTTACTTCAAAATGAATCCAGTCATTTCTGAGTTCGAGGCCAGCCTGGTCTACAAAGTGAGCTCCAGGACAGCCAGAGCTATAAAGAGAAACCCTGTCTCAAAAAACCAAAAACAAAAAACAAAACAAAAAAAAAACCAAAAAACAAACAAACAAACAAAAAACCAAAATGAATCCAGTCTATCATTTCTATTGTAATTTTTCAGTTAACATCTCGGATAGCTTTCCATTACACTTATAGTAAAACCTAGTCTCCTGATTATATTGAGTGTGCACTGAGGCAGCTCATCTCTTCAATCTCATTCAAGCTTCTTCCCTGTTTTCACTTCTTTTCTCCTCAGGCCACCCGCTCATGCTCTTCCTTCTCCAGCACCACTGGTCTTTCCCAGCTCCCTAGCATCACTTGGGTATCAGTTGAAAAATCATTTCCCAGACACTTCCTAGAGTCCCCTCCCCATGATGCTCTAGGCTTGTACATCCTTTTGTGGCTCTAACTATAACTCAAATTGCATGCATCTAGCTCTTTGTCTTTACTAAGCACCAGAAGCACCCTTATGGATCAATATAAGTTCCATGCAGTGGTGACTATTAGTTCATCGATCACTGCGTGCCTGACACCCATGTTCTGTTCAGCTTAGGTAAATGCTTTGTGTTGTACTCTTTATACACTTCAGTGAATGTCCTAGACTTATTTTTCCACTCTGCCTTTGCTTTAGCTGAACACCCTTAACCCTCACTCCATTCCACAGAGAAACATTTTTCAGGTTCTTTGTGATCTTATTGCCTTGATTTGTAACAAAAATTGCTGCTTTGCAAAGGATTTAGAAGAACGGATTACTAGAAAAGTGTAAGCAACTTCTAAGATGTTTCTATTATATTCTCAGATCTGTGTATTTACTTAAAAGCTGTAACTTTCTGGTCTGAACTCCTTGGTCTCGGCTTTCTCCATCTGTTTCTCATGGTTGAACACCAACACATCTCTATCAGATCCTTGAAGGAAAGGACTGTAGATGTTGGTTTACACGTTTATGCATTTACTTGGTCCTGTATTTCAAGGTGTGGATAGCTACAGATAAATAAATGTGAAATGCCTGATTCTGTAGAAACATCTTTGTACAATGAAACACCTTATACAGACAAATCACTAATGTGCCTGAGACCCTAGGTTCTATATCAGCAATGCAAACAGTAGCAACAAAACAGAAAGCAGTCAGGCTTGGCTTGGAACCTCTGCCACTTAATATCTAAGGTTCCATTCCTTGATTTATATGAAAGAACAATAGCTACTGTAATTGATGTGAAAGAAAGAGCACTGCTAATGCATTCAGCGGGTCTCTACATGCCAGGTGCTACATGAGGCTCTGAGGATTCAGCAGGGAAACAGATGAAAACTCCTGTCTTCATGGGGATTACATTCTAGGGAAGGCAGAGAAGAAATGAAATGGGGCATACACACTCTATTAGATGGTGCCACATGATAAGGACAATTTCCAGGGAGGGAGAGGCATGTAGGTATGTGGGAGGAGAGGCTACGTTTGGGGCAGGGTATTGTGAAGGTGGTAATTGAAAAAAGCAAGGGAGGGATGGGTACAAATTAAGGATATTTGAGAAAGGAACATTCCAGCCGAGCCAACTGTAACTGTCAAACTCTTATCAGAAATGTGTCCATCTTTAGACATAAAGCATGGTCTCCAAAATTATCAGTCAACCAAATCTAAAGGTATCAAGTAGTAATCTTTGAGGCTTGTTCTTAGGAACTTGTTTCAACCAGTTCTCTAGCTGGCCTACAGTAAGAGCCACTGTTCTGACAAGAATACCACTTTGGAAGCAGGTGTCCCTGGCACCATGTCACTCCTTGTAGCTGTCCTATCTCCATTCCACAGTTCACCAAAAGTGAACCACCTGGGCCTTATCAAACCACAGATTATCGGGGTCCCAGAGTTTCTGATTCAGTGTTTCATGTGGGGGACATCCTGAGAGTTTTTGTTTTTATGTGTTCTTAAGTGGTGCTGATACATGTCTGGGGGTCACTCTGAGGGTCCCTACAGATGATTGCTTGTGGCTGTATGCAGGTGCCAGGGTGATCTAGAGGGCTGTAGCAGGTGTGGTGCGGCAGGAGGAGCCTTGGCTTTACTGTATGTATCCTGTGGAAAACATATTTTTCCCCCTTTTAAAAAGAGGCCATGTTGAAAAGGCTGCAGAGATTAGGGAAGCAAAGTGATGGCTGTATCCATGAGAAGCTGGTACTTGAGACTGAGTGAGGACAAGAGAGGAAGCAATGAATTCAACACTGGAGCCGACAGGATTTGCTGATGAGTTAAATGTGGGGTATGAAGAGTGATTATTTCACGATGGCTTCAAGAATGCTCAGTAAACGCTGCATTAGGGAAAAAAAAAAAAAAGATACCGTAATCACTCAAACCTTGGAAAGCAGGGGAGGAAACCTATTGGATGTATGTGGCCTGGATCTTACGTGCTGAGCCACGCCCTTAATCTTTTGCAAGAAATAGAAAAGGTTTTCAGAAGGGGAAACAGAAAGCTGAACCCTGGCACTTACTGCTGCTTCTCCTCTCCCTCCATGGCCCCCTCCAGCCTGCCACGTGGCAGCTAGGAGTGTCAAGAGAGAACACTGACCTATTCTTGCTAGAAAGGGGCTCCAGAGCGCTGCCACTGTGACTCCAGTGTTGCTAGGCGACTGAGAGCTCAGGAAGAAAAACACAAGCGGCTGGGGACTGTGCGCAAGCGCAGTAAGGGTGCTCTGTTGGGCTTTCGCAGCTGGGAGTGGCTTGCTTCAATCCGGGAGGGAAAGAGTCCCTTGTTTTTTAACTACAGCCTTAGGTTGGACAGTGAGTTTGAAGTTGTAGATCCCTAAACCTAGTGGGGAGTCAGCCCTGTTGGGTTTGAGGAGTGAGCAAGGAAGGCTTCCAGGTCTCCCCCGCTGCCTGTGGAAACCTGTTTTCCATGAGCACTTCAGAGCTGTGCAAGTCCCGATTCTCGTGGGGAAGCTTGGCTATCACATTTTGACAGAATCTCAAGCTTTAAAATAGAACAAAAGAACGCTGCTCTGCAAATGAGTCTACCTGTAGTTTGTCTGAGCGAGGGTTCAGGAGACTGCAGGTTTAGGCAGACTCCCAGCTTGCATGGCTGCACTTTTCCAAAAGCCCAAGCTCCAGGGAAAAGACCTGGACGATCATCTAGCACCTTGAGCCTGGAAATTTTTACTCCATTTTCCAGTTTCCACTACCAGAGCCAAATGCCCTTGGCACGTGTGATAACTAAACCGTTTTTCTGTATAGGAAAGGAAATGGGATTAGAGATGTTTCTGTTGAACTGAACTCTGCTGTGTATGAGGAATGTGCATAAGCATGGTAAGCCAAAGTCATTTTGTAAATTTATATTCGCGTGGGACAGATGTGGTGTACTGAAGGCTGGCCTTTGTACTCAGGTCCTAAAGTCCTGTTAGGGAGAAGAGATTGTGGATAAATTTGACATCCAGCAACCTACTTACTTGAGTGTGGAATGTATGTGTCTCTGGATAGGGAGTTATGGGTCACCAAATATGAGGGAAATGGCTTGGAGAACCAGAAAGCTAGGAAGGGAGGGGACGGCATGCATGTTTGCTGAGCCAAGCATTCATTGGACCCACTATCCACAGGGAGAAACGTAGTTGAATCCTAACCATCAAACTGAGTATGCACATAGGCCCTGGGAGCAGCTGGTGTTTGCCTTGTGGATTCACCTCTCGCTAGCTTGTACATAAGGGAGACATTTAGTATCTCAGAGCCCAAAGTTCTTCATTCACAAAATCTGAAAACGCCTAGGGAACTGGCTGGTTTTGTGGTTAACTGTACACAAGCTAGAGCCATTAGACAGGAAGGAGCTTCAGTTGACATGCTTCCATGAGATCTAGCTATAAGGCATTTTCTCAGTTAGTGATCAGTGGGGGAGGGAACAGCCCATTATGGGTGGTGCCATTCCTGGGCTGGTGGTCCTGGGTTCTGTAGGAAAGAAGACTAAATAAGCCTTGTGAAACAAGCCAGTAAACAGCACCCTTTATGGCCTCTGCATCAGCTCCTACTTCCAGGTTCCTGCCCTGCTTGAGTTCTTGTCCTGACTTCCTTTGGTGATAAACAGTGATGTGGACGTGTAAACCAAATAAACCCTTTCCCCACCAACTTGCTTTATGGTTATGGTGTATTGTGTGATAAGACCACAACTGAGAGATCCAGAGTTACTGTCAAGTATAGATGGTTTAATAGATACAGTGTTCTAAGAGCAGTGGCTTACTGCTTTATTTTATGACCTTCATGCCACATGCCAATGAAACTTTTCAGTCATAAAGAAGAATGAGGTTGTGGCTGAAGAGATGGCTCAGAGGTTAAGGGCACTGGTTGCTCTTCCAGAAGTCCTAAGTTCAATTCCCAGCAACCACATGGTGGCTCACGACCATCTGTGAAGGGATCTGATGCCCTGTTCTGGTGTGTCTGAGGACAGCTGCAGTGTACTCATATACCTAAAATAAATGAATAATTCTTTTTTAAAAAGTTCTTTTAAAAAATGAATGAGTGAGGTTATGTTGTTTGAAAGAAAAATGGATGCAAGTAAAGAGAATCACTTACTATAAGCTAGTCTCCGATAAAAATTATATATATATACACACACACATCACACACAGATATATATATATATATATATATATATATATATATATATATATATCAAAAGTAGAATAGTCTAGAGATCAACAGCGTGGGGATGAGGAAAATGGAGGGTGGGGAGGCCCAGGGGAGTATGCTCACTATGCAATATAAACCAGAACAAATTGTGGGTGGGGTGGGTGGGTGGGGTGGGGAGGCCCAGGGGAGTATGCTCACTATGCAATATAGACCAGAACAAATTGTGGGTGGGTAGGTGGGTGAGTGCCATCTTACATTCATGAAGGGACCAGAGAAGCACATCATGTATATTCCTCTCCCATACCCTCCTGCCTTCTTGCCTGGACACAGGGTCTTTCATTGAGTAAGAAGAAACTTACTGATTTGGAGTTGGCTAGCCAGAAGGCTCACAGGATCTGCTAGTCTCCACCTTTCAGTACTAAAGAGGTTAAAGGCATGTATAGTCATGTCTGATTTTTTTATGTGGGGGCTAGCAATTTGAACTCAAATTTCATTTACATAAGAAGCATCCTTGCCCACTGAGGCATCTCCCTCAGGCCCACTGTATGAAAAACAAATAAATACACCATGCCTACCACAAGGTTGTCATAGTCTTGGGTATCTAAACCTTTCAGATAGGAAAACTTTGACTACAAAATAGTATTGTATAATCAATTGACAGTTATGGGTATTGCATTTAGTGTTGATAATAATATAATATTCCAGTTACCCTTGGTGTGTTCTCTATAGGGCATTGCATATTATAGATTTGATAATTACTGACTTTTTATACAGAAAAAGCACTGAGTAGCTGTTACTGGTTTTTCCTTATAATGATTTGGAGAGAAACATCAATCTCGGTTATAAATACAGAAGTAGCCAGATTGCCATCCTTACAATCTTTTTATATGCAAATCAATTTTCTGGAAATCAATGACCATTAGCCTAAATGACAGATGTCTCATTCAGGATAGGAGATTCTTTTCAACAACAAACCATCCAAATCCATCTATTCACCAGCAGTGTCAAGTTAAAGACACCAGAACTAACAGCATATGCGTGGGACCACAGGAAGGAGGAAACTCCTCATCCACAATTTTAGAGATGCAGAAAACTATTGATAATTTTTAAACCACAGCAAAGGGCTAAAAATTTTCAATGATGCTATATCACATCCTTATATTAAACCTGCAGCTGAAGGAGACACACTTCCTTTTCTCCATCAGTGTGCTTGTGATAGAGGAGAGGGTCTCAAACACACGACTCAAACAATTGCCAGTCTAGATTCTATTTTTTAAAGTCTAGGTAACTTATTTGCCTTATACACATGTGGTATAGAACTTGACCGAGAAGATGGCGATACTCATCAAGAGCTAGCTGTCAATATTCTTCTTATATTTATGGATTAGTGAGATAGATTTTTTTTGAGTATATGCACCACCTGGTGTTTACTAAAGTAAACTTGGACTATAAGAGTTTTATGACTAAAACATACTAATTTTAAAGCAATGGAAATAAATGATATGTTGGCTTATCTTTGAGAATAGACTAACTCAAACGAGTCACAGGTAGGAAAGTATCCCTGAGGCTTCCTCTGGATCAGGTTCAAACTTATATGAGATGTACTGGCTAGTTTTGTGTCAACTTGACACAGCTGCAGTTATCACAGAAAAAGGAGCTTCAGTTGAGGAAATGCCTCCATGAGATCCAACTGTAAGGCATTTTCTCAATTAGTGATCAAGGGGGAAAGGCCCCTTGTGGGTGGGACCATCTCTGGGCTGGTAGTCTTGGGTTCTATAAGAGAGCAGGCTGAGCAAGCCAGGGGAAGCAAGCAAGCCAGTAAAGAACATTCCTCCATGGCTTCTGCTTCAGCTCCTGCTTTCTGACCTGCTTGAGTTCCAGTCCTGACATCCTTTCCACAGCAATGTGGAAGAGTAAGCTGAATAAACCCTTTCCTCCCCAACTTGCTTCTTGGTCATGATGTTTGTGCAGGAATAGAAACCCTGACTAAGACATGAGATATGAGATATTGCCTGCCTGCCTGCCTGCCTTTCTTCCTTCCTTCCTTCCTTCCTTCCTTCCTTCCTTCCTTCCTTCCTTCCTTCCTTCTTTCCTTCCTTCTTCCTTTCTTCCTTCCTTCCTTCTTCCTTCTTTCCTTTCATCTTTCCACCTCCTCTCTCCCTCCCTCCTTCCCTCCCTCCCTCCACCCCTCCCTTCCTCTCTCTCCCTCTCTGGGTTTTTGAGACAGGGTTTCTCTGTCTAGCACTAGCTGTCCTGGAATTCACTCTTTTTGGCCAGGCTGACCCTGAACTCAGAGATTTGTCTGCCTGTACCTCCCAAGTGCTGGGATTTAAGGTGTGTACCATCACTGGCTGGCCAAGATGTTACATTTCTTAAAAGCTGAACTTCCTGGGTAAATTAGATCAGTTCTTGCACAATGGTCTTCTGTGTATACATGTGATAGGCATGTAGGTAAATAAAGAATAAAATCTTTTATGAATTTCCCAGAAATGGAACTACCATCCATGGGTCACTGAGGAAATAATTGCTAGTTTGGAAATTCATCATATTGAGGAGAGAAACTTGCATTTATAAACTTGGATGGTTCTAGATACTTCTATGATTCCATGACTCAAAATCCATATAAAAATAATACTAACTACAATTACTTATACACAATCCATAAATAACCCAAAGACAAAGGAAAAACTGGTCTCTGATGGACAGAACTGTGAAAGGCCATTGGGTGGCATGGGTAAGTAGAGTGCTGTTGTACAGATTGCCTGAAAGAATGACTATATCTGACCTCTTTGAGGGAGGGATTTTGTAAATGAATCCTACTATAAATTTTATCATCCTCAAAAAGGCTGGGGTTCACTGAAGTTTTGAAGGTATTTTACATCTTCTAGTTTCTTTTTAAGGCTTTTTTAAAACAAACAAACAAATAAACAAACAGTTATTCCTGTAGAATCCCCAAGGTCTAATCATCTTCCACACAGTGGTTAGACCTTATTGTCTAATTACTGAGCAATTTCTGTATTCTGACCTATTATTTCTGGACTGAATAGATAAACATTTATTTATTTATCTGAGCCGCAAGGGCCTAGAAATGAAGTCTCTGTGTAATGGCTATTCCTGGTTTTCAATTTGACTATATATGGAATGAATTACAATCTAGAATTGGAGGGCTCAACTGTGATCCTGATCTTGAGGATGGAAGACACAAGTGTCTGACCTGGATCTTGGGATATAGATCTTGAGGCATAGTGGCCATGAAAAGCTTAGACCCAGTCAAGATAGTACACACCTTTAATCCCAGTAGACTAAGGTAGGGAGATCTCTTTCAAGGTCAGCCTGGGACAAAGCAAGTCCCAGATCCAGGCAAGGTGGCACATACCTTTAATCTCGGCCACACCTTCTGCTGGAGACCTACATCAGGACATTGGAGAAGGAAGACTCACTCTTCTTCACCCGTTTGCATTTACTCGCCACGCATCTGTTGGAACCTAATTTTATAGACTTGATCAGATGAATCAACTAGCCTAGTGGGACTGAGCAACTACTAGATTCTTGGGCTTCCCAGACACAGCTGACCATTGTTGGGATAGTTGGACTATAGACTGTAAGTCATCACAATCAATTCCCTCAGTATAGAGAGACATTCCCTAAATTCCGTGATCCTAGAGAACCCTGACTAATACACTCTATAATAACAAAACCTTGAATGAGATTGACATAGAAAATCCTTTCTTTTGCAAATACTTATTTTTTCATTTTATTTACTTTGTAGGAAACTATGTTAGCCTATTAAATCTATACTACTTCTAAATTTTCAGTGTTTTTTGTAGTCACACATAAAAACCATTATGGTATTCCTTAGAGAGTCTCCACATTTTAAACATGATAACTAAACGTTCTTTTAAGCTGAACACTTAAGTCTTTGACACCTGCCCATAAATTTTACTTAGATCCCTGTCTTTGATGGTGCAACTCGCCATCTCTGTAATTTCCAGGGGAGGAGTACGATTATTATTTTTTTTTTTTGAGATTAGACCCATGTTGAAATCCTTGTTTTGTGTGTTTGAAGAACCTGTTTAAATTCTTCCAGCCTTCAACTTTGAATATTTTGGTTGTTAATTAAAAAAAAATTATCTGAACTCAGTGGTTCATTCCTTTAATCCAAACATCAGGAGGTCAAGGCAGAAGATTCAAGGACAGGCTGAGCTGTCTGGTGGCATCTTCAAGGCCAGCCTGAGCTAAGTGCACCTTCTCTCAAAAAATCAAGGACTGAGGTTAGAGTGCTCATTCAGCAACCAAAAAATAACCTTAAAATGAAATATATTAATAGACTATTTAGGATTAGTTGGTGGGCAATGCTCTTATAACCACTAGAACAAGAAAGGACCATACACTGGCCGTGAGTCTTCTGCCTGAAATGCAGGGTTCAGAACATTAGCTAGAAGACTCGGAAGCTAAGCTCACGGGGACTACAGAGCTTCAGGCTAGCCTGTGCTATACAGACAACAGATCATCCTCTGCCTCTCTCACACACACCATGGAACAAGCTTGGGTAGGTGCAAAACCACCCACTCAAAATGTTATAAAAATTATTTTTAAAAACGTACACCCCCAAACCCAAATAAGCATGCAGTAAGTATTTCTTTCTGTCACCCTCACTCCCCTCACCTGGTCTAAAGGTGGAGGTGGCCAGCTAGAAAGTGAAGCTGCAGTCATTTGCTTTGTGCCAACTTTCTTCCTTTCAGACTTCATGGCCTCTCACTTACACTTGCTACCTCTTGCTCTAAATCCTGTGAATAACAATGGGACATGATATCCCCAGCAAGGCCTTTCTCATGTATACTAGATTGGAATGATTAGGAGCACTGTGTTGTGAGATTCAGTTTTAAATCAGTTTAGTCATAGAGTTAGAAAGTTAAAATCAAATTGTGTGATGAATGAATGGTGAGTGAGGTCTGAGGCCTGAAGGCCTTGACAATGGAGATTGTTAGCTATTTGGTAATGGCTGCAAAGGGTTAATTAAGTGTGCTGCATCCACTGTGGAAAGCCTGAGTTCACAGTGTGCTCTGATGAATATACAGGTGCTGAGGTCAGCTGAAAAGAAGCAATGATAATTCAAGAATAAGTATGTAATCGCAAAGGCTATAACTTCAGTTTGTGAATTTGTCATGCCACAGTTTGACACTTGGCCACTGAGCTGATGAACAGTAGTGACTATTTTGATATGGGTGGATCGATACTTTTCTTCTGTAACACAAGTAAAGTTGAGAGATAACAAGATTCCCTTAAAGGAAAAAAAAAAAAAAAAGAGACTAAAAGTATGAGCATGCCTAAAGAATTACAATTGAGAGCTTCAAGAAGACAGGGAGCTGCTTGATTGACAGCATAGTTTACCTCTGATGCCTCCTATGCCAATGCCATTCTTTGGAAACTCCTACTGCAAATTAAGCTTCCACCAGTCTTTTAAACTATTAGTCTATCCCATCCTTCTTCTTTATATAATTGTGTGTTTCGGGTTGACATTAATCACTGCAGCCTTTATTTGTCTCTCCAGATTTTGGAAACTCGGCTACAGGTTGAATCCTGTTATAATAGGCCTGAGGTGAACTACGTAACCGATTTAAGTTTCCCTTTTAGTTGCTTTCTCTTCCAACTGATGAGGATTGAATAATTGGCTATAAACTCAGGAAAAGAAATCTTAGGAGCTTTTCTTATATTTTAAGAGAAGAAGAGCTGGGCATGGTGGCTCATGCCTTTGATTCCAGCACTCAGGAGGCAGAGGCAGGCTGATCTCTGAGTTTGAGACCAGCCTGGGCTACAGAGTGAATTCTAGGACAGCCAGAGCTGTTACACAGAGAAATTCTGTCAGGAAACCAATGCCAAAACCCAAAATCCAAAGACCACTGAAGAAGAAGAAAAAGAAGAGGAGGAGGAGTTGTGATATTTCTATGCTTTTCCTTTTTTGTTACCCAAAGAATAGCTTTGGGGAGTGTCATGGATGATCATCGCTCCTGTGTTAGCAATGGTCAAGTGGGTCTGCAGGGAAGCTTCAGTCAGCAGCCAGAGTAAAGGAGAGTATGTGCTTCCCTGATGGACATGCTAATTCAGACCACTCTTTTTGTTTGTTCTTCCTGAGACCACTGGAAAACCTGACCCCTCTGAGCCTCTGGCTTTACTGTCCACAGGGGTATCATCATTTAACCTGACCGTTGGGTAAAGTTTAGGAAATAGTTCCATGGGAAAGAGCTTTGTGAAACTGCTACAAAAATTCCTTTCCTGTGGGGGGTATGTAAGTAACCCTCCTCTCTTCAAGGTCCCAAGGACAGACAAATCAAGGCATGATTCCAACACATTTCCCCCTGATGGGAACAATAAGTTCATTAGATTTACAGGATAGTGGGTGAGAGTTACAGGCTGGAGCAGCCACAGGAAGGTCTGCACTCAGCATGGACAATGAGTCCCACAATGCCTCATAGAAGTAACCATCCTCTCTAGTCCTTCCCAGCCTATGTGCTCTGGTCCCTGCTCCAGACAATGAGCAATTAAGGCAGAATTGCATATGAAACTGGTCCAGAGGAGTGACTGAACACTCCTGCCAAGATCCATGACTCTCCCCACTCCTTCTATGACAGAATGTTGACCTTCAGCAAGGAATGCTGGGATGATCCTTTGTGAGCAGACCCAGCTGCACTCCTGAAGGTGGCCACAGTTTGGCTGGGAAGATAATGCTGCAGAACAGACACTGGCTTTGTTTAAGAACATATATCATTTATTCAGTCTAATGTAGGTTGTTCTAGTGTCCTAACGTCATCCTCCTGGCAGGAGTTTCAGAATGAGTGCTCCCCAAGTTTGTGTCCATTGATGTGTACTTTGATGGGCAGTTGCCCTGCAAAACTAGTATTTCCTTATTGTTTATACTTTAGGTTCTATTTGCTCACTGAGCTTGTGACTAATGTTCATTTAAAGTAGATATCACTTCTGCAAGAATCTTAGGCTGAGGACAGTCTAATCTACTTCAGACTCATATTTATCTCTTTAAACATGAGCCTGAGTCATATAAAAGATGGACCCAAATAATTCATTTTAGATTTTTGTTTTAGTTTCAATATGGGTTTCATTAGTTTGGATGAGAACAGAATAGAAATATATAATGATTCTAAGTATATTACTTTCCTAATGAATGCTTGAGGTTTTTGGAATACATGAAGGGCATATAATTTCATTTTAGGCACGATTTACAGCTGTCACACAAACTTTTTTCTATCACTTTTGTTCATATGTGGTAATTTGAAATTTGTGTTACAATCCATGATTACTGCTCTCCATACTTTTTATGTTCTCATTCTCTGAAGAAATCTATGCTTATTTTGCTTAAATGAGGTACAGACAGAACTGAAACCTTGTTCTGTATTTTTAATATTCTCCATTGCTTCTCATTGAGCATAGCAGTTACACACTGGGTCCTTTAAACAATGTCTTTTAGGCATTGTCTTATCTGCCAGTTGATCCTGACTACAGACCTTTCCTCATAGGGTTTTCTTGAAGCTCAGGCATGGTGGCCTTGGTGTGCTAACTGGTAAATAGTAAGCACCACCAGATGCTGTTTTCAAAAATGTTTGAAAGCCTACAGGGTCTCTTTATCCCTGAGGGGCCCAGCTCCAGGAATAGTACTGGTCTCAGTGGTTAGTTCCTATGTAAATGAAGTTTTACACAATACTCTCCTTTTCTACTAGACCACTGGTATCTCCCTCTTTCTGGAATTTTTCTCAAGGAGTTATAGTTACTAGATATGCTAAGGTCTTTGGTGATAGGCAAAAATTTGTTTTTTCTTTTCCCACAGGCTGTATCTATTTTCTTGGCTGCTGTTCAGCCTCTTTTGTCTTGAACTTCCCAGAAAGGCCCACACATCTCCAGATCAGATCCTTTGCTCCAGATGATGTGTTCTTTTCCCATAAACAGCACTCATTCGAGTTTTACACTGCCGGTCTGATTAAACCTATTTTGAATACTTTCAATATAAGTTGAGAAGAGAAACTCGTTTTAGCCTTAGTTGTATTGGAAAGAAACTGGGGCTTCTTTTTCTAGCACCCCTCTCACCACCTATACTTTTACTTGTTTAAGGTCTCATGTGGTCTTCATACTCCTGCCTCGACCTCCCACGCTCTGGGATTATAGGTCTATACCATCACACCAAATTTGATGCTGTGCTAGAGATTTAACTAAAGCTGTGAGCTATGCCCCCAACCCCTGGCTACTTTATCTATTGGAAACAAACTTGCTAATAAATTTGACAGCATTAGACTCTGACAGGGAGAGTACTAGAGAGTACTACCAGCTCAGAGGCAGCACACACCCTTACCCTGTTCTTTCTAAAGGGATTGTCAGGACCCTACTAAGATGGTGATCTTAGTTCTGTTTACTGGTGTCATCAGGGAGCCAAATTCAAGCAGCTAGAGATCTGGATGGAGAGAGCAGGTCACAGAAGAGAAGTTCACTCATTCCTCTCCTAACTCAGAGTCTGTCATCACTTCATCTGAATCTCTATAGCCCAGCTAAGGAAATCATAGCTTTGTTTGCTATTTGACTATAATTTCTAGTTTATACAATTCTTTGGCAAAGAATTCTAGAAGACAGAATTTACATGTAAAAACAAATCCCTAGTACTGTTCTCCACTCAGGCTAACCTATTTTATGAGAGCTATGAATCTTTTTCCTAAACTTGTCACAATGTGAACAGAAAAGTCCTGATTCTGATAGTCTGTGCTCTCCTGTTGGTGAATGAAAGATTTCTACTGTGGAGTTATGAGACAGCCAAATACATGCCTTGTAGGCACTGGGCAGATGAGATTGGCTCCGTTTACAGCCACAGGCACTAGTAGTGGTGTGGATGAGGGCACTACTTGGGGGGTGGTGCATGAGAGCTGGATGAACAACCAGAGGCTGTGCAAAGCAGGGTGGGTATTAAGAGAGTGAGGTGACTTCAGGTTTCTAATACAGGATCTGGTTAGCTTGTTCCAGTGACTCTCAAGGCTAACAAGGAGCCAAAGCCAGCTATATAGTGAGAAGCAAGCAGCACAACCAGGCCTTTGATAAGGAGGACTGTTTGGTTTAGGGGACCTTTTCTCCTCCACGAACAGATTTAGAGGGAAGAAAACTTTAGGCCTTTGAGGCCTTCCTGATTTCCCCAGATAGCAAAGCAATGCATTAATTTAAGATTCATGCCACATGGATGGCAGTCTATAGCATCATCTATTTGTTATTGCCTTAGAGTTTTACTTGAGATGTGCCTGTCAATATTTTATTTTCTAAACTGTGGGCTACTCAGGTATAGACAATATTTAAATTCTCTACTTTAATATAATCACCTTTCTGATTTTTAAAGACATAATTAGCAACAAAATGATCCATTTTAACACATTTTCAAGAGATGTTTCAAAATGTGAATATGAATAGCATTTCCTATACTGAAGTTTTGTCACTATAAAAAGTAGTTACATTGTTAGTTCTAAAGGGTGTGTGAGGCAGTATTTAACCTACATTTATAGACTCTGCATGCTTGGATGGCAGTGATGCTCATGAGCACCCATACTAGTTTAAATCCTATGATGTGCTGTGGATTGCCAGCTCAGAACAGATAATGTTGCCAAGGTTTGCTTTGCTGGCATCTGAGAATAGCAAAAATTTCCAACACTCTGCTTTTAAACTACTGGCCAAACAATAAAAGGATGGAATGTTGACATTCCTTCTTTAGTCAGAGTAAGCTACAGCCTGAATAGAGTATGCTGATACCTCAAATGTGTTGTGCACACTGAATACTGTAAGCCCTAATGGGGCCTCTGAAGAGACTCCTTACTGTTGCTAAATTCAAACAAATTGGTTTGGGGGAAGACCAGTAAGAAAGAGGTCATAAACAAATCAGAGCATTTATTGTATGACCTCTCTGCCTCCTAAATCATCTAATTCTATATCTTTTATTTATTTCAACTTCTATTCATTTGATTGTGTTTTCTGTTTAGTGATATATTTGTTAAGTGGTATAATATCATAAAGCCAAATCTCTTTCTGTTAACATTAACACAGACAATGAATGAAAGTTTCAACATTTTAATTTACTTTCTTTTTTTCCTTTAGAATAATCGATTATGTTCTTAAGATGAGAGATCATGTCTAATTTATAATCCTATCTAGATTTATCCCACTAAAATGTTGTTATGGACAAATGAGATGGCTCAGCACATAAGGGTGCTTGTTATTAAGCCTGGCAACCCCAGTTTCAAGCCCAGGATCGATATGGTAGAAGAAAGCCACAAAGTTGTTCTTTGACCTCTCTACATGTGTTCTCTCTCTCTCTCTCTCTCTCTCTCTCTCTCTCTCGCTCCCTCTCCCTCTCTCTCTCGCTCCCTCTCTCTCACACACATACTCACTTCAAATGTTAAAAATGAAAACTTCCAAAAAAAAAGTCTTAACAATGAAAGAAATGACCAATTTCAACCCAACATGAAAACTTAAAACCAATTTACTTAATTTAAATGAATTTAAGTAAAATGATTCAAAAGGTTTCGTAAGGAAACATCTAGAGTAAACGCAGCTTTGAAGGATTATGTGCTAATTAGGTTTATATTCTGGTAGGATTACTTTTTTAAAATTCTAGTGAAATTATTACTTTCAAATTAGGCAGCAGGATTTAGTGAACAGTTTACAATAAGTTATTTTTCTATTATAAAGAAATACATGAACTATCCCTGCTGGACCACCATTCTCCCTACACCTTTCTGCCCACCTTCATCAGATCCTGAACCATAGAGGTTAGCTTCCCTTCCACAACCCATCTTCCCTGCTTGTTGAGTCTTCTAGGGCACCACAAGCTGCCCTAAGCAGCCTGCTATCCCCACTGGATAACATTCCCCCTCAATGTCACCACTGGACTTCATCAGATGTGGAGTTCCTGAACCATACAGACCTCCTAATCTGGAAGCATACAGCTCAAGGATTATGCATCAGAGGCCTGCCATTCCAGGACCATCAAGGTTAACCCCCTTCCTAATACTACTACTACAGGACCATTCAGGAGCCAAAGCCATGAAGATGGCCTAAGGCCCTTTGAAAGATGCAGTCAACTAAATTGAGGGCAATATGACACTTTCAGAGCACAGCTACTTTACCCTGGATAACCACACAACCAAAGCGCGTGTGCGCGCGCGCGCGCGCGCACGCGCGCACACACACACACACACACCTTAAATCCATTCTTATAAAGATGATAGAGTCCCTTAAAGAAGAAATAAATATATCTATTAAAGAAATATAGGAAAATACATTCAAACAGGTAGAGGTATTTAAAAGAGGACCAAATAAACCCCTAAAGGGACCTGGGTTATCTTGCAGCCTCTAAAACCACAGATGTCAACTTAGACCAGTATACCCAGCAAAACCCATTCAGCTCCTTGAGTACTTTCTCTAGCTCCTTCATTGGGGACCCCTATGCTCTGTCCAATGGATGACTGTGAGCATCCACTTCTGTATTTGCCAGGCACTGGCAAAGCCACTCAGAAGACAGCTTTATCAGGCTCCTGTCAGCATCTTGTTGGCATCTGCAATAGTGTCTGCGTTTGGTGGTTGTTTATGGGATGGATCCCTAGGTGGGGCAGTCTCTGGATGGTCATTCCTTCAGTCTCTGCTCTGAACTTTGTCTCTGTAACTCCTTCCATGGGTATTTTGGGGAACCTATAACTGTAAAACAAGCATTGCTAAAACTTAAATTGCACATTGAACCCCACACATTAATAGTGGGAGACTTCAACTCTCCACTCCCACCAAATGACGTGTCACTAGTCAAAAACTAAACAGAGAAGCAATAAAACTAATAGACATTATGAATCAAATGTAGCTAACATACATCTATAGAGTATTTCACCCTAACACAAAAGAATCTACCTTCTTCTCAGCACCTCAGGGGTCTTGTATCTTATTAGACAACCATGGATTAAAGTTGGACCTCAACAACAACAAATTAAAAGGTCAATTCAAGTAAATGCCAAGGTAATTTTTGACTGGTGACCAAGTGAAATGGGGGGAAAAAGCATCCTTAAGATCTAGGACAGAGAAATTGGAGGCCTCTGAGGCATGGTGGAGAGGATAGGGGTGGGATACTGTCTTAGGGTTTTACTGCTGTGAACAGACACCATGATCAAAGCAAATCTTATAAAAACATTTAATTGGGGCTAGCTTACAGATTCAGAGGTTCAGTCCATTATCATCAAGGTTGGAGCATGGCAGCATCTAGGCTGTCATGGCGCAGGCAGAGCTGAGAGTTCTATGTCTTCATCCAAAAGCTGCTAGTGGAAGACTGACTTCCAGGCAACTAGGGTGAGGATCTTATGCCCACACCCACAGTGACACACCTACTCCAACCAGGCCACACCTCCAAATGGTGCCACTCCCTGGTCCAAGAATATACAAACCACCACAGATACTATGGGATGAAGAGGAACCACTACTGAGTTGGGGAGGCTGAGATCCTGAACCGATTGGAAAATTTCACCTCAGGTATGGGAATGTTGAAGGGGGAAGAAGTGGGATGCAGATGACTTTTTCTTAAGAGTTTGTCACAGGCTTTGAAGAGAAAGTGGGTATGGAGCCTGGGTGATACATTTGGTAAGGTTTTATAGTTGAATGATGTGAGATGGATGTGGTGTCTAACTATAGAATGTTTTTGGGTGTTCCATACGCATGGATCCACCTGGGCAGTTGGTAAAGGAAGAGGTGAGTCAGATTGTGTGATTTTTGAAGAGGAGGATGGGAATGGCTGGTACATCTGAGGTCAAGCCTATGGGGAGAGTAAAGGAAATAGAGGCTCTGAGGTCCCTTTTCAGCAAGGGAACTAGCAAGTGGTGGAGTTTGGTGAGTGTGGTAAAGTGTGCTGACATTAGGGGAAGGATAAGGAGAGGTGTGTCCCTAAAACTCTGTCAGGACCCAAAAAGTGTCCTCAATATCCAGAGAAAGATGGATTGCTCTGATACTGTGATGGCTACCTGAGGATTACTGTTGGAGATGGTAGTGGTTAGGCCAAGGGAGTTCAAGCTCCCTCAGCCACCCATGGCCAGACATGGAAGGGCTTGATGTTCCCATGTCATGAAGGACATAGGGGTGGTCAATGCCCCAATATACCTCCTGATGGCATCTTGGATGAGGTGGCTTACACAGGCTTGGACAGATTCAGGTCCAGTGATCCTTTTTCCAGATTTGAAATAAGGAACCAGAGGTTCTCAGGCTTTGGCAGTCCAAGGAACATGGACAGCTTCTGTGACCAGTCAAAAGGCCTTTGTTAGCATCAGGTATTTTTGTTTGGGGGCTTTTTTCATCTCTCTCATGGTATACCATAAAGACCACAGCTAGGAGCTCTGCCTGTGGCCTTTCTCTAGAAATTTAAGGGTTCCTTTCTCCAGACATTTAATTTTGGCCCTAATATTATGGAAACTCTGGGAGAATAGGTCAAAAGGACTTGTTTCCCATCTGGAGTCTTGGGATCCAGAGGGCCTTTGTAAGGTAATCTAGAGATTGAGGCAGGTTTTCATGTTTTTCTTGGATGACTTCTTGGATATTTTTAAGGACAGTTAACTACTTTTAGGACAGCCTTACAGAGGCTGGCCAGGAGGTAAGTTATAAATCGGTCTCTAGTGAAAATGCCCCAAGAATTGTAGCCTCACTCAGGGTCCTAGTTAGAGACTGCCTCAGCCCAAAATGGGTAGATGGCATTAATTTGGTGGATCTTATCTGCCTGTGGGCCAGTCAGTGGGAAGTAAAGGTGGCACCGTGGCAGAGCAGGAGTAAGTAGTAGTAGTAGGAGAAGTAGGAGGAGGCTGCTGGTAGGCTGAAAGTAGGCATCAGCGAGGGTTGATGGGAAATCTATCACTGAGAAGAGAGAGGAGAACCAGAAAAAGAAACCAGGAGAGGGGGTTGTCAGGGGAGGCTTATTAGCTTGATTAAAAGTAGTGGAGGAATGATTTTGTTCAGACTTCATGGCTAGAAAAAACTGAGTAGGGAATACAAATAATTACAATGTGGGTGTTTATGAACCCACAACTTTAGTGAAGAAGTGGAAGCTCCTAGATGGCAGGGATGGGTAAGGCTTTCTGTTTACCTGTTCTGGACAAAACCCACTCCTATAGTCTGGACATAACCACTGTCCTTGTTTTGCAACAAGAACCCATTGCTTTTCTTTACTTCTATTTCTGTTGCCAACATCCTTCAACACAGTTTCTCCTACACTCTGCCACTGAGGCTCTTTTCTTTGCCTGAATGCCATGCTTTCACAAAATATCACCCATTATATTACCATTGGGTCTTCTTCCTTGGGTGCTACATCCATTCCAGTGCAGTCTTCTTGGTAGGCCTAAGGGCCTAAAAGCAGTCACAAGGCAAAGGGTTTCAAGGAAACTATGCCTCCTGGAACCTTGGCATTCCCATAGCCCATATACTTAAACCCTGTCTCCGTGTTAGCCTGATGTATGGATCTGAGTGCTTTCTTGTATTATAGGTGCTTCCAAGAAATGATTTTACAAGTACTTAATCAGGTTAAATTTTACTCCCTGGTTTTCATCACTGTCCTAGACAGCCCTTGAACCTACCCTGAGCTTGGAATTCAGTAAGAATATTACCTATTCAGTAACATTCAAATTCACTTCTAGTAGAGACTTTGAAACTAAATAAGCATTACAAAGAACAGAGCTAGAAAAGCTCAGTCCTAGTCTGCATAGTAATTACTTAGGACAATAGCTGAGTCACACCCAAACACAGGAATACACAATGGCCTAGCAAATAGGTGGGTTCTCGCATGAAAGGGTGGAAGGGAATTCCCCTGGTACAGGTTTCTTCACTAGGCCCAGAGGAATAGCATAATCAGGTATTTACTAAAGAACCCCTGGTGGTGGGTTTAACAATAGACTAGCATTGCATCAGAGCATTCACCTGGCTCCATTTTAAGTGGTAAGCACAGCCTGGTCCCCACCCCACCATAATTTTATGTATGCATTCTTTTTTTGTTTTGTGTCAATGTAACTTGGCAGAAGTGTTCGCCTGGCTTTTCTTGGTTTTCTTCTGTATTACAAGTCTGGTGTTCGTTTGGACAAAATACATTCAGAGCCACACTCCCTTGTGTCGTGTCTGTTTGTCACCCCCTTCTCACCGACTCTATGTCCACCTGCTGGAACCTGATTCCCACTGATTGAGGGGGGCCAACGAGGCCCGGTCCGTGGCACTTGGGTGCTGTGATTTAGGTGATCAAACTGTGGTGCTTAGGATCAGTAAAGAAATAGCTGATTCTTCTATTACTTCCTTGAAAAATCATCTCTCACAAAGATCCTTTTTTTTTTTTTTTTTTTTTTTGGTTTTTCGAGACAGGGTTTCTCTGTAGCCCTGGCTGTTCAGGGACTCACTTTGTAGACCAGGCTTGCCTCGAACTCAGAAATCTGCCTGCCTCTGCCTCCCAAGTGCTGGGATTAAAGGCGTGCTCCACCACGCCCAGCACATAGATACTTTTGCTTTAGTGTTTCCCTTCTGTAGTGTTGATATCTACACTATATTTCTAAAGAATTAGCACACAATATACTCTCTGTACAGATTTCTTAATAGAGTTTTGTATGCATGTTCTTCATCCAGGTTGACCTGTAAAAAACTTCCTAGAAATGTTGCATTTGTCCTTGCAGAGAAAAACAATGGTAATTCTCACTTTTTAAAAAGTCTGAAATAGAAAGTCCATCTTTAAGACAGTGGATCTACTGAATCTTATAATCTTCCTCATCTTCCTCCCAACAACATCTAACATTTGTGACAAATGATGAGAGGAAAGGAAGAAAGGGAGAAAGACTGCATTTGTTGATACTTTAAGAATCTATCAGGGAAATTGGAAATAAACATGTACTTTGAAGATAAAAGATGCATCTGGGACATCCAACCAAGAATGCACTCTGATTTTTTTTTTTTCCTAGCAGAGGAGAAAGGGTAATATACATTCCCTGGAAAGAGGAAAGCAAGCCACTTCCCATCTGCTGGTAAGCTCATTTAAGAACCAGATATTTACATTTTAATTTTAAAAATTATCAGAACTTGGTTCTATTCTCAATCACAAACCAAAGCCAGAGGTATGATTCAGTGGTAGAAAGCTTACCTAACATGTGCATGGAATAAAACAAACAGAAAAAAAAATCAATATTTCTCACCAAGATCTGTGAGTTAATTAAGGAAAAGTTACCTTCTATCCAGGATTCTAAATATTAGGAATCACTATGACATTTAAAAACATTTAAATTAACATTTAAAATATTTAAAATTTAATTACTAATTATATATTTGTATTTCTCCTTACATAATCTCCACCTTTGTTAAAATAAAAACAGAAATAAGAGAACAGAAAAACAACCTTGGGGACATGAGTCTTTATGATGGCTACCATAAGACATAAGAATTTGTTGGCACAGTGCTTTTTGTATTGCGTGTTCTTGATGCAAATGACTATGGTTCAGTTTACATACCATGCCAGTCTGACAGAAGGAAAACTCAGAAAATACCCATGTTACTAAGCCCCAGTGTCTGGAGGCTAAGATTTTTCAAAACTGATTTTAATCATGGTTCTTTAATGCTTGAACCTCCCTTTTAGCCACCCCCCCACACCTCCAAGAGGTAGGGAGAAAGAATCGTTAATAGGAAATAGGGGGTTGTGGACCGGTTTTGAAATAGTATTTTGTGGGTTATTTCAATCATTCTTGTCAGCAGGCCAGTACACAGCAAAACACCAAACAGGAATCATCAATGGCAGTCTAGTACTCAGCAAACATGAATCAGTAGCAGCAGCTTTATCCAGAAGAAACCAAGAGGCTCCACTGATTCTCACAAGTCCATGGAAGTGGCAAGAACCAGCCAGAATAACCAGAAATTCTTTGGTGTGTTTCTCTCCACAAAGTCATGGCACACAACGCAAGAGTATCATCCCTAAAGACCAGCATCAGGGAAGCCCAATCATGACCAGCAAAGAGTGGCAAGGTGAACCAATGCAAGAATGTCTGTTGGGTTATACTTATACTCTTTCCAAACATCATATGCCCTTTCACCAGGCAGCTTCCAGAAGAACACCACATGCGTCTGTTCTCAGCAGAACATTCTTTCATGTATCTGCTTCAGCAAAACATCCTCTCATGAGACAGTTTCCAGAAAAAACATCAAATGACACAATTGAGTCTCCAACAAAACCAGAAATTCCCACTTCAGGTGTCTTGTTTTGGGTTTTGTTTGCTTCTCTGAAGTACTGGAGATGGGGTTCAGGCCCACACATGCTGGGCAAGTGTTCTACCTGAGCTTCACCCCTACGCCCAGGATTGGCTTACAAGATGTCAGGAGCAATCCTAACATGTGGATAGGATGAGAAGTGGTGCTGCTCTGGTTTTATCAGCCCAGGGACCAAGTACCAACCTGTACATGTCTTTGGCATAGAACTTCTGTGGATATCTCTTATCACCCCTGGGTTGTCCCCTGGTTACCTGCATCTGGTAAATATGTAACTTCTGGACTCTGCAGCTGAGGATCCCAGGACATTGCTAACTAGTTTTGGACTGAGCCCAGAATGCAGGTCTCATGACTCACTTGCTCTCTGCATTTAGTTCCTTGAATGAGTTACAGTTATGAGGAATCTTCCTTTTTATGTAGAAGTGAACATCTTTGATACCTGTATCTGCTGTCATGGGGGAAATATAAAATATATACCATATTGGTCACATATACTTCCAAAAAATCATAATGTATTTTATGGAATATCAGTTAATAAAAAAGAGGTCATAGGTTTAAAAAGGTGAGCAAGGGGATATATGGGAGGATTTAGACTGAGAAAAGAGGGAAATGATGTAATTAGTGTCAAAAGTAGAATAACTTTAAAAAGCCATAATGGTCAGCAGATTCCAACAAAATCAAATTAATGGACATTGTTGCCTGGCTTCTCCACTCTTGCTAGTTCTCTCTTTTGCTGTGTATTTGTCCAGCTACAAGACCTTCTCTGATCTTGAGATCCAGTTTTAGGTGAACTTTGAGTTTATTGAAACTCTTATGATTAGACACCTAATGTCCATAATAGAAGCATTCTTTCTCAGTTCTTGGTTATTCCCTGTTAGGTAAGATCCATTCATTACCATTTTTCCTCCTATTAACAAGGTCCTACTGAGCTTTCCTTGGTTTATGTATTTGAGTGTCCTGTCCATATGTCCCTGGAACTGAAGGTACAGCCAATTGTGAGTTGCCATGTGTGGGTTGAGAGCTGAAACTAGATCTTCTGCAGGAGTACTAAGTGCTGAGCTAATGCTATGGCTACAGACCATTGACTAAGTTTCTTTTTAAAGGTAGAAACTTTTATATGAATACATAAACATTATTTCAATTCTTCTGTCAGTCATACTGCTCAGGATTCTGGTTGCTTAAGGGACAGAGAGTGTGGATATGAGGAGTGTTGAGGCACCAGTTGATAGTCACTTAATTAAATATCTTTCCCTTAGAACTTTTTAGGTTTATAAAATGTCTAATTCTGACAAAACTTTTCTTATTACAATATTTAAATAATGTATATATGTGCCCTCCCCAGCCTTAAGCAGTTTTTTTTTTTTCCAGTCCTGAGCAGGCTGAATAGACCTTAAGTGCTTGCCACAATGGACCTTAAAGATCTAGGTGGAGTCATCTGCCCTGGTTACTTGGGCAGCTTCCTACAGGAACTTAGAAGAATAGACCATCTGCTGAGCTTGCTTTGCTACATTATCCAGCTGAAACAAAGGATGAGTTTTGTGGTTTTACCTTTATAAGCTGGAGCTACATAGTTAAACTTTGAGCCTTGATCAGAACCTTGTCTTGGCTTCATCCTTCTCTCACACCCTGTCCTTTTCATTTCCATCCCTTCCAGGTAAACACAGTTCTCCATGGATGCTAGACGGCTATAGGTGGCGCCCAAATGAGAGGGCTGAAAACGGGAGACCCACTGAGAAATGCTGTCTTGGGTGGAGTTTCACATAAAACAAAAGAAGTAACAGTATCCTGCATGGTAAGCAGCGAACAGCATTAATGCTAGCGCTAGTTATAAAGTTTATTTTTTGGAGGCTGTTGTTGCAGGAGGTATATTAAGGAGATACAGCTAGGCTGAAGAGGTGTTGACCTGATGCCAACTTTACCTAGGGGTGACATCGCAATGGGACAGGAGAATTATATATAGACGTTTGTCCATAGCCAAGAGCTGCATCAAGTGGGAGGAATAGGGATTAAAAAACAGATGTTAGAAAAAATTCTTAGCTCAAGTGGATTTATGCTGTCCATGGTTCCCAGAGGTAGGGATGGTAAATATACAAATGACATGAGAAAGAGAGAATAGGTTTCTTAAAAGCAATTGTCCCCTGTCCAGACGCATTAGCAAAAGAGAAGGAAAATGGATATAAGCTATTTCAGAGCTCTCCTAGGGACAGGAGGAAATCGGGAGACATCTTGCTTCTTTTCTGGCTCCTACTGGAGATATTCTTAGTTGTGGTTATATCTAGGTTCTTTTGGGACATCAAGTTCTCTTTCCTATTATCTGTCCTTGATGCACTAATCTGTCCATGAGTATCAATTTATGTCTGGTTTTTTTTTTTTTTTCATTGTTTGAATAATTGTTGGTCAGTGTTGAAAAAAGTGTTGAAAAGAAAAAATAGTTAAAATTGTATCTGCTGGCAGTCCATCCCTTGATTTAGTTTAACTTGTTTAAAAGGCAGTCTTAGTTTGCACAGCAGAAACTGATAAGTTACCCTGCACTGTACTTGGGTATTAAGCACAGCTGGGGATGAAAAGGTCAGCTCAGGAACTTTGGGAAGGTCATGAAACACTGGAAGGGAGAGGCTAATTAACATTCCTCAGACCACAGGGTAGAACCGACCTGTGGGTGGGGATGTATTCCACAGCACAGACCCTTGCTCACTTTCAGACAATAGAAGTCCTTGTCACCTCATTCCCTAAAGACTAATCAGTTTAAAAGTTGCACTGTTCCATCACAGTCATACTGTGCCTAGTTGCTGATGCTTTGTTCTGCCCCTGAAAACCATATAAAAGCTTGCCAAATAGGCACCAGGGGTCGTAGCCTCTCCTTTGGGTCTGGGATGACCCCAGGGCACTGGAACAATAAATTCCTCTTGCTTTTTGCATCGATCCCCGCTCCACGTGATTCATTCAGGGTGTCCCCAGTAATCTAAGACTCCCCAGAGTGTTACAGAGAAGCCTTACTAGGGGCTGATTACCAAATCACTTTTTTTTTTTTTTTTTTTTTGGTTTTTTCGAGACAGGGTTTCTCTGTGTAGCCCTGGCTGTCCTGGCACTCACTTTGTAGACCAGGCTGGCCTCGAACTCAGAAATCCGCCTGCCTCTGCCTCCCGAGTGCTGGGATTAAAGGCGTGCGCCACCACGCCTGGCCCCAAATCACTTTTAAAGGGGCCCACAGCTTTTCAGAATCTTTGGTAAGGGAGCTGATGGCTGGTTTCTCCTAGAAAAATCTCTGTAATTGTGTTTATTTGGTTTAGTAAAGGACAAGGTGTTTCTTCTCTTGAAATTACAGCTAGAAAGGATGAGAAATGTTTGTTTGGTCTAAATAAATAAGATGTGTGTAGCCACTTCATCTTTGTTTCTTACTGGTTTTAAAGGTATAAATATGTTCTGCATATCTTGGTTATAGAGTATTGGCTTATAAGTTATTGGGTATGATTAGAAATTTGTTACATTGGTAACAGAAAATTAGCTTAAAACTGGCAACTCAATGTTGGAGTCATTCTAAAAAACAACACTTGGCATGAACCAACCCAGAAAAACAAGTCTCTAAAGATACTTCTAAGTTGGGGTTTTATTTAATGTAATTCTTATCCTAGAAACTAGTAAAGGACAGGATTTAAAACAATGTCTCTTTAATGAGGTATTAAAAATTGCACTGTCATGCATTCATATATAAGAACTGGTAGCCAAACTTTATAACATGAAAGCAATGCTCTTGGTATTGATTTTTTTTAAAGAGAATGGATTGTTTACACTGTTGAAAAAAATGGGTTTTGTTTTCCAAAATTATGGTTATGCTCTAAATTACAAAAGAAACTAAAAAATTATAGTTAAACTGCCAGTGTTCCATTGGCTGCAGTTTGCAGTTCGATCACAGGTTCTTGATTTTTCTTGATTTTTAAACTCAGCCATATTTGTAATTAAGAAAAAAAAATCAAGCAAATGGAGATGATTGCAAGGGTAATAAAAGAGTTTAAAACAGCTGTAGCACAGTACTGGCCTGCTACAGTAATGGCCCCTTTTATACAAGCTTTATTGGATACAGTGGTAGAAGGAAATTTACCCCCCCCCCCCGCCCCCCAGATTGGAAAGGGAATCTCAGTGGGAGTTTACCAGGGATCAAATGAAGTCTTGATGAACTGTTTCAGGAATTTGTGGACTGACTGCTTAAAGCAGCTGGTAGAATTTTTGGAGATCCTCAGGCCAGAGCTCCTTTTGTTACACAATTGGCTTATAAGAATGCTAATGCAGTCTGTGTGCCGCCATTCGGTCATACTAAGCCAAGACAGACTTATCTGGATACATTTGTCTGTGTACAGAAATTGAACCCTTATATAATCAGGGTCTGGCTTTTGCTGCTGCCTTGCAGGGGACTAGAGTACAAGCAATGCTTTCACAGCACCAAGGTGTTAAAGAATGTTTTAAGTATGGAGACATAGGTCATTTTAGGAAAGACTGTCCAAAATATAGAGGCATACGCAGGCAGCAGAATCACTCTCCTGGAATCTGTCCTTGGCACAGGAAGGGTAATCATTGGGCCAGGCCTCAGGAGGTAGGCCCAGATTAAGAACATTTACATTTGAGTTAATGTAAAGCTCAGAGCAAGTTTATCAGAAGCTTGTGTAGCATTCCTTTTGTCTTGGTTATCCTGACTAACCCCTAGAAAGTTGTTTACTAAATTTTGTTTATTGACTTGCTTGTTCCTTGGGGAGGAGGGATCAGCCTCAGATCCCAAGGCACTCACAACAGGCAGCTTTTGGGGGCCATGAACCTGCTTCTAGCCAAGAAAATCCATTTCTGGACTTATCAGAACAACCCCAGGAAGCACAGGATTGGACCTTGGTTCCACCACCTACACAGTACTGACTCCAGAAACCCTGCCTTCAGGAGTTTTGGGGCCCTTGCCTTCAGAGACCTGGGGGTTACTTTTAGGCCGAAGCAGCATTATTATAAAAGGATTACAGATCTATCCAGGTGTTATAGATAATGATTATGTGGGAGAAATAAAAATTATGGCTGCTTCCTCCCATGATATTATAACTGTACCTGCTAACAAAAGAATTGCTCAACTTCTTTTAGTTCCCTTATATCTGCTACCTTGCAAATTTGTTAAGAGTAAGAGAGGACAAGGTGGCTTTGTACTGATGTGTACTGGGGCCAACATATTACTAATAAGAGAGCTAACCTTAAATTGCTAATTAAAGGGGAAAAAAAGCTTTGAAGGATTAATAGACACTGGAGCTGATGTACTCACTCACCTCCAAGGGATTGATTATTCCATTAATTTAAAACAAAGTTCCAAATTTAAGATTTATGAAAGGTTAATGAAGCTAGGGACTTATGAAGGCATTACAACCTGGCCTACTACTCAGATGCCATTCCAAATAGATTCAAAAGATTGTTTTTATACTATTCCTTTGCATCTTGATGGGTGGAATAGGTTTACATTTAGTGTGCCTGCTTGTAATTTTGAAGAACCCACGAAATGATATCATTGGAAAGTTTTGCCTCAAGGAATGGCCAATAGCCCTATATTATGTCAAAAATTTGTTTCTGCTTCAGTACAAGAAGTTAGGACTTTGAATCCTTCTGTGTATGTTATTCATTATATGGATATTTTATTAACTGATCCCTCTGAAAGAGTTTTTACTACAAGCCTTTGCTATTATACAATGAGCTTTAAAATCTTGGGGAGAAAAAGATTCAAAGACAATATCCTTCTCAATATTTGAGACATCAATTATATCCTAAACAATTGTGGTACAGAAAATTCAAATAAGAAAAGATAGTTCACTTACTTTAAATGATTTTCAAAAGTGTTTAGGAAATGTTACTTGGCCAAGACCTCACCTTAAGCTTGTCACAGGAGAACTTAAAATGCTCTTTGATATTTCTCAAGGGGAATGCAAATTGTTCCCCTGGACAATTAACTGATGAGGCACAAATGACTTTGCAGAAGGTAGAGGAAGCTATTAGCCAATAACAAATACATTGTATAGACTATGAGCATTTATTGACTGTTTCATAGCAGTCTTTTGGCAAAAGGGATCATTAACGTGGATTCATCTTTCTTTATCTCTAAGTAAATTTTGAACACCCTATTATGAAGCTGTTGCTGCATTAACACAGAATTGTAGGATAGAATCATGAAAGTATTTTGGAAAGAATTGAAAGAATCTAGTGGGGAAACCCCCACTCAATTCCTGAATCAGCATGCACTCAAGGAATCACGAGATGCCGTCTTGATGCAAACACACGAGGTAGTTTAATGACGGAACTCCGGGCCAACAGGTATCTCACACAGGAGATAGCAGTTGTCAGCCACGAGGCTCGAAAGCTAGGGGTTTTTAAAGAAAAGGGTCTGGGGCTGGGGGAGGAATTGGCGTGGTTTCACACGATTGGTTCATTTAAACATACACATCAGAAAAAGAGTACGTGCAGGTCAGGGCATCAGGAATTCTGAGGACCAGGTGCTTATCTAAGTCAGCAGAGCATCTGGTTAACATTTAACCCAGGTCAGAAGGGTGGGAGATAGGGAGGTGTCAGGCCAGTCCAGACATTCTTGTATGTCTTCCCTATCTTTATGGCTAGCCAGTTCCTGGGATGACTTTACAGCCTTTGTTCTGTGCTCTAGGCCCAAAAAGTCTTCCTAACTAGCAAGCTGCATGAGTCATGTACCTTGAATTTTAATTTTCTTTCAGAATGTCTTAAGAACCTGATGAAATGTTTATTCTTTATTCCAAACAGCAATTACATTGGTTATTAAAGAAAACTGATATTTCGCCTATTGCATGGAAACATTTTAGGCAAATCTGATAATCTTTATCCAAAAGACAATAGTTAGAATTTGCCTCTATACATACTTTTGTATCTCCTGTAAATTTACCCATGCAGCCAATAAAGAATGCATTTACTGTATTTATAATCAACTCATCTAATGGGAGAGAAGCATTTGTTTATTCTCCTGAGTTTCCCCCTTGCTTCACAAATAATTGAATTATGTGTTCTAACCACTGTTTTTGAAATGTTGAGAAAATCAAGCTTTTAATTTGTATACTGATAGCCGAAATATAGCTCATGGTTTACAATTGCATGAAATTGTTCCATTTTTAGATACTGCTAATTCTCAAATTTTACAGTTATTTATACAAATACAGCTTAATTTAAGAAACATGTACTGTTCCTTACTTTAGAAGACATTTAAGAGCTCATACATGATTGCCTGAACCCCTGGCCAATGCCACAGCACATTTGTATCAGGACTTACAGGAACAATTAGCCAAATAACCTCATTCTTTATAACATCAAAATAGTAATAGTTTGAGACAACAATTTGATATTTCTAGAAATTATACACATCAAATTGTAAACACTTGTTCTCAGTGTCCTCAATTTCTTCATGTACCACATAATGGTGTTAATTTTTGAGGATTCATACCTAATCAATTATGGCAAATGGATGTTACTCATATTTCCTTATTATCCTAAAGAACAAGGTATTATGGAACAGGTCCATGGAACTTTAAAACAATATCTTCATAAAAAAACAAAAAAGGGGGGATTATATCCCCATACACCACATTATTTAAAACATGCTTTTTGTTTTTAAAATTTTAAAATTTTTGTGCCAAGGAACTCTCTGAGTGTGGGAGGAGTAGCTACTGACACTTCTGCCCTGGTTTTGCAAGTAAAAAATTATGAGCTCCTTGGAACAGTAATAGATATAGATACAGAAAAGATAGAAACCTCTATTTCCCATTTGCAAGAATCTCTAACCTCCTTGTCTGAGGTAGTTCTTCAAAACAGGAGAGGACTTGATCTTTTATTCCTCCACCAGAGAGGACTATGTACAGTCCTTCATGAAGAATGTTAAAGCATTTTATGGCTGAAGTTCGAGAAGGACTAGCCAAAAGGAAAAGAGAAAAAGAACAGAATCAGATGGTTTGAATCCTGATTCTCCACTTTCCCATGGCTTACAACTTTAATTTCTACGCTGCTTGGGCCATTAATTATAATCTCATTGCTTTTAACTTTTCAAACTTATATCTTAAACAGATTGGTTGCTTTCATACAAGATTGCTTTCAGCAAGCTTAGCTATTTTACCATGGCAGTTATTCATCACTATGAAATGCATTGAGTGCATATTCATGTGTCCTTTGTGACTTTGGTCTGAATGGGAAAGAGTGTGCTATAGAAGGCCATTAGTAGAGATGGGTAAGAGTGTTCTTGAGCTCCTATCGACTTAAGACAGAGACATACATCAATCCTATGTTTGTCCTCCATGACAATATAGACTATAGATTACCTAATATAGGCCCGGTTGCCTGGCCACACTTTACCCTAGATAAGATTATGGAAAACAAGTATATTTTGTGCCCCAGTCCAGCTATAAGTACTGCTTATCTTTAAAAAACAAGAAAGGGGGAATTGTGCTCTCCCCAGCCTTGAACAGTTTTTTTTTTCCCCAGCCCTGAGCAGGCTGAATAGACCTTACTTGCCACAGTGGACCTTAATGATCTAGGTGGAGTCTTCTGCCCTGGTTACTTGGGCAGCTTCCTATAGAATAGACTGCCTGTTGAGTTTGGTTTGCTACATTATCCAGCTGAAACAAAGGATGAGTTTTGTGGTTTTCCCTTTATAAGCTGGAGCTACATAGTTAAACTCTGAGCCTGATCAGAACCTTGTCTTGGCTTCATCCTTCTCTCACACCCTGTCCTTTTCATTTCCATCCCCCTTTCAGGTAAACCCAGTTCTCCAGTCTCCACTGGATGTGTACATATATAAATTGAAAATCCTCATGGATGTTCAGCATGGAATTTGACAAATTACAATTTAAAGTATGTTATCTGATTTCACATTTGTATATTGCTTTATCCTATCTATCTTGCTTTCTACCCATTCATATACACTTAGTTTTCAATCATTACCTACATTTCTACCCAGTAGTCAATGTTATTTATACATAAATTTTTAGTATGGCTTACTTTGTGCAGATGGAAGATTATTTCAGCAAAGTTTAATTTTTTTTAAAGAGTTAAGAGAACTACTAAAGGATATAAATAAAAAGTCATGTATCACTGTCACAATTGATCTTATATACATATTAAAACCTTTCTATGCATTCCAGTATTCCTAAAGAAGTACAGATCTTTTTTCTTCTTCTTCTTCTTCTTCTTCTTCTTCTTCTTCTTCTTCTTCTTCTTCCTCTTCTTCTTCTTCTTCTTCTTCTTCTTCTTTTTTTTTTTTTTTGGTTTTTCGAGACAGGGTTTCTCTATATAGCTCTGGCTGTCCTGGAATTCACTTTGTAGACCAGGGTGACCTCAAACTCAGAAATCCGCCTGCCTCTGCCTCCCCACTGCTGGGATTAAAGGTGTGTGCCACCACCGCCTGGCTTCTCCAGATCTTTACTCCAAACATGAATATGAAGACATATCTATCTTCCACTTTCTAAACTAAATGGATCCTCAAGCTGTCTGTGAGCTGGGAAGTTGACTATTTTTCATGGTGTTTTGCATTCTTTCACACAAGGAGCATACACAATGCCTTAAGGTGAGGAAGCATTCAAGGCTGATCCTTCTTGTCTGGAGTACATGTCAGTTACTATGACTACTCCTTAAGATACTCCTATAATTGTAGATGCTTGGCAGTACTTTGGAGATAGTAACATCATTAGGGTTGCGAATCCCTAATTCTGGCATGCCACGGATCCCCTGTTCACCATCCCTAGAGGTGCTTCAGGAAGAAAGGTACAGGTCTTTGTGACCGGGGAAAAAGTCAGCCTCTTGGCCATTTCCAAAGTCTGGGATAATCCTTTGCTCCCTTAGGTCTCAGCATTTCTACTTCTCTTTTACCCAATGAAGATTCGGCATGTATCTGCTCCACACCCATAATACAATGCTCCCTTAACTTATCATAATGTTAGTTTCAAATAATAGGAATGTGCTTCTTTTCTTTTAGATTATATGGAAGGTCACTTGCCAACATTGCACTGTGCCATGCACTCTGGTCAAGTCTGCTTGACAGGCTGAAAAGTCTGTAAGCACTCAACGAGGAAAAAAAAGTTTCGTGGAAACTCACCTCCTGGAGCTTTGACGTTCTCATTTACCCATATACTCATACCCTATTTCTGCGTTAGTCTGGTGTATGGAACTAGGAGCTCTCTTTTAATATTTTATTATAAATGCCTTTTAAGATTAAATTCTGAGGGCGTGGTGGTGCACGCCTTTAATCCCAGCACTCGGGAGGCAGAGGCAGGCGGATTTCTGAGTTCGAGGCCTGCCTGGTCTACAAAGTGAGTTCCAGGACAGCCAGGGCTATACAGAGAAACCCTGTCTCGAAAAACCAAAAAAAAAAAAAAAAAAGATTAAATTCTGTTATAGTTAAGTCTCCCCAGTGTTCCAAGGTCCCAGAAGCTGAGTTTAGAATCCTGTAAGAATGCAGTAAGGAAGTTACCTATTCAGTAACTAATTAAGCATTACAAAAGACGGAGCCAGTAGCTCAGAGCCGGTCTACAAACTATAAAGGACAGTAGCAAATCTCACCCAAACAAGGGAACACCATAAGAGAGCTAGGGAATCCCACTGAGACAGAGATCTTTTCTACAGCTAGGTACAGCAAGCTTCATATTAGAAGCAAGTTGGTAAATTCTTCTGTAGATCCAGGAAATCGGGTGTTGGGGTACTGCAGTATTCATGAAAAGGTCTGCTAGTGCAGAACCCCTGGTGATGGGTTTAACAATAGACTAGTTTACACCTGGCTCCCTTCTTTGCAGCAGCAGCCTGGTCCCCACCTTTTTTTGATGTATACATTCCTTTGTATTGCATCACTGTAACTTGGTGGATTGTATTTTGTCTGGTTTCTTGTTATTTCTTTGGTATAAAAAGTTTGATGCTTAAACTGACAAAATACATTCAGATTCTACACAATCTCGCATGTTGGTCTGTCTGTCACCCACCGAAGCCTTGTCCACCTGCCCCAGAGACCCGTTCCACACAGACAAAGGAACCCAGAGGGTCTGCAGCACTTATGTATATGTAATATGTTATTATAACCCACAAATGAACTTTTCAAGCTAACAAACACCCCATGTCTACTTCCTTCCTTCTTTCTTTTTTTTTGTTTGTTGTTGTTGTTGTTTTGTTTGTTTGTTTTGAGACAGGGTTTCTCTGTATAGCTCTAGCTGTCCTGGAACTCACTTTGTAGACCAGGCTGGCCTCGAACTCAGAAATCTGCCTGCCTCTGCCTCCCGAGTGCTGGGATTAAAGGTGTGTGCCACCACCACCAGGCCTACTTCCTTCTTTCAATTCATACCATGCAGCAGGTAGGGGAGAGGCCTGAATACAAACTTGTAGGTAAAGGTCATGCCTTGGGCCATATATAGCTGTGGAATTTGCTTCACAGATAGGATGGTAGTTTTCTTTCTCTATGTCTTTTTCTTCTCTTTTTTTAAAAAATGAAATGGAAGTTTACTTTATCTTTAAATTTATTCTTCTATAATATATTATATCCCCTTCAGTTTCCCCTCCCTCCACTCCTTTCA
The DNA here is from genome assembly GCF_978045245.1 of Mus caroli. NCBI lineage: Eukaryota > Metazoa > Chordata > Mammalia > Rodentia > Muridae > Mus > Mus caroli. The sequence goes on along the minus strand of NW_028227268.1, from coordinate 92,799,187 downwards.
GTCCCCCCTCCACCTACAATCTCCCCTAGATCTACTCCTCCTCCATTTCTCTTCAGAAAAGGGCAGGTCTCTCAGGGATATCAACTGAGTATGGCATAACAAGTTACAATAAGACTAGGTACTCTCATATCAAGGCTGTATGAGGCAATCAATAGGAAGAAAAGGATCCCAAGAACAAAAAGGGAGTCAGAAACACTTCCCACTCTCAGTGTTAGGAGTCCCATGAGATCACCAAGCTACACAACCATGACATACCGGCTCCATGATTGCTGCTTCAGTCTCTGTGAGCCCCTTTGAGTAGTGCATAGTTGATTCTGTAGGTCTTGTCCTCCTGTTATCATTGAACTCTCTGGCTCCTACAGTCCTTCCTCCTGCTCTTCTTTGAGATTCCCCTGGCTCTGCCTAGTGTTTGGCTACAGGTCTCTATATCTGCTCTCATCAGTTCTAGATGAAACCCTTTTGATGACAATTGAGCTAGACACAGGTGTAGCAGAATATCATTAGGAATTATTTCATTGCCTTGTTTTTCTTCTCATCAGTTGTGTTTGGATCTATCTTGGGTCTCTGGTCTCTGCAGCCTCTGGTTCCTAGCAATCCATGGATTGTCTGGCATAGGCTCCCACTTGTTGCTAGTGGGGGCCTCAAGTTGTACCCATCATTGGTTGGCCACTCTCTCAAGTTCTACACTACCACTTCCATCTTCTGTAACCAGGCAAGGTTTTCAGGGGTGGGACTGGTACATCAACCCAACCATGAAACCTTCTACCTACAATTTGTTATGCCTTCAAGATGTACTTGGATGGTCATTTTTAACTTGTTTTCCCAAGGGATTTGAAGTAGACCAAAATACAAGGAAGGAGAAACTAAGTATGAGGGACCTCTCCATTCCAGTTCAGTCACACCAGTTGTGTTAAAACAGAACAAAACAACAAACAACCAACTTCTTTTATGTATTCAGTTCTATGTAAAACTGTGTTTTAGTGGAGGGTTCCATTGTTATTAAAAAAAATGTGAAAATCAGGTCTATGAAGATAAAGGTACTTGATGCCTGGGACACAAGGAAACAAGATACAAGATAGGAAAGAAATGACTTATGACCTCTACATACAAATCATGATGCATTTTTGTAATCACACATAACCATACAAGTATATACACAATAAAAATAAATAAAATTTAAAATAAGAATCTGTTGTGGGTGGCTCAGTGCTGTTGTATTTTGATGTTAATTCTGCTTTCCTAGGAGGGGTTGTCTGGAATAAGTAATGAGTCACATACTCAGGTGACTCCTTGTGAACCATCCCCTAATGAATAATGGATTCAATAGTAGAGAGGAAGAGAGGAAGGAGGAAAGAGATAGGGTCCTTTTGAACTTAGATAGCGAGAGGACAAAATGTAGCTACTAGTGTCTCCCTGCCTGTTTCATTGGCTTATGGCAAATCTGCTAAGATTCACCACCAGAGGATTTAGATTTAATATGGTTTACGAGATTAGGATTCTAGATATTGTACCCAACGAATGAGTTACCACTGTTTCTGAACTAAGTTTGTGTGGCATTTTCCTTCACGTGGTGGTTCAACTGGGTTCAAGAGAGAAAGGTACGGCCACAAAGTGTGGGTTTGCCAGATGTGCACCACAAAGGCCATGGGGGTTTTGAAACATGGGTCAGACATGGTAGCGACCCACCAATGGGAACTTAGTGAGCTGGGTGGAGAGATTTTGGAGCTCTGGGCAGAAAGTCTGCTGAGATGAGAATACCCAGCTGGAGCCATGTAGCCTGCTGGTGCCCAGTGTATGTGGGAACTTGCCATTCTTTTCGATATTTCCCACAACAGAAGTCAGTGGAGTACATATATAATATATGTGCAAGTGAAATCCTGCTGTATTTTCCATTAAAGGCCTTTCCTATTCAATATTATAATTCCTTGTACAATATTGCCTGTTTATCATTTGAAGATCCCCAAATAATAGTTCAAGTTTAGGTGATTTATTTAGACTCTCAGTGTTTTTAGTCATAGGGTAATAACTGAAGGGAGTAGATTAAAAGTTTCAAAGCTTGCTATACTGAAACTAGATCTTCTAGCTCCTATCCCCAAGCTTGCCTATCCAGACCACAGAACAATGAAGTCAAGGATATCAAGTCAAACTTTGCACTAAATCAGGTTTGAGTTTAAGCAGAGTTTTGCATACTAACTCTCTGTTGCTATTACTTTCTGGTTATGGTGATTATCATACAATTTTATTTTAACTGTTTTTAAGACTAATCACTCAACCGTTTTGTTTTGTTTTTTGATTTTTGATTTTCAAGACAAGGTTTCTCTGTGTAGCCTTGGCTGTCCTGGAACTCATTCTGTAGACCAAGCTGACCTCAAACTCAGAAGTCCACCTGCCTCTGCCTCCCAATTGCTGGGATTAAAGGCGTGCGCCACCACTGCATGGATAATCCTCACTCTTAATAGTAAATTATTATTTAGAAGACATTAAAAGTCAGCCTACTAGGCAACAGTACACAAAGGTAATTTTAGTTAATTTTATTTTATGTCTAGCCAAAATAACATATATACTGTAACATAAAATAACATATATACTGTAATATTTTTATATGACTCCATAAAACAACATTGTACTTGAATGTTCATATCAGATAATTTATAATGACATTTTATTTTATAATATTTAGTTTCTGCTTGCTAAAACATAGGTGAGTAAATGTTTTCAGTTTCAGACATTTCAGTAATGTATAATTCCAGAAGAGACACTTTCCATTTTTAACTCTCCTACTATTATAAATCTAAGAATGTTTTATTTTCTATAGTATAAGCATTGCAATTGATATTTTTCTTCCATTAATATCGAATACTAAAATCAGAGTATTCCAATTTAGAGATTGTTTTTTCGTTAGAAAAGTCGGCCCGGTCGATGCGAGAACTAGGACTCCCAACCTTGCTCAGCCAGGACTTCCTATAAACAGAAACAAATAGAAATGAGTATACAGAGTACACGCAGGGTTACTAAAATATGCCATAAGGAAGTTGACATTTGCAATGTAACTTTTGCATAAAATGTTTTATAAGTTGTCTTACATGCTGATGAAAATGTTACAATGAAATACATTACTCATTATATCAAACTTAATTAAAATAAACGAATAAATTTGCTTACATTGTATATGTTGTTGTAAGAATATAGTATTAATAGTATAATACATAGTTACACATGGACAAAGAAAGGAAATAATTTAAGCAACTTAGTTCATGTTAGGGTTATTCTCCCTACCCATCACCCCAATAACAGCAACAAAACCAGCCAATCAACCAACCAAACAAACTCTTCATGGTCAGTATTACCTTGCTCTTAAGTTTCAAAATAGTTTTATAAAGTGGTCAGTAATAAAAGCAATTCCCCATTCTTTTCATTACCAAATATATGGTAGACTCATATGTGTATTATGTATGTGTGCGTATGTATGTATGTGTATGTGCACATGCTATATATAGAGAAAACATTATGAAAAAGAAAAGACATAATTTCTGTAAAACATCAGATAAAGTTATATGATCTTTCTTTCATATCTAATACTGTTCTTACCATATACATTAGCAAAGTTACTGCACTGCATGAAATAATCTAATTGTTCTGAAAACATTTTTCTGCTTATTCAGAGAAGTTGTTAATCCTAACGTATTGGAAAGACCTATGATTTAATTTGTGCATTTGAGTACTGTGGACACATGACCTGGTCCTCTGGCCTTACAGTCTTTCCATTGTTTCTTCTGAGATGCCCCCTGGGCCTTAGGTGTACAGATTGCATTATAGATAGATCATCTGGGGATGGGTTCCTGAGGTCAGCTTCTGTAACTACCTTATTTGGCACCACCTTTTACTACCAGGCTCTGAGTGAAGACACTAGCATCTAGACTGTCAGGCCTGTTGGAGGAAGCCTGCTAATCTTGAGTTGGCTTGCTTTGGCTTTTTGAGGTCTCTTGTTTAAGTGCCTTGTTCTGGCCTTTCTGGGTAACCTGGGCACAGAAGGAAGGAGGGAATGTTGAAGGAGGAAATAAATTAAAAGAAAAAGGCACGAGAGAGAGAGAGAGAGAGAGAGAGAGAGAGAGAGAGAGAGAGAGAGAGAGAGAAGGAAACATTACCTTTGATAGGCTCTTTAGAAAGTCTAAAATCCAAGTAATAAAAATGAAAAAAGAATGTAAATCAGAAAAATCTATTGACAGAATGATGTTATTTGATAGCCATTCCACTGCGATGTATTTTAAGTGTTTTGTGTAGAGATTTTTTTTTTTTTTTTGGTTTTTTTTCGAGACAGGGTTTCTCTGTATAGCCCTGGCTGTCCTGGAACTCACTTTGTAGACCAGGCTGGCCTCGAACTTAGAAATCCGCCTGCCTCTGCCTCCCGAGTGCTGGGATTAAAGGCGTGCGCCACCACGCCCGGCTGTGTAGAGATTTTTTAATGAAAATAATTTTTTTTTTTTATTTCTTTACCAAAACCACATTGGCTTTAACAATGACACATTAGCAACAGAAGGAGTATTTTCATTATATATGTATTTCTTACATGTTTGATGAGGATTATAGATGTGAGAAGAGTTTTTAGGGAAGGAAAATCACAGTGATCTTGCATGAATGACTTCCAAGCAACTTCAGGCCATCTTTGCATTGTGAATAAGTAAAACACAGTGTTGGTGAATATCAAATGACCAGGGAAAGAGCTCTTTGTCTAATACATTATATTATAATATAATACTATATATAATGCTATGTATTATTATTGTTTTTATTATTATTATTATTATTATATTGTGTGTTCATGCATGAGTGTGTTTATATATATTTGTGTGTGTATGTATATGTGTGTGACCGTGTATTTGTGTGTGTGTGTTTGTTTGCATTACCATTCAGGCAGTCAACAACCCTCAGCCCCATTGCAGTTTCTGTAACATTCTCTGTAATTCTTTGTGGCAGATGGTGGATATTTAGCCGTCAGATACAGTGAGTGCCACACATTCATGGACTTGGCAGCAGCAAAGCAGCCATCTGTAGCTTTTGAAAATAAGCTTAGGCTACTGACTTCCCAGGGTCAGGGTAAAAGGGCCTTGCTATGTAATTGCTTATGTGTTCTTGGTGATGTGCCTCCTTGACACTAGTATGCATGGTCTAAGACAGAATCAGTTTTGTTATTGGATTTTGATGTCATTACTAGATAATAACATTGAAGGAATGAGTCTATGTCTTCTTCAGGTCTATAGATCTCATGCCTGAGTGGGTTTTCTAGGTCCTGTAACATACACATGCAGAAAGAAACCCTGAGTATTGACTCAAATTTGATTTTATATCACATGAAACAAAAGCTTTAAAAAATACTGTTTGAAAGCTAAAAAGAACTTTTGCCCATGGTATTCTTCTATGAAATAACATAAGTAATGGGCATAGTTGTCCTCTCAAAGGTTGCTGGAGGCCTTGGGACTGACTAATGACCCCTCTGCCCCACCCCCCACTCCCACTTATGCCTGTGAAACAAGGTGATTCATTGCAATTAGTTCATTTATTTTTAACAGCTCTTCCAATTTTCCTTCATTTCTTGTGAGTGAGTTTATGCAGAACAGAAATAAACACAGTGACTGGCTTTACTTGGTGCCATTCTCACAACATGGCAAGGGTAGCAAGTTCATCCTGCAAGCCCAGCCACAGATATGCTGCTAACTTCTAAGAATAGCATGTGGCTGTTAATGAGATATATAAAAGTCTTAGTGTATTTTCCTTAGTACTTCAAAAGATAGACAAACACCCACTCAGTATTTATTGTATCAATTGAGGGTTTTCAAGCCTTTTACTGGACAAGGTCTCCTTTTATAGTATTTTTTTCCTCAGTTGAGAATTCTTTGTTTAGCTCTGTACCCAATTTTTAAATAGGGTTATATGATTTTCTGGAGTCCAACTTCTTGAGTTCTTTATATATATTGGATAATAGTCCTTTATTGGATTTAGGATTGGTAAAGATCCTTTCCCAATCTGTTGGTGGCCTTTTTGTCTTATTGACAATGTCTTTTGCCTTACAGAAGCTTTGTAATTTTATGAGGTCCCATTTGTCCATTCTCAATCTTACAGCACAATCCATTGCTGTTCTGTTTAGTAATTTTTCTCCTGTGACCGTATCTTCGAGGATTTTCCCTACTTTCTCCTCTATAAGTTTCAGTGTCTCTGGTTTTATGTGGAGTTTTTTGATCCACTTAGACTTGAACTTTGTACAAGGAGATAAGAATGGATCAATTAATATTCTTCTATATCATAACTGCCCGTTGTGCCAGCACCATTTGTTGAAAATGCTGTCTTTTTACCACTGGATGGTTTTAGCTCCTTTGACAAAGATCAAGTGATTATAGGTCTGTGGGTTCATTTCTGGGTCTTCAATTCTATTCCATTGATCTACCTGTCCATTGTTGTACCAGTTTGTTTGTTTGTTTTTTTAATCACAATTGCTCTGTGGTACAGCTTGAAGTCAGGCATGGTAATTCCACCAGAGGTTCTTTTAATGTTGAGAATAGTTTTTGCTATCCAAGGTTTTTTGTTATTCCAGATGAATTTGCAAATTGCCCTTTCTAAGTTTGTGAAGAATTGAGTTGGAATTTTGATGGGGATTGCATTGAATCTGTAGATTGCTTGCGGCAAGATAGCCATTTTTACTGTATTAATCCTGCCAATCCATGAGCATGGGAGATCTTTCCTTCTTCTGAGATGTTCTTTGATTCCTTTCTTCAGAGACTTGAAGTTCTTAACATATAGATCTTTCACTTCCTTAGTTAGAGTCACACCCAGGTATTTTATATTATTTGTGACTATTGTGAAGGGTGTTGTTTCCCTAATTTCTTTCTCAGCCTGTTTATCCTTCGTGTAGAGAAAGGCCATTAATTTGTTTGAATTAATTTTATACCCAGCTACTGCACTGAAACTGTTTATCAGGTTTAGGAGTTCTCTGGTGGAATTGTTAGGGTCACTTATATATACTATCATATCATCTGCAAATAGTAATATTTTGACTTCTTTCTTTCCAAATTGTATTCCTTTTATCTCCTTTTGTTGTCTAATTGCTGTGGCTAGAACTTCAAGTACTATATTGAATAGGTAGGGAGAAGGTGGGTAGGCTTGTTTAGTCCCTGATTTTAGTGGGATTGCTTCAAGTGTTTCTCCATTTAGTTTGATGTTGGCTACTGGTTTGCTGTATATTGCTTTTATTATGTTTAGGTATGTGCCTTGAATTCCTGATCTTTCCAAGACTTTTATCATGAAGAGGTGTTGGATTTTGTCAAATGCTTTCTCAGCATCTAACGAGATGATCATATGGTTTTTGCCTTTGAGTTTGTTTCTATAGTGGATTACGTTGACAGGTTTCCATATATTAAACCGTCCCTGCATCCCTGGGATGAAACCTACTTGATCATGATAGATCATGTTTGATGTGTTCTTGGATTCAGTTTCTGAGGATTTTATTGAGTATTTTTGCATCAATATTCATAAGGGAAATTAGTCTGAAGTTCTCTTTATTTGTTGGGTCTTTATGTGGTTTAGGTATCAGAGTAATTGTGGCTTCATAGAATGAATTGGGTAGAGTACCTTCTGTTTTTATTTTGGGGAGAGTTGGAATTAGGTCTTCTTTGAAGGTCTGATAGAACTCTATACTAAACCCATCTGATCCTGGGCTTTTTTTGCTTGGGAGACTATTAATTACTGCTTCTATTTCTTGAGGGTGTATGGGGCTGTTTAGAAAATGTTCCAACTTTTAATAAGGACACATGTTCCACTATGTTCATAGCTGTCTTATTTATAATAGCCAGAAGCTGGTAAGAACCCAGAAGACCCTCAACAGAAGAATGGATACAGAAAATGTGGTACATTTACACAATGGAGTACTACTCAGCTATTAAAAAGAATGAATTTATAAATTCTTAGGCAAATGGATGGATCTGGAGGATAGAATCCTGAGTGAGGTAACCCAATCACAAAAGAACACACATGGTATACACTCACTGATAAGTGGTTATTAGCCCAGAAACTTAGAATACCCAAGATACAATTTGCAAAACACATGAAACTCAAGAAGGAAGACCAAAGGGTGGATACTTCGCTCCTTCTTAGAATGGGGAACAAAATACCTATGGAAGGAGTTATAGTGACAAAGTTTGGAGCTGAGATGGAAGGAAGGACCATCCAGAGACTGCCTCACCTGGAGAACCATCCCATAAACAACCACCAAACCCAGACACTATTGCATATGCCAGCAAGATTTTGCTGACAGAACCCTGATATAGCTGTCTCTTGTGAGGCTATGCCAGTGCCTGGCAAATACAGAAGTGGATGATCACAGTCATCTATTAAATGGAATACAGGGCCCACAATGAAGGAGCTAAAGAAAGTACCCAAGAAGCTAGAGGGGTCTGCAACCCTATAGGTGGAACAACAATATGAACTAACCAGTACCCCACAGAGCTTATGTCTCTAGGTGAATATGTAGCATCCCTAGCAGGCCATCAAAGGGAGGAGAGGCTCTTGGTCTTGTGAAGATTATATGCCCCAGAACAGGGGAATGCCAGAGCCAGGAAGTGGGAGTGGGTGGGTTGGGGAGCAGGGCTTGGGGGAAGGTATAGGGGACTTTCTGGATAGCATTTGAAATGTAAATGGAGAAAATATCTAATAAGAAAATGTAAAAAAAGAAATAAAACCACCCAAAACCAATATTTTATAAGAAAGCTTTATGATTTACATAACAGTTTTTTGTCTTTGAAACAGCATAATGTAGTGTGTGTGTACAGAAAACCAGTCTATAATTAAAGGAACTCAGAAGCATTTCACGCTGTGAACTCAGTTTGAAAACTGCCCTATTAACCTACCATTGAGCAAAGTTACAGAAAGTAAAGTCTATGGAGAAATCATATACGGAAACAGCACCAGCAACACTGCCTCCCCTGTGTTTCAAGTGAGTATTGCCTGCAGAAAGTAGGAATGTGAGTTCCTAGAATGATGTGAAAACTGCTATCTAAGTACTACTCTTGACTGAAACAAGGAGATGAAATTAAAGCACTAGAAAGCTAACATTAGCAATAATTCATAGCAGTTCTATTTCCTGGAACTCAAGTGGAATTATCCTTTCAGATATCTCTGCAGCCTGAAGTGAAGAAGCAGACAGTAAGAAAAGACAGCAAATTAATTAGAAGCTAATGTGGTACTTGCCAATCTCAAGCTTTTAAGCTAGCATTAATAGTGGAAAGACAGTGCATAACATTTGTGTTATTCTTGCTTATCAAACAGGCTTCTTTATTCAGTTATATGTGAATAAATATTTTATTATAAAAATAAATTTTTAATAGTATTTTGATAACATGTCTAAAAATTTGTCCAGGAAACCCCAAATCATGCACCACTAACCTGAAACTAGACTCTTCATCTTTAAAAAGAGAGGACCATTACTGTCATCACAGAGATCATGAAAAGGCTGAAGAGGGTGTTTGGTTGTGAATCACTTAATCGAACATCTAGGTCACATAGTAGGCACTTAATAAGTGTTACTGAAGTTAAGTGTCCACTGCCTTTTCTCATTTAGAAAGCTCTGGAATCTCCAGAGTTATATACTTCTAGGGAAATTCCATTCCCAAGGCCCCCTCATCTTGGCAGAAGCATTTCTCGGCTGTAGTGTAGACTGTCACCCAACATCTTCAATTAATAAGTCTGGGAAACTATCCTGGGATAATTCAGGTCAAACTTCAAACTTCATGTAAATATCACTGACTGTAAAAGCATAAATTACATTTGAAATCTTAAGTCCAAGGCAATTCAGGGAAATGTAGCTCCTAATTTTGTTGGGTCTGAGATAAAAGAACAGCAAAAGGAGTTTGGACTGGAAGTTGAGGAGGTAATAAACATACCGTGCTACTGTTGTTCAATAAAACCAGATGCTATGGGATTCAGAAGTAGTAGATGTCTTTTGTTTGTTACCAGTGTTCAGTTTTACTCTATTATTTTGCTGGAGCTACCTCCTCATATCTGAAGGAACACCAGCATTGTTGAGTCAACTGAATAGAAGCCGAAACACACAGGTAAAGGAACTTCCAAATGCTGCTGGGACCAAGTAAAAAGTAAACTGAATAGTGGTTTGTGAACCGTAGCAAGACAGCATTACTGATGCAGTTTGAGTGGAAACCAGGTTAGAACTGTTTCAGGGGTGAGGATGGAGCAAGAAATGGAGACAGCAAGAACAGACAAAGCTCCTGAGCTGTCTGACTATAGAGGAGGAGAGACTGTAGAAGAGGAGACAGAACAGCTTCAGAGAGCTTCAGAGTTCTGCTGATGGCCAGTCCAGCCAGCCTAGATTTCGAATTCAATGCCTTTGGATATCTCTGAACATCCTGTCCCAGAAGTGTACTGAGGAGGGCTGTATTAAGGACACACAGTTCAGTATGTTCTCTGTCCCAGATATGTTAAGATCTATTCCTAAAGGAAGCCAAATGAAAAATGAGTTGGCCAGACACTCTTGTCTTTTTAACCTTTACCCTGACTTTTCCATTTTCCTCAAAAAAATGCTATTAAGTAAATTGAGGCTAATGCCATTAGCAGATGGAGGACTATTAGACAGTTTAGAGTCAAGTGCAAGCCCACCCATAGCAGAGGTCCTATGGTAAGCATCTTTATGGCCTTCTTCCTAGCTCTATTTTGTGCTCCTCCCTTATTTTCATTCTTAAGTATCCACTCTCTTGTTAGCAGCTTAATATGTTCTTACACATCATTTAAAAATCTATAGGGAACAAAACAACAGTATAATAAATATATAAAGATATGATCCCTTCCCCTCCCCTGATACTAATTCTGTAACTTTCTCAATGGGAACCACAGGTTATCTATAGACTTGTGTTTTACGACCAACTTTGCTAGAGACCCTTTTCCACTAAAGGAAGGAACACAATGTTCTTCTATCACAAAAACATGTAGTTTTAGGACAGTGGGCTCTGCAATTGCAATCCAGTTCTTGGTCCAGAAAGACTGGAGTCAGACTGGACTGATTCTCTGAGGGCTGTGCCTGTGTGCTAGCAGTTGCATTCCCTTGGCAATCAATCACTCTAAAAACAGTTTGCAGACAAAGGAATCTCATGACCTAACAGATAGTTTGTACAAAATCATTATGTGCATACTTACACTTTTATTTTCAATCATTCATTCAGCCCCACATGTGTCAAGCTAAATATGTCACATTCTGCCCCAAATGTGTCATATGCAGCTCCAAATGCATGAAATAGTGAAAACACAATTTAAGCCCAACATTGAGGCAAATACCCAGTTAACATGTGCTTCATTTCCAGGGAAACTTGGGTCTCCTGGGCAGAAATTATAAAGAAAAATACTAAAAGTTCATAGCCAGATAATTTTAGCTTAGGATATTATAGCTTGCTTTTAGACATAGGATATAAATCAAGAAGCATATAAGCAAAAACCATAAAACGGATGCGTGCTTGCCTCTGTTACAACTCACTTATTCTAAAAAAGAAAATAATTAGCTTGTAGGGTCTAATTACTATCTCTTATAACTTTTGTTTAAATACATTTAATTGAATTTGTCTAGAGAAAAAATACAGAGCTTGAAGCATTTTCCACAATCATGTTGATTTTTCCGTCAAAGCGCCTGGCTTTCTCACCAGGCATTCTAAGTCTCATTTGTAATAATACGGTCCTATTTTTCATTTTAGGCTTTACCCCATAGTTCCAGAGTCTAGAATTAACCCCATATCACAACACTGAGCACAGGAGCTTCTCCAAACCCTCCTATGACTTCTGTCACATACTCTCTTGCTGTTCTAGTTCTAAGATAAATTTTGTTTAGCCTCCACTATCAATTCATCTGTACCTGTCTTGGGTATTGTTCATCTCCTAGCCTATTTACCCACATAGTTATTTATGTTCACATAAAACCTATGAATGATGCATCTGTGAGCGGTGCATCTGTGAACCATGCAATGTGCACTCTGGTACCACCATTGATATAGTTTATATATGCTACTTAATTTCAGATAAATTGAATTCATTTAGGTAAGAAGCTTTCTGAAATCTGAAGTGTGAGATTTTGGGGAATTGAAATCGAACCTTTTGTTTTAAGCTCCAACAACACGGTTAATTATAACTGAACTCTGTGGTGCCAATGATCCTTCTTAGCGGGAGTTCTTTTTACTTTGCTGAGACCTGTGGCTTAATTCATCTCCCTCTTTACTCCCCGATTTAGCATGAAAGCTTTAGATAGATGTATGCCCACTGAGTCCACTTGATTGTTCAGATCTATCACCTCTACCTGCTTCCATGCCTCTGCCCATTCACATACCCCTTACCCAGTGTGTTCTCTTGCGTCCTAGAACCTGCCAGGATGTCAATAGTTATAGGTTGTTAGCCATCTGTACAGCCCATCAACTTTGGTTTGAATTTTATTTTTATGTCTCTCTTCTTTTTCATCCTTATCACACCCAAAGTCAAGCTCTTATCTGTTTGCCAGAAATACAAATTAAACTTGCTTCTGAGGCACAGAGAAGTCTTAGCAGCTGCTATGGAAGACTTGAAATTTGTCCCTTTCCTACTAGTGTTTGGCTCTGTACATCTTTTATTGCTGGATCTCAATGGGTTGCAGTGAAGTCTTAGAAATAAAGTAAAAACCCAAAATCACAATTTGTATATCATCTTTATTACAGTTAAAATTTATCTTAAAATAGCCACAAAAGATGTGTCAGACGCTTAATAAGAGTCATTAAAGGGGCTGGAGAGATGGCTCAGAGGTTAAGAGCACTGACTACTTTTCTAGATGTCATGAGTTGAATTCCCAGCAACCACATGGTGTCTCACAACCATCTGTAATAGAATCTGATGCCCTCTTCTGGTGTGTCTGAAGACAGCTACAGTGTACTCATATAAATGTAATAAAGAAATCTTTAAAAAAAAAAAGAGTTATTAAATACCTATTCTGTGCTCTGTGCTAGGCAAACAAGGCAATCAGGAAGACTGCCTGTCTCCAGTGAACTCTAGTCTGATGGGAGAGACACATGATTATAATATGGCAAGATGACACAATGACAAAGAATGCATGACATGTGGGATGCTGGGGAGCATAAGTTATGTTGGAAGACTTGTATATTGCGATGAAAACTTAGGATTTCTGGAAAGGATAAATTAGACATTTGAAAACAAGGAGTATGCCTGGAGAATGTATGTTTGTAACCTCTTTAAAGGAATTTATCTACACAAGGATGGGAAAGGAGAACTGTGTAATCATTGAAGTTTCAGCTTTTTCTTACAGCAAGGATGTATGCTGTATAAATGTAAATGTAAGATATATAATAAGCAATATAGCAATTGTTTTATAAGCTACTGTAATATGTAGGTCTAAGGATATGCTTAATGTTGCATTTTATTGATTAAGTGCTAATTAATAAGAATTTATATTGTCAGAACTTACTTGCTCTTACCAAATGTTCTATTAGTCAAGCCAAGCAGGGCTTGGATGTTTGTTATCAAGCAGAGTATGTTGACACTCCCATTTACATACACGGAATTCATTTAGTATGTTAGTTTTTATAAATCTGCTCCATCATTGCTGTGTTTGGTATTTCTTAGTAAGGTCAATGTTCAATACTGAGGCCATCTATGCATTGACAGCTATCAGGTTTTCTGGCAGCACAGCCCTAAATGTGTTGAAATAAAACACAGAATTTGCCACTCTAAAAATATTCTATAATTTTAGGGAAAATTGAAAAAATGTTTCTCTTGACTTAATATTGGAAACTAGAAGTCTAATGGCAGTGTTCTCTTTTCTTTTCTTTTTTTCTTTTAAAGAATTATTTGTTTTTTTTTTTTTTTTTTTTTTTTTTGGTTTTTCGAGACAGGGTTTCTCTGTGTAGCCCTGGCTGTCCTGGCACTCACTTTGTAGACCAGGCTGGCCTCGAACTCAGAAATCCGCCTGCCTCTGCCTCCCGAGTGCTGGGATTAAAGGCGTGCGCTACCACGCCCGGCAAGAATTATTTGTTTATTGTATGTACATTTGTATACTGCAGCTGTCTTCAGACACACCAGAAGAAGGCATCAGATCCCATTACAGAGAGTTGTGAGCCACCATGTGGTTGCTGGGATTTGAACTCAGGACCTCTGGAAGAGCAGTCAGTGGTCTTAGCTGCTGAGCCATCTCTCCAGCTCCATGTTCTCTTTTCAAAGTTAACAGTTGCTGAGACTTATCCATGTCAGTTCCCATGGTACTGTATCTTTTTTTTTTTTTCTTAGTTCTGAGACAGGGTTGCATTTAGCCTAGGATGGCAAGGAACTGACTATGAAGCTAAGGCTAAATTTCTGATTCTCTTGCTTTCACCTCTTAAGTGCTGCAGTTACAAGCATGCATCACCAAGATTTACAAAAAGCCTTACCTTAGTAAATACAGGGAGAATGGCTACATTGAGGTCATGTAGTAGAGCTGGATCATTTCAAAGCACATTTGATTAGAGTACTTAGCAAAATCAAGTTATTTAGGACAGGAAGTTCTGTTTTCTTCTTCATGTACTATCTTACAGAGAACTTTAAAATAATATTAGGGACCGTTAATATGGTTTAGAGAATTCTAGACCATTTCAGTTCAGGTTACCATGGTGTTATTTATTTATTTATTTTTAAAATAGCTGAGCCCTGTTCTTTCTTTGGTACGGTAAAATAGCATTAAAAATATAAAACATGTCCATATTATAAATACCTTATTTCTCAGATTTAATGAACATATTTTTCTTTTCCTGTGCTTAGACAAGAATGTTTAACCCATTGGAATATGGTAAACAAATTTTAGCAAGTAAAGCCAATTCTTTTTTTTTTTTTCCTTTTTCCTTTTCCCTTTTTCCTTTGTTTTCCCCTGTAACATTGTTAGGTTGCTTTGAGTATTTCAGCTTGTCACATGACATTAAAAGCACCATGCCCATGGAAGCAGAAACTACACCTGAGATGCCACCCTCCTCTTTTGTGTCTATGTTAGATACTGCCCCTAGCCTCTATAATGTTTTAAATTCCCACATGTAAAGTGGCTTATATAAAACAGATTGACTATTGCTCTATCCACTATCCATCCATTGGTGCAGGAACTCAATAGGAAAAAAAAATGATATCCTAATGTTAGTTCATTTTCAACAAGAAATGGTTTACGTCCCCTGGGCTTTTCTTTTAGTTTAGAGAACAAAGGTTTTATGGTCTCAGTATGATGTTGATCTTTATAAAGCTCAAGAGATCTTTATAAAACTAAACATTTGTGTGCGCTGCAAGTTCTTGATTTTAGTTCTTAAAATAACTGCTGTAACTATTGGTGATACAGCTCTTCCTTCCCTGCTTTCATTGGCTAAGGATGAAATATGCTCAGGAGTATTCAGGTGTAAAGATGTAGCAATATCAAGTAATGATGCCTGAGATAAACTGTGTATCTCCTAGGCACTGTGTACCTTCCTTTGGATTTTTTTTTTTTCATAACAGAAGAACATTCTAGGGTCTCAGGAGGTGGCAATAAGAACAAGTTAAAATACGGAAAGTATGACTGTTGTGAGCAATTTGCAATCTTTAAGATATTTAGAATGCACATTTAACATCAGGATCAGTCTGTATAAATTGGATTATGTTATTGAACTCTTTTATATATGCAGATTAGGAAGATGAAGTGGCCCAGATAAACCATGTCAGAGGCATGACATAACCAGAATGTAGACTCCACCTGCTATTCAGGGTAAGCCATTTGTTCATAATTCAGTGTTTAGATAATTTTGGACACACTTCTTAACCACTGAGACATCAAAGAGCTAGCATTGTTTGAAGGCAAGCACAGGGAGAATGCAGTCCTGACATAGACTCAAGACTATCTTCTCTTAGACTTACTAAGAAAGGAAGAGACACATGCTCCTAGAATAAGGATGCAGGTGAGCTGGCCTAGCTCCTCAGTCATTTCCTAGTTTCTAACAGCCTCTAGCAAAATCCAAGGTCAATCTAGTTTCTAGGAAATAAAAAGTCTACCAGGTCACAGAAGACTAGAGCCACAGCTATACACAGACACTTCCATTTATTCCATTTCTCATGGCTTCTTCAGACCTACCATGGGCAGGCTACACCTGTTAATACCTGTTTCCTCAACCCTGATATTTAATTATTTCAATACAATAGTAACAATACAATCACTGATCACTGATCACCATAACAGATGTAACAATAATTTAAAAGACTGAAGCATTTTGAGAATGATCATAATGTTTCCCTAAGGCTGTTAAAATATTTCAGTGGGTGAGGACACTTGCCACCAACCCTGATGACTGAGGATCAGGATACACATGCTTAAAAGAGAAAAATCAATGCTTATAACATGTCCTCTGATCTCCACATATGCACTGTGGCATGTGCATATGTGCACATATACACAAATATAAATGCAAAAACAAAATCAAAATGAAATGCCCAGATACAAACATCCTTTGCATACAAAACATGTCATTGAGGAAATGGTGCTAATGGTTTTATTAGAGGCAAGGGTTGACAACCCTCTAGTTCATAAAAGCATAACAAAATGGGCCATCTCTATGTACTTCATAGGCTTGTTATAACTCTTGATCACGATGGCTCATATGGAGTGCTCAGCATGGCACCTGACGCACAGGTTAAGAAAGAGGTGTTTCACAGATGACCTCCTCAGGTAAGGGACTGAAAGTTGCATGCAAACTTTCTGACTCTCCAGCCTAGTATTCTTTCCAGTACACAAACAAGGACCACTTTCTTTAATAAGAAGACGAGATTAAAACATGATCATGCAGTATTCTGTGTCTAGAAATCCTGTGACATCTATTAAATTTATTACCGTATGTGAAAGTGATTGCATTATTATAATATTAACATAATTAAGGTCTTTATCATATTAACTACCAGCTAAATAATACAATAAAAAGGATAAGAACAAACCCTGTTTGAATTAGCAAAATAGGGGCTGGACAGATGGTACAGCAGTGAAGAGCACTAGTTGCTCCTGCAAAGAACTCAGGTTTTGTTTTGCAGCACCCACATGGTTGTTTAGCACTGTACTGGCTATTTTTGTGTCAACTTGACACAGCTGGAGTTATCACAGAGAAAGGAGCTTCAGTTGAGGAAATGCCTCCATGAGATCCAACTGTAAGGCATTTCCTCAATTAGTGATCAAGGGGGAAAGGCCTCTTTTGGGTGGGACCATCCCTGGGCTGGTAGTCTTGGGTTCTATAAGAGAGTAGGCTGAGCAAGCCAGAGAGGCATGCCAGTAAAGAACATCCCTCCATGGCCTCTGCATCAGCTCCTGCTCCCTGACCTGTTTGAGTTCCAGTCCTGATTTCCTTTGGTGATGAACAGCAGCATGGAAATGTAAGCCGAATAAACCCTTTCCTCCCCAACTTGCTTCTTGGTCATGATGTTTGTGCAGGAATAGAAACCCTGACTAAGACAAGCACCCTCCACAACTCCTGTCGCAGGGGACTCAGCACTCTTCTAACTTCTGCAGGCAACAGGCATCTATGTGGTACCTATATGTACATGCAGGTAAAACATTCATATACATAATATAAAAAAATCAATCTAAATAGGGAGATAACCTCCATATAACATTTATAAAATATTTCTTTAAAAATGTATGTGCTGTATATAAGTAAAACTGCAAAGTTTATCAATTTTCACTGTGTTATTTACTGCTTGTTAAATAATACAGTTTCACCTTAACAAAAAGACTATGAGTTAATGTTAGTTTAGCAATCTGTGAATTATGACAATAATTAAATAAGTCATGACTGGGGATGGCCAAAGGTAGATGCTTGCCTGAGCATGTATGAAACTGTGTTCAATCCCCAGCCTGGAGGGGATCCCCTAATTCTTTCTGAGAAGCCAGGGCCAGAAGTACATTAGTTCCCTTCATTTTTTTTTAATTTTTAATATTTTTTATTACATATTTTCCTCAATTACATTTCCAATGCTATCCCAAAAGTCCCCCATAGCGCCCCCCCACTTCCCTACCCACCCATTCCCATTCTTTTGGCCCTGGCATTCCCCTATATTGGGGCATATAAAGTTTGCAAGTCCAATGGGCCTCTCTTTCCAGTGATGGCCGAATAGGCCATCTTTCGATACATATGCAGCTAGAGACAAGAGCTCCGGGGTACTGGTTAGTTCATAATGTTGTTCCAACTATAGGGTTGCAGATCCCTTTAGCTCCTTGGGTACTTTCTCTAGCTTCTCGATTGGGAGCCCTGTGATACATCCAATAGCTGACTGTGAGCACCCACTCCTGTGTTTGCTAGGGCCCTGCATAGTCTCACAAGAGACAGCTATCTTTGGGTCCTTTCAGCAAAATCTTGCTAGTGTATGCAATGGTGTCCGCGTTTAGAAGCTGATTATGGGATGGATCCCTGGATACGGCAGTCTCTAGATGGTCCATCCTTTCATCACAGCTCAAAGCTTTGTCTCTGTAACTCCTTCCATGGGTGTTTTGTTCCCAATTCTAAGAAGGGGCACAGTGTCCACATTTTGGTCTTCATTCTTCTTGAGTTTCATGCGTTTAGCAAATTGTATTTTATATCTTGGATATCCTAAGTTTTGGGCTAATATCCACTTATCAGTGAATACATATTGTGTGAGTTCCTTTGTGATTGTGTTACCTCACTCAAGATGATGCCCTCCAGGTCCATCCATTTGGCTAGGAATTTCATAAATTCATTCTTTTTAATAGCTGAGTAGTACTCCATTGTGTAGATGTACCATAATTTCTGTATCCATTCCTCTGTTGAGGGACATCTGGGTTCTTTCCAGCTTCTGGCTATTATAAATAGGGCTGCTATGAACATAGTGGAGCATGTGTCCTTCTTACCGGTTGGGACATCTTCTGGATATATGCCCAGGAGAGGTATTGCTGGATCCTCCGGTAGTACTATGTCCAATTTTCTGAGGAACCGCCAGACTGATTTCCAGAGTGGTTGTACAAGCTTGCAATCCCACCAACAATGGAGGAGTGTTCCTCTTTCTCCACATCCTCGCCAGCATCTGCTGTCACCTGAATTTTTGATCTTAGCCATTCTGACTGGTGTGAGGTGGAATCTCACGGTTGTTTTGATTTGCATTTCCCTGATGATTAAGGATGTTGAACATTTTTTCAGGTGCTTCTCTGCCATTTGGTATTCTTCAGGTGAGAATTCTTTGTTCAGTTCTGAGCCCCATTTTTTAATGGGGTTATTTGACTTTCTGGAGTCCACCTTCTTGAGTTCCTTATATATATTGTATATTAGTCCCCTATCTGATTTAGGATAGGTAAAGATCCTTTCCCAATCTGTTGGTGGTTTTTTTGTCTTATTGATGGTGTCTTTTGCCTTGCAGAAGCTTTGCAGTTTCGTGAGGTCCCACTTGTCAATTCTCGATCTTACAGCACAAGCCATTGCTGTTCTATTCAAGAATTTTTCCCCTGTGCCCATATCTTCAAGGCTTTTCCCCACTTTCTCCTCTATAAGTTTCAGTGTCTCTGGTTTTATGTGAAGTTCCTTGATCCACTTAGACTTGACCTTAGTACAAGGAGATAGGAATGGATCGATTCGCATTCTTCTACATGAAAACAACCAGTTGTGCCAGCACCATTTGTTGAAAATGCTGCCTTTTTTCCACTGGATGGTTTTAGCTCCCTTGTCGAAGATCAAGTGAACATAGGTGTGTGGGTTCATAACTGGGTCTTCAATTCTATTCCATTGGTCTATTTGTCTGTCACTATACCAGTACCACGCCGTTTTTATCACAATTGCTCTGTAGTAAAGCTTTAGGTCCGGGAGGTGATTCCACCAGAGGTTCTTTTATCCTTGAGAAGAGTTTTTGCTATCCTAGGTTTTTTGTTATTCCAGATGAATTTGCAGATTGCACTTTCTAATTCGTTGAAGAATTGAGTTGGAATTTTGATGGGGATTGCATTGAATCTGTAGATTGCTTTTGGCAAGATAGCCATTTTTACAATGTTGATCCTGCCAATCCATGAGCATGGGAGATCTTTCCATCTTCTGAGATCTTCTATAATTTCTTTCTTCAGAGACTTGAAGTTTTTATTATACAGATCTTTCACTTCCTTAGTTAGAGTCACGCCAAGATATTTTATATTATTTGTGACTATTGAGAAGGATGTTGTTTCCCTAATTTCTTTCTCAGCCTGTTTATTCTTTGTGTAGAGAAAGGCCATTGATTTGTTTGAGTTAATTTTATATCCAGCTACTTCACCGAAGCTGTTTATCAGGCTTAGGAGTTCTCTGGTGGAATTTTTAGGGTCACTTATATATACTATCATATCATCTGCAAAAAGTGATATTTTGACTTCATCTTTTCCAATTTGTATCCCTTTGATCTCCTTTTGTTGTCGAATTGCTCTGGCTAGGACTTCAAGTACTATGTTGAATAGGTATGGAGAAAGTGGACAGCCTTGTCTAGTCCCTGATTTTAGAGGGATTGCTTCAAGCTTCTCACGATTTACTTTGATGTTGGCTACTGGTTTGCTGTAGATTGCTTTTATCATGTTTAGGTATGGGCCTTGAATTCCTGATCTTTCCAAGACTTTTATCATGAATGGGTGTTGGATCTTGTCAAATGCTTTTTCCGCATCTAACGAGATGACCATGTGGTTTTTGTCTTTGAGTTTGTTTATATACTGGATTACGTTGATGGATTTCCGTATATTGAACCATCCCTGCATCCCTGGGATGAAACCTACTTGGTCAGGATGGATGATTGTTTTGATGTGTTCTTGAATTCGGTTAGCAAGAACTTTATTGAGGATTTTTGCATCAATATTCATAAGGGATATTGGTCTGAAGTTTTCTATCTTTGTTGGGTCTTTTTGTGGTTTAGGTATCAGAGTAATTGTGGCTTCATAGAATGAGTTGGGTAGAGTACCTTCTGTTTCTATTTTGTGGAATAGTTTGTGAAGAACTGGGATTAGATCTTCTTTGAAGGTCTGATAGAACTCTGCACTAAACCCATCTGGTCCTGGGCTTTTTTTGGTTGGGAGACTATTAATGACTGCTTCTATTTCTTTGGGGGAAATAGGGCTGTTTAGATCATTAACCTGATCTTGGTTCAACTTTGGTACCTGGTACCTGTCTAGGAACTTCTCCATTTCATCCAGGTTCTCCAGTTTTGTTGAGTATAGCCTTTGGTAGAAGGATCTGATGGTGTTTTGGATGTCTTCAGGATCTGTTGTTATGTCTCCTTTTTCATTTCTGATTTTGTTAATTAGAATGCTTTCCCTGTGCCCTCTAGTGAGTCTGGCTAAGGGTTTATCTATCTTGTTGATTTTCTCAAAGAACCAGCTCCTTGATTGGTTGATTCTTTGAATAGTTCTTCTTGTTTCCACTTGATTGATTTTGCCCCTGAGTTTGATTATTTCCTGCCGTCTACTCCTTTTGGGTGAATTTGCTTCCTTTTGTTCTAGTGCTTTTAGGTGTGTTGTCAAGCTGCTAATGTGTGCTCTTTCTAGTTTCTTTTTGGAGGCACTCAGAGCTATGAGTTTTCCTCTTAGAAATGCTTTCATTGCGTCCCATAAGTTTGGGTATGTTGTGGCTTCATTTTCATTGAACTCTAAAATGTCCTTAATTTCTTTCTTTATTCCTTCCTTGACCAAGGTATCATTGAGAAGAGTGTTGTTCAGTTTCCACGTGAATGTTGGCTTTCTATTATTTATTTTGTTATTGAAGATCAGCCTTAGTCCATGGTGATCTGATAGGATGAATGGGACAATTTCAATATTTTTGTATCTGTTGAGTCCTGTTTTGTGCCCAATTACGTGGTCAATTTTGGAGAAGGTACCATGAGGTGCTGAGAAGAAGGTATATCCTTTTGTTTTAGGGTAAAATGTTCTGTAGATATCTGCCAGATCCATTTGATCCATAACTTCTGTTAGTTTCACTGTGTCCCTGTTTAGTTTCTGTTTCCATGATCTGTCCATTGGTGAAAGTGGTGTGTTGAAGTCTCCCACTATTATTGTATGAGGTGCAATGTGTGCTTTGAGATTTACTAAAGTTTCTTTAATGAATGAGGCTGCCTTTGTATTTGGAGCATAGATATTCAGGATTGATAGTTCCTCTTGGAGGATTTTACCTTAGATGAGTATGAAGTGCCCCTCCCTGTCTTTTTTGATGACTTTGGGTTGGAAGTCAATCTTATCAGATATTAGAATGGCTACTCCAGCTTGTTTCTTCCTACCATTTGCTTGGAAAATTGTTTTCCAGCCTTTCATTCTGAGGTAGTGTCTATCTTTTTCTCTGAGATGAGTTTCCTGTAAGCAGCAAAATGTTGGGTCTTGTTTGTGTAGCCAGTTTGTTAGTCTATGTCTTTTTATCGGGGAGTTGAGACTATTGATATTAAGAGATATTAAGGAAAAGTAATTGTTGTTTCCTGTTATTTTTGTTGTTAAAGTTGGCATTCTGTTCTTGTGGCTGTCTTCTTTTAGGTTTGTTGAGGGAATACCTTCTTGTTGTTTCTAGGGCGTGGTTCCCGTCCTTGTATTGGTTTTTTCCTGTTATTATCCTTTGAAGGGCTGGATTCGTGGAGAGATAATGTGTGAATTTGGTTTTGTCGTGCAATACTTTGGTTTCTCCATCTATGTTAATTGAGAGTTTGGCTGGGTATAGTAGCCTGGGCTGGAATTTGTGTTCTTTTAGTGTCTGTATAACATCTGTCCAGGATCTTCTGGCTTTCATAGTCTCTGGTGAAAAATCTGGTGTAATTCTGATAGGCTTGCCTTTATATGTTACTTGGCCTTTTTCTCTTACTGCTTTTAGTATTCTATCTTTATTTAGTGCATTTGTTGTTCTGATTATTATGTGTCGGGAGGTATTTCTTTTCTGGTCCAGCCTATTTGGAGTTCTGTAGGCTTCTTGTATGTTCATGGGCATCTCTTTCTTTAGATTTGGGAAATTTTCTTCTATAATTTTGTTGAAGATGTTTACTGGTCCTTTGAGTTGAAAATCTTCATTCTCATCCACTCCTATTATCCGTAGGTTTGGTCTTCTCATTGTGTCCTGTATTTCCTGGATGTTTTGAGTTAGGATCTTTTTGCATTTTCCATTTTCCTTGATTGTTGTGCCGATGTTCTCTGCAATCTTCTGCACCTGAGATTCTCTCTTCCATCTCTTGTATTCTGTTGCTGATGCTCACATCTATGGTCCCAGATTTCTTTCCTAGGGTTTCTATCTCCAGTATTGCCTCATTTTGGGTTTTCTTTATTGTGTCTACTTCCCTTTTTATGTCTAGTATGGTTTTGTTCATTTCCATCATCTGATTGGATGTGTTTTCCTGTTTCTCTTTAAGGATTTCTACCAGTTTGGTTGTGTTTTCCTGTTTTTCTTTAAGGACTTGTAACTCTTTAGCCATGTTCTCCTGTAGTTCTTTAAAGTCCTTCTTGATGTCCTCTATCATCATCATGAGATATGCTTTTAAATCCAGGTCTAGCTTTTCAGGTGTGTTGGGGTGCCCTGGACTGGGCGAAATGGGAGTGCTGGGTCCTGATGATGGTGAGTGGTCTTGGTTTCTGTTAGTAAGATTCTTACGTTTACCTCTCACCATCTGGTAATCTTTGGAGTTGTTATAGTTGTCTCTGTTCAGAGGTTGTTCTTCTGGTGATTCTGAGTATCGTCTGTCAGCAGACCTGGGAGACAGGCTCTCTCCTCTGAGTTTCAGTGGTTAGAGCACTCCCTGCTGATAAGCTTTCCTCTTAAAGGGAAGGTGTACAGATATCTGGCGTTTGGACCTTCTCCTGGCCGAAGAAGAAGGCCGAAAACAGGAACTTTCCCAGATGCTGTGTTGCTTTGGCAGGTCACAGAAGCTGTCAGCTTCTGTGGTGCACACTCTCAGCTGTGCAGACTACGTTCCTAAGTTCAGAGGAGTCCTGGATCCAAGATGTGCTCCCTGCTCCTGAGGCAGAGGGCTCCTGTGCAGGGCAGAATACAGTCTTCCAGCTGGGAGGGTGCCAGATGTCTGCGGCCCCAAAAGGGTGCTGCCTCAGCGGCTCTGTGGCTCCCGCCTGTCCCAGAAGCTGTCTGCCTCTGTGGTCCTCACTCTCACCTCTGCAGACTAAGTTCGGCGGAGCCCCGGATCCAAGATGGCGCTCCCTGCAGGGCAGATCACTGTCCTTCGGCTGGGAAGGTGCTGGATGTCTGCAGTCCCAAAAGGGTGCTGCCTCAGCGGCTCTGTGGCTCCCGCCTGTCCCAGAAGCTGTCTGCCTCTGTGGTCCTCACTCTCACCTCTGCAGACTAAGTTCGGTGGAGTCCCGGAGCCAAGATGGCGCTCCCTGCAGGGCAGATCACTGTCCTCCGGCTGGGAGGGTGCCGGATGTCTGCGGCCCCAAAAGGGTGCTGCCTCAGCGGCTCTGTGGCTCCCGCCTGTCCAGTTCCCTTCATTTAAGAGATGATGGAAAGCTGGGCGTGTTGGCGCACGCCTTTAATCCCAGCACTCAGGCGGCAGAGGAAGGAGGATTTCTGAGTTCGAGGCCAGCCTGGTCTACAAAGTGAGTTCCAAGAACAGCCAGGGCTATACAGAGAAACCTTGTCTCGAAAAACCAAGAGAAAGACAGAGAGGGAGAGGGAGAGAGAGAGAGAGAGAGAGAGAGAGAGAGAGAGAGAGAGAGAGAGAGAGAGAGAGAGAGAGACAGAGACAGAGAGAGAGACAGAGACACAGAGAGAGAGAGACAGAGAGATAGAGAGACAGAGAGAGAGAGAGGTTGGAAAAACTACAATAAACATTTGGATCTTCTGGAAATTTTACAACTTTTTTCTCCATGCTACCTCCTTTTTAAGGAGCATCACTAGAGATGAGAAAAGTTGTATTTCACAAATTCTGCTGTAATGTGTTTAAGGAGATTAAGAGAATACAAATTTGCAAAGAAGAAGTCAGGTATCATTATTTGCAGATGATATTATATTACACATAAGTGACACAAAAAATTCTACCAGAGAACTTATACAGCTGATAAACAACTTTATTACAACTTGTTAATCAAACAAATAAGTAGCCTTCCTTTATACAAATGATAAACTTGCTGAGAATGAAATTAGAGAAACAACATCTTCCACAATAGTCGCAAATAATGTAAAATATCTTGGGGGTAATTCTAACCAAACAATTGAAAGATCTGTATGACAAGAACTTCAAGTCTCTCAAAAAAGAAAACAAAGAAGACCTCAGAAGATGAAGAGATCTCCCATGCTCATGTATTGGTAGAACTAACATAGTAAAAATGGCCATCCTACCTGTCTTAGTTAGGGTTTTACTGCTGTAAACAAATACCACGATCAAGGCAGTTCTTATAAAAACAGCATTTTGTAGGGGCTGGCTTACAGGTTAAGAAGTTCAGTCTATTATCATAAAGACAGGAGCATGGCAGCATCTAGGCAGTCATGGTGCAGGCAGAACTGAGAATTCTACATCTTCATCTGAAGGCTGCTAGTGGAAGACTCAATTCCAGACAGCTAGGAGTACAGTCTTAAGGCCCATGCCCACATTGACACACCAACTCTAACAAGGCCATACCTGCTTCAACAAGGCCACACCTCCAAATAGTGCCACTCCCTGGGACAAGCATATACAAACCATCATACTGCCAAAAGTAATCTACAGTTTTAAAGAAATCCCCATCAAAATTCCAGCACAATTCTTGAAAGACACTGAAAGAGCAATTCTCAATTTCATATGGAAAAACAAAAAACTCAGGACAGCAAAATCAATTCTTTTTTTTTTTTTTTTTTTCTCTCTTTTTCTTTTTTCCAGACAGGGATTCTCTGTATAGCCCTGGCTGTCTTGGAACTTACTCTGTAGACCAGGATGGCCTCAAACTCAGAAATCTACCTGCCTCTGCCTCCCAAATTAAAGGCCTGTGCCACCACTGCCCGGCAGCACAAACAATTCTTTGTTTTGTTTTCTTTTTTTTTTTTTTCTTTTTATTGGATATTTTCTTTAGTTAACCTTTCACTTGTTATCCCCTTTCCCGGTTACCCGCCCCCCCCCAAGCCCCAATCCCATCCCTCCTCCCCCTGTTCTATGAGGGTGTCTCCCCACCCACCCACTCCTGCCTCTCCACCCAGGAACATCACTGGACATCACTTACACTGGGACATCAAGCCTTCACGGGACCAAGAGCCTCTCCTCCCACTGATGCCCCACAAAGCCATCCTCTGCGACATATGCAGCTGGAGTCATGGATCCCTCCAAGTGTACTCCTTGGTTGGTGGTTCAGTCCCTGGGAGCTCTGGGGATTTGGTTGGTTGATATTATTGTTCTTCCTATGGGGTTGCAAACCCCTTCAGCTCCTTCAGTCCTTTCTCTGACTCCTCCCTTGGAGACCCTATTGGGGACATATATCAGGCTCCTGTCAGCATGTACTTCTTGGAATCCATAACAGTATCTGGATTTGGTGACTGCATATGGGATAGATTCCCCATGGAGGACATTCTTTGGATAGCCTTTCCTTCAGTTTTTGCTCTACACTTTCTCTCCATATTTGCTCCCATGAGTGTTTTGTTTCCCTTTCTAAGAGGGACCGATGCACATACACTTTAGTCTTCCTTCTTCTTGAGCATCATGCAGTCTATGAATTGTATCTTGGTTATTCTGAGCTCTTGGACTAATATCCACTTATCAGTGAGTGTATACCATGTATGTTCTTTTGTGATTGGGTTACCTCACTCAAGATGATGTTTTATAGTTCCATCCATTTGCTGAAAAATTTCATGAATTCATTATTTTTAATAGCTGAGTAGTATTCCGTTGTGTAAATGTACCACATTTTCTGTATCCATTCCTCTGTTGAAGGACATCTGGGTTCTTTCTAGCTTCTGGCTATTATAAATAAGGCTGCTATGAACATACTGGAGCATGTGTCCTTATTACATGTACTCTTCAGTTGATAATTCTTTGTTTAGTTCTGTACCACATTTTTAGTAGGGTTATTTGGTTCTCTCAAGTGTAACTTCTTGAGTTCTTTGTAAATATTGGATATTAGCCCTCGATCGGATGCAGGGTTGGTAAAGATCTTTTCCCAATCTGTTGGTTGCCCTTTTGTCATATTGACA
Source organism: Mus caroli (assembly GCF_978045245.1). Lineage (NCBI taxonomy): Eukaryota > Metazoa > Chordata > Mammalia > Rodentia > Muridae > Mus > Mus caroli. The sequence goes on along the minus strand of NW_028227268.1, from coordinate 92,772,056 downwards.
GTGTCCTTTGCCTTATAAAAGATTTGCAATTTTATGAGGTCCCATTTGTCAACTCTTGATCTTAAAGCATAAGCTATTGGTGTTCTGTTCAGAAAAATTTCCCCTGTGCCCATGTGCTCAAGGCTCTTCTCCACTTTCTCTTCTATTAGTTTCAGTGTATCTAGTTTTACGTGGAGGTTCATGATCCACTTGGACTTGAGTTTTATACAAGGAGATAAGAATGGATCAAATTGCAGTCTTCTACATGTTCACTGCCAGTTGAACCAGCACCATTTGTTGAAAATGCTGTCTTTATGTCACTGGATGGTTTTAGGTTCTTTGTCAAAGATCAAGTGACCATAGGTGTGTGGGTTCATTTCTGGGCCTTCAATTCTATTCCATTGATCTGCCTGCTGTCACTGTACCAATACCATGCATTTTGTTGTTGTTGGTTTTTTTTTTTTTTTTTTTTTTATCATTATTACTCTGTAGTACAGCTTGAGGTTAGGCATGGTGATTCCACCACATTTTCTTTTATTGTTAAGAGTAGTTTTCACTATCTTGTTTTTTTGTTTTTTTTTTTTTTTTGTTCCAAATGATTTTGCAAATGGCTCTTTCTAACTCTGTTAAGAATTGAGTTGGGATTTTGATGGGGGAATGCATTGAATCTGTAGATTACTTTTGGCAAGATGACCATTTTTACTATATTAATCCTGCCAATCCATGAACATGGAAGATCTTTCCATATTCTGAGGTCTTCTTCCATTTCTTTGTTCAGAGACTTGCAGTTCTTGTCATACACTTTCACTTGCTTGGTTAGAGTCACCCCAAGGTATTTTTTATTACTTGTGACTATTGTGAAGGGTGTGTTTTCCTAATTTCTTTCTCAGACTGTTTATCCTTTGAGTAGAGAAAGGCTACTGATTTGTTTTAATTTTATATCTAGCCACTTTACTGAACTTATAGCTGTAGGAGTTCTCTGGTGGAATTTTTGGGGTCACTTAAGTATATGATCATATCATCTGCAGATAGTGATATTTTGACTTCTTCCTTTCCAATTTGTATTCCTTTCACTTTATTTTGTTGTCTAATTGCTCTGGCTAGGACTTTGAATACTATATTGAATATTGGACAGAGAGTGGGCAGCCATGTCTAGTCCCTGAATTTAGTGGGATTGCTTTTCAAGTTTCTCTCCATTTAGTTTGATTTGGCTACTGGTTTGCTGTATATTGCTTTTACTATGTTTAGGTGTGGGTCTTAAATTCCTGATCTTTCCAGGACTTTTAACATGAAAGAGTGTTGAATTTTATCAAATGAATTTTCAGCATCTAATGAAATGATCATACATTTTTTCTTTGAATTTGTTTGTATAGTGGATTATGTTGATGGATTTCCATATATTCAACCATCCCTGCATCCTTGGGATGAAGCCTACTTGATCATGATAGATGATTGTTTTGATGTCTTCTTGAATTTGGTTAGCAATAATTTTGTTGAGTATTTTTGCATCAATATTCAAGTTTATATCTCTTCCTTGGCATTGCTAAAGACCTTAAAACATTGCTGTCCTGGAGTTCCTATGGAAATTACGGGTCTAATGACTGGTGAATTTGTTGATGTGTTTGAGTGATTGATGTGTTTGCTATGCCACAGTCATGAATTGGTGTCAGTGTAGAAGCAGTTGATCCAGTGTTCCAAGACAAAATGTTGTATATGATGAGACAAATAGGAAGGCCCGAGATGGTTGTTGGTTGGTATCAGTGTCCCCCTGGATTTGGCTGTTAGCTTTCTGGTGTGCATGTCAACACTCAGCAGAGCTCTGAAGCCTTGTCAGAGAGAGCTGTGGCAGTGGTTGTGGATCCCATTCAGAGTGTAAAAGGAAAGGTTGTTATTGATGCCTGTTACTGATCAGTGCTAATATGATGGTCTTAGGATATGAACCAAGAAAAATTACTTCAAATCTGGGCCACTTAAACAAGCCATCCATCCAGGCATTAGTTCAGAGCTTAAACAGACATTATTACTCCATCAATATTAATTACCAGAAAAATGAACTGGGACAGAAGATGCTGTTAAATTTGCATAAGAAGAGTTGGATGGAAGGATTGGCACTTCAGGACTACAGTGAACACTGTAAAGACAATGAATCAGTGGTAAAAGAGATGTTGAAATTAGCCTAGAATTATAATAAGGCTGAAGAAGAAGGAGGAAGGAGAAGGAGGAGGAGGAGGAGGAGGAGGAGGAGGGGGAGGAGGAGGGGGAGGGGAAGGGGAAGAAGGGGAAGGGGAAGAATGGGAAGGGGAAGGAGAGGGGGAGGGGAAGGGGGAGGAGGAGGGAGAGGGGGAGGGAGAGGGGGAGGGAGAGGGAGAGGGGGAGGGAGAGGGGGAGGGAGAGGGAGAGGGGGAGGGAGAGGGAGAGGGAGAGGGAGAGGGAGAGGGAGAGGGAGAGGGAGAGGGAGAGGGAGAGGGAGAGGGAGAGGGAGAGGGAGAGGGAGAGGGAGAAGGAGAAGGAGAAGAAGAAGAAGAAGAAGAAGAAGAAGAAGAAGAAGAAGAAGAAGAAGAAGAAGAAGAAGAAGAAGAAGAAGAAGAAGAAGAAGAAGAAGAAGAAGAAGAAGAAGAAGAAGAAGAGGAAGAGGAAGAGGAAGAAGAAGAAGAAGAAGAAGAAGAAGAAGAAGAAGAAGAAGAAGAAGAAGAAGAAGAAGAAGAAGAAGAAGAAGAAGAAGAAGAAAGAGACGACACCTGAACAGCTGACAGTAAAGAATGCTGGCAAGCAGGATCCCAAACATCATTTGGAAGAACACGTGGATGTGCTTATGACTTCAAATATTGTCCAGTGTTTGCTAGCAATGTTGGATACCATTGTATTTACATAAAGTGATGTAGAAAGCTATCAGTGGCACTCTGAGTGCATTGTCCTTCCTTGTTTGTAACACTCATAGTCAAGGGACCTGATGGTGGTCTGGTGAAGTATGAGACAGCTGTGCCACCTCCCATCTCAGTTGTGCACTTGCTTCTGTTTATTTTATCTGGGTTTTGCAGATTACAAAGTTGTTCAGTGAACAAATTTTATTAAGATCCCATTTATTATTCGAAAAAAATCAGTAGCACAAATATATTTTGATTGTTGCTTACAAAATAAAATACATTTACAATCCACAAAGAAAAAGAAAGATAACATCACATTCTGCTATTGAGTTTCTACCCTTGTATTTTTTGTATGTTTTGTGTCAGTATGTATTTTTAAAAATACCCCCTTTATAAAAAAAAATTCATAGTGCTTCTGTAGCTGTAGCAGCCTCTCCAAAGAACTCTTCTTGTTTGGACAAATGATCAGAACTTTAATGGCTTCCTCAATCTGTCTCCATGATGGTGTCTGGGTTTGTCGAAGAGAAATGGATTAGTAATCTCTTGGCTCTGAGGGGGAAGAAAATTGCATGGTTATATCATCAGCCCTGAGTTCCATTGCAAGGCTTGTTCTCTATCTGGATCTTTGGAGCCTTGGTGACTTTGATGCATAAATCCTTGGATGACGAAGGCCAGGTGTCCCTTCCAGTTGATTCTGTATAGTTCAGGGAAGCTCTTGGATTCTGGTAGTCAGTAACTGTTACCAGCCTGGGGAAGCTTTATAACCTTCCTGCCCTAGCTTTCCAGCCACCTTTGAATTATGGTTTGCTGCATCTTTTCAGTGTGACAATCAGGGGTAGCACAGAGTGCTACTTCAGGTTGCCTCTGTTCAGCAGACTGCAGCTGTTCTGTTGATTCTCTTCTCCCTGTGCAAGTGGGAGTAGATGTCTATGTTTGGACATGCCCTCTTGGCTTTCTTAGCTCATTCTCAGACCCCCTATGGAGTTTGACCCAGACAAGGAAAGGGCAGCAGATAAGTTCCTCAGCTCTGACTTCTGTCTTCTTCATATAGTCCCTTTGGAGAAGGAAGTAGGAGTCTTCCTGCATCCCCTCTGCTTCCTTAGCTTGTAGGTAGGTATGTCACAGAACATGTGTGGTCACAGTATAGCCTACAGGAGTCAGGTCTTGCCTTCCACTGTGTGAGGCAGGGGACTTGAATTTAAACTATCATATTTACCAGAGTCATGTCACAGGTCCAAGCCTTTTCAGCTTTTGTATAGACATGAATTGCCTGAGGACATTGCTAAGATGCAGGATCCAATTAAGGGAATTCAGGGAAGGCTTAAAATTGTACAATTTTAACAATTTTCAACAAGCTCCAGGTAAAGGCAATGCTGTTGAGTTTGGACTACACTTTTAGTATGAAATTGCTGGTTTTATGCCCCTTCATTTGAGAGGCATCCTTCTGCCTTTCTCTGTGGCTGTAATGGCAGAATGGCTCTGGGGCAAGGAAAAAATACAATCAGATAACATAATCTCTGCAATGCATGTCATCAATTTAATCATCATATCACTCCTTACAGACAGCATGTATAAAACAGATGAAGAAATCTTAGGGTCAAATAGGCTAAGTATTTGTCCAAAGTCCAACGGGTCATACCTGTGTCCTTTCTTCTCTCTTAGTTGCTTTTTGTCATCTGCCTCATCCAGCTTTAGGAAACAGGGCAGTGGCAGTGTGCTTGCCTCGCACAATCTATTTAGGACCTGGGTTCAAGCCCCAGCACTACCCAAAACCAAAAACAACAAAACAATTTCTTTGGACCAGTGAGAGGGCTCAGTTGGGGAAAGTGCTTGCTTTTTAAAAAGAGGATAGTAACTATATTCTGACTCTCATTCTAATACAGATTTTTTCATACATATACCAAAACACAGAAGAAACAATAGGATTAAATGGCTTTTTCTGTGTGAATGCATTTGTTTGTGTGTGCATGTGTGTGTCTTGCCAGTTAACATTCACTATACTTGCTTTCATTTCCTCCAGCTCTCCATTCATTCGATTAAATACCTAATATTCACTGGGGCTGGAGAGACAGATGAGCAGTTAAAAGCACTTTCTGCTTTTACAGAAGACCTGGATTCAGTACCCAGCACCCACATGATTGCTCACAACCATCTGTAACTCCAGCTCTAGGGGATTCAATGCCTTCTTCTGACCTCCCCAGGCACCAAGCACACCATGTTATGCACATAGACACATGCAGATGCACACACATACATATAAGTATTTTTTTAAAATCTAATATTCAGCCAGAACTCAAATTTTCCTCACTATACCCAGTATCTTTTATAGCTTTCCTGCCTCTGGAAATTATAGGTCTCTGAACCAAAATTATAGATCATTTCAAAACAACTTGCCATCTAAATGTACATTTTGTTTCATTTTAAAAGCATTCATTGTTTAGTTTATTTAGTTACACTTTTGTGAGTTCTCTAAATAGGGACAACTGGCATAAAGGCTGCTGTTTGGGCATTGTGTGGGAAGAGCACTGTAACAGTGTGGCATTTTGCTACTCTATGGCATTCACAGGAGGAGACCATTGGCAATGGTCACTGCACAGGTCTATTCATGGGCCTGTGTCTCTGCTTACCCATGGCTACCTTGGGCTAGCTCTACCATTTGCCTCTGCCACCTTGGAGCTGGTCAGCTAAGGCAGAACTTCGAAGACCTTCAGTATCTTACATTTTCAGGAGGCAATTACCTGTGTTGCTGTTTGAGCACATTAGAAAATAGTTACTCGCAATTATTAACTTTCCTAAGGTAAATCAGTACCTAAATTGTAGCAACACCCATGCTTCCTATATTTATATGATCCGTATGATCTTTTTAAGAGGCAGGAGCCTCTGCCACAGCAATAAAGCCACTGGGAAACCACTTACAATGTCTATGTAACCATTCCCTCTACAAATGGTCTAATAAACTTTCTGTGGGAAACAGGAAATTAACAATGTGTTTCTTCTCTGGCCTAACACTAGTCTTTTCAATTTCTCAATTTCCAAAACTGGGCAGCCTAGTCCAATGAACAATAGTTCTGAACAAACAAGGCTATTTAAAGAGTCAACTGACCTGTGAGGGCTCTCGTTCAGAACAAGTGAGAACTCAGTAACACTGTTAGAGGAGTCAAGGAAGAACATGGCTATAATTCACAGGGTCTTTTCTTTCCTCCTACACTGGCTTTACCTCTGTAACATGTTTTTGTTTGTTTGTTTGTTTGTTTGTTTCCTGGAGATTTTAAAGATGCCAAGAATTCTATGTGATGATAAATGAAGTCTTCCCTAAAAGCCTCCTTCTTTCCTTCCTTTGCTCCACTCTTCTTCTCTATTGACTGCATTTTCAAAATCCTGTAAGAGTCTTATTTACTAATACTAAAAACAATACAACAAAACCAATAAACGCAAGAAGTGTGTTTCAGCCCTAGTGTCACAATGGTTCTTTTCAATAATTCCTCATTCCTAGTCTAGGAACTCCAAGTGGAAATAGCTCAGAGTATTATCAGCATTCACTTTTTTTTTTTAAATTTTAAAAAGGCCACATGGTCATAAATTTTGATTCCCTATTATATATGTGTATAGTCTTCTTCTAGGCTCTTTAAAAATAGCATATAGCTGAATCTGTGAAATTAGAAGTATGAGATTCTGACTGTCTGCCTTCCCATAAGCCAAAGTTTACCCAGAAGTGGTGAGCCTGCACCTTAGCTCTATAACACAGACACAGCCTTGAATGTTCCGATGATGCAGACAAGTTTACATATGGCTAGACACATGTCATTCCCCACATGTATCAAGAATGTTGGTTCTGGGCTCAGTCCTACTTCTCCCTGGTCTTCTCTTTCAGTGATTTCAATATAAACACAGAAGATCCTTCCAATCCTGGCATCATAGTTTACTTGCTTCCAACCTGCAATAACCTTGAATAGGTCTCATGATAGCCTAACATGGACTGAAGAGTAGGATTCTGGCAAACCTCATGTCCTCACTTACTTCTTTTACTTTTGTGACCCATCAGCATCCTAGCTCTTGCCCCAGAATCAGAACACCTTTCCACTGGCCCTTTCCTCTGTGCATCTAAAACCAAATAGTGTGATGTTATTCTTGCCATTCTTGTTTCAGTCAGCTCTGACTAAGTACTCACTCACAATCAGCCACCTATTTACTCTCACAGCAACTCCATCACACTTTTCTTCTCTCTCCTCGGATTCCCACAATCTCTTGTCATTTCCTCATGCTTGGTCTACAATCTTCCTTTCTCCATTTCTGAGACATCAAAGCAATCAGAGGCAATCCCATGGACTTAATGATCATTTCTGTCACCTGTGTGCCCATCCACACGCCCTGCCTTCCTGTCAGCTATAAGAGATGAAGTTGTTGTGTTTCTATAAAATACCTGACTCCTGGTGCATTCTGGCATGGGCTCCATCTCTTGTACTGTTTCAAGAAATACCTTTAATAACTCTCCTTCCATCTCCTACATTGTTTGGTTTTGTTCTCTGTTAGCTCATCCACAGAAGTAGATACAAGTGAATCTTTTTCTCAAATTTAATTACTGTATGCATGATGTATGTATGAGAGTGTGCCACAGAAATCAGTGTGAGGGAAACAAATATAGGAGTCACTTTAGTAACCTGGGAGCTCCATTTAGTTTTGGGTTATGTATCTTGCATTCTTTTGGTAATGTACTTGACAACCCAATTTCTTCATATGCACTGTCCTCTAGAAATATTTTATGAAGCATTTTCTACTTACCATCTATGCCTATAAATAATATGAGTGTGCATACAATTATGGGGAAGAGCATGTGCTGTAAGACCTAATTTATCAATCAAAATAGAGAGCCATTCAAATTAAAACCCTTAATAACTGAACCCATCCTTCTCTCCAGCCCCTTAAAAGAAAGTCCCCAAACAATAGTCAGGGCCCTTGGGATATTCTCATTTATGCGGCCCCATCAGTCTTCAGTGTATCCCTCTGTAATGTTCACTATCGCTCAACTCCAAAAGATGTTGTCTTGCTTCTTTTTGCAACTTGCTATAAACCTCAATTTTCAGCTCTTCAGAGTATAAACGAAGAATCTGGAAACACCCAGCCCAGTTCCCAACCACCAGTAGCAAGAACATAACTTTCAGGACTTGGTTTTCTTCTATACTCAAGAGTTCCAGCTGGACAGTGGTGGCGCATGCCTTTAATCCCAGCACTCAGGAGGCAAAGGCAGGCAAATTTCTGAGTTTGAGGCCAGCCTGGCCTACAAAGTGAGTTCCAGGACAGCCAGGTCTATACAGAGAAACCCTGTCTCAGGAAAAAAAGAGAGAGAGAGTTGGAAAAAAATTGGTTGTCTCCTAAAAGCAACATATCAGACTCTTGTACCTTGAATGTCTTACTGAAAAGCAGTAAGGAAAAAAGGTCAAGTAACATATAAAGGCAGATCTATCAGAATTACACCAGACTTCTCACCAGAGTCTATAAAAGCTAAAAGATCCTGGGCAGATGTCATATAGACCCTTAGAGAGCACAAATGCCAGCCCAGGTTACTATACCCAGCAAAACTCTCAAATACCATAAATGAAGAAACCAAGATATTCCGTGACAAAACCAAATTTATAAAATATCTTTCCCCAAATTCATCCCTACAAAAGATAATGGGTGGAAAATTCCAACACAAAGAAGGAAACTAAACCCTAGAAATGCAAGAGGGTAAAACCCAAAAGAAGATAGCCACACAAACATACTACCTCTAACAAAAAATAACATGAAACAACAATTACTTTTCCTTAATATCTCTTAATACCAATGGACTCAATTCCCCAATAAAAAGACATAGACTAACAGACTAATTACATAAACAGGACACAACATTTTGCTGCTTACAGGAAACCCACCTCAGGGAAAAAGACAGACCCTACCTCAGAGTGAAAGGCTGGAAAACAATTTTCCAAGCAAATGGTCCCAAGAAACAAGCTGGAGTAGCCATTCTAATATCGATTAAAATTGACTTTTCAAAAAAAGAAAAGGAGGGACACTTCATACTCATCAAATGTGAAATCTACCAAGATGAACTCTCAATTCTGAACAGTTATTCTCCAAATGCAAGGGTAGCCACATTCATTAAAGAAACTTTAGTAAAGCTCAAAGCACACATTGCACTGCACACAATAATAGTGGGAGACTTCAACATCCCACTCTTATCAATGGACAGATCCTGGAAACAGAAACTAAACAGAGACACAGAGAAACTAAGAGAAGTTATGAAACAAATGGACTTAACAGATATCTATAGAACATTTTGTCCTAAAACAAAGGATATACCTTATTCTCAGCACCTCATGGTACCTTCTCAAAAACTGACCATATATTCTGTCACAAAACAGGCCTCAACAGATACAAAAATATTGAAATTATCCTATGTGTCCTATCAGATCACCACAGACTAAGGCTGATCTTCAATAACAACATAAATAATAGAAAGCCCACATACTCATGGAAGTTAACACTTTACTCAATGATAACTTTTGTCATAGAAGAAATAAAGAAATTAAAGACTTTTTAAAGTTTAATGAAAATGAAGCCACAACATAACCAAACATATGGGACACAATGAAAGCAGTCTTATGAGGAAAACTCATAGCTCTGAGTGCCTCCAAACAGGAATTGGAGAGAGCATACACTAGCAGCTTGACAGCACACCTAGAAGCTATAGAACAAAAGGAAGGACATAGACCCAAGAGGAGTAGACCATCAGAAATAATCAAACTCAGGGCTGAAATCAACCAAGTGGAAACAAAAAGAACTATACAATCAGCCAAACCAGGATCTGGTTCTTGGAGAAAATCAACAAGATAGATAAACCCTTCAGTAGCCTAACTAGAGGGCACAGGGACAGTATCCTAATTAACAAAACGGAAATGAAAAGGGAGACATAACAACAGACCATGATGAAATCCAAAGCATCATCAGATCCTACTACAAAACCCTCAACAAAACTGGAAAACCTGGATGAAATGGACATTTTCTATACGGATATCAGGTACCAAAGTTAAACCAGGATCAGCTTAATGATCACATATCCCCAAAATAAATAGAAACAGTCATTAATAGTCTCCCAACACAAAAAAAAGCCCAGGAACAGATGGATTTAGTGCAGAGTTCTATCAGACCTTCAAAGAAGACCTAATTCCAATACTCCTCAAAATATCCTAGAAAATAGAAACAGAAGGTACTCTACCCAATCCATTCTATGAAGCCACAATTACTTTGATACCTAAACTACACAAAGACCCAACAAAGAAAGAGAACTTCAGACCAATTTCCCTTATGGATATTGATGCAAAAATATTCAATAAAATTCTTGCCAATAGAATCCAAGAACACATAGAAAAAAAATCATCCATCATGATCAAGTAGGCTTTATCCCAAGGTTGCAGGAATGCTTCAATATATGGAAATCCATCAATATATCCACTATACAAACAAATTCAAAGAAAAAAAGCACATGATTGTTTCATTAGATGCTGAAAAAGCATTTAACAAAATTTAACAACCTTTCATATTAAAAGTCCTTGAAAGGTCAAGAATTCAAGGCCCACACTTAAACATAGTAAAAACAATATACAGCAAATCAGTAGCCAACATCGAACTAAATGGAGAGAAACGAAGCAATCCCACTATAATCAGGGACTAAACAAGACTGCCCACTCTCTCCCTACCTATTCAATATAGTACTTGAAGTCCCAGCCAGAGCAATTCGACAAGAAAAGGAGATCATACAAATTTAAATGGAAGAAGTCAAAATATCACTGTTTGCAGATGATATGATAGTACACTTAAGTGACCCCAAAAATTCCACCAGAGAACTCCCACAGCTGATAAACAGCTTCAGTGCAGTTGCTGGATATAAAATTAACTCAAACAAAACAGTACCCTTCCTATACTCAAAGGATAAACAGGCTGAGAAAGGAATTAGGGAAACAACACCCTTCACAATAGTCACAAGTAATATAAAATATCTTGGGGGTAACTCTAACCAAGCAAGCAAAAGATCTGTATGACAAGACCTTCAAGTCTCTGAAGAAAGAAATGGAAGAAGACCTCAGAATATGGAAAGATCTCCCATGCTCATGGATTGGCAGGATTAATATAGTAAAAATGGCCATCTTGCCAAAAGCAATCTATAGATTCAATGCAATCACCATCAAAATTCCAACTCAATTCTTCATAGAGTTAGAAAGAACCATTTGCAAATTCATTTGGAATAACAAAAACCCAAGATAGTGAAACTGATTCACAATAATAAAAGAACTTCTAAGTAAATCACCATCCTTGTCCTTACGCTGTACTACAGAGCAATAGTCATAAAAACTGTATGGTATTAGTAAAGAGAAAGGCTGGTAGATCCATGGAACAGAACTGAAGACCCAGAAATGAACCCACACACTTATGGTCACTTGATTGTTCACAAAGGAGGTAAAACCATGCAGTGACAAAAGACAGCATTTTAAACAAATGGTACAACAAAAGGATCCTGTCACAGCCTTCTCCTCTGTTTCTACATCCTGAGGACTCTAGGCTGGTCCCTCTGAGCAGAAGTGTTGGTTCTACCTGTGCTCAGATGTGTGTCAGCACTCCTGGGAGACCAGCTCTCCAGAGCTGTGGCACAGGGTGTATTCCAGGTGCAGATCGAAACTGGAATGCTATAGGTCCATTCTTATTTCCTTGTACAAAGCTCAAGTCCCAGTGGATCAACAACCTCCACATAAAACCAGATACACTGAAACTAATAGAAGAGAAAGTGGGGAAGAGCCTTGAACACGTGGGCACAGGGGAACTTTTCCTGAACAGAACACCAATGGCTTATGCTCTAAGATCAAGAATCATCAAATGGGACCTCATAAAATTTCAAAGCTTCTGTAAGGTAAAGGACACCATTAATTGGTCAAAATGGCAACCAAGACATTGGGAAAAGATTTTTAGCAATTCTACACCAGAGAGAGGGCTAATATCCAATATATATAAAGAACTCAGGAAGTTAGATTGGAGAGAACCAAATAACCCTATTGAAAAATGGGGAACAGAGCTAAAGAGAGAATTCACAACTGAGGAATACCGAATGGCTGAGATTCACCTGAAAAAATCTACAATATCTTTAGTCATCAGAGTAGTACAAATCAAAACAACCCTGAGATTCTACTTCATACCAGTCAGAATGGCTAAGATCAAAAACTCAGGTCACAGCAGAAGCTGGTGAGGATGTGGAGAAAGAGGAATACTTCTTCATTGTTGCTGGTATTGCAAGCTGGTACAACCACTCTGGAAATCAGTGTGGCAGCTCCTCAGAAAATAAGCATATTATTACCCAAGTACCCAGCTCTACCACTCCTGGGCATATCCCCAAAAGATTCTCCAACACATAACAAGGACACCTGCTCCATTATGTTCATAGTAGCCTTATTTATAATAGCCATACAACTGGAAAGAACCTAGATGTCCTTCAACAGAGGAATGGATACAGAAAATGTGGTACATTTACACAATGGAGTACAACTCAACTTTTAAAAACAATGAATTCATGAAATTTTTAAGTAAATGGATAGAACTAGAAAATACCAACCTGAGTGAGGTAACCCAATCACAAAAGAACACACATGGTATGCACTCATTGAAAAGTGGATATTACCCCAAAAGCTCAGAATACCCAAGATACAACTCATAGACTACATGTAACTTAAGAAGGAAGACCAACATGTGGATGCTTTGGTCCTTCTTAGAAAGGGGAACAAAATACTCATGGGAGGAAATACGGAGATAAAGTGTGGAGCAGAGACTGAAGAAGAGGCCATCTTGAGACTGTCCCACCTGGGGTCCATCCCATATACAGTCACCAAACCCAGACACTAGTGTGGATGCCAGGAAGTTCTTGATGACAGTAGCCTGATGTAGCTGTCTCCTGGGAGGCTTTTCCAGATCCTTACAAATACAGGGGTGGATGCTTGCAGCCAACCATTGGACTGAGCACGGGGTTCCCAGTGCAGAGCTTATAGAAAGGACTGAAGGAGCCGAGGGGGTTTACAACCCCATAAGAATAACAACAATATCAACCAACCAGACCCGCAGAGCTCCTAGGGACTAAACCACCAACCAAAGAGTACACATGGCTCCAGTTGCATATATAGCAGAGGATGTCCTTGTTGAGCATCAATGGGGGAAAGGTCATTGGTTCTGTGAAGGCTGGTTTTTCCATTTCAGGGGAATGCCAGGGTGGGGAGTTGAGAGTGGATGGATGGGTTGGGGAACACCCTCATAGAAGCAGGTGGAGGCGGGATGGGATAGGAAGTTCCTGAGGGCAGGGAATCCAGGAAAGGGGATAATAACATTTGAAATGTAAATAGAGAAAATATCCTATTAAAAAAAAGGAAGCCGGGCGTGGTGGCGCACGCCTTTAATCCCAGCACTCGGGAGGCAGAGGCAGGCGGATTTCTGAGTTCGAGGCCAGCCTGGTCTACAAAGTGAGTTCCAGGACAGCCAGGGCTATACAGAAAAACCCTGTCTCGAAAAACAAAAAAACAAAAAAACAAAACAAAAAAAAAGGAACATAATAAAGTTCTACAACACAAACACTTTTTATCTTCTGTAGTATATGAATCCTATTAGTCAATGTCACATTTGTTGTATGAACTACAGATTTCAATTGGCTGATGAAAGTTAAGCATTTCTTTAGCCCTTAAGGATTTAGAGAAACACTAATTGACATAGTTTCTTAAATAATTCCTTAAGAAAGTAGAGGCTGCATGGAGAATTCTATTAAGTTCTAACAAATATTAGTTCTATCTCATTGAGTAGGCTATGTAGATAAATGAACTGCTTTGCAATTATAGGTCCCAATTGAGTTAAGCTGTTACATTTTAATTTCTGAAGCAAAAAGAACCTAAGGGGTGTTCTTAAAGCTCTTAACAATCACCTAGAATGATATTTATCATTCACTGAGCTTTCTGTGGTGCAAGGCATTTTTTTTTCTGAAGACTGTATATACATTAATTTCTTCATTCTTGTGCAATTCCATGAGGTAGTATTAACCCAAGTTTGCAGACTAGCAAAGAGACTCAGTTTCATATAGCTTTAGACCAGTCATCCAGCCTAGAAGTGGAAAGCTTCAGTTCAAATCCAAGTCTATTTGTCCCCAGATTGTGACAGCTATGTATAGATAGAAATGATAGTTTGTTTTGCAGTAGAAAATTAATTAAAAATATAATTGGCTTAGATTTTCCCAAGTTGTCTTAGTTTTGCAATAATTCCCTTAGTTACTTTCTAGTTTTGGGCAAGAACACCATAACCAAGGCAACAATTCATAAAAGAAAGCCTGTACTTATGCATGTACTTTGAGGCTTATATTTGGTTTTAGAGGGGTAGCATCCAGGATCATCATGGTGGGGAACATGGCAGCAAGCAACAAGCAAGGACATGGAGTATACAGGGGACAAACAAAGAGAGCTAACTGGGAATGGTGTGGGCTTTTGAAACCTTAAAACCTGATCCCATTGACATACCTCCAACAGGGCCATACCTCCTAAGCCTTCCCAAACAGTTCCATTCCACTAGGTTGAGGCAAGGTATTTAAACTTAGAGTCTGTGGAGGCTCATTCAAACTACCACAACAATTTTTCTTAATATGAGTGGTTTACTAATTTTGATATTCTGTAATAATGAAGTTAAGGCAGGAGACTAATGTAAAACCACAAGGGCAGTGCTAGAAATACATACTCACCACTTTTGGGGTTGGAGGTAGCCATTGTTGGTTTTGTTTTGTTTTGCTTTATAGGGTTTCACTATGTATCCCTGGATAGCCAGAAACTGATGGTCATCAACCTCTCACTCCTAAATGGCTTAGCTGTTGTATGAGAGGATGTTTTTGCTGAAGTACACACATGGGAGGATGTTTTACTAAGAACAGGTCCCTGGTGTTTTTCTGGAGGAAGCCTGGAGAAAAGAACATGTGATGTTTGGCTAGAGCAGATGCTTAAGAAAACAAGTGATATTTGGAAAGGGTATAAATATAACCCAATGGACAGTGAACAGTGCTGGATGGTATTGGTATGCCTTGCCATTCTTTACTAGCCACTGTTGGGCTTTGCTGATGCTGGTTTTCATTGATAATCCTGGGTTGTATTGATACACCATACCATTCTTTGCTGCTCATCATTTGTCATGACTTCCTAGAGAGAAATGCCTCCAAAGAAGCTCTGGTGGTGTTCTGGCAGCTTCTTACCACTTCTGTGGACTTGGGCCTTGAAGTTTCTTCTGGATCAACCTGCCATTGCTGATTCATAAATGCTGTTTGAGAGTGAATCAAGCTACCACTGCTGATTCATGTGAACTGAACTGCTGATACCCTGACAATGCAGACTGGATTTTTTCAAAAGAAGTATTTCTGAACAGGTCCATATTCTTTTTTGCTCTATTAATCTTTCCTTTCCACTACCTCTGGTGGATGGTGGGCCAAAAGGGAGGTTAAAGCATTTAAGAACACTTACTAAAAGTAGGTTTTTAAAAAAAATTAAGCCTATGACTATGCTATGAAAACAATGTTTATAATGATGTGCATGGATTTGGACACATTAACTGAAATGTTATCAATACAACAACCTGCCCTTACCTTTTCCAAGCATGCAATATTTAGGCACATTTATTAGGCATCTGGTAAGTAGCTCATTTCTTTTCTGTGCTGCATAAAGTGGTTTCATACTCATAATTTGCAACATATTTGATTATGAGATTTGTTGCCAGTTTATTCTTTAAACTAAGACTTCATTTCATTATTCAAAAGAATGATGTTGGGCTCGAAAGATGGTTCAATGATTAGAGTATGTACCACTCTTTCAGGTGACCTAAATTAAGAGGTTCAGAATCAACTGTAATTCCAGCTTTAGGGATCTGGGACCCCTGGTCTCCATAGGCACCTGCACTCACATTAATATACATGTACCCATAATTTAAAATAAATAATTTAAAATAATTTAAAGTAAATCTTTTTTTTAAAAAAAGAGTTATGATTATTCTATTTCTGAAATACAAAGAGTCAAAAGAGAAGAAAAAATCCAGAGAACTATTGCAACTCCAGTCCACTGTTTGATGCTAGAGAAAGAGCATAATAGCCAAGGTCTCAAGGTGTTCTAAAACAGTCTGATAGGGCCCAGGGTGTTGTTAATCTTTCTCAGTATACCATCTCAAGTGTACTTCCTAAGCACCTGAGTACATATTTTAGTACATTTTATTAGTAGAGGATTTATTGCTCAAGGCCAATGTCCCACTTAAATGTGGCAGTAATTTAGAAGAATCCAAGAACATACTACATTAGAAGAGTGTTAGTTCCATGGAAATAAGATGAGGGTCAGTTGACATCTTTTACAATGTGTCAAGATATGATTAAATTAGAGATTAATACATTTATAATTGAATGGCTTAGTTTAAAATACCTTTTTTGTTACTTTTCAATAACAAGCATTTGCGAGGTGGGAAGGGTAGGTTCTCTCCTACCATCACGTGGTTCTTGGGTTGAACTTAGATCTCCAGGCTTGGCAGCAAGTGCTATTCTGGTATTCCTTACTCTAAAGCTAACAAAAATTTATTCTTTAGACAATGTCCGTAACACTTGCTCTCCAGTTAGCCAAAAGAATAATAGAAAAAAAATAAACACCCCACAAATAAAGACTTCTGAATGAAAGTGAAGGAGAAAGAAATGGACAAAGCTCTTTACCCTAACAAGAACAGATCCCCCCAATCATCTAAGCACCTGTGTAAACTCCTGAGGGAAAATAAGTTCCCTGCAACTCCCATGTCAAATATGAAAGGGGTCTTATTTTGCAGTTTAAGCCACTGAATCTAGGGACCAGGATGAAGGAAAATGATGATTACTAGGTACCAGAGGCTCCAGGGGCTCCAGTTCTACCTTTGGTGCCATTGTGTTCCTATCCTATCTGCTTAGAACACTATTCCGGTTGCTTACCCAATTGTATCCTTGTACACTTGGAGATTTATCTGGCCAAAGACTTAGAAATTTTAGCTCATTATAGGCATGATAAAGAAGGGGATGCATTTGCTTTAAAGACCAGTCAAAACAAGAGAACTCAATGCTGGGAAATGGGAATGTATAGTGTGCTTAGATAAAGTACAGTAGTTCTAACAAAGGAGACATTCAAGGTACAAGAGTCTGATGTGTTGCTTTTAGGAGACAACCAATTTTTTCAGTTGGGTGATTATGTCAGGAAATGTAGTCCTGAGGGGATAGTGGCAACACTTGGAGACATATCCTCTTTGACCACCCTCATCCCACCTCCTGCACTGCAGGAGCCCCAGCATCTACTGACCACACAGAGGAAAACAGTCAACTTCACCATGAACAGAAATTCCCATATCTCACGACAAGACTCCAGGTCACAATCTGTTTTAGAAATACTCTAAATTTTAAAATTGCACATACATGCAATTTTTGTTCTAAATATCTTATATAGATTTAGGAATTAGAAAAAAAGTATATCTCAGGAGAAATTTTAAAGAAATTCACAGCATTTAGAACTACATATACATTATTTCTTCTTTATAAATAGAAATAGCACGTTTAGCTGTTTGGTTGACCATGAGAGTTTAGGCGCCATACCACCTGCCCATGTCACCACAGGTGGTAAAGAATCACAGTGAATATGTGGTGATGCCCTACCTTTATAAGCCTGGTGGCTTAGATAACTCCCTGAGCTTCTTAATCATTATGAGCTTGGTATTTCTAACAGGGAAGCCAAACACTAACAATCATATTTCAGAGGTGGAGAATGAGAAGTGTGGTGTGTTGGTAGATGGTTTGCTCCTCAACCTTCCTAGGAGGTCTTAATCATTAGATTCTTTCTAGACTAGAAAATATGTGGGTGAGGTGGGTGAGGCTTTCTGTTGATGACTTCATCAGCTCTATTTCTGGTTTTAAACTGGGTGTTTGTTTGAAGTTAGATAAAAGAACAAGACAGAGCTCATTCTTGTTCTCTTTATAAGTAGCAAAATGTCACAGCATGGCATCTTTTTTTTTTTTTTTCAAGCAGGATCTCTTTGAGATATTCCTGAAAAAGCAAAATAGCCCATGAGGATCAGCATGGCAGCTGAACTCTGGAAATCTGGCAAAAGACTGAGCTACACTGAGGTCAAAACATTCTTGGCAGATGTTTGTCAAGAAGCTTTGATGGCAGATCCCTTTGAGGGAACATCAGTGCGTCATGTGTAAAGGCACCATGGTGAATTTATAATTTAGGGATGAGATTTACAAAGATGTCTTTGGAGATCAGAGATTTTCTTTTCCCCATAAAAAAATAACAAAGACATTTGAGTCCCTAAGTATATACACATAGACAGCCCCATAAGTTACAGAAGAAATAGGCCAGAAAGTAAGTGCCCAGGTGCTACTAATTTTCAGCTTTTATAGTCTTAATTACTCATATTTTAATAAGGTTCTTTAACAAATTTTAGCCACAATCAGAATGAGAAGCCAAAGGAAAATGGAATATCTTCAAAGCAGTTAATACATACACACACACACATACACATGTGCACACACATACATATGTATGCCCCTAAATTCCCTACCTATGAAATGAAATTACTCCTTAGAAGCAGAATGTTTTTCACTTTATGTAAAGGAATTTTATCAACATTTATATTAACGAAATATTCAGCTCTCAAGTGGAAAAAGCTAAGACTTAAAATGAGTAAAGAACAATTAAACGGCATATGTGGATAAACTTTACAGAATTTAAGTGAATATTATAATTGCTATAATTTCAGGAGATCTTAAGTATGTATTATATGAAAATATGTCAATATCATATAACATTTATATATATAGGAGACAAAGGTCAACATAAGGAAAAAACACAATTAGACATAGGTATATTTAGAAATTAAAAATGCTGAGCTCTGGATCAGCAAAAAATTTAAGAGATGGGGGTATTTGTCATGAAAGCCTGATGAGAAGTTCAGATGCCACAATGAAAGCAAGAATAGACTCCTTATAGTTGTCCTCTTACCACATGTGTGCTGCAGCACATACATGCCACATTTGTGCGCATATCATACATACCTGAGCTTCTGCACAAACCTACACACTAATAATGAATAAAAATTAAATTAAAAGCGTTGAGATCCACTGTAGGCAATACTAAATCTACATTTTAATGTTCCTAATAGCGTGATCTAAAGTTACATATCAAATGATATTGACCAAACAAAACAGAAGTAAAAACTCACAGTGAGAAATAAAAATGTAATATCTTTTAGTTTTGTCAGACAAAATTATTTATAGGATGAATAAAATTTGAATATGTAATAGTAATAGTAATATGCAACCATACTTCAAAGTTGCAGTATGTATACATTGCTTTTGAATTGGGATAGATCATTAGTTTTTAAAAAATCAAGTATATGTGAAAGCAAATTGCAACAAATAAAAAATCTATTTTATGTAAAATAAAAGCTTTAAAATTTTTATTTTTATTTTATGTGTATGAGTAACTTCCTGTATGTATGTGCACTGTGTGTATTCCTGGACAGAAGAGGGCATTGGATCCTACATCCATCATGGCTTCAGAGATAGGCCTGACTAGGGCAAAGGGATGAAGAAATGACACATAGACACAGAGAAAATCTGAGGTCAAAAGGTCTGGTCTCTAAGATGGAGAAACCACAGTACCCTGGAAGCTCAGCATATTTATTTTACAATGTTGAACAGGCAGCGTAAGTTCTGAAGCGTAATAACTGAAGTAAGCTCAGTTATTGCATACTGATAAATAGACAAGGTTCATTTGTGCAGCTGGATTAAGGAATCAGGGTGAACTCATCTCTGCAGGAGCATTTTGTGTAAGGGAGCAACCGTCTTCTGTCTGTAAATATCTGGTAGAGAAAGCTCTGGTGGACATTTCCTGTACATACTACAGGGACCAGAGGAAGGTTTTACCATTTTCCAGAGCCTAGGGCCTGGGAGTGGGGATCAGCTCAGCTATTTCTCTGAATCTCAGATGAGGCACAGGTGGGGATGAATCTCAGGTGGGGAAGGGCTTTGTCATTTTCCTCTGGGACCATGACAGGGTCATATCCTTGTCACCGAAATATTCACTCAAGACGTTGGAGATTCTGCTGTTTCCTACAACATCCCCTTAAACTGGAGTCACCACCATTGTGAGATGCCATGAGAGTCCAAAGGATGCTAGGAACCAAACCTAGGTCATCTGCAAGAGTAACCAGTACTCAGGCATCTCTCCAGCTATCAAACCCCTGCAAAATAAAATATTTGATTGCAAAAGAATCAGACTAAAAATCAATACCAAAAGATAGTTAGAAAACCTATAATAAACCTAAAATAATTGTAACAAGAGACACTTAGAAAACCTGCAATAAGCAAATCAATATAGTTACTAATAACATATGGGTGAAATAAATACGTTACAGAGGCAGCTCTACAGTGTCACTTGCAGCAGCCTAAGGGAATTAGCATAGTGTGTTAGAGACCTTGATCAGGTAAACCTACGAGTCCTGGCTTCAATGTATAAAAGAACTTGAAGATTTGCCAGTATTATGAAGAAAGCTTTAGTATAGACTTTAGGTAGGAGAGTTAAGGAAATGAGGCACTCAGAAAGAGTAAGGTGCACCCCAATCAATAGCTCCAATTGTCTTACTGTCTACAGCAGTCATAGACATGATTTCTTGGTGAGTATGGACATAGTTGCAATTGATAAGGTCGTGCTGTGGAGCACAAGATTAAGAAGGGCATGCTGTCTTTATCATAAACAAAGCTAAAGGACTTGCTTGAGATTCTCAGAAAATAGTGGGTTGGAAGGAAGAATAGGGTATACCAAGGACATAGACAATTAGGCATTAAACCTGTTTTACTGATATTTGTCAAGAATATCTACATATGAAATCTACGGTTAGTATATGCAACGTGCAGTTTTAGAAAAAGGGAAAATCAAACTGAGCCATAACATATGTGAAACAAGCCCTTCAAAATATGTACTTCATCTTTCTACTCCATTGCCCTTGGGCAGCTAATGTCATTGCTGCTTGGTTCCATGTCCTGCAGAAACTGTCATGAGGGAAAAAAAAAACAATGTTAATAAAATTAGTAAAATGACTCTTTAGTCTGGAACTTTATAGCCTGGTGCCCTTGCTTCTCCTGAGTGGAATCTATGAAATTCACCCAAATTCATAGCAGTGCATCTGACTGCAGCTAAACCGGAGTCAACAGGAGAGATAAAAGAAGTCCATTATCACGAGTGCCCTACCCATGCCCTGATTTTACTGCAATCTCCAGTGACAGTGTTTGTCGCCTGTACCTCAGTGTTCACTTGCTGAGCTTGCTCTTAAGACTATGTATTAGGATTGACACTCCATAGGAAGCACAACAGTACTCAGTACTTAATGCCTGTTGGAATAGACCACTCTGCTTCTTACTGTTATTCATCTATTCATTCTTTCAATTTTAGAATTATGTAACTGTTTAGAGTATTTTCTAAACAACTTAGAACTAACACTCAAGGCTTGATGCCAATAGCTCCTCTAAGTGAATCTATTTTTAAACTCCTAAGGGCAGCATAGGATACCAATTAAGAGGGGCTTCTGCTTGCAGGTTCCATATCTGAAAGTTAGAACAAGTATATATGACCTTGTGTACCTTTTTTACACCTTGACCCTTTTTCTTCAAAATGAGGGTAATGACAGACTCCATCTCATACACAACTATACAGATGATCCACAATGCTGGGTTAAACATACTATTCAATAAATGTCAGCCATTACATGGTCCTTGTTTATCCTGTTTCCTAGGCTTCACTGCTATCTCTCAGTTTAGTGATGAAGATCTTCTGGTCCCCTGTATCTGTTCCTTCCAGATCTGCTTCTAAGATGCAAATCTGTTCTTTGTAATGAGGGCATAGTAAATAGGATCATTTCCCAAACACAGTTGCTGGCGTTATTTTCTTTTTCTTTCAGAAAGAGACAATAGTCAAATATCTAAGCCTGTTCATACTACTCTGTATTTAGGAGGTGCTAAACACAGGTTTGAAAGTTATGTAAAATCAAAGAAAAAAATTGGGTTGTAGCTTTGAGTACTGGCCTGGTTCATTCCTACATGGTCATTTTGAATCTCAATCCCGAAATTTCAAATTCAAATTAATGACTAACATTAATAGACATTAGCATGTCATAGAGAATACTTACCAAATATGAATGGATACATTTTAAAGGTGTGAATATGTATGAAGATAAAATGCTAACAATAGTCATTTTCACAATTCTGTTCTATGTAATGTCTCTTACTCACACAGAGAACAACACTGTGGTTTGATAAAGCCTTAAATATACCATTTCCGATATTTTAAGGTTTTATCACAAGATATTATATATGACTTAATTGAGAGCAAGGAAGCCAGAATTAATGTATATGTTTTGATAGTAGAATAAAACAGATGAGAGACAAAATAAGTGACTTCTCTGCCAATTTCTATGGGAGATATGGACAAGATCCAAGCTCTCAACACCTTCTGCTCAGCTAAGCCCTTTGGTAAAACAAGAACTTGTTCATTATTTGAAAAAAGATACTCTAAATGCATAGGATTTGAAGTCACATATACCCCAACACTAATTAAACTTAAAGCCATGAAGCAAGTCCCTAATTTTCAAATTGAAGTTAGCATTTGATATTTGCAGAATTCTCAAGAAAATATGCACCTTCAATAAAATAGCAATATAGACAAGGATTTTAAACCAGGATACACACACACACACACACACACACACACACACACACACACACACACATCATTTCTCTAAGCATCAAAATAACCTGGTTCATCTGGGTACCAGGAATAATTCATGATTTTCAATATTATTTCAAGTTCCAATCTAGTAGTAATTCTGGCCTATGCTGATTTCAACCATATTGATAAGTGTTGACACATAGTGTAGGAATGGGGTGTAAGGACTTCACAGCAAAGTAGCCACTGCCCAATTTAAACCTGGGAAAGGACTGTGGAATTGTAAAGGACTCTGTGTTCCACTTCAGGGCTGACCTCTGTCACTTCCTCCAGTATTCGCCTCTTCTCTCTTTGGTTTCACTTAGGGATTGGTTACTAAAACTAATCCTGTGACTTATAGCCCATGAATTACTCTGTGTTACTTTGCAGGAGCCATCACAGAAAGTACATTCATAATGGCTTTAAATTAACACTTGTTTCTTATCAGAAATGACTCTGACTCTTTTTCTGACATCAACACATTATTGGAAGTTCAGTACTGAAAATCCTTTGTCCTGCCTAACTCTGCCCTTTCGAGCCTGCAGCTAGAATAACAAGGAACTGTCTATCAGAAAATCCAAGTCCTTCCAAATGCATAAAAATTCCCAGTGCTCAACTTCTTCAAACATTGGTCCAGACTTATCTTGAAATTTGGGATCCAAATGTGGGGATGACTTATTTCAAAGCAACAAGGACAAGATATGAATTTATAATAACACAGTAGGCCACACTCCTGCCATGCTTGGATTTCTGCAGCAAATTAATAACAATGAAGTTCAGCATGTTTATATAAGATTTCACTTTCTCACAAACTGGACCACATGCTCTCTAAATATTTAGCAGACAGTAGGCACCAAAGTAGCAACTGTAACCAGATACAGTGCGGAGTTTAATGCCGTGTTAGATTGATATGAGTTAGTGCCTCTCTCTACTTAGCATCTTTCGGGATGTTTTCTTCTCTTATCCCACATACTCCATTTACACAACTGAAAGCTTGTTTTATAAGTTGTCCAGGAAAGAAGTAAAAAAGCAATCCTTAAGGTGTTCCAGAGTAAAAAGTGATTACCACTAGTTGGGAGAAGTCCTTATTTGTACGTTTTATCTTTTGTGTGAATGCTATATTACCTATTTCCTGTAAAACCTATCAGATAACACTTGGGATGTGGCTCAGCATGCATTAAAACCTGGGTTTTATCCTCTAGAGGTGGAGTGGAGAGGACCAGAGGTTCAACGTTATCCTCAGCAAGTTAGAGGCCAACTAGGGCTAGATACAAGCATTCTACCAGAGGTAAGTATTACGAGCAATTTGAAAATAATTTAATACAGAATATGAAGTTAAAATTATGGTCAAAAAGATAACAATGCAAAACTGCAACAAAAATAAATAAGTAGAATTTTGTTGTAACAATAATGTCTATAAAATGTGAAAAGATCTCCAGGGATCCATCCCATAATCAGCTTCTAAACGCTGACACCACTGCATACACTAGCAAGATTTTGCTGAAAGGACCCAAATATAGCTGTCTCTTGTGAGACGATGCCGGGGCCTAGCAAACACAGGAGTGGATGCTCACAGTCAGCTATTGGATGTATCACAGGGCTCCCAATGGAGAAGCTAGAGAAAGTACCCAAGGAGCTAAAGGGATCTGCAACCCTATTGTTGGAACAACATGATGTACTAACCAGAACCCCGGAGCTCTTGTCTCTAGCTGCATATGTATCGAAAGATGACCTAGTCGGCCATCAATGGAAAGAGAGGCCCATTGGACTTGCAAACTTTATATGCCCCAATATAGGGGAATGCCAGAGCCAAAAGAATGGGAATGGGTGGGTAGGGAAGTGGGGGGGCGCTATGGGGGACTTTTGGGATAGCATTGGAAATGTAATTGAGGAAAATATGTAATAAAAATATTAAAAATTAAAAAAAAAGTTAGAAAAGAAAGAAGGAAAAAAAATGTGAAAAGATCATATTAAAAATCAAATGTGACAAACTGCTGAGGAGACGATGATTCTGCCACTCATTTGCTTTTATTAAAGTTATAGAATTTTGTTTGCAACAAACATTTAAAAAATATCCATTTATTTTATATGTATTTGTGTGCTTGAAGTCAACATTAGATTCTCTGGAGCTGAAGTTACAGACAGTTGTAAACCACCATGTGGGTCCTGGGAACCAAACCCAGGTCATCTGGAAGAGCAGTAAATTGCAACAAACATTTTAAAATAGCCTATCCCCCCACCCCAATCTCTGAGCCTAAAATAGTTAAAAATAAAATGGGTGGTTTATAAATAATGTCTTTCAATGAAAAATCACACACACTGTTCTTTTGTAAGGGCTAAAGTTATGTATGTTTTAATTACAGTAGTGCTTAAGAGATCTAAAAAACAAAAATGCCTCTAACCTGTAAGCCCCACTTGCCCGAGGACAGATAACTTCCTGGAGTACTGGGGGTGTTGTTCATATAGGATAATAAGCCCCGCATATTTTCATCTCTGTAAACAAGGTTGACTGCTCTAAGTACACAGGATGTGCTTCATGATTTGAGGACTGCCAACCTCCAGTCATGCTGGAAGCCACTGATAGACAGTGGCTATCAGATGACCTTTTGTTCTACCATAGTCACTCACAGTTCTTGTTTTCATCTGATCCCTACCAACATTCCTTCCTCCTCCTCCTCCTCCTCCTCCTCCTCCTCCTCCTCTTCTTCTTCTTCTTCTTCTTCTTCTTCTTCTTCTTCTTCTTCTCCTCCTCCTCCTCTTCTCCTCCTCCTCCCTCTTCTTCTCTTCCTCCTCCTCATTATTATTATTATTATTATATTTTATGTATTCATATGTGTGTACTGTGTGTCTCTCTGTGAGTACACATATGTGTGCAAGTACCTTTCATGAGGCAGGCATGAATCCTGAGGATAGAACCTAGGTCATCAAGTGCCTTTACCAGCTAAGTCACCTCACCAACTCCCTTACTAACAGTTTCTAAAGGAAGCAGAGCAGCACACTTTGGATTAACATGTAAGGAATAAGAGGTAAAACATGGCGCTCTGAATATACCTCACATACAGGATCTGCCTTGTCTTTCTCAGTCTGTTACTTTACTATTGCTTATATATTCAAATATTCCCAAATGCAATGCTTTGTTTAATAAGTGGAATAATGTTTGCTCAGTTACCGCCCCACCCCATCCCCGGAGACCTCTAGGATCATGGAATATGAGAAAGAACAAGTTTCTCAAAATGCCAAGCCTGACAAATTACTAGGGATTGGCCCCTAAATTAAAGATAAATAAATTAAAATTATAGTAGATATAAGAGATAAATCAAGTTCTTCTGGCCAAATGGTAGTCAGCTTTCTTCCACTAAAAAAAATTAATCCTGCTAAGAATTAAAATTTTAGTGGCAAATGATGTGAGATGAGATGGTGGGCCTGGCCCTGCCAGAGGCAGAGAAGAGCTCTTTAGCTATTTCTGAGAGTCACAGAACAATGTGCCTTACAGGATTTAAAATTGTGTCAGTGTCTAAATTCTGGCCTCACAAACAAAGACGGTTCTCAAACTCCTAAAATTCACTTTGAATAGCTAATGGGGAATGTGGTCTGAAAATGTCAGCTTCAGGGAAATGCTGACATCCAGACCAATTCTGTAATTTTTCTAAGTCACATTTTTAGAAAAGAGGTGGGAAGCAAGCAAATTCTAAAGAAGCCTTTTTCGTAGTTATGTAAAATCAAGTATCATTTCTAATCTAAGAACAGAGTAGAGCTTTCCTATATTAGACGCTTTCTCTTCTCACCATTTAAGGCTAATTGAACAGTCAATGTTGAGAATTCTATGCAATTCAATTTAAAAAAAAATCTTTTTGGTTTTTCCAGAGCTGTATAGCTCTGGCTGTCCTGGAACTCACTTTGTAGACCAGGCTGGCCTCGAACTCAGAAATCTGCCTGCCTCTGCCTCTGCCTCCCGAGTGCTGGGATTAAAGGCGTGCGCCACCACGCCCAGCTTTAAAATTAAAATTCAGTTCAGTAGCGGTTGTCAGACCAATGGACTAATTCCAACTCATACTCTTTTCCAAGGGGCTCACTGATTGTGCTTTTAACGAGATACAGAGAATGCACATTCACATTGATACTTCAGTTGGGGATGTTAGTCCTGAAGTTGAGTTCTAGACTACCAAGGCTTCAAAAAAAAAAAAAAATGTTTCCAGAAAACAGAAGAAGAATTCAAGGAGGTGAGGATACTGCAATCCATGGGCAAAGTGTGGACAATCTATGGAAGAGGATGCTCAGCAAGATAAGAGATACTTGACAGTGAGCCAGAAAAGGCAGAGAGGGTGGGGCTCTGTGTTTGTATTACACGTCAAGTTAGTGTCACTTCCTGGGACACTGAGAGGGAACACCAGAGGATAAGGCCTGGAAATTGGTGAAAATGGGTAAGTTCTCAAGGTTAGACAAGGATTGAAGGGTTCAGAACTCAGTGCACATTGAGTTCTGAATGCTGAGGAAATTCTTGATGCCATCAAGATTGTGTGGGATCTCTCTCTCAAATGCTACATGTATTGCTTTATAAACTATATCTCCTTAGTTCCACCAGGCTGAACATAAAGCATACAATTATAATAATGGGGTGATCTTTTTTAGTGAGACATACCCTGTCAGACCCTAAGGCTACCCTTTCCTAGCTATGAAACTTGAGTCAGTCACTTCCCTCCCCTGACCCTATTTCTCAGTTCAGCAATGCCTGGCAAACATTAAGTGCTCAGTAACTATGTGCTGACTACCTCACATATGGGAAGGTATGCCACAGATTCTAAGCCACTTTACCCTATGATCGCTCATCCTCATGGATAGGATTGATTATTCAAAAAAAAAAAAAAAAAGCAAACAAAGCCAAGTAACAACAAAAACAATATCTTGTTTCAGGTATTTTACTCTTTGTAAAATTTACAGCTGCCACCAGCCAAGAGAAACTCTCAATTAGTATAATGTACTATTATGTTTCAATTAACTTGGCAGAACTTAGCAGAAGTTAGTAATATGTTTTATCTTAAAAGATATATGCACATATTTCAGGATAATTTTTGGTCAGCTATTGCCACAGTAATCCTCTATAATGAGACACACTGAATTTAGGGACTTTAAATAACATTGTCCTCATGGTCACAAGTCTGTATTCTAACCACAGACCAGCCAATACAGGCTGTAATTAAATGAAAGGCTATTAGATGCATAGTAACTATAATGTGTGTGTGTGTGTGTGTGTGTGTGTGTGAGAGAGAGAGAGAGAGAAGGAGAGAGAAGGAGAGAGAAGGAGAGAGATTCCGACTGCCTAGCTGTCTAACTCATCTAGTGTCTTCTCTTCATGAGAGGATTGGAGTGGAAGGGGGTTTTAATTTCCCCACTACAGGGGAAGGAAATTTCTTTGTAAACAGAAATTGGTACATTCCTCCTCCTCCTCCTCCTCCTCCTCCTCCTCCTCCTCCTCCACTTTCCCTGCCCTCCACTCTTTCTCCAGATCTGTAATGTATGGAAGCAGAAAGGACCTGCATTTTCCTACACTCAGGACATAAGGTGAAGATGAGGTATGGAAGAGGTGGTTAGATCTGAAGAGAAACAGGGGAAGGAGAGTTGAGAGGCTAGCTAGCCTCCACCTGGAAGGGACAAAGGAAGGCCAGAATTTGGGGTTTGTATCTCTATTCTGGACTGGCTAGAATAATTTTCTGCTATTCCTTAAGTGAAGTCCTGAGTGCCTGTGGACCTTCTTTTATGTCCTTGTTATGAGCCTGGGATTATTATGAGTCAGAAATCTTAATGAGATAACTACTATATTCTTTCCTGGCCCCAGAGATCAAACTCCATGGACAAGCCAGCATGTAATGTCCCCAACTTCTGCTCTGGAGAGACTATGATGGAATCATGCATTACCAGGCCTGAGATAAGGGTACAGGTAGAGCCAGGCTCACTTTCTACTCCCCTGTTTCTAAATACTGTTGAACACACTAACCTTGAGCCTAGGGAGATTGGGGAATGAGATCCTTAAGTTTTATCCCCAACCTGCCTTCACTTACAGGGTCACAATATGTGTATTGTAGGCAATCTTCCTATTTTCTAGTTTAGATTTCCCCCAATGAAGAAAGAAGTTAATTAAAGTGTTTCTTTTGCACTGACTACCACCCCAATTCAACCCAGGAAGGGATGGGTAACCTTTCTCATTTGGGTTTGTGGATGTCTCACAGCAAATTCACTAGAGTACAGTGAGGGAAGCCAGCCTCCTACCTGTTCCAAGATATCCTTCCCCATCTTGATCATGCCGTGTGCACATATATACTCTCTCTCTCTCTCTCTCTCTCTCTCTCTCTCTCTCTCTCTATATATATATATATATATATATATATATATATATATATATTGTGGTTTTTAGCTTTAGCTTATTGTCTAGGCCATAGGGGGAATGGGATGAGGGTACTACAGTAAAAGGAGTGGAGAACCAAATTGTTCCATAGTCTAAACAGAAAAGAAGGCATTTAAAACACAAAGAACTGCAACAAACATTACATTTACAAGTAATCTCAGGAACTATTTAGAGAAAGTTGAAGGTGGGAGCTTTTAGGATATGGGGGCAATGCTTTTCAGGGAGGGGGCAATGCTTTTCAGGGAGGGGAGGACTGGCTGTCAGAAGAGTGAAGAAGCCAGACAGGCTAGAGCATCCTCAATTCCTAGCTGAGCCCAGTCTGTCCATTTCCTCTGACCACTGCTGCAGAACTTGGTTTAGGGAAAAAAAAAAAAAAAGAACTTGGTTTAGCATATAACTTGAAGACTCCAGTTTTGGCTTGATGGTCCTTCCTAAGTCCTGACCGGCTTCCCCTTTAAGAAAAAAAGTGTACTTGTACAACTGGGAGAAAGGAAATAAGCATAAATCATCTATCTGGAATGTTATATGAGAGCAGGAGGGAGATGATGTTTTTCTTATGGAAGAAACAAGAGAAGAGAAAAATGTGCTTTTCAGCAGTTTCTCCAAATGGCAAAAACTACAAACCTTAAATATTCTAACCTGCCCTAATACACTTATCTACCCTGCTGCCCATGTGCTGCAATGAAGTTGCTCCTAGCCTGTGCTCCTTTGTCTACAGTGTGCATGGCCTTATTCTAACCCTGGAATAAAGGTTACTGACTCTGTACACACACACACACACACACACACACACACACACACACACACACAAGAAAAGAAAAAGTCCCATGGCCAAATCCAGCCTGGGGGCAGTGGGGCTGAACAATAACTCCCAACAATGGGCACTAACATTGTAACTAGCTCAGAGTAATCATAGGAGATGTTTATGTAATCAGTGTGCTTACTTGAAGTTAAATTCCTATGGGTGAAACTTTGACAGAAAGGTTCTAAGGTAATTGAAGAGAAAATTCTAGAAAGAGGAGATATTTGATATTCTGAAAAGAAAGTCTCTGATATTCTAGTTGGTAAAGAAATGTATGTCAGACTTCAGTTGTTCATTT
The DNA here is from genome assembly GCF_978045245.1 of Mus caroli. Lineage (NCBI taxonomy): Eukaryota > Metazoa > Chordata > Mammalia > Rodentia > Muridae > Mus > Mus caroli. The sequence goes on along the minus strand of NW_028227268.1, from coordinate 92,741,872 downwards.
ATGAAGTAATTTTAAGTAAATTTTACATGTTTTCAAGTTGTCTCTACTAAAACCTTCAAAAGCAATTGATACCATTATTAAAGTAAAATGTGACAAGCCTCAAGTGCTTTATGTTATTTTCAATTGAACACATATCTATCATTTTTTTAAAAAATTATTAGGTATTTTCTTCATTTACATTTCAAATGCTATCCCAAAAGTCCCCCATAACCTCTCCCCCACTCCCCTACCAACCCACCCACTCCCACTTCCTGGCCCTGGCGTTCCCCTGTACTGAGGCATATAAAGTGTGCACAACTAATGGGCCTCTCTTTCCACTGATGGCCAGGTAGGCCATCTTCTAATACATATGCAGCTAGAGACACGAGCTCAGGGGGGGTACTGGTTAGTTCATATTGTTGTTCCACCTATAGGGTTGCAGATCCCTTTAGCTCCTTGGGTACTTTCTCTAGCTCCTCCATTGGGGGCCCTGTGATCGATCAATAGCTGACTGTGAACATCCACTTCTGTGTTTGCTAGGCCCCGTCATAGCCTCACAAGAGACAACTATATCAGGGTCCTTTCATTGAATTTCTTCACTTTGACATTCAGAGCACTGGGCAGAAATCATTCCCCTGTACTGGGGCATATAAAGTTTGCATGTCCAATGGGCCTCTCTTTCCATTGATGGCCGACTAGGCCGACATGATACATATGTAGCTAGAGTCAAGAGCTCCAGGGTACGGGTTAGTTCATAATGTTGTTTGCACCTACAGGGTTGCAGATCTCTTTTAGCTCCTTGGGTACTTTCTCTAGCTCCTCCATTGAGGGCCCTGTGATCCATCCAATAGCTGACTGTGAGCATACACTTCTGTGTTTGCTAGGCCCCGGCCTAGTCTCACAAGAGACAGCTATATCAGGGTCCTTTCAGCAAACTCTTGCTTATGTATGCAATGGTATCATCGTTTGGATGCTGATTATGGGATGGATCCCTGGATATGGCAGTCTCTAGATGGTCCATCCTTTTGTCTCAGCTCCAAACTGTGTCTCTGTAACTCCTTCCATGGGTGATTGTTCCCAATTCTAAGGGGCAAAGTGTCCACATTTTGGTCTTCGTTCTTCTTCACTTTCATGTATTTTGCAAATTGTATCTTATCGCTCGGGTATACTAAGTTTCTGGGCTAATATCCACTAATCAGTGAGTACATATCATTTGAGTTCTTTTGTGATTGTGTTACCTCACTCAGGATGATGTCCGCCAGGTCCAACCATTTGCCTAGGAATTTCATAAATTCATTCCTTTTAATAGCTCAGTAGTACTCCAATGTATAAATGTACCACATTTTTGGAATCCATTCCTCTGTTGAGGGGCTTCTGGGTTCTTTCCAGCTTCTGGCTATTATAAATAAGGCTGCTATGAACATAGTGGAGCATGTGTCCTTCTTACCAGTTGGAACATCTTCTGGATATATGCCCAGAAGAGGTAATGTGGGATTCTCCGGCAGTACTATGTCCAATTTTCTGAGGAACCACCAGACTGATTTCCAGAGTTGAGCCCCATTTTTAATGGGGTTATTTGATTTTTCTGGAGTTTACATTCTTGAGTTCTTTATATATATTAGATATTAGTCTCCTATCTGATTTAGGATAGGTAAAGATCCTTTCCCAATCTGTTGGTGGCCTTTTTGTCTTATTGACGGTGTCTTTTGCCTTGCAGAAGCTTTGCAATTTTATGAGGTCCCATTTGTAGATTCTCGATTTTACAGCACAAGTCATTGCTGTTCTATTCAGGAATTTTTCCACTGTGCCCGTATGTTCGAGGCTTTTCCCCACTTTCTCCTCTATAAGTTTCAGTTTCTCTGGTTTTATGTGGGGTCCCTTAATCCACTTAGATTTGACCTTAGCACAAGGAGATAGTAATGGATCAATTCGCATTCTTCTCCATGATAACCACCAGTTGTGCCAGCACCATTTGGTGAAAATGCTGTCTTTTTTCCACTGGATGGTTTTAGCTCCCTTGTCAAAGAACAAGTAACCATAGGTGTGTGGGTTCATCTCTGGGTATTCAATTCTATTGCATTGGTCTACTTGTCTGTCACTATACCAGTACCATGCAGTTTTTATCACAATTGCTCTGTAGTACAGCTTGAGGTCAGGCATGGTGATTCCACCAGAGATTCTTTTATCCTTAAGAAGAGTTTTTACTATCCTAGGTTTTTTGTTATTCCAGATGAATTTGCAGATTATCCTTTCTAATTCATTGAAAAATTGATTTGGAATTTTGATGGGGATTGCATTGAATCTGTAGATTGCTTTTGGCAAAATAGCCATTTTTACTATATTGATCCTGCCAATCCATGAGCATGGGAGATCTTTCCATCTTCTGAGATCTTCTTTAATTTCTTTCTTCAGAGACTTGAAGTTCTTATCATAGAGATCTTTCACTTCCTTAGTTAGAGTCACGCCAAGGTATTTTATATTATTTATGAGTATTGAGAAGGGTGTTTTTTTTTCCTAATTTCTTTCTCAGCCTGTTTATCCTTTGTATAGAGAAAGGCCATTGATTTTTTAAAGTTAATTTTATATCCAGCTACTTCACTGAAGCTGTTTATCAGGTTTAGGAGTTCTCTGGTGGAATTTTTAGGGTCACTTATATATACTATCATATCATCTGCAAAAAGTGATATTTTTACTTCTTCCTTTCCAATTTGTATCCCCTTGTTCTCCTTTCGTTGTCGAATTGCTCTGGCTAGGACTTCAAGTACAGTGTTGAATAGGTAGGAAGTGGGCAGCCTTATCTAGTCCCTGATTTTAGTGGGATTGCTTCCAGCTTCTCACCATTTACTTTGATGTTGGCCACTGGTTTGCTGTAGATTGCTTTTATGTTTAGGTATGGGCCTTGAATTCCTGATCTTCCAAGACTTTTATCATGAATGGGTGTTGGATTTTGTCAAACGCTTTCTCTGCATCTAAGGAGATGATTATGTGGTTTTTGTCTTTGAGTTTGTTTATATAGTGGATTACATTGATGGATTTCCGTATGTTAAACTATCTCTGCATCCCTGGAATGAAACCTACTTGGTCAAGATGACTGACTGTTTTGATGTGTTCTTGGATTTGGTTAGTGAGAATTTTATTGAGTATTTTTGCATCTATATTCATAAGGGAAATTGGTGTGAAGTTCTCTATCTTTGTTGAGTCTTTCTGTGGTTTAGGTATCAGAGTAATTGTGGCTTCATAGAATGAGTTGGGTAGAATACCTTCTGCTTCTATTTTGTGGAATAGTTTGTGAAGAACTGGAATTATATCTTCTTTGAAGGTCTGATAGAACTATGCAATAAACCCATCTGGTCCTGAGGGTTTTTTTTGTTTTGTTTTGTTTTGTTTTTTGTTTTTAGTTTTTGGTTTTGGTTGGGAGACTATTAATGACTGCTCCTATTTCTGTAGGGGATGTAGAACTGTTTAGATCTTTAATCTGATCCTGATTAACTTTGGTACCTGGTATCTGTCTAGAAATTTGTCCATTTCATCCGGGTTTTCCAGTTTTGTTGAGTATAGCCTTTTGTAGAAGGATCTGATGGTGTTTTGGATTTCTTCAGGATCTGTTGTTATGTCTCCCTTTTCATTTCTGATTTTGTTAATTAGGATGCTGTCCCTGTGCCCTCTAGTGAGTCTGGCTAAGGAAGGTTGATCTATCTTGTTGATTTTCTCAAAGAACCAGCTCCTCGTTTGGTTGATTTCTTTGAATAGTTCTTTTTGTTTCCACTTGGTTGATTTCACCCCTGAGGTTGATTAATTTCTGCCATCTACTCCTCTTGGGAGAATTTGTTTCCCTTTCTCTAGAGATTTTAGGTGTGCTGTCAAGCTGCTAGTATGTGCTCTGTCTAGTTTCTTTTTGGAGGCACTCAGAGCTATGAGTTTTCCTCTTAGAAATGCTTTCATTGTGTCCCATAAGTTTGGGTATGTTTTGGCTTCATTTTCATTAAACTCCAAAAAGTCTTTAATTTCTTTCTTTATTCCTTCCTTGACCAAGGTATCATTGAGAAGAGTGTTGTTTACTTTCCAAGTGAATGTTGGCTTTCTGTTATTTATGTTGTTATTGAAGATCAGCCTTAGTCTATTGTGATCTGATAGGATGCATAGGACAATTTCAATATTTTTGTATCTGTTGAGTCCTGTCTTTGACCAATTATATGGTCAATTTTGGAGAAGGTACCATGAGGTGATGAGAAGAAGGTATATTCTTTTGTTTTAGGATAAACTCTTCTGTAAATATCTGTTAAATTCTTTGTGTCATAACTTCTGTTAGTTTCACTGTGTCCCTGTTTATTTTCTGTTTCCACGATCTGTCCATGGATGAAAGTGGTGTGTTGAAGTCTCCCACTATTATTGTGTGAGGTGCAATGTGTGCTTTGAGCTTTACTAAAGTCTCTTTAATGAATGTGGCTGACCTTGCATTTGGAGCATAGATATTCAGAATTGAGAGTTCCTCTTGGAAGATTTTACCTTTGTTGAGTATGAAGTGTCCTTCCTTGTCTTTTTTGATAATTTTGAGTTGGAAGTTGATTTTATTAGATATTAGAAAGGCTACTACAGCTTGTTTCTTCAGACCATTTGCTTGGAAAATTGTTTTCCAGCCTTTCATTCTGAGGTAGTGTCTGTCTTTTTACCTGAGATGGGTTTCCTGTAAGCAGCAAAATGTTAGGTCCTCTTTGTGTACCCAGTATGTTAGTCTATGACTTTTTATTGGGGAATTGAGTCCATTGATATCAAGAGATATCAAGGAAAAGTAATTGTTGCTTCCTATTATTTTTGTTGTTAGAGTTGGCATTCTGTTCTTATGGCTCTCTTCTTTTAGGTTTGTTGAAGGATTACTTTCTTGCTTTTTCTAGGGCATGGATTCTGTCCTTGTATTGTTTTTTTTTCTGTTATCCTTTGAAGGGCTGAATTCGTGGAAAGATAATGTGTGAATTTGGTTTTATCGTGGAATACTTTTGTTTCTCCATCTATGGTAATTGAAAGTTTGGCTGGGTATAGTAGTCTGGGCTGGCATTTGTGTGCTCTTAGTGTCTGTATTACATCTGTCCAGGATCTTCTGGCTTTTATAGTCTCTGGTGAAAAATCTGGTGTAATTCTGATAGGCCTGCCTTTATATGTTACTTGACCTTTTTCCCTTACTGCTTTTAATATTCTCTTTATTTAGTGCATTTGTTGTTCTGATTATTATGTGTCGGGAGGTATTTCTTTCCTGTTCCAGTCTATTTGGAGTTCTGTAGGCTTCTTGTATGTTCATGGGCATCTCTTTCTTCAGGTTTGGGAAGTTATCTCCTATAATTTTGTTGAAGATATTTGCTGGCCCTTTAAGTTGAAAACCTTCATTCTCATCTACTCCTATTATCGGTAGGTTTGGTTTTCTCGTTGTGTCCTGGATTTCCTGGATGTTTTGAGTTAGGATCTTTTTGCATTTTGCATTTTCTTTGATTGTTGTGCCGATGTTCTCTATGGAGTCTTCTGCACCTGAGATTCTCTCTTCCATCTCTTGTATTCTGTTGCTGATGGTCACATCTATGGTTCCAGATTTCTTTCCTAGGGTTTCTATCTTCATTGTTGCCTCACTTTGGGTTTTCTTCATTGTGTCTACTTCCCTTTTTAGGTCTAGTATGGTTTTGTTCATTTCCTTCACCTGTTTGGATGTGTTTTCCTGTTTTTCTTTAAGGATTTCTACCTGTTTGGTTGTGTTTTCCTGTTTTTCTTTAAGGACTTGTAACTCTTTAGCAGTGTTCTCCTGTATTTCTTTAAGTGAGTTATTAAAGTCCTTCTTGATGTCCTCTACCATCATCATGAGATATGCTTTTAAATCCGGGTCTAGCTTTTCGGGTGTGTTGGGGTGCCCAGGACTGGCTGAGGTGGGAGTGCTGGGTTCTGATGATCGTGAGTGGTCTTGGTTTCTGTTATTAAAATTCTTACTTTTGCCTTTCACCATATGGTAATCTCTGGAGTTAGTTGTTATAGTTGTCTCTAGTTAGAGCTTGTTCCTCTCGTGATTCTGTTAGCGTGTATCAGCAAGACCTGGGAGACTAGTTCTCTCCTGAGTGTCAGTGATTAGAGCACTCTCTGCAGGCAAGCTCTCCTCTTGCAGGGAAGGTGCACAGATATCTGGCGTTAGGCCTCCTGGCAGAAGATGAAGGCCCGAAATAGGGCCTGTTCCCAAAGCTGTTAGCTTTTGTGGTCCACACTCTCACCTGTGCAGACTAGTCTCGGTGGAATCCGGGAACCAAGATGGCTCCCCCAGGTGTTCCTGCAAAGCCCTCCTCAGCAGGCTGGACACCTCTCCTCTGGCAGGGAAGGTGCCCAGATGTCTGGAGCCTGAAACTCGGTCTGCCTCAGAAGCTCTGTGGCTTCTGCCTGTCCCAGAAGCTGTTAGCTTCTTTAGTCCACACTCTCACCTGTGCATACTAGTCTTGGCGGGACCCGGGGACCCATATCTGTCATTTTAAAAATTTATAAGTATATTGAGGGAAGTTCTAAGATATCTCACCTATTTTAAATGAACTACAAAATGTATTATGGTTGGTTTTAAAAGGAAAATGAAGTTGAATATGGTGGCAGATGCTTGTAATCGCAGAACCAAGGCAGGCAAACCACAATTTCATAGAGTCTGAACTACTAATAAGACCATGTCTAAAAAAAGGAGGAGAAGAAGGAGGAGGAAGAGGAGGAGGAGGGAAATAATGAAAGAGAAAAGAAAAATCAATCAAATAAATAAATAGAAAACCATTAAGATAACACATATGCTTTGAAGTGTAAGCATCTTCAATAAACAAGACTTTAAATAAGAGATAACAAGAGCACACTTAGTCAAAGTAACAACAGTGTGTTCTCAATCATTATTTTATAAATTATTCAATGCAAACTTAGAAAAATGATTTTAATTAAGAAAATTATATTTAGCTATTAACATGAGAAAACAGACTGATAATATTTAAAGTAATTATCAGAATGATAAAACATACATACATACATATATACACAAACATACACAGACATACATTTATATGTACATATATATAAGTGTGTATTTATATGGCTATATATGTATAAGTGCACATATAAATGTATGCGTGTCAATTCCCCACTAAGTCTTTATATTTCAAATAATTCTAAAAGTTCAAGTTATAAGCTATTTTTAATATGACTAATTATTATTAAACTTATGTGGAAAATCATGACTCCTAGTAATGGGAGATACAGAGACTGAATCACCCAGGCAAGGCTATTTTTAGCAGTAGGACTGGGGATACCAAATCACCCACAAAACCTTAGACCTATAATTCGATCTACTTCTAAGATATGCTGGGGTTATGATGGCACAGAATTTGTGGGTGTTGTTAACCAATGGTGTGACCAATTTGAGACCCACACAACAAGAGGAAGTCCATGACTGACACTGCCTAGATGACCAGGAACCAGAGACTGGATAGCTCAGAGATTCAGAATAGAACCAAACATGACTTGGAGTAAAAAAAAATAATCAGTGAAATGATTACCAATGATTCTTTGCTATACTCATAGATTGGTACTTACCCCAATTGTCATCAGGGAGGCTTCAATTCAGCAACTAATGGGAGCAGATGCAGAGGACCATAGCTAAACACTAGGCAAATCCAGAGGAATCCTACAGAAGATGGGAAGGAAGGAGTGTAGGACCCAGGGGCTTGAGAACACCACAAAAGCAAGGCCCACAGAATCAACTAAGCAGGGCTCACAGAGACTGCAGTGGCAATTATGAAGCCTGCATTGGCCTGCATTAGGTCCTCTGTGTATGTCATGGTTCTATAGCTTGATGTTCTTGTGAAACTCCCAACAGCAAAAGTGGGGGTCTCTCTGGCTCTTTTGCCCACTCTTGGAACCCTTTGCATCCTATTGGGTTGCCTCATCCAACCTTGATATGTGTCAAGTCTTACTGTAATTTGTTATGCTGTTTGGTTGATATCCCTGAGAGGCCTGCTCTTTTTTTTATTATTTTTATTTTTAAAGGAAACAGAGGAGGAGTAGATCTGGGGAAGATGGGAGGTTGAGGGAAGGGAAGACTTGGAAGAGTAGTCAGGGAGGGGAAACTGTGATCAGGATGTAATATAAGAAGAAGAAGAGAAAAAATAGAAGCAACTACTAGCTTTTATTAAGGTGAGTCCATTTCTATTGTCAGGTTATAGGCAATTTTTTTTTGCATCTGAAAAAAATGTTAAGTTTAATATTTGCCACATACGCTAGGAAGACAGAATCAGGAGCATCAGTCTGAGGCCAGTGTGGGCCACATAGGAAACTACACAGACAACAAAACAAATCAGTTACTACAGACATACCAGAAAAATCAGCTAAAAACTATGATAAAGGGATAACAATAGCTATTTGTTTGTTTATTTGTTTATTTATTTATTTATTTATTTAATAAAGGATCTGTGCAGCCTGGCTATCTTGGAACTCTCCTGTAGACCAGGTTGGCCTCCCAAGTGTTGGCATTAAAGGTGTGTATATTATTACATAGTACTCAAGCTGGGGTCTTTTATGTTGTAGGAATAAACAAACTTCATAGTTCAGCACCATATTCAAAGTAAAGCTGGCTGAGCATCTCAAAGCCTCGTATTTTAGTTCTAGGAACCACATAGACTGGGTATGATGGCCCATGGGTGCAATCTTAGCACCTGGGAGATAAGAGACAAGCATTAGAAGTTCAAGGTCATCCTTGGCAATACAGTGAGTTTGAGGCCAGCCTGGGCTGCACAAGACTGACAGAGAAGCAAGAGAGACACTAATATAACATCTGCTCATGAGGGTATGTAAAATTCATTCCTTAATATCATAAGAAAAAAATCTCATTGCCCCTGCTCTCATCTTCTAAGAAAAAGAAATACTGAGCAGTCTCCTTGAGCCTTTCTAGAAACTCAGAATGACAGGTCAGACAAAAGCATCTTTACTCAGAATGCCTCAGTGCAGTTGTTTCATTTCCAGAACAGTAAAATAATTTTAAATGTGAAAACCAAAATGGACATTTATTTTTTTCTTAAACTCAAATGCAATACCAAGTAGATAGGATAAGAAATTAAATATAAACACAAGGAACACCTAGTCCTATTTATCCAAGGCAGCATAACCAAATGGACTCATAGAGAGACCATCTGGTCAACAGAGGATTTATCAACAGCGTTTCTGGTCAGGACTCCTGCTTCGTTTTTGGCCTCCTCTCCTCTTGCCCTTTGGTGGACCTCGAACAAAACACCAGTCGACACTGATTGGCTGTCCCATCAAATCTTAAACTTTTAGTTCCTCCACGGCAGCCTGAGTCGTTTTATATGTTTCATACTCAACTAGAGTATACCCCTTCAAGTATACCATGCGCCTGTTCAAATTAAAGTGGATATTTTTTATTTCCCCATATTCAGCTAATTTGTCATGGATATCTTCAGCGGCTTCTTCGTCGACTCCAGTAACAAAGAGAATCCCACCTTCAACAGAGCACTGTGGTCCAGGTTCACCATCTTGCTCCACACTGTCATAATCTTCCTGCATCCGCTCTTGGGACTCCTCTGGGCCAAAGCTGTGGCCCTTCTGTTTCTTTGCTTTTTCTTTTAGTTTGTGGATGCTTTCGTCACCATCCTCATCCATGGCAAAATCCTCGTGAAGACCCAGCACATCTCCAATCTTGCTTCTCTCGGTGCTCTCTGTCAATTAATCTTTTTTTTTTTTTTTTTTACTTTGGGGAGATTAATTTTATAAGGAATGCACTTACTCCTTTTGTCAAAATTAAGACAAACTTAACTTTTCAACTGTATTTGGGATAGGCAGCTATAGATCACAAACTTGTTTATAAAACAGAATTTACTGCCCCAGTGAGTGAAGTGTCTAATGGGGACACACACACAAACCCACCTCTCTTCCGTGTCCTTGATGTGTGGCCACACTCAGTTGTCAAGAGCCATACAGGAGGAACAACAAATGGTTCTAGAACTCACGGAATGCAGCCCACCAATTAGCACCCTCACGATGGGTACACCTCAGTTGAGGTATGGCCCCAAGGACCTGAGAACTTTGTGCTGTTACAGAGTTCTGCTCTGCTTGCTGCCCTCACTTTCCTTTCAATCTAAGAATTGTGTGAAAAATCTAAGGGGCTTCCAGTCCCTCACTGAGGAATATCTCTGGCATTTACAACAATAATGCTTGGTCTTTTTCAGCATTACTGCTGGAGCAGATAAATAATTCAAATCACCACCCTAGGAAAGAACTTAGTGGAAAAATAAAATTGTTTATGAATCTAGGTTAAGATGCTTTTGCTACTGGCTCTGATGCAGACAATCTTAAACAATTTGAAGTTCAGAAAAGCACATTCTTTTTTTTTTTGTCAATCAATTTAATATATGTCATAGGTAGTTCATATGAATGTTTGTTACAAAATTAGCTGCCACAGTCTGATGTATGGGATTTTCAGAAAGCTTATATTACTTAAACGATAACTAAGCACATAAATTTTTATTCTAAATGTATTTTAAAGATTTGTAAAACAATGTTAAGTCTAAAATTATCTGGCCTTAAGTGATTCAATTTTGTGTTATTTTTAATAACTTGAACTTGTGAACAATTAAAAAAAATTACACTTGAATATCCCAGTGCATATATTTCTGTTAACCTACACAAAGCCATGTGAAAAACTCCCTATAATTCCCAAGGCAACAGCACACACAGTTTTCACCACAACTCACTGTTACTGCATCGGAACACAGAAAGCATCAACAAAACCCCATTACCCGCTCCCAAAGAAAAAACAACCCTTTCCCACCTCAGCAAAAATTACCTGGTACAAGCAGAGACTTAAGAAATGCTTTCTCAGTAGGAAGCATTTATAAAATGCAGAGATCTCAACAAGCCAAATGCTTATGCACAGAGAGGAACCTCTCCCTACTATCGCTTCTGCCTCATGAGTCAGACAAAGTTCTGATTCATTTAAAAACACTCACTTTTTAAAAGCATATTTGTGTATATCGACTGGTTACTTGTTTCAAGAAAGTACAAACCGGCCTTGTGGACAATATAAAAGCAGGCGTGGAAGCAAAGTGCCCTCCTAAGACAGAGGTCAGCTCCTCCGTGAACAGCTAACAGGCTGCAGCAAGCAAGCCAACCACTGTGACCTCACAGAGCCCAGCCACCTGACTGCTGCTGAGCGGAGGGAGCTAGGTGAAGCACTTCACCCTGTCATGCATTTCTTGCTCAAGAAAAATAAGCACATAACTACTCAAATCCAGCACTCACAGTGTCATTAGCTCATAGTATCAGACAATGAGAAACTGCTCCTGTACTACCTGCTTCTAGAATCTTCCATGAACTTACAGTATGCTAACACCGACAGATTTCCTCCTATAATACTGCCACCAGCACCACCCACACACAAACCATGTACTATGCTCTAAGTCTCTGAATTCATCATCATATAGTGTTCTACATTCCACTTTTTCACAAGTTTAATGTGGACACAGAAAAAACAAGCAATGTTTATTGTGCAATTCCAATAGATATTCTTAGGGTCTTGGTTTAGAGTCAGCCTCCATAGTTATTTCAACTGCCCAGTTTAAACAAAAAGCAACAACCTACCCAGAAATTTCACGATCGCTCTTCAAACACCAAAGTAATGTACTGATGATTCACATTATAATTTAAATATATTTTAAAACTACACACACTCTCTATACCGCTCCTTTTATAAAATAATCAAAAATAATAATAATTTGATTATCTGGAAGGAAATAACTGAAAGAGCCCTTTCATTGTATCTATAACCTCTGTAGAACTCCAAACCAAGAGGAGAGGGTGAAATAAAGATCTCTCAGTCAGCAGAAACATATGACTGTTAGGTGCAGACTCCTGCTTTCCCCATCTCTGGTGGATGGAGAGCTAACGGAGGCAAGGGCACAACCTCTGCGAAGGCTTTCACTTTGATTTGTTTCATTTTCATTTGCTTCTTCTCCAACTTCTTTTGTTCTCTCCTCGAAGCAGCTTCTTCCAGCCTGCGCTGCTTCTCAGGGTCCTCCTAGTTCCTTCTCTTTTCTTCTCCTCACGCTTAGACTGTGCAGCCTCCTGTCTGCACATGTGTCCGCTTCAGAAAGTTCTCTTCCACACGAGCCCGGTTCTTATCTGCTTTTTGGTTCCCTTCTCTGTTGAGTCAGAACTTTTTGGCTTTATCGATAGAATAAATCACCATGTTCATCAGGGATAGCAAAGACTCCATATCCTTTGGGTACGTGTTGCCTGAGCCAGGCACATTAAATGTAAACAGTCGTGTCCTCTTGCTGTTAGGCAGCTTTAAAGGCTGACCTTCCTCTTGCATAACCTTTGGACCAGAGAACTGGTCTGAAAAATGAGCAGATTCAATCTTGTCAGCATAGTGTGTAAGAACGCAAACCATCTTTGTAGCCATCATTCCCTCTGTGACTTCTCCTGTTTTTGACAGAATGGCCAAAGATTCTGGCGGTCCATACTTTGCTCCAGACTTAGGTTTATCACTACAAAACTCACTCAGATCCTGCATCTCTTTCTGTAGTCGCAGCAAAGCTTTGCGAGTGCCGACAGCGAACACGTATGTGTCCATGTCCTCGTCATTCATTGTTACTTTTATTTGCACGTGATCACTCACTGGCCTCATCATCCGGGCCAGGACATTAAGTCTCATTCTCTCTCTCTCTCTCTCTCTCTCTCTCTCTCTCTCTCTCTCTCTCTCCCTCCCCATCTCTCCCTCTCTCTCTCTCATGGGGGGGGGGGGCAGGGTTTGAGACAGGGTTTCTCTGTATAGCCCTGGCTGTCCTGGAACTCACTTTGTAGACCAGGCTGGCCTCGAACTCAGAAATCCGCTTGCCTCTGTTTCTCGAGTACTGGGATTAAAGGCGTGTGCCACAACGTCCAGCAAGTCTTGTCTCTTAAGGAACCTCAGCTGGATAACCATGCCTTCACAGCACACTCGGCCAGAACACCACAGGTTATGGATGTGCTCATTCTCCTGATTCAACTTCCCTGTGTTTGTGGCTTGTTAGTCCCATCATCCCCCACTAAGGTAAAATTGCTCTCCAAAAGCTCTCTATGAGAGTTAATCCAGGCCTGAGAAAGTCGGCTGTTTTTATTCTTCCCAATGATGTAGTTCGTGATATAGGCAAGCAGACCAGTCACCATCAAAATTTCTAGGTAATATCTCTCCCAACTGTTCTGGAAGTGTGCAGGAACATCAACAATTGTTATTGGTCTTTATTTTTGTTAGAAGAGGTATCTGGTTTGTCTTCGTAACCCTCAAATTCCTCATCATCATATGGCTCACTTTCTGTATCTCCCTCCTGGGTATCTGCACTTCTAAATCACCTTCTTGGCTTTCATCGTGCCCTTCCAACTCCACAGTGGCCTCGTCCTCATCATCTTCAGTGCTGATCACTCGCTGAAGAGATTCCGTAACAGAATCTTCCATGACGTCCTCAAATAGAGGATGATTTTTATAGACTGATTTTTATATGAAGTTTAGATTTGTGATTCTTTTTCAATTCTTGTAAGATTACTTTTAAAGATAAATAATAAAATAATTGATCCTTTCTTTGTAACCGCAAATTGCTGCCTGCCAATAGGAGAAACTGGCTGAGAAAACTACCTTGCTTGCATACATTTTGTTCTATAACAAGTTGCATAGTTACTATGGTGCTTTGAATATGCTTGGCCCAGGGAGTGGCACTATTTGGAGGTGTGGCCTTACTGAAATATGTGTGTCCTGGTTGGAGGAAGTCTGTCACTGTAGGTATGGGCTTTAAGACTCTTATCCTAGCTACCTGAAAGCCAGTCTTCTCCTAGTGCCTTCAAATGAAGATGTAGAACTCTCAGCAATTCCTGCTCCATGCCTGCCTCGGAACTGCCATGCTCCTGCTTTGATGATAATGCACTGAATCTCTGAACCTGAAAGCCAGCCCCAATTAAATACTGTCCTTATAAGAGTTGCCTTGGACATGGTATCTCTTCACAGCAGTGAAACGCTAAGACAGTTACCAGTGCACGTGTGTTCTTGGGAGAAATTTGCTTTCTTAATCTGTACTACATAATGTTGTACAGGTATTGAGGAACATAGTGGTTTTTTTTTTCATAGTCATTCACTAGAAAAAAACTAAAACATAATCACACCGTAATTTTCTACTGCTTGAAAGATTTTGCTGGGATATATAAACTATTAAAGAGAAAATAAAGTGTGTGGTTCTTTTCACTCATCAACTATGTGTATATTCATATGTATGTATGTATGTATGTATGTATGTGTAACTATGTATAATGTATATGTATAAAGTTTGTGTGGGAATGCATTGGAACTCTGTTCTAGCCGTCAGATCTGTGTATGTATATAACATGTAAAGGTTGTCCAGATATGTGTTGTATGTAATATGTCCAGATATATGTTGTATGTAATATGTCCAGATATATGTTGTATGTAACATGTAAAGGTTGTCCAGATATATGTTGTATGTAATATGTCCAGATATATGTTGTATGTAACATGTAAAGGTTGTCCAGATATATGTTGGAGCTTTTTCCATCTACCAACTGTGCATGTGAACCTGTATCTGTCTGCCTGTCTATATGTATTTATGCATGTGCATATATATGTATTTATATGTATGAAATTATTAAAGTCTGCCTTTTGCTTCATCCACTCAGTGTGTACAAGTGTGTAAGAATTTTCTGTTTTTCATTTTCTTTCCTGATGGACCCTAAGAGTTAAAAGAGTTAAGAGATTTTACTGGCCACAGGGAGTGCTTGTCCCAGCAAATTAAACTTTGTTCCTTCAGAGAAAAAAATCGGCTCAATAATTTCTATAATCCCTGGCTGTCACAGGCAGCAGCATCTGTCAGTACCTGGACTACTCCCCTGTCAACTGCTGTTAGCACTGACTCCCACGAGCTACTTGCCTCAGTTTACTATATGGTGTCAAAGCTGGTCTTTGCAGTCAGTGACCTATATACAGACTAGCGAATAAGGCTGTTTTCTTTCTGTTCTTTGATTGTTGGCACTCTTGATGCCAACAGCACAACCTATGAAATTATCATGACATTGTTGCTTCATTCATTGGCAAGGTCAGGGTAAATCTCAGTCAGGTATGCAGGGCAAAGCAGAACACGCTGGAAATGCCAGGGTGACAAAGAAACTGAAGTACAATTTTGAAAGCATAGCAAGATGAAAGCCTGTATATAGTTTGATATACAGCTAGAAGGATTGTTTCCTATAATCAGCCCATCAATATGGCTTCTAGACAGCATGCTCATCACATCTGGATCAGTCAAAGGAATTAACATTTCCAAGTGATTCTTGCATCTCCCCCAGATAATAAAAGTGTAGGAATATGAAAATCTGTACACAAATTCTCCAGCTTCAAATGGGAAATCCAATTTTGATTTTGCTGAAAAACAAACAAGCACCCACAAAAAAAAAATCACAAATAGTAACTGAAACCCATTCATTCTTTGTGTTTTCCTTAATTTGCCTGTAATGTACTCTGACTGTGTACCAAGCACTATGGAGGAAATTATAATCATCCTGGCCTAATGCAATTATGTTATGCCCCCAGCTTTAAACTCCATCCCTAACAACTTGGCAAAAAAAAAATGAATTAGGGAGAAAGAAGAGGAAAAAAGGGAAAAATGAAGAGAAAGGAGAAGGAGGAGAGTACAGACTTCCTGGTACCAGGAAGCACAGATTTGTTCTACTTGAATTTTCAAGTGTTGTTTCCTACACTGCTTCAATAAGGATAGATATGAGGGATTATAACATTGTATCACAGAGAAAGCACCATAGCTGAAGACTGTGATCTTTGCATCTGGCAGGCAGAGGCAGAAGAATCGGGAGTTCAAGTTGAATGCTGCCATGTCTAGCTGGGAATGTGCTGTCATGAGTGCTGGGGATCTGGGCTCGATGCTCATGCTGATACAAGTACTTTAATGACAAAGGCATAGCTACAACTCCAACATCGAATCCCTATGTGTGTGTACAGATGTGAGTGATTAAAAACAAACAAACAAATAAATAATAATCCAAATGACATGACATTGAATTTTAAAGCATTATGATAAGTTCAATCTTCAGTATCATCAATAAAAAACAGAACACATGATGTCTAAATCTTGTTAATCCTCCTGGTTTTCAGTGGGTAAATACTTGTCAGAGTCTGAGATTAAGTCTATTTGCCGTGACTAGATGACTACTCTCTGCTTGATCTATGCTGACTTTTCAGCTGTGGAATATTTACAAGAGGAAACAAATTCAATAGAAATCACCTACAATGACTATGAACATTTTAGTCTTATACTTGGATTAAGCATCCTTGATTCAAAAATTGAAATCCAAAATGCACCAAACTCCAAACTTTTTGAGCTTCAATATGCAAAGTTCAATACCTGACCTTCTGTGATGGTTCTTAGCCAACATACAGGCACACTAAAAGATTATGTGTGTGAGGTATATATGAACCATAACTGAATTTTATGGTTAGAATGGTTGGGTCCTATGGTGTTTTGAATAGGTTTGGCGCTCATAGATTCATATGTTTGAATATTTATCCATAGGAAGTAGCATTATTAGGAGATGTGGCCTTATTGTAGGGGGTGTGACCTTGTTAGAGGAAGTGTATCACTGTGAAGGCACAGCTTTGCAGTCTTAAATACTCAAGCTATGCCCAGTGTGAAACATAAGCAGTCTCCCCCTGGCTACCTTTGTTTGGATCAAGATATAGAACTCTAGGCTCCTGCAGCCCCAAGTCTGCCTAGACACTGCCATGCTTCCTGCCATGATAATAATGGACTAAACCTCTCAAACTGTAAGCCAGCCCCAATTAACTATTTTCCCTGAGATCCAGCTGTAAGGCTTTTATTTTCTCAACTAGTGACCAATGGCAGAGGGCCCAGCCCTTTGTGGGGTGTGCTATCCCTGGGCTGGTGGTTCTGGTTCTGTAACAAAGCAGGCTGCACAAAATTTATGAAACAATCCGGTAAGCAGACTTCTCTATGTTCTCTGTATCAGCTCCTGCCTCCAGGATCCTACTCTGTTTGAGTTCCTGTCCTGGCTTCCTTCAACAATGTATAGCAATATGAAAGTGTAAGCCAAATAAACCCTTTTCTCTCCAACTTATTTTTTGGTCATCATGTTTAGTAGCAGTAATAGAAACCCGAACTAAGACAGTCTTTAACTTTACCTTCAAATGATGATGTTTTAGAGAGTTATCATGTCACACATCTTCTACATGTCTCTCTAAGACAGCAGAAGTCTGCTAGAATAGACTTTATTACTCAACTTCCAATCAAAAACAAATATACAATATTGTTTTCAGTCACATACTATGAAAACTGGCATTTGTTGGCTAATTTTTTTTCTTTTTTTCTTTTTTTTTTCAAGACAGGGTTTCTCTGTGTAGTCCTGGCTATCCTGGAACTCACTCTGTAGACCAGGCTGGCCTCGAACTCAGAAATTCTCCTGCCTCTGCCTCCCAAGTGCTGGGATTAAAGGCATGCGCCACCATGCCCGGCTTTTGTTGGCTAATTATTATCAAAATCCCAATGCAGAATCAGATGAGGCACAGAATTAGACTGCTAGCAGCACCTTTCCACTAAACCTCACCCCTGTGTCATCAACTAAAGTGCTCACCCTGGTAAATGAATGTTGATCTAAACTGAGTTACAATCCTGAATTATGTTTGAATTATTATGGTTTTGTAGTCCCATTTGTATTTAACCTGTAACTTTATTAATTGTATTTTGTCCAGATTTATAAGCATTAGATTATATGTAGTTTTATCACCACACATAAATAACACAGTAGTAAAAATAACTGCGGTCAACACTAGAAGTCCACAGGAATTATTTATTATTCAAGAGTGTGGGCTGTACTCCTCAGCTTAGAGACCACTGCTATGTGGCACACATTAGCTCTATCAAGGATTTTAGAGGAAAGGACAGGAAATGCAGAGGTGACTCAGGGGTGAAGAGCTCTCGCTGTTCCTCCAGAGCATCTGATTTCCCAGCACCTAAATTGTGTGCCTTACAGCTGCCTGTAACTCCAGCTGTAGAGGATCTTCTAGTCTCGCCAGGAACATGCACATGGAAACAATAATAAAATAAGTCTTAAAAAAAAAGATAGAGGAAAGCATGGTTTAAATTCTTAAATTTTTTAATTTCAAAGTAGATTTTTTTTCTATGACCTTGCTTCTGATTTGTTTCTCAACTTCAAAGCTCAGTGCAGCACAGAGAGTGCTCTCTCTTTCAAGGACATTGGAAGCACAAGCAGGGAAAGGACCCATTTCTGTAACAGTTGTGATCCTGGACTGTTTTCATTTTTTTATGAAACTGTCAGTTTTTAAGGAGACAGGTTAGTGCCTATGCTCATTACAAGTGGGAAGCTGAACAAGAATGTTTGCCAAATGAAGAAAGCATCCATGGCAGGCTGCTCTTTTGACTCACATCACTCTTGTCGGATTCAAAGAATCAGAGACGCTCTGTGAGGAGTATACTTGTGGACCAGTAAACCACAAGTCCCACTGGATATGAAGAATCAACACCCTGGGTAGACTCTGAATAAGAGAAATTGTAAAACAGTATGAACAGTGTCTTAAAATTTTCCAGGAAAAAACTAGCCATGAACCACTTTTATCTTCTTTCCATGTAAACTACTAACTAAAAACAACTATCCCATCAACCCAAAAGGAAAGTCAAATGCCAATCTAGAACTAAGTATACACACTGGAAAACAGCAGTATTTTGCTTGGAATACTTAAATGCCACTTAAACATTTAAAATGTATTACCTAAAAGTTTTAAACTTAACAATTGACAAAAATTAAAAAGATTCTGTACCTCCCACCATCAAATACCATAATTTAAGAAAACTTTTTTTTTTTCGGTTTCTGGGTGGTACAAACCTAGAAGCCAGAAAACATTCCTTGCTCCATTCTTAAGAGTTGATGAAATACATCTGCAAAAACAGTTTGAAAAACTGAGCCTGCCAAAAAAAAAAAAAAAAAACAAAAACAAACCTTGAAGTGTTTTCTCATTTCCTCAGTGCTCTTCAAGAGAAAGCAAAGTGAAAGCCAATAGCTTTTAGAGAAACAGCTTCAGCGACTGTGTATTCATCCATACACACAGCCACAGAGTGAGCTGTAGCAACACCAGTGGACACTTAACTAACCCCAGAAAGCTGATGGATCACACAGAGTCTTACTCAACACCTAGGCAAGCGACAATGTTCCTTCTGCTTTCCCTTTCAACTGGAAACCAACTGAGTCCTAAAAAAGAAATTATCTTTTCTTCCAAAGACTAAACATAATTTCTTATCAGCAGGCTGTCTAATGAATTAAATGAATCTGTAGGCCACTACATTAGTTTAGGCCTCAGCAGTAAGAAGTCTTTAGAGCTAAGAAAGTCATTTCTGTTGTATCTTGCTACTCTGGACAAAATCTAATTTCCTGCCCAATCATAGAAGCCATATGATGCCAAATGAAAGGAAGTCAAACTCTGACAATTAAAAAGAAACACAATAAACTACCATTCACAGTTCTAAAGATCTAAAAAGCAAACAAGAATAACCTTTAAAAAGAAAAAATACAATGAAGGCTTCCATGTAACGTGAAAATAAGAAATATAAATGGAGAATAGCTTATTATTATCAACGCTCGGATTATAACTAATCAAATTTTAGCATTAAAAAACAAACAATGAAGGGGGCATGCTACGGCTGCAGAAGAAGATGAGTAAAAGAAAAATTTTTAAATGTGAGTTAAATTAGAAAGACAATAATATGAGGACAAAAAAGAAGGCTAGAGAGTAAGCATGCCTGAAAGATCCCCTAACTAGATGGTGGGGGTCAGAGTAAAGAGGGAACAGTGTCTCCCTGGGCTGAAGGCACACATAAACCATATGAGGAACACACCCCATAAGAGTGGATCTGTGTAAGGTCCTGGAACACTCTGTGCTGTAACAATTTTAGCAATGCAGAAATCAGGTGTCTAGATGGTTAGTCTTCTCTTTTTAATCCACATTGTATGTATATAAAACTGGCCAATACAGAATGTGTGGAAAAAACGTAAAACCCAAGTTTCAAAGAACAAAGTATTGAAAAAATGATGAATAAACTGATAAGAATTATTGTGTATGCTTTGTGTTTTGTATCCTGTTCATTCACTTCAGAGTACTAAGGTCTAATTTAGAATCTTCATTACTGTAGTGTTGTATAGACTATTGAACCCAAGTTAGAAAAATCTCTAACCAAGAGCTTTAATTTGGCCACTGCTACATTCACAACAATGATACAAGATGCATTGTTGATGGCAAATTTTGTTAACTTGGCTAGACTTAGGTGCTCAATTGTTTGGTCAAAGTCTAGGCTGGTTCTTTCTGTAGAGGTAATTTTTAATTGCTTTTGTTTTATTTTTTTAATAGTCCAGTCATTATCCCCCTCTGACAGTTACTCATCCCATTCCCCATTATTTCCAAGATGCTGTCCCCACTGCACCAATCCTTACCAGACCTCCCCACTCCCTGGGGCCTCAAATCTCTCAAGGGACTAGCCGAATCCTCTCTCACTGAGGCCAGACCAGGCAGTCCTCTGCTGTATATGTGTTGGGGCCTC
Organism: Mus caroli; assembly: GCF_978045245.1. NCBI lineage: Eukaryota > Metazoa > Chordata > Mammalia > Rodentia > Muridae > Mus > Mus caroli. Next base: position 92,721,221 of record NW_028227268.1, on the reverse strand, counting down.
ATACCAGCTAGTCTATGTTGCCTGGTTGGTGGCTCATTGTCGGAAAGATCTCAGGGGTCTGGGTTAATTGAGACTGCTGGGCTTCCTATGGGGTCGCCCTTCTCCTGTAGAGGTATGTTTTGAATGTGACTAACATTTGCAATCAGTTAATGTCAAGAAAAACAAGTGTCCACAATGCGAGAGAAGTTTATCCAATAGGTGAAGAAATGAAAAGCAAGGACAGTCTTCTGAGACCAAGAATTTTGTCTCCAGATTGTGACACTGAAATTTTGAGTGTATAGTCTTCAGACTTAATAGAAAACAATAAATCTTATCTGAACTTTTACTCTGGTAGCCAGTCCAATAAACTTCACATTGCCAACCCCACAAAATGCACAAGTCATTTTCTTCAAATCATTCTTTATACATATATACATATATGTATGTATTCATATATATATAACAACAGTCTGGATCTAGGGATATGGTGTTATCACTAAACTGCTTACTATGTACAAGCCTGAATACCTCATTTCTAGTCTTACGTGTCCACTTAAACCTGGACTAGCTAAATTGATGTGCTCCAAGTTCAGGGAGAGAACTTGTCTCAATCAATCAATCAATCAGTCAATCAATGAAAGAGCAAGCAAGGAAGGAAGAAAGAGGGAAGGGAGGGAGGATGTGAGGAACAATTGAGGAAGGAAGACACCTAACATCAACTTCTGGCAGCTAAACACCCACACACATATACATACACTATATATAATATAAAGTAAAATTACAACATGACATATATTTATACATCTATTTATATCATTCTCTTTCTGAACAATACATACTTTATAGATAGAATAGAATAGATAATAGATAGATAGATAGATAGATAGATAGATAGATAGATAGATAGATGGATAGATAGAGACAGAGACAGTCAGTTATATAGATGTAGATGTAGGTATAGATATAGAGCCCCAAAGAAACCCCCAAGCATCATAGACTACTGCCAAAGATATTGGTTACACTATACAACCTAATGGTAAGGCCCTATTGATAAGGACAACAGTTACATATGTCACTGAGGCTGAGCTGGTACCTAACTAGAAGCTTGACTCCCACTGACTACTTTTCTTGGTACTGGAAGGCACTCTGCACACTACCAGAAGAGAAAGGTGATTATCAATCTCCCCCAGCTACAAACCCTGAGACCTATAACAGTGTTTTTCCTGCAAGATATACTGATGCAGTAGTGGCACAGAGGTTATGGAAGTGACCAACCACTTTCTTTTTTTTTTTATTACATGTTTTCTTCATTTCCATTTCAAATGTTATAACCTTTCCTAGTTTCCTCTCTGAAAATCCCCTATACCCTCTCCCCTCCCCTGTTCCCCAGCCCACCAATTCCCACTTTCTGGCCCTGGCATTGCCCTATACTGGGGCCTAGAATTTTCCCAAGACCAAGGGCCTCTCCTCCCACTGATGGCTGACAAGGCAATCCTCTGCTACATATGCAGCTAGAAACACAAGCTCTGGGGGTACTGGTTAGTTCATATTGTTTCTCCTATAGGGCTGCAGACCACTTCAGATCCCTCGGTACTTTCTCTAGCTCCTTTATTGGAGACCCTGTGTTTCATCCAATAGATGTGAGCATCCACTTCTGAATTTGCCAGGCACTGGCATAGCCTCACAGGAGACAGCTATATCAGGGTACTGCCAGAAAAATCTTGTTGCTATATGCAATAGTGTCTGGGTTTGGTGGTTGTTTATGGGATGGATCCCAGGGTAAGGCAGTCTCTGGATGGTCCTTCTTTCAGTCTCAGCTCCGAAATTTGTCTCTGTAACTCCTTCCATGGGTATTTTGGTCCCCCTTCTAAGAAGGAACAAAGTAGCTACACTTTGGTCTTCCTTCTTCTTGATTTTCATGTGTTTTGCAAATTGTATCTTGGGTATTCTAAGTTTCTGGGATAATATCCACTTATCAGTGAGTGCATATCAAGTGTGTTCTTTTGTGATTGGGTGATCTCACTCAAGATGATATCCTCCAGATAACATCCATTTACCTAAGAATTTCATAAATTCATTCTTTTTAATAGCTGAGTAGTACTCCATTGTATAAATGTACCACATTTTCTGTATCCATTCCTCTATCGAGGACATCATATAAGTCTGCTATGAACATAGTAGAGCATAGGTCCTTATTACAAGTTAGAACATCTTCTGGGTATATGCCCAATAGTGGTATTGCTGGATCTTCCAGTAGTACTATGTCCAATTTTCTGAGGAACCTCCAGACAGGTTTCCAGAGTGGCAGTACCAGCTTACAATCCCACCAGCAATGGAGAAGTGTTCCTCTTTTTCCACATCCTTGTCAGTATCTACTGTCACCTGAGTTTTTCACCTTAGCCATCCTGACTGGTGAGAGGTAGAATCTCAGGGTTGTTTTGATTTGCATTTCCCTGATGATTAAGGATGTTGAACATTTTTTCAGGTGCTTCTCAGCCATTTAGTATTTCTCAGTTGAGAATTCTTTGTTAGTTTTGATGTGTTCTGGGATTAGGTTAGCAAGCATTTTATTGAGTATTTTTGCATCAATGTTCTTAAAGGAGATTGGTCTAAAGTTCTCTTTGTTTGGTCTTTGTATGGTTTAGGTATAAACATAATTGTGGTTTCATAGAGTGAATTGAGTAGTGTACTTTCTGTTTCTATTTTATGGAACAGTTTGAAGAGTATTGGTATTAGGTCTTCCTTAAAGGTCTAATAGAATTCTACACTAAGCCCATCTGGTCCTCATCTTTGTTTGGTTGGAAAACTTTTAATGACTGATTCTATTTCTTTAGGTGTTATGGGACAGTTTAGATGGTTTATCCTGTGGTAACTTTGGCAACTTGTATATGTCTAGAAAATTGTCCATTTCATGCAGATTTTCCAATTTAGCTGTATATAAACTTTTGTAGTAGATTCTGATGATTTTTTGAATTTCCATGGTTTTTGTTGTTATGTCTCCCTTTTCACTTCTGATTTTATTAATTTTGATGCTGTCTCTCCGACCTCTGGTTAGTCTGGCTAAGGGTTTATCTATCTTGTTGATTTTCTCAAAGAACCAGCTCCTGGTTTTGTTGATTCTTTGTATAGTTCTTTTGGCCTCAATTTGGTTGATTTCTCAATAAAATACTTGCAAACTGAATCCACTTATACATCAAAAAGATCATCTATCATGATCAAGTAGAATTGATCCCAGGAATGCAGAGATGGTTCAATGTACAGAAACCCATCAACGTAATCTACTATATAAACAAACTCAAAGGAAAAAAAAAAAAAACACGTGATCATCTCATTAGATGATGAAAAAGCACTTGACAAAATTCAACATCCCTTCATGGTAAAAGTCTTGGAAAGATCAGGAATTCAAGGCCCATGCCTAAACACAGGAAAAGCAATATAGAGAAAACCAGTAATCAACATCAAAGTAAATGGAGAGAAACTTGAAGCAATCCTACTAAAATCAGGGACTAGACAAGGTTGCCCACTTTCTCCTAACCTATTCATTGGATATTTTCTTTTTTACATTTTAAGTGTTAACCCATTTTCTTGTTTCCCTTTATCCCAGAAACTCCTTATTTCATCTCCCTTCCCCTTGCTTCTATGAGGCATTCTCCCACCCATGCACCCATCCACTCTCATCTACCTGCCCTCAATTCCCCTACACTGAGGCATCTATGGAAATTTGATAGGACCAAGAACCTCTCACATTGATGCTTGACAAGATCATCCTCTGTTACATATTGAGCTGGAGCCATGTGTATTCTTTGGTTGGTGGACTTGGGAGCTCTGGTGAGTCAATTCACTATAGTACTCGAAGTCCTAGCCAGAGCAATTAGACACCAAAAGAAGGTCAACGGGATACAAATTAGAAAGGAAGAAGTCAAAATATCACTATTTGCAGATGATATGGTAGTATACTTAAGTGACCCCAAAAAATTCCACCAGAGAACTCCTAATGCTGATAAACAAGTTCAGCAAAGTGGCTGGATATATAATTAACTGAAACAAATCAGTGGCCTTACTCTACTCAAAGGATAAACAGGCTGAGAAAGAAATTAGGGGAACAACACCCTTCACAATAGTCACAGATAATATTACATACCGTGGCATGACTCTAACCAAGCAAGTGAAAGATCTTTATGACAAGAGCTTCAAGTCTCTGAACAAAGAAATCAAAGAAGATCTCAGAAGACAGAAAGATCTCCCATGCTCATGAGTTGGCAGGATTAATATAGTAAAACTGGCCATCTTGCCAAAAGCAATCTACTGATTCAATGCAGCCCCCATCAAAATTCCAACTCAATTCTTCATAGAGTTAGAAGGAGCCATATGCAAATTCATTTGGAAAACCAAAAAAACAAGATATTCTCAACAATAAAAGAACTTCTGGGGGAATCACCATCCCTGACCTCAAGCTGTATTACAGAGCAATAGTGGTAAAAACTGCATGGTATTGCTACAGAGACAGGAAGGAAGAACAATGGACTAGAATTGAAGACCCAGAAATAAACCCACACACCTATTGTCACTTGATCTTTGACAAAGGAGCTAAAACCATTCAGTGGAAAAAAGACAGCATTTTCAACAAATGGTGCAGGTTCAAATGATGGTCAGCTTGTAGAAGAATGCAAATCTATCCATTCTTATCTCCCTGTAAAAAGCTCAAGTCCAAGAAGTTCAAGTACCTCCACATAAATCCAGATACACTGAAAATTATACAGGAGAAAGTGGGGAAGAGCCTCGAACACCTGGCCACAGGGGAAGATTTCCTGAACAGAACACCAATGGCTATTCTCTAAGGTCAAAAAGACTAATGGGACCTAATAAAATTGAAAAGCTTTTGTAAGACAAAAGACATTGTCAATAGGACCAAAAGGCAACCAACAGATTGGGGAAAGATCTTTACCAATCTTAACACCAGATAGAGTGCTAATATTCAATATATACAAAGAAATCAAGAAATTAGGCTCCAGAGAACCAAATAACCCTATTAAAATATGTAGTACAGGGCTGGGCAGTGGTGGGGACACCTTTAATACCAGACTTGGGAGACAGAAGCAGGCAGATTTCTGAGTTCAAGGCCAACCTGTTCTACAGAGTGAGTTCCAGTCTGGTCTATACCGAGAAAACCTGTCTTGAAAAATAAAAACAAACAAAAAATGTGGTACAGAGCTAACAAAGAATTTTCAACTGAGGAATATCAAATGGCCGAGAAGCATCTAAAGAAAATTTCAACATCCTTAGTCATCAGGAAGATGCAAATCAAAACAACCCTGAGATTCCACCTCACGCCAGTCAGAATGGCTAAGATCAAAAACTCAGGTGACAGTAGATGCTAATGAGGATGTGGAGAAAGAGGAACAGTTCTTCATTGATGGTGAGATTGCAAGCTGGTAACAACAACTCTGGAAATCACTCTGGCGGTTCCTCAGAAAATTAGACATATTATTACCTGAGTACCCAGCTATACCACTCCTGGGCATATACGCAAAAGATGCTCCAATGTATAATAAGGATACATGCTCCACTATGTTCATAGCAGCCTTATTTATAATATCTATAAAGCTGGAACAAACCCAGATGTCCTTCAACAGAGGAATGGACACATGTGGTACATTTACACAATGGAATATTACTCATCTATTAAATACAATCAATTCATGAAATTCTTTTTTTAAAAAAAGATTTATTTATAATTATACATAAGTACACTCTATCTCTTTTCAGATGCTCCAGAAGAGAATGTCAGATCTCATTACAGGTGGTTGTGAGCCACCATGTGATTGCTGGGGTTTGAACTCAGGACCTTTGGAAGAGCAGTCAGTGCTCTAATCCACTGAGCCATCTAACCAGCCCCTGACTTAATGCAATTCTTAGGCAAATGGTTGGAATTATAAAATATAATTCTTTTGTGACTGGGTTAAGTGAGGCAACCCAGTCACAAAAGAATACACATGGTATACACTTGCTGATAAGTGGTTATTAGCCCAAAAGCTCAGAATGCCCAAGATACAATTCACAGACCACATGAAGCTCATAAAAAAGGAAAACCAAAGTGTGGATTCTTTGGTCCTTCTTAGAAGGTGGAACAAAATATTCACAGGAGGAAATATGGAGACAAACTGTAGAGCAGAGATTGAAGGAAAGGCCATCGAGAGACTGCCCCATCTGGTGATCCATCCCATATACAGTCACCAAACTGTATTGTGGATGCCAAGACGTGCTTGCTGACAGAAGCCTGATAGGGCTGTCTCCTGAGAAGCTCTTCCAGAGTCTGACAAATATAGGGGTGGATGCTTGCAGCCAACCATTGAATTGAGCACGGGATCCCCAATGGAGGAGTTAGAGAACTGAAGGACTGAAGGAGCTGAAGGGGTTTGCAACCCCATAGGAGAACAACAATATCAACCAACGAGACCCTACAGAAGTCCCAGGAACTAAACCACCAACCAAGGAGTACATATGGAAGGACCCATAGCTCCAGTTGCATATGTAGCAGAGAACATCCTTGTTGAGTATCAATGAGAGGAAAGGTCTTTGGTTCTGTGAAGACTGGATGCTCCTGTGTAGTGGAATGCCAGGGTGGAGAGGTGGGAGTGGATGGGTGGGTGGGAGAACAACCTCACAGAAACATGGGGAGGGGGGATGGGATAGGAGGTTTCCAGAGGGGAGAGGACTGGGAAAGGGGATAACATCTGAAATATAAATTTAAAAAATTCAATGAAAAAATTAAAAAAAATAAAACAGACTACTTTCTCTGCAGGGGAACACTTAGTTTGCATTTCTAAATTATATTTTGATGCAAATAAATGAATTTTATTTGCAACAATGAAAATCACTACATAGAGAATTAGAGCTAAATGGAAATGGGCCAACACATTTACTTGCAAGGGAATAGAAAAGAAGACACCAAAATTATGAAGAGTATAGTATGTATAATGGCTGACACTTGTGACAACTGAGGCTTATGTCTGTCAAAGAGAAGTATATCTCATTTTGGAAGTTCCTTTTTAGTTCATTTATCTTGAATTAACATCAAGAGTTAATAAGCACCCTAATTAAACAAAACCACATGATAACATGATTTTAGAAATAGCATAAGATTTGGGAAAAATCTAATTGGATAGAATATAGTTCAAAGTGGCTTCTAAGCATGTCCAAAGCTACTAAAGAACAAATCTGCATTGCAACCATGGCGCCTGCTTCAATTCGTGTCATTTATTTACTCAAGGAAACTGTTTACAAACAAATACATTGCAACAATACCTTAAGCCCAAGATCCTAATTGTGTTCAAGGGCAGGGAAGTAAATAAAAAGGTTAGGAAGTCTCTCAAGTATGAGAAGAAAGCACATCTCCATTCTTGCCACCACAGAAGGAAAACTTATATTAAACAATGCAAGAAAAATTAAACAATGGAACTGCTCAGGAAGAATGCATCAGCTCAATGGGAGTTCTGCAAACTGCCAGCTGTGGGCTTTGACTAAGCAAGAGGCATAAATTATGAAGAGAGTGAATTGTTGGTCATGTGTTGCCAAATATATTTTACATTATCCTTTTCTCCATGTTTTTGATTCCAGAAATGTTTTCTGCACAACCCAGCGGCCTGCTTCAGTGGCAGTGGTTAAAAACACCCACGGTTCATTTGCTTCTCCTTGCATTCACTAAACAATGGGGGCTGATGGACATCTGTAATTGTGGTAGATTATGAGCCACAAGCAAAAGTGTTAAATCAATTGAATTTTGTTTGCCCATAACTAAGAGAGCATAAAAAGCTCTGAATGCAAGCTCTTGGCTGTTACTAGCCATTGAGGAAAAAAGAGTTTTATTAATCACACACTATTTACTGGACTCTGCTAGGTGTGGTTCACATAAACCTGTACAAGGCAAAGCTCAATCCTGGCTCTTCTAGAATTTAAATTTCATGACAAGTTAAAGAGCATATTTTTGAGGAACTAAAAAAATTTACTTGTTGGAACAGAAGAATTGGGGGGTTGTAATCATAATGCAAGTTTGGTATGGGATGCTCTTAGACTTTAGCAAAGACCTTATTTTTTGCTTATTTATTAGACAGAGCTATCTTAACATAGATCATTCCAATTCCGAACTTACTAATTTCAAATGGTACCAAGCCAAATTGGTAGCTTAAGTTAAGAGGGTTTATTACCCAGAAAAAGAGGAGTCTTGTACAAATATGGCCAGAAAATTAAAACTCGACAGGCTTCAAGGAACTGAAGCAGAGTCAGAGGGAGCCATCTCTACTAGGGCTGTTCCTGTCCTCTTCCCTATCACTGCTTCTCTCCATCTTTATGAGCCACATTTCTGATTTCATCATGTAGGTAACAGACCAGTTCAGTCCCTAGAGCTCAGTGTTTTCTTCTCAGATTCTCACCTGCTCAGTTAGAGCAGCAATTAAGCCTCGAGTTTTCCTTTATATTTTGTCTTGTCTCACTCCCATCATAAGTAATAAGGACCAAATGATCCTTAAGCCTTATAAAGATATCATCAAGACTAGTGGACATTCTCTTCCTCATCAGACCACTGATATAGTCACAGAAATATGTCATGGTATACACTCGTCTGAAAAAGAGCAGAGAGAAAACGAGTCCAGCCATTTCTTAACCATGACTCTCAACACTGGCACCTATGGTGGGCCTTCATACAGGTGAAAGTTAAATTCTAAACTCTATGTGGACCTAAGTTTGACTGTGCAGTATGAGCTTTTTTAACTCTGTATCATCATTATCTGAAAGTTTAATACTCCCACCATGGCTTAACCTAGTATCTACCTTTACAAAAAGGAAGAGAGATATAGATGCTATTGAAATGCTCCTGACAAGGTGGGGGAGGTGACAACCACTAGTTTCCAGACAAGGAAGTAGCTGAAAAGACTGACCCATTTGTTCAGTGGAGGACATTGCTGGAACAGTCTTTATAAGAACAGAACATTTCAAACATTTGTTATATAATGATCTTATCAAAACAAAACAATTGGGAACCGAGTCTATGATACCCACAGACACCCAAATGTTAGGGGTTCCCCTGGAAAGTAGCTTGATCACCCAGGAAGTATGATTACTTTGCTTAGCTTGTTTCTTTGAATTATAACTTTTTAATATCCCACCATGATAGCATAGAAGAAATCATGTACACAAGCAAGCATTTGTGCGTCCTCTACGACATGCCCATCCCAGATTCTGCTGTGTGTGAAATCAGAATGGCTAATGCAGAATCCGGCACTACCTTCTGTGGAGAGGGTGGAATTTGTAAACTCACTGAATGTCAGCAAGGTGAAAACCACCTTTGCTTGTTCAGCAAGTAAAACCAATGCTTCCAAGAAGTAAAAGGCTTCAAGGTCTCCATTATCAAATGCAATTGTTCAAACAGAAACTCTGATTGTCCAGGCAGAAACATTACCAAGACTCTCTTTGTCTGTCTCTAATTAAGTCCATTTCCAGACCTCAGCTTTATTCATCCAGCTTGGAGAAACGTGTGTGTGATGAATCAGCAGGCAGAGACTAGCTGCGTCTGTTTGATGCACCATGGTCTTGTTTTCTGACAAACCTCGCTGATTGTCCCCAGACCCCCCACTCCCATCAGTAGACAATTCCTATGGTAAATTCAGGGCTTAATGGCCTCTACTCCCCTCAACTGTTACGCTGGAGGTATTTCTTCTTCTACAACCTCACCACCACACCCTTCTACTTAGCGCCTGCCTAATTAATGAGATATTACTCAGGTGCATACACTCTCCTGGAGAATGAGAGTACACCAGGAGAACTATTTGCATGGCTCTAACTGGGATATCAGCATTTTCTTGCTTGCAGTATGGCTGCCTTCTCAGTAGATAAAAGCCCTCTGTGGGTGTGTGGAATTTTCTTAACCCTTCATTTGTAAATGAAGGGCTTCCCTGGAACACCAGTAAGCTGGGTATGCTGATACATGTACCTTGCACATCCCCTGGGAGACCATGAATAACAATTTGGATTTGGATTTGCTTATTATTTATAGAATTTTCTGCTCACCAGTGTTAGGGAGACACCTGATCACAGTCTAATTTGATTGCTCTGCCAGTACTTGTGTCCTGGCTACACAGTGAGTCTGAGGCCAGTATGGGCTACATAACAAACCCTGTCTCAAAGAAGACAACGTATTTCACAGTCTAAGAAACATTTAACATACTGTGTGCATCTTAATGGGGTGGACAACTGTCAGTACAGCTCACGGGAAAGACTAAGATCAATAAGTAGATGAGACTGGCACGTGGTAAGTGCTCAATAAATATTTGATGAATTAATTGATTCAAAGATGTATAGGCCCCTTCTCTGAAATCAGGTCACCAGGAAATGGCTATTACAGAATGTGTGTTTGAGGTGAGTGTCAGCTTTGCTTTATTCTGTGGTACTCTCAAAACAGAATGATTCAACGGCTTTTAAAAAAATTTTATATCACACAAAATAAATTAGACAAATAAATAAATTAATGGAAAAAATAGATGGAACAAAACAACCTCCTGTCACTACTGAAAAAACAACTTGAGGTACATGATTGACCCAAAATAAGTCATGTTTTAGAAAGGTGTTTATTGGGAATTTTAATGCATAATAAGTACTTTCTATTTTGTGATAACAATCACTAAAAAAAAATTATATATACAAGCCAAACTTGGTGGCATATTCCTGTAATCCCATCACTTGGAAGTTGTTGGAAAATGGTCCAAGAATGGAGTCATGTAAAACGGAATTCTGAGTGCTTGTGAAAAAACAAAAACAAAAACAAAATAAAAACGAAATGCCAAGGAAACAAGACAACAACAGTCTTATGATCCCAGTTTCTTCAAAAACACAGAATTGTTCTTAGAATTGTTCTTAGTATGTGCTTTTGTGCCCCTCTCAGGTGTATGGGATAGGAGTGAGTTTACTTTAATGATTCATTACAACTGGCTATTGTTACTTGTTTATATGCCGCTATAGAAAAACACATTTTTGCAACATTCAGCTTTCGTGCCATATTTAGCTTTTCCTGGTGAATGGACACTTTTCTGTGACTCTTAACTCTCTGGGTATAAATTCTCTGAAACTCTGAGTAAAGTTGGCAATTAAAGCCAGGCAGTGGTGGTGCATGCCTTTAATCTCAGCACTTGGAAGGCAGAGGCAGAGGTAGGCGGATTTCTGAGTTCGAGTCCAGCCTGGTCTACAGAGTGAGTTCAAGGACAGCCAGGGCTATACAGAGAAACCCTGTCTCGGGAAAAAAAAAAAAAAAGTTGGCGATTAAGTGAAACTTTAGTCTGCTTCATTTTTAGGCTTTACTTTTTCAGGTTCACACAAACAATTGGAGTGGTAAATAGGGAGGGAGATGCAGAAGGGTCAAGAGTTCAAGCCCACGGTCAGAGTGGTTACATAGCAAGTTTGAAGTCAGCCTGGGTTACATGTGTGTGTGTGTGTGTGTGTGTGTGTGTGTGTGTGTGTGTGCGTATTTCAATGATAGGAACAAATGTGGTGGGGCAGACTAACAATGCCAGAATTGAGAAGGTTGAGGCAGGAAGACTGAGAGTTTGAAGCCATCTTGAGCCATGGTCATATAAAATTGTATCTCAGAGGATGTTTACAAAACGGGGGCTGCCTTCTGTACAACTTTATGTCAGTAATATTCTGTCAGGGATAGATGGCACATCCAATGTAAGAGCAAACTACTTGCAGAACTATGAGCAAGGATAAAGGAAGGTGAGATGAAGCATCCCACAGTGTGCAACAATGGAGACTCACTATCACTCCTAGGCCTTAAAGATCAGGGAGAACTAGTTGCCCAAAGAAATATCCTAGTACTGTGCAGAGGACCTCATGTCAGGTGCCATGGATTTGGTAGTATGATGTGACTCTTGAGCTACAGCCTGGAAAGGAAGGCATTAAAAACAAATACCCTGTCTTTCTAGTCTTCCACCATCAGAGGTTTCTGTTTTGCTTAAAGGGGTTCTGATCACATGATATTTTTCCTACAATGTCTGCTCTGGTTTTGGTGTGATCGTTGGTATATTCTTGGTCCAGGGAGTGGCACCATTTGGAGGTGTGGCCTTGTTGGGATAGGTGTGACATGGTTGGAATAGGCGTGTCACTGTGTGTGTGGGTTTAAGACCCTCACCCTAGTTGCCTGGAAGTCAGTCTTCTGCTAGCAGCCTTTGGATGAAGACATAGAACTCTCAGCTCTGCCTGCACCATGCCTGCCTGGATACTGCCATGTTCCCGCCTTGATGATAATGGACTGAACCTCTGTCTTAGTCAGGGTTTCTATTCCTGCACAAACATCATGACCAAGAAGCAAGTTGGGGAGGAAAGGGTTTATTCGGCTTACACTTCCATGCTGCTGTTCATCACCAAAGGAAGTCAGGACTGGAACGCAGACAGGTCAGGGAGCAGGAGCTGATACAGAGGCCATGGAGGGATGTTCTTTACTGGCTTGCCTCCCCTGGCTTGCTCAGCCTGCTTTCTTATAGAACCCAAGACTACCAGCCCAGGGATGGTCCCACCCACAAGGGGCCTTTCCCCCTTGATCACTAATTGAGAAAATGCCTTACAGTTGGATCTCATGGAGGCATTTCCTCAACTGAAGCTCCTTTCTCTGTGGTAACTCCAGCTGTGTCAAGTTGACACAAAAATAGCCAGTACAACCTCTGAACCTGTAAGCCAGCCCCAATCAAAATGGTGTTTTTTTATTAAACTTGCCTTGGTTGTGGTGTCTGTTCACAACAGTAAAACCCTAACTCAGACAGTGAGTTTTACATATAAGATGAATGTTATCATTTGAATTCAGGTATTAGAACTTACAGGCTAATGAGATGAATGGCATTCAATAGCTTGGAAACTTTAAGAAGCAATTAGGCTCCTCTTTCATAATGCAGAAGAGACTGCGTTCAGCATTAATGAACTTGGTTTTACCTTCTTGTTGCATGTAATTTGGGAGCCCTCCCAGAGCGCCCAGCTATGCTCCAAGAACAGCTGCCCCAAAGCATCCTCTCACTCAGTCCTGCTAGTTGCCAGCTGGTGTTTCCCGAGAACACTGCCCATTCCTCTAGTAACCACCTTTCTTGAAAATGCTGGGAGCTGTTGTTTGTACAGCTAACTGCCTCCTCCCCTCTCGCCACCCCTCCCCCACTCTCTTCTCCTGTCCCCTTTAGCCCCAAGGAAAGAGAACACTAGAGACTTTTATTATTTTAAAACTGACCAGATAACTCAATGGCTGGAAGAATTTGCTATCCTAATTTAACAGTAGCTTTTCCCATCCTGCTTGGCCTCCACTGGTGGCAGAGGCTACATACTATAGGTGCCCCAAGAGACCTACATGTCTGCAGCTTCCTATCTGCTCCACAGCCTGGTCCAAATTTTCCTCTCTCCTCCCCTCGTCTTCCTCCTGGGACCCAGAAATCCCACCTTTTTCTCTTCACCCAGCAATTATCTTCTGCCATTTTTATTGACATAATCAATGAACAATTGGGGAACCAAAATTTAGTTATCAGCTTCTTCCCCTCCCTACACCTTCTATCCTGTGAGGAGACAGTGACCCCATCCTCCAGAGGACACAGCAACAAGGCACCACATTAGGAGCTACGAACAAGCACACCAGAGCTTGTCAGCACCTGCTCTTGCACTTCATAGCATCCTGAATGGTGAGAAAATACACTTAGTTCTTTACAGATGAGTCCACCATGGGTATTTAAAAAAAAATTGTTATGGGTTATTTTATTTATTTACATTTCAAATGTTATCCCCCTTCCCAGTTTCCCCTCCACAAACCACCTATCCCCGTTCCCTTATGAGGGTGCTCCCCGACCAGCCTACCCACTCTTGCCTCAGTGCCCACCATGGGTAATTTATGTTTACGACACCACAAATGGAGTCCAGCAATGAATCAAAGTATTTCAAAGAACAGAGCATTGGGCTTATGAGTTGTTTAAGTGAACTACTTTGAGCTGTTAATGTTTGACTGATAAATACCTACAAGAGAAGCTTTATTGACTCTTGATGATAAAAAAAAAAAAGATTTACCATAGTGTGTCAAGAGATAGTCCAACTTTCATGGGCCTTTCATTCTGGTGGGAAACAGACAGGAAGCAGTTAGAATAAAAAAGAATTAATGACAATAACTGCTTGTAGTGAAAATAAGAACGAAGGTGGTGCCCTGGGACACTAGTAGGGTTCTTTCTAGAGAAGAACAAGTCTGAGCTAAGACCTGAATGAAAGACATCTTTGTGAAGATGGGTGAAAATGTTCCTGGTAAAGGCTCAAAGGGGACTCCCCAAACATGGAGTGTTGCAGCACAAAACAGCGAAGGCAAAAGAGTACGTATTTATCCTCTTTAAAACCCACAGATTACTATGGCCAATCAGAATGGTTTTGAAAACTGGTGACAGCAACAGAAGAGCCATTAATAACAGCTTGGCCAATCCAAAAGGACATCAGAAGGGATGAAGGCTTAGAGAGAAAGATTTCCCTTGGTTCATACTCAAGAAAGAGGCAACAATCACATAACAAATATTTCTCAAGTTTTCATCTCTTTGTGTGTGCATGTATGTTTGTGTATATATAAATCTGTGTACATGTGCATAAACTTGTGTCTTCAAACATGGAAAGGCCAAAGATCACTAGGTCTTCCTTGGTCACTCTTCATTTTAGTTTATATGAATCTCTTGAATCTTGAGCCTGCTGATTCCTCACATTGAGTGACCATCCAACCTGGGATCCTCCTCGCTCTGCCTCGCAGTACTGGGCTTGCAGGTGTGCCCAACTGCACCTGTTTTTCTTTAATGTAAGTCCTGTTTTTAATGTAAGTCCTGGATATACAATCTCAGACTTGTATGGTGAGCCATTTACCAACTTAGCCATTTCTCTAGCCCCCAGCTTTCATCACTAAAGTAAATCAGAAAACATGTAACTTCATGGACATCCATTAGGATAAGACATAAAGCTGCCAATATACAAAGCCCAGGAGCTACAAACTTATAGTACAGGCAATAAGAGATTAATGAAGTTCAGATTCTACTGCCCACCCCTTTCCACTCAAACGCATACTGTTCCTTCTCCAGTTACAGAAACAAAGCTAATAGGTTTGTCTCTACACCCATTCCCTGCGATGGGTTACACAAACCCTCATGCAACATCAGTCAGTGTGGCCAATAATTTGAGGAGAAGGAATTTCAATGTGGAGTGTCACTTCAATTGCTAAAATCAACCAGAATGCTCATGATCATGCTAAATAACTTCAATGATAAGAGCTTTGCCTGGAGCACCTGACTTCTGTGTGTAAGCTCTTTGAAAACGTTTATATAGAGATTTTTAATGGCCATGCTTGGAGGGGATATGAATTTTTAAAACCAATATTCCAACTAGTATAAGGAAAAACACATGTATCTTTTTAAAAAGAAAACAAGCCTTTCAAACGAGGAGAAAGAAATGTAATTAGAAATTCATGAAGGACTAAAAAGCTGTTTTTAACTTGTTTCCTAAGAAACCAAAAATAGAACTGACAAGTACAACTTCCAAAAAAAGCTTAGATCCACTAACTCTATTATTAAATTATCAAGTTCAAAAATTTTAGGATCACTAATTTTAGGAGGGGAAAGCATTCCATGGTTAACTTTGTTTTAAATGCTTATTCTCATGGAAGCTGATATTTATGAACAAATAGACTAAGAGGCTGTACTTAAACAGCACATTCAGCAACCATAACTCCATTCTGATCCATGACATTTGGCCAGTGTCACTATGATGACAAATAATAGACTACAGAACATAACAGACAAAGGGGGGGGGCAAAAACCTAATACTATTTTTAATGTATAAATTGAATGATGGGCTATAGGTATTCATTGTATTTTATAATTTATAGTATATTTTTATAGATATTAAATATTACTTATATATTTTTAAAATCTGCTCTCATGGAAATAAATGCTGATATCTTCCTGAAAGAAAATCTATTTCTGGAGAATAAAACCAGGATTCCCTGACAAGAAACTGTCCTGTGGGGAGGACAGAGTAGGTCCTTGATTAACATGGGCTGTTTTCCTGCTGTTCCTAAGGATACATCTGGAGTGTCTGTATCCTTCCTGTTGGTGCTCCCTGACTTGCAGCATCAGTACCATCTCCTCTGTTAATCTAGCCTAACACCACAGTTCTGGCTAGGTCCTGACACATGTATGACAGGATCATAACATCTGGTGGATGTAAAATGAATGTAATGAAATGATTTTGGGGTCGGGGATCACCTTTATGTCTGTCCAACCCCAATAAGCCTGTGTAAAGAACACACAACCCAATTATTGTATTTATAAGCTATATGCCTAGATTGGGCAGATCCACCACTACACTGATCTAATGCACAGCTATGTCATCTCTTGCTACTTGTGGCTCCTCCAAGCCATGTGGTTCCGTTCCATCTTCTTTCCACCTCTTCTTCCTCTGTCCTTCTTCCTCTGCCTCCCCACCCTTCCTCCACTCTCTAAAACCACACCTTTCCTTTTCACTGCCCAATCACAAGCTCTAGCCTGTATTTGAACAGTTAGAATGGGGAGAAGGTTCACATGAAATCACCTAAGTATGTGATATACTCCTCCTTGGGTTAGCCCCTCTGGAAAAAATAGAATTCACATCAGAATACAAAGAGCACAAGGGCATGCATAACAGTTTTTGTCAGACAAACTTACTTGATAAAGAGATATGCACTTAACATCAGCAATGTTAAGTTTAAAATGTTCCACTTAACTTAGGGTTTTCTACCATGCTCTATTCCCTCTAAATGTTTTATACAGAGAAGAAGTGTATGATTGCAAACTGAGCTTATGTGACTATTTTTAAAATCCTTTTGGGGAATTTTATAATTTCTGAATCTGAGGATGGACAGAACAGATGTGAAGAGAGGCTTATATGAGCCTTTAGGAATATGAAATTAGCCTATGGTCCTCACAGGGGCCCTCAAGCATTCACACCATTCTTCCATTTATAAGCTATAGGCAGAGGCAATGTGAAATTAACCATGGCAGATAGATACTTCCTCTTAAGTTCTTAAGATACTTCAACATAACAACAACATATGCCTACAACATAAAAGGCAGCACACAGAGACAGCTCAAATACTGTGATGCACAAAGCCCTCCATATGCTCTTTCTATCCTGAGAGAGCCAGCTGCATCAATGAATTCATTCTGATGTTTCCTCCCATGGTATTGAGGAGTACCTCACAGCTATGGCAGAGTGTGGATAACGTCAGGCTGTGGAGAAGTACTGAGTCCTACAGCATGTTCTTCAAGGCAGAGAAAGAGAATGTTAGAAACCCCCCCTCCTGAGAGACCCCTGGGCCTGAGGGTGTTCAATACCCCAGTGCAGGGGAATGCCAGGGCAGGAAGACGGGAGTGGGTGGGTGGGTTGGGAAGCACTCTCATAGAAGCAAGGGGAGGGGGAAGATATAAGGGATTTTCAAAGCGAAAACCTGGAAAGGGGAAAACATTTGAAATGTAAATAAAGAAAATATCCAAGAAAGAAAGAAAGAAAGAAAGAAAGAAAGAAAGAAAGAAAGAAAGAAAGAAAGGAAGGAAGAGAGAGAGAGAGAAAGAAAGAAAGAAAGAAAGAAAGAAAGAAAGAAAGAAAGAAAGAAAGAAAGAAAGAAAGGAAGGAAGGAAGGAAGGAAGGAAGAGAGAGAGAAAGAGAGAGAGAGAAAGAAAGAAAGAAAGAAAGAAAGAAAGAAAGAAAGGAAGAGAGAGAGAGAGAGAGAGAGAGAGAGAGAAAGAAAGAAAGAAAGAAAGAAAGAAAGAAAGAAAGAAAGAAAGAAAGAAAGAGAAAAGAAAAGAAAAGAAGAGAGAATTTTCCTCCTACCTTTCACTACATTCCAGGACTCCCCAGGCTCAGTAAAGAGACAAGAATATAAAGCTTATCATTCCTTCTTATGCCCACCCAATACTAACCATTCCTTCACAATTCCATATATAGATCTATGTTGTACAGAATGGGAATGGATGGGGTTGTTATGAAGCTCAAGCTTTTAATGATCCTCCTGCCTTATGTTCCCAAGTACTAGGCTTACAGATGAGTGTCACCATGCCTAGCTTTAATTCCCTATTTGTTGAAGAACCACACCATACTCCCATCCCTGGAGATGTCATAGTCTAGCTCAACCACACCATACTCCCATCCCTGGAGATGTCATAGACTAGCTCAACCACACCATACTCCCATCCCTGGAGATGTCATAGACTATCTGGACCACACCATACTCCCATCCCTCAAGATATCATAGTCTATCTGGACCACACCATACTCCCATCCCTGGAGATGTCATAGTCTATCTCAACCACACCATACTCCCATCCCTCAAGATGTCATAGTCTATCTGGACCACACCATACTCCCATCCCTGGAGATGTCATAGTCTAGCTCAACCACACCATACTCCCATCCCTGGAGATGTCATAGTCTATCTGGACCACACCATACTCCCATCCCTCAAGATATCATAGACTAGCTGGACCACACCATACTCCCACTCCTGAAGATGTCATAGCCTAGTTGGACCATGTCATACTCCCAGCCCTCAAGACATCATAGTCTAGCTGGAGATGTGAACAAGCTTTTAACCCTGAGATTGTGGTTATTGTGGGATGTATGCTACTACATACTTTTGTGACAGAATTTGAAGATAAAACATTTCCTATGACCTATAATTGGTAACCATCTGTCACTAAGTACTAGCAAGTTCCCAAAGGAAGACTGAACCATATGAGCCAGGGTCTTCCTTGTGACATCTTGGATGAATGATTAGGAACTGTACCTCTTTCCAGACAGTAGAGAAACAACCGTATCCCACAAGGCCAGATTTGAAAGTGCCATGCTCCTGGGGAACATGAAATTTTGGCTAGTAATCAACACATAATCCTACAACTATAAAAACCTGGAGCTTGAGATATGGCTCAGTTAGTATTTCCATGCAAGCCTAAGGATTTAAATTCAGATCTCCAACACCCACATGAAAAGCCAGGGATGGCAGCCTGTGTCTATTCCCTCCAGATCTGAGGTGGGTTTAGGCAGATTGCTGAAGCTTGCTGGACATCTTGCCTAACAGCACTATGAGTTTCAGGTTTCATGACACGATGTCTCAAAAAATATAGTAGAGAGCAGCTAAGAAAAATACCTAATGTTGACCTTTGGCCTCAACATATATATATGCACACACATTAAAACATGTACTATGTTCATAAATAAATTAAGGTAACACTTAAAAGGTAATTTTTCTTTTGCATTTATGTATTCATTTGTGGGTTTTGTATGTTTGTGTTTATGTACAAATATCCACCCATGCCCCCACATCACAGTGTATATGTGGAGGTCAGAGGGCAACTTGTGTAAGTTGGTTCTCTATTTTCACCATGTGGGTGGAATCCAGGGATCAAACTCAGGTTATCAGGCTTAGTGGCAAGGTCTCCTCCCTGCTGACACATCTCACCAGCCTGACTGTTTCATTTACAGGAAGTCATAAAATGAGGGGGAAAGTAATAAATGTATATTCTATCATCATCTATCATAAGCAACAATCACTATAAAATATCTATGGGTAATAATTTATCAGCTACAACTCATTTTGAAGTTAGAAGGAACACCCAATGAAACCATTAAAACAACTCTTGAGAAGTAGGATCAAACAGGTTCAAGATGAATGCTTGCTGTTTCTCCTGGGGTAATTTGTTATTATTGTTGTTGTTATTTTAAAGCACTATTTGCTATTTTAAACATGCATCTAATAACTTTGTTGAGAATAAAAAATTGTAATGAAATAAAAGACATTTTTTTCTTTAGAAATGAAACACCTAATAATTTCTGTGAACCTTTTCTGTGGCTGTATTTAAAGTAACATAAACATACTTAGTAGGTCACAGCTAGTCTTAAACTAAGCCTGAGAGCTGCTTACCAAGTATTCTCAAATAGGAGCCATATAAAAGTGAAGGTGTATGTGTTTATTACAGTAATGTCTGCAGAAGAGGAAGTCAAGGAAGTATGGAGAAAAGGCTCTCATAAGAATGCTCCAGATGCGATAGAAGCAAATAAAACCAGATGGTCAGACACACTCTGGACAAGGCACTGGCTACTTGGTGCTAACACAAATGGCATTGTCAGCTGGCCCTAGAGTCATTCACTGCTGAAGGCAGACTGGAGCTATGGAGGTGCATGGGATAGGGTGGGAGTGGGGTTGACCTTTGCTAAACAACTTTCATCTTGGAATGGGTCAGTATAGACTGACTAAAACACTTTACAAATGTATCTTCTAAAATGGCACAGATAGAAAAATCCTTCCACAGCTTTCCTAAGTGGCTCTGTTGGTAGAAAACCCAAATGGCAAATTCTGAATTTAAAGGACTGGAACCTGATCCCAAACTAAAACTGATTCATCTCACCACTGTTCACCTTCACTGCCCATTTTCACATCACGTAAGTTAAAGCATACACCAACAATTGTGCTTTTGCCATTCTCAGCCAGGAGAAATAGCAGGGATCTGTGTGCAGTCATCCACCTAGTGCTCCCTACAGCACCAGAATGTCACTGTCCTCTCTGCATTCTTCCTCTTTATTGGCTTCATTGAGTCTCTAGGTTTAGTGCAATGATTAACTCAGCAGCCATGAGAACTGACTTCACTATATCTTAATATATATAATACTATACATAAATTCTACCCTAGAAATACATCTAGATTATATTAATAAACCTTCCCTTGGTTCCAGTTCACTACTCATGGTGCTTGTTTCTTTGTTTGTTGTTTTCTTTCCTGAAAAATCTGATGTGGCAGATTTGACAGTGATTTTTGGCTCAGTAACATTTTGACAGATGTTTGTCAAACTGTTTTAGAAGTCTGCATATATATATATATATATATATATATATATATACACACACACACACCTATATGTACACACATACAACTTTTATTTTAGGTCTAACAACAATCAGGGTGGGGAATGGAATAGCGTAAGGCTCAGAGATGGCATGAAGCCAGAAAGGAAGGCCTTCTTTGTTTTACATATTACAGGACAATTGTTACCTAGAATCTATCAAAATATTCTAGAATCAGCATTTCCTGACACGAAATCATGTTTCAACTGTATCTGTTCTCTATAGACATTTCCATC
The DNA here is from genome assembly GCF_978045245.1 of Mus caroli. Lineage (NCBI taxonomy): Eukaryota > Metazoa > Chordata > Mammalia > Rodentia > Muridae > Mus > Mus caroli. Next base: position 92,700,044 of record NW_028227268.1, on the reverse strand, counting down.
TTGTGATGGTTTGTATATCCTTGGACCAGGGAGTGGCACCATCTGAAGGTGTGGCCTTGTTGGAATAGGTGTGACCTGGTTGGAATGGGTGTGTCACTGTGGGTGTGGGTATAAGATCCTCACCCTAGTTGCCTGGAAGTCAGTCTTCCATTAGCAGCCTTTGGATGAAGACATAGAACTCTCAGCTCCTCCTGCGCCATGCCTGCCTGGATACTGCCATGCTCCCACCTTGATGGTAATGGACTGAACCTCTGAACCTGTAAGCCAGCCCCAATTAAATGTTGTTTTTTTATAAGACTTGCCTTGGTCATAGTGTCTGTTCACAGCAGTAAAACCCTAACTAATTTCACAGCAGTAAAACCCTAACTAATACAGAAATTGGTACCGGGAGTGGGGTATTGCTGTGATAGGCCTGACCATGCTTTTATTTGAAAGAATGTGGATTTTGGGACTTTGGATTTAGAAAGCAGTGGAATGCTTTAAATGGGGCTTAATGGGTCATCCTAGTAGGAATATGGAAGACTTTGTTGCTGGGAGTAATTTGAACTGTGTTGACCTGGCCCAAGAGATTTCAAAGGAGAAGAATTTCAGAATGTGTCATAAAGACTGGTTTTGTGGTATTTTGGTGAAGAATGTGGCTACTTTTTGCCCTTGTCTGAAAAGTCTGCCTGAGGCTAAGGTTAAGAGACTTGGATTAACTGCATTAATTGCATTGACAAAGGAAGTTTCAAAGAAGCCCACCAGAGACTTTGTTCTCTGGTTAAGTATTATGAAGAGAAGTTTGAACAAGCATAGCAAGCTTAGAAAGGAAAAATATAAAATATATGGTTTGAGTATTAAAGGAGTACCAGGAAGTGAAATGGAGCAAAATCTTGTGTTCTAGGAGATAAAGATTAAGGGAGTGGGACCTTGGGGCAAGATCCTACCCAGCTAAATTAGATCCAGACATGGTGGTACACACCTTTAATCCCATGAGACAAGCATGCTGATCTCTACATTCAAGGTCAATCTACAGAGCAAGAACCAGGATAGTCAAGCTTAGGCAGTGAAGGATTTAGAAAACATAAAGCTAGTGATAATACAAGGGGATCATGTTCTAGTTCCTGTAAGCAGCAGAACTCGGCAGCTTCAGCCATGTGCCTCTGGCTCTAGAGTTAAGAATGGAAGGAACTACTGGGAAAATTGATCCTGGTTAGCTGGAGCTAAGGAATTAGTGGTGATTAAGAAGAAACCAGCATCGTTGAGGTGAAATCTTCTGGAAATTGTTTTCTGGGAGCACAAAGAAGTTGTGTTCCAGAGATACCCAAGGTTGTACCTCATGCTGCGGCTGGACTTGGTAATGTTTAAGAGTCACTCAGGTGGTACTGCCTGTGAAGGAATGAAGGGATCATGGAGAGAAGCTGAGGCTTTGCACTGTGAGAGGCCAGGGAAGCCCATTGGAGAAGGTGAAGCCTCAGCTGTAGTTGATGGCCCAGGACTGAAGGGGTCATGCAAAGGATTTGAGGCTTGGCACCCTGAAGAGAGCCTATGAGAGGCTATTGGTGAAGCCTAGTTGGAGTGGAACACCCCAGTGCATTGGAGATGTCAGTACCATGGGATGATCACCAAGAACAGCAGCCGTAATGGAGTGGATCAACCTGAGCATAGAGTGCTACAGAGGACAGAGATGGAGAAGTGATGTCAGCCCTTAGGAGGAGTCCAAAAGATCAAGTGGAATCCCAGACACTGAAAGAAGAAGCTGTAACATTGAAATTGCCTTGGAGACTCAAAGATGTTAAAGATGCCAGGGCCATGGGATACATGCTGAGGAAAGCTGCTAACAGGGAGTGGAACCAGCCTAGGAGGAAGCAGTTTGTTGCAGTCAAAAAAGATGATAAAGGAGTGGAGATCTGAAGACCACTTTGACATCAGCCATGGAGATGCAGAGTTTGGAGTGTGCCCAGCTGGTTTCCTGCCTTGCTTTGGGGATTACAGTTAATTAAGTTGAATGAATCTCAGAAGAGACCTTGAACTTTGGACTTTTAACATTGTTGCAACTGCTATAGACTATGAGGACTTTGAAAGTTGCACTAAATGCATTTTGCATTATGCTATGTTTAAGTATGGCCCCCATAGACTCATGTTTTTGAACAAGTCTATGGGGACCAGGGAGTGGAATGTGATGGTTTGTATATCCTTGGACCAGGGAGTGGCACCATCTGAAGTTGTGGCCTTGTTGGAATAGGTGTGACCTGGTTGGAATGGGTGTGTCACTGTGGGTGTGGGTATAAGATCCTCACCCTAGTTGCCTGGAAGTCAGTCTTCCACTAGCAGCCTTTGGATGAAGACATAGAACTCTCAGCTCCTCCTGCGCCATGCCTGCCTGGATACTGCCATGCTCCCACCTTGATGGTAATGGACTGAACCTCTGAACCTGTTAGCCAGCCCCAATTAAATGGTTTTTTTTTTATATAAGACTTGCCTTGGTCATAGTGTCTGTTCACAGCAGTAAAACCCTAACTAATACACATCTCAACTATCTTCCCATTGGACTTTTATGATTGTCTGAGTATTTTAAATAAAACTACAAAAAATATCACATTTCACTCAATACTTCAGGAAAAAGCTGTAAAACTGTAAAGCAAAATATATATAATTATGATACTATTAGCACACCTAGTAGATTTAGGTCCTTAGAATCCTTTAATACTCTGACTATATTCAAATATCTCCAGTAGTCCTTCTGTGCCCCTTACAGCTATTTTATTCAAATCAGGGAGAAATAGAGTCTATTTGTGAGAAAATTGATGTACTTCTGTTAAGAGCTAGAAACAAAAGACACAAGGGTCCTAAAGATCATAGGCTTTCATATAGGATGCTGCACAATTGAGCCTTTAGACTTCAAAACCTGGGAAAATGGGTGCCACCAGATCTAAAACCAAAAAATTTATACAAATTGGTCTGAACTCCCTATGTCCAATTTTGGGGGATTTTACACTCTTAATTCTCCCCCTCCTTTACAACACAGCTTCAGCAGTGGAGCATACACACACACACACACACACACACACATACACGAGTGTGTGAGCACAGTTTCAAGTGCCACCTAGCCTTGCTCTGCTATCTCCCATACATGGCCTCAGAGGCAATGGTGAAAACAATGATGGTGGTAAGGGAGCAGCCTGCTCACTTTAAATCTCTGCCATGGCTGCTTGGCTACACCCCTGATAGTGGCTGTGAGAAAGAAAGAAACAATATGTGGCCAGTCACTATCTTGACTATGAGATAAAATAGGTGGAACCAGGGCTTCACTGCCATCTGAATTTAGAATAGTCATATCGGCTATGGGTTGAAGAAAGTTGCTTGGGGGCTCTGACAGCCAAACCTTGTAACATAATAGTAATCCACTTGGTATTAATTTTGGAGACATAAATTGTTTACATTTGTTAGAACTTGGTTTTTGTCTTCTGAGAATTATGGTTATGCTCTGTCTTCACTCTTAAAAAGGCACTAAGTTTGTCTATTCAAATATCCTTCAGATAGATAGATGGTCTTTAAGCACCTCATAGACCTGCTAAATATGGCATTTAAAATGGTTAAACTTATTATGACAGAGACTACCAAATCCTATCAGTGACCTAACTAAGGTCTCCAAGAAGATATGGGCACAATGACAAAGGAATCCACCTGGATTGCGGTACAAATCCACTGGGTATAACTGCCCCAGTGCCTTGCCTACTGCCAGGACTCTGCTCAAACTGTGGACAAACAGGACATCAGACACATCTCAAGGTCAGTCTCCCAAGTTCCTCCCTCATAAGAAGGCCTCGCACATGTGCTCATTCTAGCAGCCAATGACTGATCCTGCCTGAGACCTGTGTCCTAACGAAGCCATCAACACCAGAGGATTCTAGTAGGGTGGCCGTCTAGGTAATGGGTAAGTCAGTCATTTTAATTGATACATAGGCCATCTGGATTATAAATTCCTGCTGACTCAGGTAAAACTTATCTTTATCAGGTCTCTGAGGGGTTTGAAAACTAGACTAGTAAAAGAAGTAATTTTTTTACTACTCCTTTATCTAAAGGAATTCACTTTACAGTGACTGCACCTAGTGATCAACTACCTGTGTCTCATGGTGAATAATTAGACAGGAAAAAGTGTAAAGTTTAAAGTTTACATAAGGTCTGAGTATATGAAAGCTTCTGAGAAAGTGTTTGAGGATCTAAGAAAGTGTTTGAGAGTCTAGGAAGGCATCTTGAGGTTGGTAAATGCAAGCTATCAAGGTTGGAGGATGTGAAGAGCTTGACTGGTGATGGAAAAGTGAGTTACCGTATGTGGGAGGTATGGAAACGTTTCAGATTTCCCCTTGCTGTGCTGCTGTTGTATTGAAACTTCACAGTTCTGAGCTTTGACATTAATCAATGGAGTTCTCATAAATTATTAGTCTAACTCTGGTAAAAACAGTCCACTAGAGACCCACTATCATATCAGATCTTTACATTGTTTCCCAAGCTTCTATTATGACTCAAAGGTATGAGTCTGCTGATCTTTCTACAATGTGGATTTCAGTACAGATTACAAACAGTGGTGATACTAACGTATCTAAAATTTATCTCTTTTTTGTAAATTTTAAAAGATTCTTTTAAAAATTTAAAAGGAGCCGGGCAGTGGTGGCACACGCCTTTAATCCCAGCACTTGGGAGGCAGAGGCAGGCAGATTTCTGAGTTCGAGGCCAGCCTGGTCTACAGAGTGAGTTCCAGGACAGCCAGGACTACACAGAGAAACCCTGTCTCAAAAAACCTAAATAAATAAATAAATAATAAAAATTTAAAAGGGAATTCACTTGAATCCACTTCTCACAGGTCAAATGGACTCTAGATAAGTATTGCCAATCAACAGCCTGTTTCCCTACTTATCTGTCTATTCCTGGGGGTAGGATATATTCCCCTTTCCCTGGTCCTGGGACCAACCCACTCTAACCTCCAAGATCATGGGCCTAAAAGTTTCAGACGTACACACAAGAAAGTTTTTATCCTAAACTCCTTAACTTTATCTTCTGCCCTAACACAATTTACACACACACACACACACACACACACACACACACACACACACACACACGTTCCTCCAGCATCCTGCCTGGTCCAGGTGTTCCTTCAAAGACTGCATACAGCACAGCTTCAAAAGCAGGTAGTCCCAGATGAACACAACCTGAACAAGTTAAGCACCCTGCTCTTCCTGGACTTGGCCAACATTACAGCTTTTTGAACTCCCTCTCCAAATAGCACCCCAATGCCAGCATGAAGTAGTCACAGATGATCACAGTGCCCCTTATTCATTATCAACAAAAGGCAGGGATGTTGGGATTCTGACCTGGGGAAAAAAATGGCTGAAGTGCATATTTTACATACCAGAGTGGACCTGGCCTCCAGGTTCTCCAAACATCCTTCAGTCCCTACCTGCTACAGGGCATAGCTGGCATACTTCACCCTCTATGCTGAACTTTTCCAGCCCAGGGGATGGGCTTCTCCTCCTCCCCCACAAAGCTCTTCCCTTTATAATTAAGACATTTTTGTCTCTTTCCTTCTCTCTCTGCATTTTCTCTCTCCTTGCAAGTGCATGCTTTTTTTTCTCTTTCCTTCCCCCCTCCCATGGCAACTTCCCTGGTCTTGTTCCTTGGGACCATTGAACCTGCCTGGGAATTGCTTCCCAATAAATCTGCCTTTACATCCTCTAATTTGCTTTGAATGGCTCATTTTATCAGCTGAGAATAACTTGTCACAGACTAAGTGTCTTCAGCACATGACAGGACTGATAAAATTATCAACTCATAATAGCTGTTGCTGTCTGCATAAGACCTACAAAATATCAAACTGCTCAACATTTTAGGATGAAGGGATATCTTAGTTACTGTTCTATCGCTGTGAAGAAGCACTATGACCAAGGCAACTCTTATAAAAGGAAGCATTTAATTGGGGCCTGCTTACAGGTTCAGAGGGTTAGTTCATTATTATCATGGTAGGAAGCAGACAAGCATGACCCTGGAGCAATAGCTAAAAGCTTTACATCCTGATCCACAGACAGAAGGCAGAGAGAGACAACAGACCAACTAATGACCAAACATTCAAATATATGAGCCTATAGGGGCCATTCTCATTAAAACCACCACCAGAGGGGAGAGGATCGTGAGCCCCATCTGACTGACACGTGATGGCTTCGGGAGGAAGGAAAATTAGTTTTCTTTATACATTTGGCCTCTGATAGGTTGACTATACTCCTGTGATGGCCCTACCTCCATCAGTTTATGGGCAGCACAAATTGGATTCAGTGGTTTGTATAAAAGAGTACACAAAATGGGGAAGGGTGGGGGAAATGAGGGGTTGAGAGGAGTTAAAGGGAGGAGTCAGGGGTATTATGAACAAAATACATTGTATACATATATAAATTTCTCGAAGGATTAAAAAAAATACATTGATGGGGCTGGTGAGATGGCTCAGCGGTTAAGAGCGCTGACTGCTCTTCCAAAGGTCCTGAGTTCAAATCCCAGCAACCACATGGTGGCTCACAACCATCCGTAATGAAATCTGATGCCATTTTCTGGAGTGTCTGAAGACGGCTATAGTGTACAGTGTATAAATAAATAAATAAATAAATAAATAAATAAAATACATTGATAAAATATTTAAAAATTTTTAGACTGCCCCTAGGAGAGGAAATGAAGGCTCCATGGAGGTAGCAATGGAGCAGTAAATGCAGCCTCAGCATTGCTGAAAAAGTGCCTAGTCAGCAAGGGAGGAATGGTGTCATCTGAGTGCTGTGCTAGGTTGTACTCTTGACAACAAGTCAGGCTCAGTGACTCTTACTCACTACCCCAATGTGGATTTGAAGTTATTTTAGAGAGATAATATGAAAAACTGGCTATTAAGTATTGATAAAGAGTTCTCTGGATTTTCTGCCTGAAGATTCATTAATCTAGGGCCTAGGGTACAGTGGCTTTGTCTTAAGGTGGGTCAAAAGATGAAGATTTATTGAAAGACCAGTTCAAATAGCTTTATTGTCCCTTGGTTAGTTGTCTACATGCATAATATTTCCTATTTTCATTCATTCTAAAAACTAATTCAGTAGTCTGTTATGTTTCTGCCCTCCGCCCCCGTTCTATTACTTCAACTCATCCTTTACATTGCATTAATGATTGTTCTTAGGGACAAACCATTTTGATAACCTTCCTCCAGCTAAAAGCATTCTTGAATGACTCCTTAAAGCACATGAACTGTTAAAATTCCCAAGCCTAGCAGGTAGCCTTTACTTTTAATGTCTTTCACCAACAATTCAAATTCTATATAATATGTTCCTATTTCCTATAAGTATACTATAAGTATAGTATAATTATATAAGTATACATGGTTCATTCCTGGATGTCAACTCCTCTCATATAGAGCACGTCCTCCTTCCCTACACTTTAATATCCAAATTCTACTAAAGCCAGATTCCACATCTTGAATCTCTTCAACCCTTAGCTGATCTTCAGTCCATGGAGGTGCCTATGACTCCTTACCATTTGTCAAAATTCTGGTAATTAGCTTTTACAGTCAAGGATACCTGATTGGACACAGGTTGTCTAGTCTAGGACACTAATCTCAAAATTAGGACTTTGTCATATTTGTTATAATTATTTCCTAACACTGTGGCTAATACTTTAAATGGCAAGTGCTCAATAAATAGTGAAAAGTCAATGCAGGTTTCCAAACATATATGAAACTCCTCTTGTTGTCTGAAAGTATCTCAAAAACTCAGTATTTTCTCTCTAGTTCATAATAGTACGAATTGGTTGGACTCTATTTTGATTGTGATATTTATGTGCTCCCTGCTGGTTAATAACAGACACAGATCCTCTCAAGTAACATCTTGTGTCATTCAGTAAGGGTGAGTTAGCTTAAAGCAGAAAAATGAACATTATATTCCAAAAAAAGTGTCTTGTCTTACTGTTAGCTTACTGTTAAAAGACTACACTCCCCAGCTTCCCTTGAAGCTATGCAGACCAAGGAGGTTACATGCGGCAAACATTTACTCTCCTCACCCCACCCATTATAAAAGGTAGCAGCTATTTTTTTCTACTGTCAGTTGGCTCAGCTTCCCACAACTTTGGATATATATCCCCTTGCATTGAGAGGTCAGATGGCTCTTTTCTATCTTCTAAAGCATCTAGAGCTCCAACAGGCAGCCCCAAGCCCACCTTATGGAACCCTTTAACTTCCTCACTATCCTTGCTAATGCTTGGAACCTGTTCTTTCAAGAGCACAGACAACCAAAGAGCTCACTATATAAGCTAAACAGCCACCAGTCTACCTGAGACCTCTGGATTTTATGGCTCCTACCTCCATGAGTAAAGTCATTCATGTAGATGAAGCCTCTAGCTCTGGGGGCTTTATTGGTGTTCTGTGTAAACCCAGTTTGGAACACTGAGTAGGTCTAGCAGGACCACTGGTCTCTCACAGGCAATCATTTCTTTTCACTCTCCATGTCTGCCCTTCTCTCCTCTCACTTTCCTCTGTCATTCTAACACAGCCTGCCCTTTTACGCAGGAGACCATGTTCCATTCAACAAGACCACACATGCAATACAGCCAAAATATAGGACAAGGTAACCCATGGAACCTAACTTGGTGGCACGCCAGTTTAGGTCTCATTGGCTCACAGGATCACCCTCCCCTTATCTCAGTTTGAAATTCACTTGGTTGAGAGCTGGGACATTCTACCAGTTGTAAGAATGTTTGGCCCAAGAATTCTTGGAATTCTCTCCCTTGGACAGTGTGACAAAGCTTTCCATTGCCCCTGTAGTCTCTTGACCTTTCCAGATGTCTCTGGTCAATTCAAACTTGGTGGAGAGGCTGGATTCTTATCCCTGTTTTACTTTGGTCCCGAACCCATCATGTGTCCCATCCAAAGGACATACTTTTATCTTGGCTGTAGTCTAATCTAAAATAGCTCCATTTAGGAGACCTCATACCAGGTTCACTTGTTTGGATCTAAGTCCAAATCTGGTTTCAATATGCATTGGTCAAATGGTCACTGTCAGCCCAAATTCAGAACTTTTTATTTTAATGTCTAAATTGATTTAAAGAACTTCAAGAGGTGGAATGGTAGTATAGTCTGAGCCATCCACTCCCAAACATAATGCTCAGCTCAACTCAACCTTTTTTGTCCCTGCTACTCAGCTCTAGCTTGCAAATGCATCTAGAGCCAAAATGCCTGCCATTTTTCTACTGGATATCCAAGCCTGGACAATCCTGTTTTTATCTCTACAATTTCTAAAATATTTGTAAAGCTTTCAGGGTTGTCTGTTCCCATATTCAGACACTGGTTGTGCATATGGGGAACACTGAATTTGGTCTTATAGGGCTTAAAATGTTTTCTGGATATGAATAATATCAGAAGTGATTAAAATGTCTTCTGGGTATGGATAATATCAGAAAATGATTAAAATATCTTCTGGCTATGGATAATATCAGAAAGTGATTAAAATGTCTTCTGGGTATGGATAATATCAGAAAGTGATTAAAGTATCTTCTGAGTATGGATAATATCAGAAAATTGTTACATGGTGATTTAGTAAATTGGAAATCTAGCTCTGGACATGGATTAGACTTGCCCACCTTAGATCTAAGAAAATGTGTCTAAAAGTTTCCTCTAGTCCCCTATCCTGGCTCTGGATGGATTCTCTTGCCCAGAGGAAGATCTTAGAGTCTGCACATACATTCTAAATTTCTAAAACAACCAAGAAACTACTCTGTGTCCTCAGTGTCTCCTGAACTGACATATGAGGATGTTGTGAACAGGGAACCCCTGTACCTAAGCCTGCCACCATCTCATATGTGATGTCCATGCTAGTTCAATTGGCCTTGCCCTTTACACTGGCATTCAGTTCTTCCTCTTAGCAAAGGTCTATAACAGAACCACCCATGTTCACTGATGAAGAGGCTGCCAGATCATCAAACACACAGCTTTGGAAAGTTACTCAGGCTATCCAAGTGGTGTCTTCTGAACTTTGCTAGACAATCCTGTAAAAATGACTCAAATAACATTCTATTTCTTTTTTAAATTGTCATGTAGAACATGAATTTAACTGACTTCCTTAACAAAGTTTCCAGGCACCTGTTCCTTCTGCAAGAGTCTGATATAAATAAATTATCTTTACCTTATCCTTCTATAGAATGCTGGTATAGGGTCCAGCCAGTTATACAGTTACATGTAACCTTATGTTACCTTTATATTTAACCGTTTATTAACTTATCTAATCATGGTGTAAAATTTTCCCTCATTAACTTGGTCTCTTAGTGTTTCCCACAAAGTTGTATAACTATTACTTCCTGGCTTATATTCTGAGCCATCTATTAAGTTTTGTTGTGGCCCTGTGGCTGATTCACTTTCGAGGCACTCTAACTGCTGCCCCTTCTACATGGCACATTTGCCAGTTTGAAGCAGTTAGAGTGAAATTGGTGCTCCCAAATCACTGGAAGCAGTTTGGATGACCCCTGGAAGGAACTAATGAGCCATGAGCCATCCAGTTCACCTCTCTTCTTGCCCTTCTGGGCATTGTTTTCAAGGCTTAGAACTGAAACACCTGGTCTAAAGCCTTCTTTGCATCCGTTAACCTTTCTGTCTCATCGACTCTCAAAAAAAAAAAAAAAAAAAACAAAAAACAAAAACCCTTAGTTAAATCTCAGATCAGCTTAACATCCTTCAGAAGTAACTCCAGTTTTGTTTTCCCGCTACAGTACTCTGACTAGTCCTAACAACCATTATGGATGGGATTTGTGCTCTCCTCCAAGAACAATGCTGCTTCCACACCAACAAATCCAAACTGGTTTAAGATGAAGTCTCAAACATAGGAACCAGATAAGATTTCAACCAACTGTCCTAATGTACATGCACCTGGTCCCCTCCTTCTTGGCGTCTCCTCAACTTACTTCATTCTGCTTAACTGTCCTTATATTTATGGTCTTACCTTATATTGTATGGCTCTCACAATATAATACCTCCGTATATTCCACTTTTTATCTATTAAATCTACAAAAGAGCCTTCTACAAGCTGTTGAGAACCTGACTACAAAGGGACTTCATCCCTTTCACCCCAGACCAAACACAATTCTTTTCTTTTTTCTGGTTTTTCGAGACATGGTTTCTCTGTATAGCCCTAGATGTCCTGGAACTCACTCTGTAGACTAGGCTGGCCTCGAACTCAGAAATCCACAAACACAATTCTTTACATTACTCTTCTATTTTCTCCTTTCCCTTCTTTCCATGCTCTGTAGCTCCCTGTGGCTATTGCTAACTCATTTTGATACAGCATTCCTGACTAGTCATTGTTACCTAGGATCAACTCCTTTTACTGGCTCATTCCGTCTCTTCCATCCCCCCCCCCCCCCAACTTCCTGGGCAATCTCTAAGTTTTAATTGGTAACCAAATCATCTGTTTATAACCCTCTAATGATATTTTTCAAAACACTCCAAAAAAGCAGGACAGCAACTGACCAAGACTCCTCAGGCAAGTGAACAGAGGACCCCTGTGAGGGCTCAAGTTGTGGTTTAAGTTTTAATTATTGTGCTTAAGAGAGTTGTAATCAAAATGCCTCTAACTTGTAAGCTTCACTTGCCCAAGGACAAATAACTTCCTGGAATGCTTGGGGCTGTTCATGTAAGATAACAAGCCATTTGTTTCCACTTCAATAAATAAGGTCTGTTGCCCCAATTGCTCAGGATGTGCTTGATCACACATAGGCAGGAGGTAATAGACAGAAAGTATGTCAGGATGTATGCTCTCCCTGATTGGTAGATGGCAAGAACCTTTTCAATTTTGCCTTTAGAAATACACAAACCATTTTATGGATTAAAAAATAATTATTTTGTAGTAAGTATATTGAAATATGCTTTAAGTTTTTAGAAAATAGAGAAGTTTTTAAAAATGTTTATGTTCCCCTTATTACACTATAAATTCACACACACATATACAGACACACAAATATATATATATATATATATATATATATATATATATATATATATAGCAAAGTGGTATACATAGCCCTTGGAAAGCTAAAACAGGAAAATCAGGGATTCAAGGCAAACCAAAGATATACAGCAAGACCCTGTCACGAAACACAATGTGAACAACAAAAATTGTACAAAAAGTTTTGTTTTGTCTTATTTTTTGAGACATTGCATCTGTATCCCAGGCTGTCCTCAAACTCATAGCAATCCTGTTTCAGTCCCCAAGGATTTTTGGTGTGAACCACCACACCTAACTCACAGTAACAAGTTTTAGGAAACTGAAAGAAGGAATGTAGTTCAAGTGGCAGAGTGTATTCTTACTATGCATGAAGGCCTGGGTTCCATCTCTAACACAAAAACAATATTAATAATTTGATAGTAATTAGTGTGTAATTGAGAAAACTTAAACAAGAAGGTTTTCTTTAATAAGAAACTATGGCATACACAAGCAAGGGCATAGTATTCAGCAATTAAAAGTAAGATGACTATTAAGCCGCAAAAAAATATGAAGGGCTCTAAGGTAAAAATGTACTTTTGGACCAACATGAAGATGACCTACTGGGTGATTCCAACTACTATGAATGACATTCTGGAAGAGGAAGAACTATGGAAACAGTAAAAAACCAGTAGTTGCCAGGGCTTAATGGAGAGGAGAGATTAACAGAGGCAGACACACAGGAGATGATGGGGCAGATACATGCTATATATCTAAACTGGAAATAGCATCAATAGTGAACCCTGAATATGTAGTGTCTACTCAATGATGATATTGTATACTAAAGGTGCTCAGCAAGTGCACAAGCACATCATGCTAACACTGAACTTGGAGTTACAGAGGCCCTTGAGAGGGCTGTGTGAGCAAAGGATTTTCTATACAAACAAGCCTGAGAAACTGAGGCCAATCCTAAAAACCCATTGCAGGAGAGGACCAGCTCCTAAATGTTGCTTCTAGGTTTCACACACATAATCATATCTATATTTTTCAGTGTCATAATTTGAACATACATGCACTAAAGAACAATCATATAACAAAAAATATCTGTCATCTGAGAGGTTTCATTCAGCAGATGGTGGAAACAGATGCAGAGACCCACAGCCAAACATTAGACAGAGCTCAAGGAATCTTGTGGAAGAGTCAGGGGTGGAAGGGAGGATTGAAGGAGCTGGAGGGGTCAAGAACACCACAAGAAGACCTACAGAGCCAGCTAACCTGGGCCAAGGGGACTTACAGAGAATGAACCACCAACCAAAAAGCATGCAGGGGCTGGACCTAGACCCCCATACATATGTAGCAGATGTGCAGCTTCATCTTCATGTGGGTTCTCCAACTTTTGGGGGGAGGGGCTGTCTCTGACTCGGACTCTGTTGCTTGCCTTTGGATCCCTTTGCCCTAGCTGGGCTTGTCCTTGTCTGTCTCAGTGGGAGAGGATATGCCTAGACCTGATAAGACTTAATGTGCCAGGGCACAAGGTGTGAGGGGGCTCTCCTTCTCCTTGGAGGAGGGGGAGAAAAAGTGGGAGAAGGGGGATGGGAGGGTGGGACTGGGAAGAGAGGAAGGAGGGGGCTGTGGTAGAAATGTAAAGTTAATTAATTAATTAATGAAAAAAGAAAAATAAATAATTTTTTACTGGGTGTGGTGGCACTTCTTTTAATCCCAGCACTCCATACTTGAAAGGCAGAGGCAGGTGGATCTCTGAGTTCAAAGCCAGTCTGTTCTACAAATCAAGTTCCAGGATAGCCAGGACTATGTAAAGAGAAACCCTGTCTCAAAAGCAAAATAAAATAAAATTTAAAAGTCCATGCCTTTAATCCTAGTACACAGGAGGCAGAGGCAGGTATTTCGCTATAAATTGAAGGCCAGATTAGTTTATAAAGTGTCTTGAAAGAAAGAAAGAAAGAAAGAAAGAAAGAAAGAAAGAAAGGAAGAAAAGGAAGGAAGGAAGGAAGGAAGGAAGGAAGGAAGGAAGGAAGGAAGAAAAGAAAAAGAAAGCAAGCACTTTTTTTTTTTTTTAGGGCTGGAGAAATGGTGCAGCAGGCATGTTTGCATGTTGTTCTTGCAAAGGGCCTGAGTTCAGTTCCAAGCACCCATATCCAGTAGCTATAGCTCTCTAGGAGATCTAACATCTTCTTCCGACCTCCCAGGGCACCTACACTCATGTGCACATGTTCCATGAAAAAAATGCCCAAGTTGTCTATATTTTCAGTGAACAGCTTTAAAACCCACCTATTTGCATAAAAGCAAGCAAGCAAGCAAGCAAGCAAACAAACAAACAAACAAAAACCCTTCATAGAACCATGAGAAAAAAATGTTAGCAAAGTGCTTTGAGATTCTCTCAAAAGAAAAAAAAAACTTGAAAAATCTTATTTATTTGCAAAGAAACTCATGCCATAGTCTACCAGGGAAAAGGCTTTTTAAGTGCTAAATAACTGAACCAAACACCATCTAATTGTTCAAAAAATAAAATCTATTGCTTAATTCTAATTTACTACTCCAGCAGACAGAAACTCAAAACAAAGTCATATACTGATTAAAGCAGGATATTGTTTGTGTTTCATATTTTATGCAATGTTACATGTCCATGGAAGAGGTACTAATTTTAATTTCAACTGGGAACTCATGTACTTGCATATATATTGTTAAAGCTATATTGTTAAAAGTACAGAAGTACAGAATCCTAGTGGGACAGGATACTAGAGATCAACCAGTCAAACATACCAAGCAGGAGGTTTGTTGTTTTACAACAAAATATCTACATAGGAGTCAAAAACTCTTATATTTCAAACCCTAGATAGTAAATATTTTAGGCCACATAGTCCTCTCGACTGCTGCAGCAACTTGACTTTGCCAATGAGCCACAGAAAAAGCAACCATTAAACACAAATAAATGTTTGTGGCTGTGCAAATCTTCGCTGGCAGAACAAGCAGAAGGTCAGATTTGAGGCCCAGGCTGGGTGCTGCAAAGCTTTGACCTACCCAGCTGGTTTCTGAGACAGTTTGACTATTGGAGGGTTTTAGAGGAAGTGTGTTTGCTAGTGAGCCAGCAGGATTCCCTGAAGCACTTCTTTCTCTCCACCTACCCAGTCCCCATGCTGTCAGGCACTCCTTGTATTATGACGCAAATTTCCAGACTATGGAACCTTTTGATCATTCCCTCAGACAGATAACAAGTCTTTGAAGTTTGGGAGGGAGATATGTGACACATGGCTTTAAATATACGTAGCAATCAAGATATAATTTTAATTCTAGAAATTGGCTCACTGTCTCCGAGTGTAAATGTTCTTTGTTTTACAAGACTACCTTTTTGAGTTTAAGAAAAAAATGTATTTTTGAAGTATTTAATAAACAATTCATGTCCACTGTTTTAACTCTCTATATTAACTTAAAACAATTAGTAAAAGTAAGATGTTTTAAAAAGTTTAACCCAAAAACTAGGTTTAATAATAGAATCAAAATGGTTCTTATCAAAAATGTTGACAGAACTCACCTCTACAACTGGATTCATACAATCCAATTTCAAAACAAAAAACCATCAGTCTTTTCTTCTAAGAAAATAAAACAAAGAAGGAAAAGAAAACAGGCAGACATCTGCAGTATGGCCTTCAGGCCTCTGGCATGTTAGAGAAAACAGCAGGGAGCAGGAGCCACAGCCAGGCCTCTGAAGTCATGGCCCCAGCTGTGTTCTACATTTCCATATCTTGGGATGAAAGCAAAGAAACTAAAGATGACTTAGCACTCATAGCCAAAGAACTTTCAAAGTAGGGTCTTTTCAATAGCTTGAACACAATGGAACACTATGAACATAACCACACTAAGTCTGGGCTTTCTAGCACGTCTCTTACTATGCTTTGAATTTCTCATAACGTAGTGTATCTTACCACAGAAACAAATTCATTCTTTTATTCCTAAATATGTTCATTTCTGATAACATCATAATTTATGTTGACTAAGCTTAGTTAGCATTCCCTACTGTCTTCTTTCTCTTGCTTGGATATCATTACACAAACTCTTCTTGGTTAATCCTAATTAAGTGTGTGTGTAAATATATATATAGACAACAACCAAATTTATTTCTCTAGTCCAGTTCTTCAAGGATAACACAGACAGCTAGGAGCTAGTGGCATATTAGGACAGCCAGTTCAACTGCCACTGAACATGTACAAAGCACAGTATCACTGGTCATTTATTAGCAGTGAGGCTTGTTGGTTTCATGCTATTTGCCAGGTATCATGCTAAAGTGTTATCATGGATTTTTCTCCCTTTATTTTCACATTGAATTTAGACATTTCATGTTTATCTCTTTTATCTGAAACCCCACAAGAATGATATAAGCAATACATAACCAGACACTGTCACTGACTTCTTAGTCCCATTTCTTTGTCCTTTTGCCCACCTAAGAGGATATCAATTCTATTCAAAGCATCAGTATCCAAAAATAATATGGTAGTTTTCCTTGTAGTACATCAAGGAGTATGACCCTATATGACCCAATGAAACAAAGAGTTATAGAGTGGTATAGTGTGTAGTTTTGTCTATACCACTTTGTGCTCCTGGCTGGTCACTTGCACACACCTGCCCAGGAACTATCTCAGATCGGCACATAGAAAACACATACATATGTCAGTTATTTTTAAATAACTACTTGGCTACTCAATGACTGGGCTTTCCTAATCCTTCCCTTGCTATTCCAGTTCCAGTTGATCTGACCACTTACCTGAAAACTCATATTGGTTGGCTTTTCTCCTCTGCTATGGCATCTCCTTCTCCTCTTCCCCAGTCTTCTGATTCTCTCTCTGACTCCTACCCACTCAATTGTTAGTGTCCTGCCCCATGCTCAGCCATTGGTTACTGGCAATTTTATTGATAGATCAAAAACCAATTGAGGGTGAGAACCTTCAATGTCAGTAAACATCGATTTCTGATCACCCCACTACATTTCACCTTTTCTGTCCAATTTAAAAGCAAAAACAAAAACAAACAAACAAACCCTCTTCTCTCAGACATAAATTGAACAATAACAATCATGTACATTTCAAGATAGGATATACAATTAGTATCTAGTCTATCATATTTGTCAATTAGATAAAGTATTCTACCATCATTCCTAACTTAAGAGTTACAATTTTGTTCCTGAATTATTTTTAGATTTTAGCTGTAACATCATCTGAAAACCATATTTTTATTTCTGTATCATATCTTTAATATTAAACAACTTAAGTTTGCTGATGGGGTTATAGTTCGTCTTCAACCTCATCCAATATTGGAGAATGAATTAAATATTATCTGAGTATATAGGAAGCACAAAATATAGCTTCTAAAACTTAAACAAATTGTAGAGACAGCTGACTGCTGGGACAGTCCTCTAATTTCTTAGAATGTTGGAGCATCTGTCTTTAGCCTTTTAGCCTAGGGCCATCTGACAGACCTTTGTAAAGTAGGATTATAAAGGATTGTTTATCCTGTATTGGCAGAACTATCAGTTGACTATTTGGCATAGAGTGTTCATTTTGGACAGTATTTTGAAATAGGCAATTTCTGTCTTGTGGCTACCTTGCCATGGTAAGTAAACTCATCAAGAGGTAAAGATGTTGAATTCTTCTTTGAAGGAGAATGGGGAAGCTGTCGGGAGCAGATGTCTCATTGTCAAATGATCTTTAATAATGAAATAACATTAAATATCATATTCTGTGTATTTCTGATGTTTTTTAAGACTATCTATCTAAGTATATTTGAACTGTTAAATCTCAATAACTCTTAGCCATTTCTATTTGAGAAAACTTGTGTTACTTAATCCTCTGAAACAGTTTATAATAGAGCTATTAAAAGGACTAGGTCAAAGCCTTGTATTCTTAAATGTGTTGTATCGACACAATGCCTATCTAAGAGTGTGGGGAGCAGGTGTGGCAGCAGTCCCAAGAAGGCGCCAGGGACTGCAGCTAAGTCTTATGACTTGCACCTGACTTCCTCATACATCTGAATATAAGCCACAAACATCGTGAGAGCTGCGCAGGTGTACCAGGTTACTGGCGAAGCCATTTTGGTGGAGATATGCCCCTGCTGCCCTGATTAGCTGAAGCTGCGTACCTGGTGAGGTGATGTGGCCTGCTCTGAGTGGATGGGAACTGATAGTATATAAGAGTGAGAGGCCCAGGGTTCGGGGTCTTTCTCCTACACAGTCAATGCTCTCCCAATAAACGTGTGCAGAAGGATCCTATTGTGGTGTCTGTCTTGCTGGCGAGTCAGGCGTCCCACAAATGGTGCCGAAACTCGGGAAGTAACATCTTCAGGCATGAGCGAAGACCCCCTGTTACAGGGAGGATTCAGAACTGCATCACGGGGAAGGAGCGGTTAATGAAGTGTTCCCACAACACAGACTGTTGAGAAGGATTCAACTGCGTGGATTCAAAACTCTTCAGCTGGGGAACAGTGGTACCGGTAAGTAAAAAGAAATTAATGTGAGTCTCTGAGATATGCTTTCTCATGCAGTAGGTCCGGTAATTGTCGCTTGCCTTGATAAGGGTAGCAACTTTTGCAGAAGCACCAGGGAAGCATATCAGAAACAGAGAGAAATGAAAAAGAAGGCATGCGCAGAAATATAAGTAAAATAAGAAATATAAGAAGAGAAAAATGAAAATAAGCTATTTCAGAGCTCTCCTAGGGACAGAAGGAAAACGGGAGACGTCCTGTTTCCTCTCTGGCTCCTATGGAGATATTCTTAGCTCTGGTTAGGATACCTGGGTCCCTTTGAGACACCAAGTTCTATTCCCTGCCTATTATCTGTTTTTGGTGCAACAAATTGTCCATATGTCTGTCAATTCGTGTTTTTGTTTTGTTGTTTTAGAGGCAAATATAAAGTTGCCAGGAAGCAGGCACAAAGTAATGATAAGGATCCTGATTTTGGGACAAGTTAAGGTTCATGGTTTTGGAACAAGTTAAGGTTCACGGTTTTGGGACAAGTTGCACCAAGCACCATGGGGAATTGAGGTTTGCAGAGGAACAGAGGGTTTTACCAAAAGGGGTTTTGCTAGTCTGGAAGTTAGTGAGAAATTGCATAGAAGATAGAGAAAGATGTGGCATAGAACTCCAGAGAGGTAATGAGGCGCTGAATCAGGTGAGAGAGGAGTGCTCTCAATTGGTTTGGGAGAGAGGGTCTGTTTGTGTTTCCTCAGGATCATCTACAACAGCTGCAGGTCCCGGAGTGGCTGACCAGAGCAATTCTGGGCAGGTGGAGCTGTGAGGATGTGGATGTTCCTGTGGCTGGGAATGCTCCCGCTAGTGAGAACTGAAGAGCTACGTTGGGGCTGTGTTCCTGAAACCCATGTCATTGACGCATTCAAGTGTTTCCTCAATTCTTTACATCTAATGCTTCACTACAATTGCCTTTTTTCTACGCTGCTTCAGCTAATGGGATTGTTGTTTTCAGATGATTCAAAATATTTCACAGATGAGTGATTGTGTTCAGCTGAATGGATTCGAGGGGTGTGGCCTGCCAGTATATCCAAGGGCATTGGCACTATACCCTCCCAACCTAGATGGGCCCCTCTTTCCTTTTTGTAGGAGTGTTCCTGATTCCCTTCCACCTTGGGCAGTGCCCCTTATATGTATGGTTGTTATGTGGGGTGAATTGTAGTTGCACTGATCTTTCCCCCCAGGCATGGTGGCGGGAGGGGCCTGGGGTAATGCAAATTTTATTGGAATGGTTCTAATGTGTTTGAAACTTCTGTATTTCAATTTGCTGGAGGAAGGAATGTTTCTTTTCTGACTATGCCTGTTTGTATGTGATCTCCTTTTGTGTTTATTGTTTAGAAGAATAATGTTAATTGTAGTAGTGATATTCGTTATATCATTCGGCTGTTGTGACTAGGATGCCTTGATTTGTACCTTTGCCTTTTCAAGTTATTTTGTTTACAAACTGTCTATCCCTTGCTTCAGGACTGATGAGCGGGAATGGGAGCCCTGGGATGTATGCTTGTAATAGTGTGTGTTGTGTGTTTGGCACATGTGTCAGGTGCAGTGTGTGCAGGCCCGCACTTTCGCCATGGTAGCGTAAGCTTTTGCTGCAGTGGAGGCGGGACAATCTCCTCAGATTCGGTTTGCCACTCTAAAAGAAATTATGCTGCATTATGCCATGGGTTGCGAGGCTAAGCACTGCACAGAGGATAGCTTGCTGTTGGCATCCTGTGGAAGGCATGTCTGATTGCATGAAGGTTCAGTGTCCTAGTTCCCTTCCCCCAGGAAAAACGACATGGTAGCTGGCCAAGACCTCTCTGGGTGATGAGCCCAAGGGATGGTTTTGTGTAAGGCCCCTATGCTTGCACACTGGGGATCAAACCTCTACCTTCACCCATGAGGCTTGTTTGCAGCAATCAAAATCTGGCCATAGATTAATTAACATCCTGGCCTTTTGATGCACCTGCCGCAAGCAAAACACAATCTCCCCAAGTGTGGCTTGGCATGACAGAGTAGTCAGTGATGGATAAGACTCCCTGGGCATGTCACCAACCTAAGACAGGGATCAAACCAATGCTGTTTGTCTCCCAAGGACGGGTAAGGGACATTGCTGCAGGGGGTAATCTAAGACATTCTCTCTGCCAAAAAAAGAAAAAAGGGGGAAATGTGAGGAGCAGGTGTGGCAGCAGTCCCAAGAAGGCGCCAGGGACTGCAGCTAAGTCTTATGACTTGCACCTGACTTCCTCATACATCTGAATATAAGCCACAAACATCGTGAGAGCTGCGCAGGTGTACCAGGTTACTGGCGAAGCCATTTTGGTGGAGATATGCCCCTGCTGCCCTGATTAGCTGAAGCTGCATACCTGGTGAGGTGATGTGGCCTGCTGTGAGTGGATGGGAACTGATAGTATATAAGAGTGAGAGGCCCAGGGCTCGGGGTCTTTCGCCTACACAGTCAATGCTCTCCCAATAAACGTGTGCAGAAGGATCCTATTGTGGTGTCTTTCTTACTGGCGAGTCAGGCGTCCCACAAAACTAACAATATTAATTTTAAATTTTGTATCAATATATAGATTTATATTAATGAAAACCTTAATTTTATATCATTGTAAATTTCATACCAATGTATGAAATTATAACATTAATTTGTATAAATTATAAAGATTTCTATCAATGTAAGATTATGACTATATAATGTTTTGTTCAAGAATAAAATTAGTAATCCATCCCATCTATTTCTTTCCAGTTCGAAATTATGACCATTTCTAAATTATTTCTTAAAACGACAACCTATCTATAATTTATAAAATAACCATAACCAGACACCCAAACCCAAGGGATCAGAATGACGACTCTCCACAACTTTTTCCTGTTGAATAGGGGTGACAAAAAGTCTTTAAAGGTGTGGGGAGGGGTAGGAAAATTAGAAAATTTGGTTACAGTTGAGAAAGCTACCTTTAGCATCTGTTATGTAGTCTCTGTATGGTTTGTTTTTTTTTTTTTTTTTTTTTTTTTGGTTTTTCGAGACAGGGTTTCTCTGTGTAGTCCTGGCTGTCCTGGAACTCACTCTGTAGACCAGGCTGGCCTCGAACTCAGAAATCCGCCTGCCTCTGCCTCCCGAGTGCTGGGATTAAAGGCGTGCGCCACCACGCCCGGCAGTCTCTGTATGTTTAAAAAGCTCAGGGCTTGACTGGATCTGTCTGAATGTTTGGATGAAGTGAGTTCATCTGGAATCAGCAGCAATCCTAAAGCTGTTCTGGAAGCAAGTCTCTGAACAACATCAGGAAGGAGGGGGATGGAACAGCAGGTCCATTTAGTGCCCCAGATGGGATGGATTACTGAATCCTGTCAGAGGTGTAATATATGAATCTCATAACCCAAATTTTACTATCATTAAGATTTTCATGTGGGTTGTGCAGGGTGTATAGATCAGTAAAAGATGAAATTTTATTTCTTTTTTAAAAAATTGGGTATTTTCTTTATTTACATTTCAAATGTTATCCCCTTTCCTGGTTTCCCCTCTGAAAAACACCCTCCCCTTATCCCCTCTCCCCTCCCCTGGCTCACCAACCCACACAATCCCACTTCCTGGTCATGGCATTACCCCACACTGGGGCAGAGCCTTCATAGGACAAAGTGCTTCTCCTCCCATTGATGTCCCACTAGGCCATCCTCAGCTGCATACACAGAGCCATGAGTCCCACCATGTGTGTTCTTTGGTTGGTAGTTTAGTCCCTGGGAGCTCTGGGGGTCCTGGCTACTTCATATTGTTGTTCCTTCTATGAGGCTGCAAACCCCTTCTGCTCCTTGGGTCCTTACTCTAGCTCCTTCATTGGGGATCATTTGCTCAGAGGTCCAATGGATGGCTGAGAGCATCCGCCTCTGTATTTGTAAGGCACTAGCAGAGTCTCTCAGGAGAGAGCTATATCAGGCTCCTGTCAGCAAACACTTGTTGGCATCCACAACAGTGTCTGGGTTTGGTGATTGTAAATGGGATGAATCCCCAGGTAAGTCAGTCTCTAGATGGTCATTTCTTCAGTCTCTACTCCACACTTTGTCTCTGTAACTCCTTCCATGGGTGTTTTGTTCCCCACTTCTAAGATGGATAGAAGTATCCATACAATGATCTTCCTCCTTCTTGAGTTTCATGTGGTTTATCTTGGGTATTCAGAGCTTCTGGGCTTCTGGGCTTTTGGGCTAATATCCACTTATCAGTGAGTGCATATGATGTGTGTTCTTTTGTGATTGGGTTACCTCACTCAGGATAATATACTCCAGATCCATCCATTTGCCTACGAATTTCATAAATTCATTGTTTCTTGTTTAAGCAGGTAAAAGACAACTGTCTTTTTATGAGTTAGTTTTATCAATAACCAAATGTAATAAATCTTCACTCATGCCATGTGAAGGAGGGCATAAAGAACCTTAGGGATTCCATAACCAATAAGATTTATTGTCTCATTTAGTTGAAGTTTTGGCTAGAGACATTTTTATGTCTACGCCAGTTATTGGGCTGTTCTCAGATCAATTTATCGGTTTTGTTTTAATTTCTCAAAAAATTTGAGATCTTTAGGTGACCTTTTCTTGTCATATCTGATCTATATCTTTCTGGAAGTTGTCTAGAGCCTATTGTTCTTTCTTGTCAATACAAGTATAGAGCTTTTTTCCCTTTGATATTTAAAACAATCTAAAGTAATTAAACCAATCTAAACAAATGTTAACCATTGAGACAGTGTTTTTATTGTCTCCTGCCCTGACCTTCATGAGATTAAGATCTAAATTATTTATCTGTGTAAATTTGAATTCTCCCTATTATAGGGGTTAATATCTCTCTGGTTATATATTGTAGTATGCCTCTTTTTTCTCTGTACAGTTCTCAAGGCCTACATTTCTACTTTCTGAGATAGGCTAAGCTCTCTACATTCTGCTTTCAAAATATATATTTTTAAAGATCAAAAGCCTCAATATTTACATATCTCTGTATTTAACTTTAATTAAATTTCTTTATTTATTTATAAGCCTATTTATAGGCTTTAATTTTTATCATATTAAGTGGACAATCTCAGAAATCGTGTGTTGCACATGTTCAAATATCCCGAGAAATTGTCCTGGCAAGACATTTATATATCTTTAAATCATTTATTCATACATTTTACATAACTTCTTTCTTCTGTGAAGTTTAATAAATGTTGTTTCTACTGTCTGACTCTCTGCTTCTCATCTTAAGCTCTTTGTATTACTTTTAAAACTCAGGGAGAAATTCCCACTGGCTCAGGCAAAATCTGTATATTCCCTTCTGTCCTTAAAAACAAATCAGACTTATAAATCTCTATCTGTTATTTATCTGGTGGATGGAAGTAGGTAGCTTTATTGTTTGTCTCTCATTGTCTCTTCCCAGGAGGGTAAATCCCTGCCAGGGGCTGTGTTTCTTTGCTATATAGTTTTTGCACGTTGGAACCACATGACTCAGTTCTGCTCACTGAGAAAGCAGTTCTCACCACTCCTAGACTTATATCATTTGTGTGTGTGCCCACATATTCCATCCCAGAATACTTAAATTATTAGTAAATTCTTACCCCATGTTGAGCGCCATATGCAGTGTACAGTTTTTTACTATACTGCTTTGTGTTTCCAGCTGGTCACACATGCACAGGAGCTATCTCAGATCGGTACATAGAAAACATACACAGGCTGGTCTGCACTGGTTTAACTTTGGCACAAACTCTGCAGCCAGTCCCACAGCACACAGAAGAGGCTCAATTCCCAGGTGCTTTAGCAAGCCCAAGATCATAGTATCAGGGGTGAGTATGACACAACATCTGTTCCAACACCACCAGGAGTAACTGTGACCAGCAGGATCCAGGAACATAGGAATCCCACCTGACCAGTGGCTCAGGTTCCTTCCAGGTTCCCTGGTTTTTTTAGGCACAAACTCTGCAGCTAGTCCCACAGCACCCAGAGGAGGCTCAAATTTCAGGAGCGCTAACACAGCTTGAATCACAGGATCCCAGGATCCCGGGATCCCAGGATCATAGGAATTTGGTCACACATAGATGTAAGAGTCCCAGAAGCAGCTTGACTCCTAATACTTTGACATTTATGTTCTTGTGCTTGCCTCTTGCCATCTGAAGATCTAGGGACACACCCAGAATCTAGGATCACAGGATCCTAGAATCACAGGATCACAGAGACAGGTGGACTCTGAGGAGTTCTGACAACCAGGATTACAGGAAGGACAGGCTCCAATCAGATATATTGAAGGAAGGGAGCACTTGAGATAATCAGATGGCGGGAGGCAAGAAGAAGCAACAGAAAGCAAGGTTACTTGGCATCATCAGAACCCAACTCTCCACCATAGCAGGTCCTGGATACACCATCACACCAGAAAAGCAAGACTTGAATCTAAAATTACTTCTCATGACAATGACAGAGGGCTTTATGACAGACAAAAATAACTCCCTTAAAAAAATACAAGAGAACAGGTAAACTGCTAGAAGCCCCTAAAGAACAAACACAAAAATCCCTTAAAGAATTACAGTATTTCCTTAAAGAAAACATAGTCAAACAGGCAAAGGAAATGAACAAAACCATCCAAAATCTAAAAATGGAAATAGAAACAATAAAGAAATCACAAGTCTGAAAGCAATCTACAGATTCAATTCAATCCCCACATACATTCTCACAATTACATACACACACACACACACACACACACACACACATCCATACTTACATATGCATATGGAGCAAAAGACCAAGCACTGGTGCCGAAAGAACTCACTCATTCTGGATGAAAAACTGCGCTCCAATCTTTATTACATACAGAAAGAAAAAATTCTTCCTCTTTAATGATAAATGAATTAAACCCATGTTTGTAAGAAAAAAGCTTTGTTTCTTTTAATAAGACTAAACCTGCTTTGTCCTTACCATGGGACCTGTTCTGTCCCATGGTAAGGAGAAGCCTGCCTGCTCCTTCTGCTCTCTGTGACATCTTCTTTTTTCCTCTTTCCCTCTACATTCTGCACATTGCTCTCTTAGTATTTTATGTTACCTATAATTCCTAAGTTACTCCACTCTGCATTCTCCTTCTAATCTAAAAAAATGTTGTCTAAAAACTTCTACTCAACTCAGTTCCTATCTCAGCTCAATTCTCACCTCCGTTCCTCTCAGTTCGGACTCTTCTCTTTGTCCTCAGCTCTTAAAACATCATTCAGAATACATGATCATATATTAAAAAGTTCATCACAAGTTCACACAAAAAATCAAATCATAAATTGAAATAGAAGTTTACAATGGCGAATGTTTACATGCATATCCATTAGGAGTAATTATCTGGCTAAACATCCATCACTCGGCTCAGCTCCACAGGTTCACTGAAGGTTTAAAACCATAAGTTACTAGTGAAGTTTTGTATAGATAAACCCAGTCAATATTTTATCTTCTGTCCTAGCACCTATAATAAATCATTAGTTCCCTTTCTATGATCTTTGGTTAATTGTTTTACACCCTCTTGGAATGTGCTCTGAGTAGGAGAAAGTCTGGTTACCATCTAAGAGCAATTAACTGGTGACACTTGAGAGACTGGCAGAGTTCTCATTGCAGCTTTGACTATCAGAAAAGGACCTAGTAGCAGTCCCATTAATAAAAGAGCTTAATAATCACAGATATAATTTTAGGAATTCTTATAGGATCATCATTAAGATTTAAGTCATTTATTTGTCTATATAGCATCACTACAAGATAGTACAACTTCGTGGATCTGCAGAGATCTACTTCAAAGGGGGTGTGCTACTACTTAGTGATTGTTATATATGTTTAATAATAACAGGAAAAGCATATTAATAGCAGGAATCTTTCCTAAAATTAGTCCCTCACTGACTTGCTTAATGAGGGCTCACCTGTCTCAGATTATATAATAATCCAAGGCAGGCCACTTCGGGATGATCACCTGATAGTTATTAGCTTTTCCCATTATGGCTCCTGACAGTTACCCCAATACCCAAACTATGTAATGGCTCAAAAAGAAAGGAAATAAAGACCAATTTCCCTTATGAACACAGATGCCAAAATACTCAATAAAATAATTGCAAACAAAATCCAAAAATACACCATAAACATCATCTACTGTCCACACACTCCATACAGTACAGTAGTTGAAGTTCTAGAGCAATAAGACAACTAAAGGAGATCAAGCAGTTCAAAACTGGAAAGGAAGAAGTCAAAGTATCATTATTCAGAGATGGTATGATAGTAAACATAAGTGACTCCATAAATTATACCAGGGAACTCCTATAAATACCTCCAGCAAAGTGGCTGGATACATATTTAATTAAAACAATTCAGCAACCCTTCTATATACAAATGACAATCCAGCTGCAAAAGAAAAAAATAAAAAGTTCAGAGAAACAATAGCCTCAAATGATATAAAATATCTTAGGGTAACTCTAACAAAGCAAATGAAAGACCTATATGATAAAAAACTTCAAGTCTTTGAAGAAATAAATTTAAAAAGATATTAAATAATATCTTTTGATCTCCCATGCTCATGGATCAGTAGGATTAACATGAATTAATAATGGCCACCATACCAAAATCTATCTACAAATTCAATGCAATCCTCCTGTCCAAACTCCAACACAATTCTTTATAGACCCTGAAAAGACAATTTTCAATTTCAAATGGGAGAGAAAAAAAAAGAGCCACCACCAGAAAAACAAGAAATCCAGGATAGCTAAAACAATCTTGAACAATAAAAGAACTGCTGGAGGTATCACTGTCCCTGATTTTAAGCTGCACTACAGAGAAATAGTAATCAAAACTGCATGGTATTGGCATAAAAACAAACGCATTAATCAATGTAATGAAATTGAACATCCAGATATAAATCCATACATCTATATCTGATATTTGATATTTTTTAAAAGTAAGCCAGAAATACAAAGTGAAAAAAAAAGAAGAGAGAAAGCATCTTCAACAAATGGTACTAGTCAAACTAGATAGCAACCCAAAGAAAGCACAAATAAATCTATATTTATCATCTTGCACAAAACTCCAGTCTAAGTGGATCAAAGTGCTCAACCAACATAAAACACAATGAACCTGATTAAAGAGAAAGTAGGAGCCGGGCGTGGTGGCGCATGCCTTTAATCCCAGCACTCGGGAGGCAGAGGCAGGCGGATTTCTGAGTTCGAGGCCAGCCTGGTCTACAAAGTGAGTGCCAGGACAGCCAGGGCTACACAGAGAAACCCTGTCTCGAAAAACCAAAAAAAAAAAAAAAAAAAAAAAGAGAAAGTAGGAAATAGCCTTCAACTCACTGGCACAGGAAAAAACTTTGTGAATAGAACAACAATGGGCAGGTATCAACAATTAGTAAACAGGTCCTCATGAAACTGAAAAGTTTCCATAAGGCAAATGACACCATCAACTGGACAAAGAGAAAGTGTGCAGAGTGGGAAGAAAATTTTACAAACTCCACATCCAGTAGAGGGCTAATATCCAACATGCATAAAGAATTCTAGAAACTAGATATTAAAAAAACCAAACAATCCAATTGAAACAAGGCACAGATCTAAACAGAAATTCTCAATAGAGGAATCTCAAATGCCTGAGAAACAAAGATATGTTCACCATCCTTAACCATCAGGGAAATGCAAATCAAAACTACTTTGATATTCCATCTTACACCTGTCAGAATAGCTAAGATCAATAACACTTGTGACAGCTCAGGCTGGTGAGGATATGAAGCAAGAGAAACGCTACTCCACTGCTAGTGGGAGAGCAAACTTGTACAACCACTGTGAAAATTAATATGGTGGTTCCTCAGAAAGCTTGGAATTGATCTACCTCAACACCTAGCTACCTGGGGTCAGGTAGAAAAGAGAGCAAGAGGAAACAGGCTGAAAGGAGGATGGAGAGAGAGAGAGAGTGCAGGGAGAGACAACTGGAATTGGGAGGGGGCATTTGGAGGGGAGTGGTGTGAAGATCTAGTGTAGTGAAAACTTTCTGGAATCTGTGAATGACCTTAGTGAATACCCTAGGTATTCGTACTATCACCTAATAGTAGAGGATACAGAGTCTGAACTGGCTAACTTTTGTAGCCAGACAAAGTTTCCAGTTGTGGGACTGGGCTACCCTTGTTGAGTTGTTGACTAGGAAGGTTTCATGGAGATCCCTAAACAACCCAGGTTGATGCCAGGACAAAAGGCTGTTCTCTGAAAACAGACAGCAAGGCCCCAATGTAGAAGACAGCATTCACACAGGTCATTGAGTGTACAGAAGTCACGCTGGTGTGGGAGGAGAGTCTTCACTCTTATGATCTAGTAGTCTCTTTGGCATGAGAAAGTACTCTGTAAGCTATGAAATGAGAGGTTAGGACACCAACTTAGCCACAAAACCCTCCACCTACAATCTGCCCTGCCTGCAAGATGTAGTAGGGCAATGGAGGAGAACTTGTAGGAGTGACCAACCAATAGTTGGCTTAACTTGAGGCCATGAGAGAGCCCATGCCTGATGCTGCTTGGTTGGTCAGCAGCCAAACACTGAATAGCCCAGAGACCTAGTGTAAAACTAAGAATAAAAACAAAACAACACTGAAATGATTCACAGATTAGTGCCTTGCCCAGTTATCATCAGAGAGTCTTCCTCCAGTAGCAGATGGAAGCAGATACAAAGACTCACAGTCAGACATTATGCTGAGAGAGTCTAAATTGAAGGTCTCCCTCAAGTCCCAACCTCCAGATACTGGGAATTTTGTCAAAGAGAGGGAGGAAAGATTGTAGGAGTCAGAGGGTATTGAGAACATGGACCATCTAATCAGCTAAGCAGAGCTCACATGGGCTCACAAAAACAGAAACACAAGCACAGGGCTCTACACCAGATCTTCTACATATATTATAGCCATTAGCTTGATGGCTTTGTGGGACTTCTAGCAGTGGGAGCATGTGTATCTCTGACTCTTTTGCCTGCTCTTGAGACACTTTCCCTGCTATTGGGTTGTATTGTCCAGCTTCAGTGTGGGAGCTTTTGCCTGCGTGATCATTGTTTTGTCCTGTTTGGCTGTCATCTCTTGGAGGCTTGCACTTTTCTACAAAGGAAACAGAGGAAGAGTGGAGAGGGGATGTGGGGAGCTGAGTGGAGAGGAGAGAGGGGAAACCGTGGTTGTAATGTAGTGTATACAAGAAAAATCTATTTTTAATAAAAATAAAAAAGAAAATAAATATCAAAAAAGAAAGGAAGAAAGAGAAAAAGAAAGTAGGTTTAAAAAAAACAAAACAAAACAAACAAAAATACCAGTGGGAACTGGAGTGACAGCTGAACAGTTAAGAATACTGGCTGCTCGTGGAGAAGACCCAAGTTGGGTTTCCAAAATCCACAGGGCAACTGACCAGTCTATAACTCCAGTTCCCAAGGGACCCAATACCCTCTTCTGGCCTGTAAAGGCACTGCATACATGTGTTGTACTGACATACCTGGAGACAAAAACTCATTCACAAAAAAATGAGAACAAATAAATCATATTTTAAAACTTTTCAAAAAATAACAGTGAAATGAAGAATACCACAAAGTGGCTGTGACTGAATCAATCATGACGTGGTATGGTGATTAAAGATAAGTGGGGTAGAACAGGATCCAAAGAAAAAAACTTAGCTGAAAAGTATTTGACAAAAATATATTTTGACTCAATGGCATAAAGCACAATTAGTTAATAAATGATGCTGGCACAACTGGCTACCCATTTTGTAGAAAATGGTTCCTTATCAAAAATTCCAGATAGGGGCTGGAGAGATGACTTAGAAGTTAAGAGGTCTGCTCTTCCACAGGTCATGAGTTCAATTCCCAGCAACCACATGGTAGCTTACAACCATTGGTAACAGGATCTGATGCCCTCTTCTGGTGTGTCTGAAGACAGCTACAGTACTCATATACATAAAATAAATAAATAAATCTTAAAAAAAATCCAAATAGGGTAAATGTTTAAGTACAATAAATAAAGCATCAAATACTAGGGGGTAAAAAGTCCAGTACATATGCTTCTTAACCAGAAAAAAAAAAGCATATCTGAGCTTATAAATTTTAAAAACAACTATGCTTTAAACATGTTTTATGTGCAAAAAAACTATTATAGACAAAACTAATAGGCAAATGCTATGGGTTTGTAATCTTTAGCAGTATACAAGAGCCCCTTAATATTGGTAAGAGAAAAGCACTACAATGGGAAAATGGGGAAAAGATGGGTGTGGTGGTTTGAATAAGTTTGGCCCCCTAGACTCATGTGTTTGAATGCTTGGCTCATAGGAAGTGGTGCTACTAGGAGTTGTGGCCTTGGTGGAATAGGTGTGGCCTTTTTGAAAGAAGTGTGTCACTGTGGGGATGTGTGGAAAGCCGTGCAGCGTGCAGCGTGCAGCGAGCAATCGCTGTGGAGAGCCGTGCGCGTGCCGCGAGCAATCACCATTATAAGATGGCGCTGGCCTCCGCTGTGACAAACTAGTAAACAAGCCTTGTGCGCAAGTGCGAGAGTGAACTCACTCCTAGTCACTGCCCATTCTCGGGGTGTAATAGTGGTGTGATGAGCGAGCAACGAATCAAGAGCTGTCACGCCACATCAGGTGCTGAAACGTCATGGCTGAGTGCTATATAACGGACTCCATTTTCTGGGGTCAAGATCTTCCTGAGAAGTAAGCAATAAAGCTTTGCTGCAGAAGATTCCGGTTGTCCTGAGTGTGTTCTTGCCGGCGGGGACAAAAGCTCGGGATAAGTGGCGCCGAAGACCCGGGAACTTTATACCATCACACCGGCGCAAGCTACTTACTCTCAGTGCATCACACAGTCTCCTGCTACCTGCAGATCAAGATGTAGAACTGTCAGATCCTTTCCAAGCCTTCCTGCAGTCTGTCATGCTTCCTGCCGTGATGATAATGGACTTAACCTCTGAAACTGTAAGCTAGCCCTAATTAAATGTTTTCTTTTATAAGACTTGCTATGAGCCTGGTGTCTCTTCACAGCAATGAAAACCTGAAATATGAGAATAATGGGAAAATGGGGAAAATGTGAGAATAAACCTGGGTAGCCACAGAATAATACTGCTTGAACTAATTAATAATTAAGAAAGTGTTAATTAATGTAAAACAATAGCCATTCCAAAGCTAATTAGATAAAGGAAAAATAAAGCAATAATAGCAATTGGTAACAGAAAGAGGACAGAAAATGCAAATTTCTATATCTAATTCTAAAAGCAGTCCATTGTGCTTTAAAGGGGGAATGCCACAATAGGCTCAAGTGTTTGAACAATTGGTCCTCAGCTGGTGGTAAGGTTTAGGCTATGTTTAGGAGGTGGAGCCTTGCTGGCATATGCAATAGTGTCTGCGTTTGGTGGCTGATTATGGTATGTATCCCCAGATAGGGCAGTCTCTGGATGGTCCTTCCTTCAGTCTCAGCTCCAAACTTTGTCTCTGTAACTCCTTCTATGGGTATTTTGTTCCCAATTCTAAGGAGGAATGAAGTATCCACACTTTGGTCTTCCTTCTTCTTGAGTTTCATGTGTTTTGCAAATTGTATCTTGGGTATTCTAAGTTTCTGGGCTAATATCCACTTATTAGTGAGTGCATATCATGTGAGTTCTTTTGTGATTGGCTTAGCTCACTCAGGATGCTATCCTCCAGATCCATTCATTTGCCTAAGAATTTCATAAATTCACTGTTTTTAATAGCTGAGTAGTACTCCATTGTGTAAATGTACCACATTTTCTGTATCCATTCCTCTGTTGAGGGACATCTGGGTTCTTTCCAGTTTCTGGCTATCATAATATGCTGCTATGAACATAGTGGAGCATGTGTCCTTATTACCAGTTGGAACATCTTCTGGGTATATGCCTTGGAGAGGTATTGCTGGATCCTCCGGTAGTACGATGCATATGCCAGCAAGATTTTGCTGACATGACCCTGATATAGCTGTCTCTTGTGAGGCTATGCCAGTGCCTGGCAAACAAAGAAGTGGATGCTCATAGTCATCTATTGGATGGAACACAGGGCCCCCCAATGGAGGAGCTAGAGAAAGTACCCAAGGAGCTGAAGGGGTCTGTAACCCTACAGGAGGAACAACAATATGAACTAACCAGTACCCCCTGAGCTCGTGTCTCTAGCTGCATATGTAGCAGAAGATGGCCTAGTCGGCCATCATTGGGAGGAAAGGCCCCTTGGTCTTGCAAAGGTTATATGCCCCAGTACAGGGGAATGCCAGGGCCAGGAAGTGGGAGTGGGTGGGTTGGGAGCAGGGTTGGGGAATGGTATAGGGGACTTTCAGGGTAGCATTTGAAATGTAAATGAAGAAAATATCTAATAAAAATTGTTTAATTGAAAAAAAGAAAGAAAGAAAGCAAAATAAACAAGCCATGGGGAGGAAGCCAATAAACAGTGGTCCTCCATGGGGAAAAAAAAAGTAGGTGGAGCCTTAATGGAGGAAGCCCATCACTAGGGGCAGGCATGAAGGTTGTATAACTTGTCCTACTTCCTACTTTCTTTCTACTTCTGACTACTGAAATGATGGGTCCTCAGGCTCCTACTGCCATGTTTTCCACAGCATGGTGGTCTGTATATACTCTGGAGCTTTAAGCCAAATAAGCTCTTTCTCCTATAAGCTGCTTTTGTCAGTATTTTATCACAACAGAATTGAAACTAATACAGAGTCTGATGAATACTTTTACACTTCAACAAATCACAATCCTGGGAATCCACCCAATAAAAACAAAATCACCAATAAAAGGCTTATGGCAGCAAACTCCTACTGCAAAGAGAAAGTAAGAAAAGCAAGCACTTGAAACAATGAGGTAATCCTGTATGTGCACTATTAAGCCAACATTGAGAATACAACATTTGACTCAGAAGGATTTTCTTTAAAGCATCTTGAGTGATAAAAACATGACATAGAAAACTGTGGCTTTATTTTTTAAAATAAAATCTTGATCAAAATTCATTATGTATATGTGCCAAAGTGTGTCTGTATCTTTGTCCATTTGTCTGTCTGGGTGGTTGTAAGGAACAGAGAGAAAGAAAGAAAGAAAGAAAGAAAGAAAGAAAGAAAGAAAGAAAGAAAGAAAGAAAGAAAGAAAGAAAGAAAGAAAGAAAGAAAGAAAGAGGAAGGCAGGCAGGCAGACAAGAGAAGAGGGAGGGGGAGGGGGAGGGAGAGGGAGAGAGAATGTGTGTGACTGGAACCCAGAACAAAAGGTTACAAGCCAGCTTGCTAACACTCAGTACTTTCAAAGTGTATGAAGAGTGTAGTTTTAAAAAGAAAGGAGACAGGTACATGATTTTACTTATGTTAACTACTTATTCTACTTATGTTGACTCCACATTTAACTAAGAAGTAGGAATGCAACATAATTTGTGTGAGCTTCCTTCCATCCTCCTTGTAGTTTTTTCTCTTAAACCACTTTATGATCATCTAGCATCTTTTCATTCTTGCAACAACCAGTTTTGTACAATGTCTCACCTATTTTCTATATTTTATGAGAATTCTGCTGTTAATGAATGGTTAATTGTTAATGCACGTATTGTGTAAGATCACTCATTTCCAGCGGGTGGTTAGCGGCTTTGGTGGTTTATGAGAATGACACCCCGCCCCCCAGGCTCATGTATTTGCCTGTTTACTCCTCAGCTGTAGAACTAAGGAAGACTAAAGGGTGTAGATGGTGTGGCCTTGTTGGAGAAAACATGTCACTGGGAGTGAGCTTTGTGGTTTCAAAAGTTCATCCCAAACCCAGTGGCTCCCTAAATCCTCTGCCTGCAGCTCAGGATGTAGCTCTCACTACTTGTCCAACACCACATCACCCTGACTGCCTGCTACCATTCTCCCTATCATGACAATAATGGGTAAAATCTCTGAAACTATACGTAAGCCTCCAATTAAATGCTTCTCCATTTACAAATTACCTTGGTCATGGTGTCTATTCATAGCAGTAGAACACAAAGAGAAGGAACAGTATAGTTTTATACATAAATACAAATACATAGCATACACAAATAAATTAGAAATCGCAGAGTTTAGTCATTAGAAACTTACTATCAAATGGGTATCCAATGAGAACATATTACCGACAATGTGACTGAGTTCCAGTGAGTAATAATAAATGAGATATTAATTACAAATATATACTTTAAGGAAACTAGAGAGATGGCTCAGTGGTTAAAAAGACTGGTCATTCTTTCAGAAGTTACCACCTGGAGGTTCACAACCATATACAACTCCAGTTGTAGTGGCTCTAACCCCATCCTATGGTAGCATTTGGCACCAGGAATATGCATGATATACAGATATACATTCATGCAAAACACCTGTACACATAAAATAATTTTAATGTACACTTAAACATTTTTGAGTAAAGAACTGTTGAAGGCCACTGGGACAGGTTCCATTCAGGGGAAAGAAACAGGAAGAGCAGGTGACTAACTAGTATCTAACTCACAGAGTTTGTTGCAAAGACTATATATAATAATTCATGCAAAGTGATAACCATGAAGCTGAAAAGTCAAAACCTTTGAAAATGGTATTATGTGACTTGGGTGACTGTCACCCCCACTGCTAACTCTGCTCTTCTTTATACCTCGAGGGCGTGCACTACAACAACAATAAACAATTCTATTATGTAAAAATGAAACTGCAATTAGGTAAATATTGCACAATAGAAAAGAGATGGCAATCTTTTTGCTTTGAAGATTTGATAAGAACTTCAAGAACCATCTAAAGGCACTGTGCTCAGTCTTAACATTTG
Source organism: Mus caroli (assembly GCF_978045245.1). NCBI lineage: Eukaryota > Metazoa > Chordata > Mammalia > Rodentia > Muridae > Mus > Mus caroli. The sequence goes on along the minus strand of NW_028227268.1, from coordinate 92,664,806 downwards.
AAATGATAAATACTTGGGTCCTGAATATGGGCCCCATGTTGGGGGAGACCTGAGATGACAGATTGGTTAGCAATACAACAGCTCGTCTTGAATCCTGCCCAAGAGGAAAAAGTTTATTCCCAACAAAGAAGTGCCACGCTAACAATGGCCCGCCTGCAAATACTCCAACCTATTTATAATCCAAGACAACTGAATACCATTATTAATACTGTTACCAATGAAAATCAAAATATGAAAACAGCTTCATAAATGTTGTAGACACGTTGGTCTTACTACTCACATGCCATCAACCTTTTCTTCGGGGCCTTGAACTTGACCTGTCACTGTGCCTTTGCTTGTGTTCTTCACCCAGCCAACCAGACCTCGTTTCTTAGCTTCTCCTTCTGTGTACTGATTCAGGAAAAACAAAGGAGCTCAAGTCCATCAAGAGAAGTCTATACTCATAACACAACTTTCATATTCAGAAACTGCTAACCTTGTAATATTTATCTATTGAATTTCTAAAATGTAGTCTACAGACTGCAGAGATGGCTCTGTGGTTAAAAGCACCGACTGCTCTTGCAGAGGACTAGGGTTCAATTCCTAACACTCACATAGTTTGCTAATAACCAACTATAATTCATATTCCAGGAGATCCAATGCCTGTTTTGGCCTCTTTGGGCAACAAGTGTGCAAGTAGTACATAGACACACATGCAGGCAAAGGACCAATACATATAAAATAAAATAAAATAAAATAAAATAAAATAAAATAAAATAAAATAAGCCTATGCAGTTATGTAGCTGACCTACAGTGATACCACTATTTATAAGATCAGTGCAATTAGAGAAAATAAATCAATAGTGAGAATTGTTTCAGAAATAGTTTCTATTACATTTCTCAGATCCATAAAATGTGTGAATGTGTTGTGTTTTCCTCCCATCCATTAATGATGAATTACATTGCTAATCTGGGCTTCAAAGTCTGGTGAATCCAAGATTCACAATCATTGACTTAAAAATATGTTTATGATCAACATAAAATACATACAGGCAGAAATGGACACTGAGTCATTTCAAAAGTTCCAGTAAAAATAGAAATAATTTTCATAATAAAATCAAACCATCAAGAACACCAACGGCTAACACAAGGTCAGGGGTTTATGGTGATAAGCTGACTCTAAACTAATGCAGGTGTCAGTCTGAAAATCAAGAAAATAATGAAAATGGGTACAATGAAATGTTAACAGGATTATCCTGAAATACAGAGAGGCTTGACTGATGGGACATGGGGGGACTCTCAGGGTTAGCAACCAGAGATTTAAACAGCAATGCCAACTTCATAAAATATAACTTATAATTAACTTTTAGGAAAAGGGTGCTTTTAAAATAAAACCAAAAGTGTGTATGGAGAGGGTTATTGCTAAGATGTGCGACACTAGCACCCCTGACTTTACAGTAAGAGATGTACCCCTGGCCCAAGAAGGTTTCTATCTAGAACACAGGAGAGAACCATAATTTTATCTAGTACACTTACACAAATGCCTAGTTAGAACCACTTGCCAGAATACTTTTGAAATTCATAGAAAATGCTAGCTAAAACACAGGACGGCTGTAATAAAACTTTAAAGGCACTTTTAATCACAATCAGTAATTTCAAAATGTATGTCAGTCATCAAGGACATGATACAAAAAGTAGGTTAGGACTGGGAAGAAGACGGCTCTGTGATTAAAATCACTAGCAAAAATAAGGTAGAAAAATAAGAGACAGATTTCACTTACCATTCTGAAGCAAACACCTGTATGAAAGGACAAAAAGAAATGTCAGCTTGTTTGCCTCTAACAAACTATGCATTTTCTGCCATAATTTGACTCAATTAAAGGCTAAGTAGCAAAATGAATGAAACAGTCAGTATCTGAATGTACTCAATGGGTCTTCTTAAAAATTAATCCCAGCACTCTCAGGAGGCAGAGGCAGGCCTGGTCTACAGAGGGAGTTCCAGGACAGCCAGGGCTACACAGAGAAACCCTGTCTCAAAAAAAATTTATATATATGTGTGTGTGTGTGTGTGTATAACTATATATATAATAACTATAACTATATATATATAAAGTTTTTTTGGAAAAATATTTGAAAGCAAAGTATGTAATGAGATGCTGAATTATACTTTCATCATATTCTAAAATGTTTATTAAAAACACAGTTCATCTGGTGGTATAGGCTTATAATCCTGGCTACTTGAGAGGCTGAAGGATAACAAGTTTAAGTCCAGTCTAGGCAACACAGAGAGTTCAAGGCCAACCTGGGCAATTTTGTCTCAAGATAATAAAGATAAGAGCAGAGAAAAGGTCATCCATGCATGCATTTTCCCAGCATGTGAACAGTCCTAGACAGTCCCCAATTCCACAAAACTGAATTAATTAATGAGCTAATGAACAGTTGAGATAGAGTAGGTGTTATAAAATTTACTTTTCCCCAGTTTTTAGAATTTCTTTTTTTTTAAATAGAAGAACTAATTCAAGTTTAAATAGCTTACATTGTTTCTAGTTATAGTCAGCATCAGGAAATGAAATGTGTTTGACCTCAGCTGGGTTCCCAGAACCTCATCATTAAGGGAAATTAATGCAGATGAAAATGACCCCTGTAGGCTCTTTGGTGTAGCTGATATTACATGAATACTGTGGATCACGTGGTTGATTGGTATTGTTCATGTTAGTTATATTTTCTCTTTTTAGACTGTGGCAGACAAAGCTGTTCCATTTGTGGTTTGGGGATTTGGCTTAGTGGCAAGGCACTAGTATAGCATGCTTGAGGAACTGGGTTCCATCTTCAGTGGCATAGCTGCACTTGTATATAGATCCAGACACCCATCCACAAAAGGAATACTAGCAATTTCATATCTCATGTTTTATATCTACAACCAAACAGTGATACATGGAGTACGGAGTTTTTCATGGGAATGGAACAAGATGCTAGATGGTTCCTAATTATTCTGAAGACTTGGATCCACCACAGAAAGCCTAGAAATTATGATGATCCTAAACAACAGATCTTAGGTCATCCCCTCAAACTGCAAATATGAAAATAATTGATCAATTATCCTAGATAGGATCTCCATATATGTACCATGGCATGTATACTCACAGACATACACAAAATAAGTAAATGTAAATATTTTTTTAAATACCAGCCTGAGCTACAGGTAAAAACAAAACAAAACAAAAAAACCCTATCAAACACACCAAACACATAACACACACACACCACCACTACCACCACCATCACCACTACCACCACAGTAGATCCACACAATAGAATACTATTCAAGAACACAACAACCAAATACAATATGCTAAGCAAAAGAAGCCAAATTTACACATAATGTATAATTACATTCTGGAAAGGCAAAGCTGCAAAGGCTGAAAATAGACTGTTGCTAAGGCCTGGAAGGGAAAAGAGTGCTAACAAGAGGTTCAAGGGAATTTTCTGGGGTCATGGAGCTATTCTCTGAACTGTGCTGGTGATTCTATGACCTCACACATACCAAAAGAAACTGAATGTAAAAAAAAGGAAAAATATGCCTTGGTGGAAAACAATTAGGAAAATTTTTGATTGGGAAGTCACCAAGAACAGATCAAAACACCTCTGAGAAGGTGAAAATATGGAGCTTGTACACGGAAGCAGACCCTAAGTAGGATCCTGTGAAAGCTCAGAAAGGTGTTTTATACATCCTAATGGCAGTAGACTGTACAATCAAATAAATGGAGCAAAAAGAGCAGTAAGGGAATGAAGGCAGTGTTATGTCACCAGTGGAATTTTCTGAGACTATAAAAATATTTTTAAAATACACGTAGAGTGTGGAGGAATGATGTGTGTGAAGAATTGATGAGAAGAAGAGCCAGAAGGCAATCTATTATCCATGAAGGGAAAGATGCCAGCCGGTGGATATACAAGGAAACAGCAGAAAGTCATGCTGTTGTTCCACAGCACAAGCCAGGTGCCTCAGAATACAGTAAGTGCTTACCAAGTACACAGCCAGACAGCTCCAGGCTGTGTTGAACATATTCCTCTGAGCTGCTCAACCTCAACAACCCTGTGTATGAACACTGTGGAAGGAAAGGCCAAGAGCAGCTGAAATTAAAAAAAAAAAAACTTGGAGGGCTGGGGTTTGGTCAGGGACAGAGCACAGTCCTAACATGCGCAGGACCCCAGGTTCTTTTCATCATGAAAAGACTTTAAAAATGACATGATCTCTTTCTTATGTAAGTCAGAGTCTACAAACCAAGGGAGTTTACATAAAGATAGCTCTTCAGACTAAGAGAACTCCGTGCCTAGAATCCAGGGAATCCACTGTTACATAGTAAAACACGCAGCCAGTAGCTGGGAGGCAGGTTTGTGGGAGGCTTGCAAAGAGTTTCCACTTCAGGTCGAGTCACATTCCAGGACAGGTATGGAGTCTAGCAGTAAAGCATTTGGCTATCATGAACAAGGCCCTGGGTTTAGGCCCTAGTGATGGCTTTTTATCAGGGTGGTTCAGTTGGTATGGATGAGAAATGATATGCTTACTTGTCAAGTCTGTCTCACTAGCTTGCAAATCAGTAACATACAAGAAGCTTTGGATGATGGATGGCAAACCCTAATCTCCTATACCCTATCATGACCTGGAGTTGGAGCTGTCCAGATGACCTGGCAGCTCAGGCTGTTCCCTCCACCCTTAATATGTACTACCCTAGAAAGGGAAACCATGTCACTTCTTGCCCTTAAAACGAGCAACATCTTTTCAGTATTTATGAACAACAAAGACAAATGAAGGCTTATCAGGCAAACAGGGGCTGAGAATATGTCTCAGTCAGTAAAATGTTTGCTAGACAAGCAAGAAGACCAGAGTTTGGATCCTCAACACCCATGTAAAAGCATGTATCCTATTCATACCTGCAAACCCAGCTCCAAGAAGAACAGAGACAAAAGGGTCACTAGAGCTTGCAAGCCCTGGGTTTGGGGGAAAAAATTGCCTCAAAGGACAGATGATGACAAAGAAGAAAACAAATATTTTCTTTGGTCCTCCATGTGTGCACAAACACACATGTGCAATACATTCACACATATAAATAAACAAATCCTTTAAAAAAAAAAAAGACAGGGGCTGGAGAGGTGACTCAGCCATTAAAGGCTAGGCTTACAATCAAAAAAATAACAGCGAAGTTAATAGAGGAAGACACCTGACATCAACTTCTCCACACAAACAAAATGAGACACATATGAAAATGCCATCAGGAAACATGTTATGTCTGCACCGGAGCTGATCCTGTGCTACGGTGCCCAGAACTGATCCTGTGCCACAGCTCTCCATACCTAAATACCTCCAGGAGAGAGCTGGTCTCCCAGGAGTGCTCACACACCTGTGAGCACAGGTAAGACCACCACTTCTTCTCAAATTCCTGCCCCAAGAGGTACCTTCCCAGAGCCATCAGGACACAGGAATGGAGGAACAGCCAGGGACAGAATCTTTCCTGTTTCCATCTGCACCCCAGAGCTGACCCTGTGCTACAGACATCCATACCCAAATTCCTCCCAGAGAGATTTGGTCTCCCAAGAGTACTGACACACAGGCTTGCATGAGGGACAAGCCACAGTCAGAGACAGCAAGACCAGCTAACATCAGAGATAACCAGATGGCAAGAGGCAAGCACAAGAACCTTACCAACAGAAACCAAGGCTACTTGGCATCATCTGAACCCAGTTCTCCAACAACAACGAACCCTGGATACCCCAACACACCAGAAAAACAAATATCTGATTTAAAAATCACATCTCATGATGCTGACAGAGGACTTTAAGAAGGACATAAATAACTCCCTTAAAGAAATACAGGAGAACACAGGTAAACAGGTAGAAACCTTTAAAGAGGAAACACAAAAATCCCTTAAAGAATTAGAGGAAAACACAACCAAACAGGTGGAACAATTGAACAAAACCATCCAAGATCTAAAAATGGAAATAAAACCATCCCTGCATCCCTGCCTGGGATAAAGCCTACTTGATCATGGTCAGTGATCATTATGATGTGTTCTTGGATTCAGTTGGCAAAAATTTTATTGAGTATTTTTGCATCAATTTCATAAGGGAGAATGGTCTGAAGTTCTCTTTCTTTGTTGGGTCTTTATGTGGTTTAGGTATAAGCATAGCTGTGGCTTCATAGAAAGAATTGGGTAGAGTTCCTTCTGTTTCTATGTTTTGGAATAGTTTGAAGACTATTGGTATTAGGTCTTCTTTAAAGGTCTGATAGAATTTTCCACTAAACCCATCTGGTCCTGAGGGGTTTGTTTGTTTGTTTGTTTGTTTGTTTGTTTGTTTGTTTTGGAGACCGTTAGCGACTGCTTCTATTTCTTTAGGGGTTATGGGACTGTTTAAATTGTTTATCTGATCCTGTTTTAACTTTGGTACCTGGTATGTGTCTAGAAAATTGTCCATCTCGTTCAGATTTTCCAATTTAGTTGAGTATAAACTTTTGTAGTAGGATCTGATGATTTTTTTGGATTTCCACAGTTTCCATTGTTATTCCTCCCTTTTCACTTGTGACTTTATTTATTTTTTTAAATTTATTATTTATTTTGGTTTTTTGAGACAGTGTTTCTATGTATAGCCCTGGCTAACCTGGGACTCGCTTTGTAGACCAGACTGTCCTCGAACTCAGAAATCTGCCTGCCTCTGCCTCCCAAGTGCTGGGATTAAAGGCGTGCGCCACCACACCCAGCTCTGACTTTATTAATTTGGATACTGTCTCTGTGTCCTCTGGTTAATCTGGCTAAGGGTTTATTTATTTGTTGATTTTCTCTTTATTTCTTCCTTGACCAAGTAGAATTGAGTAGAGTGTGTTCAGCTTCCATGTGTATGCATGTCTTCCATTTTTGTTGGAATTTAAGACCAGCCTTAGTCCGTGGTGATCTGATAGGGTGCATGGGATTACTTCAATCTTCTAGTATCTGTTAGGACCTGTTTTGTGACCAATTATATGGTCAATTTTGGAGAAGATGCCATGAGGTACTAAGAAGAACTTATATTCTTTTGCTTTAGAATGATATGTTCTATAAATATATGTTAGATCCATTTGGTTCATAACTTCTGTTAGTTTCATTGTGCCTCTCTTTAGTTTATGTTTCCATGATCTGTCCATTGCTGATAGTGGGGTGTTAAAGTCTCTCACTATTATTGTGTGAGGTGCGATGTGTGCTTTGAGCTTTAATAAAGTTTCTTTTATAAATGTGGGTGCCATGGCATTTGGAGTGTAGATGCTCAGAATTAAGAGTTCATCCTGGTAGATTTTTTCCTTTGACCAGTCTGAAGTGTCCTTAAAGGAGAAACTGTTAAAAGTAACTTTCCAGTAGAGAAACTATCAAATACTATTTCCTGAGATCAAGGTCACCATGAACTGTGATGAGTTTCCATGACACCTCTCACACACAATGGAAGTGGGACATTACCTCTGCAGTCTTTTTTCCTCAAATCCAAAACCTAGTCTTCTCATGTCAAAACTGTCAGGTAAGTGCTGGCAAGGTGGTTCACAGGAAAAGACTTCTTTAAGACTGATTATTGAGTTCAATCCCCAGGACCCACAAGGTAGAAAGCAAGAAACTAATTCTCTGTGCTGAAGAAATGATATAGTGGTAAAGTGTACAAATGTACTATTTGTCTAATAAACCTGAGTTCGGATTCTAGCAGCCAAGTCCACTATCTCACAAATGCCTATAACACCAGTGCTAGGTAGTCCATTGACCTCTTTGGCCTCTGTTATCCATGCTCACATGCACACACTCATATACATACATGCATATACATCCTCTAAAATAAAGATACACATTTTAATTATTTAAAGATTAGAGTAAATCTTTTTTAAAATGGAAGTAACTTCCCTAAGTCCCCTACATGAATATCATGGAGTGAACAGAACCAAATACTTTCATCTGGGCTTTACCTCCATCCTCATATTTTATATACTGTATTTCAGTGACTTATTGTGGCATGTATTAGTCATGGTTCCAGATGTACTCAAGTTGACAACCAAAAGTAGCCATCACAAGTTCACCCTTGACACACAATCATATCATCTTATGTCATAATTAACTTACAAATGAAAAAATAGCCAGGTCATAATTATGTCTAAATATGATATAACTATCCCATGTACAATTGCAAATGCATTATATATTTACTAAGGTCATAATTATACCTAATATGCTATAATTATTGCTCATACAACTACAAATGTATTATACATTTTAGAATAGGTGGCAAAATACTTTCAGGGACATTCTTTTAACATCTCTGTGGTGATTTGAAAAGGGTTCACTCCGATAGATTCATGTGTTTCAATGTTTGGCTAATAGGGAGTGGGACTATTAAGGGATGTGGCCTTATTAGAGGAAGTGTGTCACTGTAGAGGTGGAGCTTTGTTGTCTAAAATGTTCAAATTATGCCCAATGTGAAACACATCCAGTCTTCTCCTGGCTGTTTTTGGATCAGATGTAGACTTTCACCTTCTCCAGCACCGTGTCTGCCCGCCCTGCTTCCTGCTGCCATGCTTGCTGCTGCCATGCTTACTGCCATGATGATTATGACCTAAACCTCTGAAACTGTAAGCCAGGCCCAATTAAATGTTTTCCTGATTAAGAGTGGTCTTGAAGAGACTTGATGTGACAGGGTGAGGAGGATACCTGGGGCAAGGTTGGGGGAAAAGAAGAGGAGGGGGAGGGAGGAAGACCTGTGGGAGAAGGGTACTGGGTAGAGTGGCAGCGATTAAGATGCAAAGTGAATAAAAAATAAATAAAAAAGAATTGCCTTGGTTATGTTGTCCCCTCACAGCAATAAATCTTAACTAAGACATTCTCAACCTTAAATATGATAATCTTTGATATTCTCTTAATTAATGATATATCACATGATAAAGAAGTTGAGGAAAGAAAACACAAAGATCTGTACAAATGCAATCTTAACAACATATGATAGAAACACTCATGACAATTAAATCCATGTTTCTGCAAATGGTCACGTGGCCTCAGCTGGTATTTATAACTACCTTTCTCTACTACCCTTTCTGTATTTCCCTAGAACTCAGCAAATACCTCAGCAGATCTTGGCTCTTTTCTGGGAAGAATGACCCATACCATCATGTCTGAGGGGGTCTACCCTTTGTTATCCTATCTACTTGATTACTAAACTCCTCCTCAGTAGAAGTCACTTTTTGATAAACAATTACATTGTTCACAAGTCTCTTCACATCCACCACCTGGTTGGTGAGATCTACCCATATACTTCTTTGCTAGATGCCTTTCTCACCAATATTCCAATCATGTTCTTTCCAAGTCCTAACCAGTCAGCCAGTCAATCCACTACAGTCTATTAATCAGAAAAAAATGCATATCTAGCCATTTCTTATTCCAAACAAAATGTATGATGTGTACTGCCTGATGTTCTGCCAACTGGAAAGATTTCCCTTGATCAGTGTCTTTCAGGGTTGCCTCAGAATGGGATTGTAATGTTGCAGCTGTCCAGTTCTAGGTGGTGTCTGCATAACATGCAGACCTATCACAAATTAGACCCTTGTCTTCTCTTCCTCAGTCAACAAAACATAGGGCAAACCCATGAGGCTAGAGGTGCATGTTTGATAACAGTCAGCATTGTAATAAGAATAGAAATCCTAGGCATTTCGGCAGCTTCTCCACATAACTTGCTTATGCCTTCAGGAACTGCTCAGGTCTGATATATACTACTTCCATTTGATAACAGTCTGTTCCTTGCATGTCCTACTTAATAACTTGATCACTCAGATAACATTAACTCATGATGGACAGCTCAGGCTGCATGGGAACTTGGTGGCCCATTATAAACATTCAGTTTCCATTAATAACCAACAGCAGGTCAAGAGCTGTTTTTCAAAGAGAGAGAATAGTTGTCTGCAGATAGTGCACATGGAGCTTTGCTCAAAAATCCCAAAGGTCTCTTCTGTGATTCACTTATAGGGGCCTGCCAAAAGCTTCAAATAACATCCCTATATGCCACTGACACCTAAGTATCATTGAGCCTGCTTGATCATATGCTCCAAGTAGTAGAGCTGCCTGCACAGCAGCTTGGACCTGATGAAGAACCTTCTCTTGTTCCAGGCTCCATACAAAGCTAAAAGCTTTCTGAGTCACGTGATAAATGGGCCAGAGGAACATACCTAAGAGAGGAATGTGCTGCTTCCAGAATCCAAACATTGTGCTTCTTTCTTGGTTCTGGGAGAGACCAGGTGCAATAATTTATCTTTAGAAGAAATATCTCCGCATGCCCCACACCAATGGACTCCTAAGAAACTCATTGAGGTAGAAGGTCCTTGAATTTTGCTTGTATTTATTTCCAATTTTCTGACACCCATGTGCATTACCAATGAGTCCAAAGTTGATTATGCTTACTTGATCCAATCAGCATAATGTCATCAATATAATGCACAAGGTTATATTTTGTGGAAAAGATTGATGATCAAGATACCTTCTAATTAAGTTATAACACAGGGCTGAAGAGATAATATATCCTTGAGATAAAATTGTAAAGGTGTACTGCTGGCCTTGCCAACAGAAAGCAAATTACTTCTGGTGGTCCTTGTGGACAAGTTCCAAGAAAAAAGTATTTGCTAGATCAATAGCTATATACCATGTACCAGATGTGTTAATTTACTTAAATAAGGACAACACATCTGGCATAGCAGCTACAATTCTAGACACTACTTGACTGATTTTTTCAATAGTTAACTGCCATTCTCCACAATCCATCTGTCTTCTGCACTGGCCAGATAGGAAAGCTAAAGATAGATGTGAAAATTCACACCCCTGGATCTTTCAAGTCCTTCCGTGATGGTGGCACTAATTTCTACAGTTCCTCCTGTGATGTGATACTATTTTTGACTCACTCTTTTCTTTTACAGAAGCAACTCTAAAGGCTTCCATTTAGCCTTCCCAACTATAGTAGCCTTTACCCCATAAGTCAGGGATTCAATGTGAGAATTCTGCCAACTTCTAAGTATTTCTATCCCAATTAGACATTCTGGAACTGGGAAAAAGACCACAGGATGAGTTCCAGGACCCACTGAACCTACTGTGAGTCAGACTTTAGCCAAAACTTCATTAATCACCTGGCCCCCATAACCCTCTACTTTAACTGAAGGGCCACATGTTTTTTGAGACCTCCCAGAAACAGTGTCAATTCAGAACAAGTACATAAGAGACTCCAGAAAGTCTGATTGTTTCCTTTCCCCCAGTATACAGTTACTCCACAGGTTCTTTTGAGAAAGGACTGGAGAAAGCCTAACAATAAAATTTTCAGTGTTTTATGAAGGTCCTTCCTCAGAGAAACCTGGCTGTCTCTTTATTCAAAGGGCCCTCAGTCTGCAAACTGGCTTACTCTGGAAATTGACTACCTTTTGCCACAATCCGAAGTAACCCTTTTCTTTCTTCTTTGAGAATTTTTCCACATATAGAGATAAACAAAAATTCAGTAGGTTTCTTCTCTCTTTCATGTCTGGAAACACCATAATTGATTAGCCAGTACCAAAGGTCCATCCATATAAGTCATACTCCCATAAAATTCACTTTGCTTGTACTATTACAGAGTAGGTCATTACAGACATTGCTTTGTATAGGCTTCCCATTACAGTAACCAAGATAACCTTGCCTTTGATAATTCAGTGCTGCCACTTGGTCCCTACTGCCTTGGGGCCTAATTAAACCCATTGCATTTAATTCATCCAACTGAGCAGCAGCATTTCCAATCCTAAACAAAGAGGGTGACACATGTTGTTTCCGCCTTACTGTTATGTCTCTAGGTTAGAAACAGTGTGCTACTAGCATTGCAATTCTCTGAGCCTAAAAATCCCCCTTCATTAACACTAAGTCAAAGGCTACCAGGCATGTCTAACTCCTTTTCAGTAGAACATTTTTTTAACAAATGCTTTAGCCAATCATTCAAACTAACTTCTGTTAATTTTTAAAAACTGTGTGAACAGTCATATTCAACCTAAACCTCCACTCTAAGGAACTATATCAATAAACTCAGCTTGATCCAGATTTATGTTCACTCTACCATTATCCTTTACCCTTAAAACCCATTTCCACACATTACCAGATTCTGCTTGAATGAATTAGCAAACTCATTAAGCTCTTTAGTAATATAGCATACCTCTTCATGAACTATACTCGCTACCTCTCCTCTAAGAGCCTGCTCTACTTAAGTCTAGTTATAGGTCTAGAGGCAACGATTGGTGGGCCTTGAAGAATACCAGTATTGCCTCTCCTGGCATTTCCTCCAAAGAAAGTCACTGCTGATTTAGCAGACAATGAAGGATTAATTTCCTCACTCAAAGGAAGGGTATAGGTTGTGAAATCATCTTCTGCTGAGGATGGAGACACTACTTTCTCAAGTGAGATAAACCCTTGAGAATTCAAGGGTTCAAAGTTCTCAACTTAATGGGGTCCTCCCACACATCCTCATCCAAAGCTACAGGATCCCATTCTTTACTAATCAAGGCCCTTACTTAAACACCAATACTCCTTCAAAGCTGGGACTTGTAATTCAGTTAACCTTATAATAAGGACCTCGGTTTGATTTTGTGAAACTTGAGCTCTGTAGCTGCTGGAGAGAAAAATTTCTCCAGGTCACATTTAGAAACCTTTAGACTGTTTGTGTGCATCTGGAGCTGGTCAGTTTTATCACTGAGTGCATTGTTGTCCTTCACCATACTCGGAGATACTAGGAGCTGGTCAGTTTTATCACAGAGCTCATTCCTTTCCTTTATCAATCCAGAGATCTAGGAGCAACAGCCAGCATTGTCATTTTCCTTATTTTTCCATAGATTGTCAAAAGTTTTATATACAGAGTCACCAAATCCTTTACATCTTACAATTTGTGAATCAAGATAACCAAATGCATTTACCTCAAGTTCGTAAAATAGGTCATACCATGGATTTTCATCTTTCTTCCAGGAGGAGCTTTAGTAATTGTAGGGGCTGGCAAATTGGAAAGCCTATTCCAGATACTTAAAAAATTCATCCTTGGGCTGGAGAGATTGCTCAGTGGTTAAGAGCACTGACTGCTCTTCCAGAAGTCCTGAGTTCAATTCCCAGCAACCACATGGTGGCTCACAACCATCTGTAATGGGTCCCGATGCCCTCTTCTGGTGTCTGAAGAGAGCAATTGTGTACTTATATACATAAAATAAATAAATGGGGTAGAGGTGAGCAGAGCCGAATCGAGAGAAAAAAAAATTCATCCTTATACTTCTATTGCCCTACAACCAATTCTAATACCAAAATCTGTATTAATCGGGATTCTCTAGAGTAACAGAACTTACAGAATAAGTCTATGTATATAGAAAGCAAATTTATTAGAATGACTTACAGGCTGTGGTCCAACAAGTCCAACAATGACTGTCTATGACTGAAAAGTCCAAGAATACAGTAGTTGCTCAGACCACAAGACTAGATGTCTCAGCTGGTCTTCAGTATACACCAGAATCACAAAGATCACAAAGAATCACCCTAATGCCAGTGAAGGAATGGACTTGCTAGCAGCCATTCGAAGGCAAGCAAGCAAAGACAGCAAGCTTCCTTCTTCCATGCCCTCCCTGAGAAGGCAAGGCCCAGATTAGAGGTGGGTGGGGGTTTCTACTCCAAAAAAGTTGAATTAAAGATGTGTCTGATCATCTCAAAGATCAGGATTAGAAGTGAATCTTCCCACTTCATATTAAGCAAAACCCCCCTCAGGTATGCTCTCCATTTTTAGGTTTTAGTTAATTCCAAACATGGTCAGGTTACCAGAGTATCAAAGGTACTAACCAGGCTTAGTACCACTTATCGTATGGCCATGACTCCTAGTATCCTTTCTAAAAGTGCAAACTCACCAGTAACTTTTCAAATGTTCTGCTTACTCATGCAGTCTTTCCTAAACCTGACCTCACACTTGTCTGCTGTGATCTTCCTACCTCTCTTTTCACAGCAACTCTCTGAAACAAAGGCTCATTATAAACACAAACACCTTCATCCATCTTTAATCTTACCCTGTATACATTGCCACAAAATGTAAAATATCAACAGAATATCAAAATAAAAGGATAATATTCTTCCTCCCCCTTTAGACAAGGATCCATTTTTTTTTAAAAAAAAGATTTATTTATTATATGTAAGTACACTGTAGCTGTCTTCAGACACTCCAGAAGAGGGAGTCAGATCTCATTACAGATGGTTGTGAGCCACCATGTGGTTGCTGGGATTTGAACTCTGGACCTTCGGAAGAGCAGTCGGGTGCTCTTACCCACTGAGCCATCTCACCAGCCCAAGGATCCATTTTTTTAAAAATCCAGTTTTCCCACTTAGAAATAAATTTCCAATACAAACTCACATTTTAAATCTACTAATGGTTATCACTAAAGCTTATTGATAAAGGAAGTTAAGAAAAGTGTCCCATAGTATCCCCCACCCCAGGCACACACACAGCACATCTGAGATGGGATGGGGGATGGAGATAAAAGAAATTCTCATGCAGACCAAACAATGGAATAAAATTATATGGAGAATGTAGAATGGAAATCCGACTCAAACAGGAAGTAATATCCTCGTTAAAGGGCACATGCCTTTAATCCCAGCACTCGGGAGGCAGAGGCAGGCAGATTTCTGAGTTCGAGGCCAGCCTGGTCTACAAAGTGAATTCCAGGACAGCCAGGGCTATAGAGAGAAACCGAGTCTCCAAACCCCGCCCCACCCCAAAAAAAGAGAAAAAAAAAATAAAGAGAAAAAGAAAAAGAAAGAGAAAGAGAAAAAGGAAAAGGAAAAGGAAAAGGAAAAGGAAAAGGAAAAGGAAAAGGAAAAGGAAAAGGAAAAGGAAAAGGAAAAGGAAAAGGAAAAGGAAAAGAAAGAAAGGCATTACTTTTATGTTGAAGACCGGAACCTGCATTATAGGCTTATAAGGGCTAGCTCGCCCTTGATCTGGTGCAGAGCATCCATTCCAGGGCTTGGTGACTATTAAGCAAGCACTCTACTGAGCTACATTTCCAGTCTCAAAAAGTTTTCTTCTTTTAAATGGATGATATACTTAAATAGTTACAGTATTTATACTCCATTAGATAATTTTCTCAAGTGTATAGGCCAGGCTGGTCATGAACTCAAATATCCACCTTCTTCTGTATAAGGACTGCATGCACTACTATGTCAAGTTGCATTAGAAAAATTTAAAAGGATATTTTAACGTTTTAATTTATAAATATAAAGATTTAAAGTAAGTCAGATATTATATTCTATGCATCTATTTAAGCTTATAATCAAACAAAAATTTTAAAACTTCACTTAAATGGCCTGGGAGTGTACTTCAGCAATCTAGTACGCAAATGTAAGACTGTGTGTAAATATATAAGGTTCAATCTCCAATACCCAGGAAGGAAAAATTGCTAGTTGGAGAGGGGCTACAACCTCTGACAAAGTAAATCGCCCAGTATCATTCAGGTACCCTTGCTTTTCTGCCGCACTTAGGCGTCCCCCACCCCCATCCTATAGGCTTGCAGCGTCCTCTTTGGGAACCCAGGGTGACCTCCCTCCGCCCCGCGTTAGCCCGTCCTCCCCGCCCCGAACTGCTGTGTCATGGCTGAGCGGAAGTCTCTGCCTCAATGAGAAGAACCGTCCGTAAAATGGATGGCATAAGCTTCCTCCTCTCCCTCCCACGGCCTCGTCTTGGCATCCCAGGTCAGACCGTACCTTGCACTGTCCCGAACACTTCGTAGTCCACAGACTTGAGCTGCTCGGTCATGGCGGCCAGCCTTCTCGCGAGCAGCATTAGCCGGGTGTGTGGCGCGGAGACTGCGACAGCCGCCAGGGGAAGAAGACTTACGGGCTCTGGGACGGACGCCCAGAGGCCAAGACAAGAGCGCGCTGGGTCCTGCGTAAGAAGATGGCAAATGACCGTTGTACGCAGTGAGGGCGACGGGACACCCGGCGCTCGGGCTCCCAAGCTGGGTGCTCCCTCTCTGCGTTCCCCAGGACCCGGTTCTCTAAAGAAAACGGAGGTCGGGCATGTGAGGGGATTAAACCAACTAATATCTACCCACCGACATTTATTTGACACAAAAAAAGGTTGTTGTTGTTGTTTTTTTTTTTTTCTATAAGGATGAAAATAAGAGGGTGACTTGTTGGGAGGACAGAGGGGTAGAGTCTAAGTGAGAAGAGATGAGAAGGATAATAGGGGGAAAAATTACCAAAATTCATTATATGCAAGGATAAAATGTCAAAGAATGTTTAAGTTTTAGGTGGTTTTATATAGGTACACTGTAAAGAATACATAGTATACCCATGGGTACACTGTAAGGAGATTAATTCAAGCTAATTAACTTTCATCTCTGATTTCATTTAAGATTTCCGTTGAATATATATCATTCTTAACTATATTCACCATTGTGCAAATATGATAATCTCCACTTCATATGAAGAAAATGTGTGCCCTTGAAACAATATCCCCATTTCCAACATCCTGAGGTGGGCATTTGAAATGAAGGACCTGCTTAGCTTAGTGGCACAACGGGTATTTGGTCAGTGTGCTGGCTAGTCTTTGACACAAGCTAGAGTAATCTTAGAGGAGAGAACCTCAACTGAGAAAGTGCCTCCATAAGATCTAGCCATAAGGCATTTTCTTAATTAGTGATTGATTGGGGGGGGGGGGGGGCAGTGGAACCCAGTCAGTTGTGGGTGATGCCATCCCAGTGATCCTGGGTTCTATAAGAAAGCAGGCTGAGTAAGCCATGTGGAACACGTCAGTAACCAGTCCCCACCCCCACCCCACCCCCATGCCTTTACATCATCTCTAGGTTCCTGCCTTGTTTGAGTCCCTATCCTGATATGTACAGTGCTGTGGAAGTATAAGTCAAATAAACCTTTTCCTCCCCCAAGTTGCTTTTTGGTCATTGTGTTTCATGACAGCAATAAAAACCTTAACTAAGACAGTCAATGAATTAATTCTGAAATGTTCTGACAGTGCCAAATCTGTGGTGATTCTGAGATAAAGTTAGGCTTGATCTTTTCATTCAGGCTGATGAATCAGAAAGGTTGTGTCTTGTGGTGATTTGGCTAGCTTTGTTGCCCATACAGATTGTGTTTGAATACTTGGGCCCATGGGAAGTGGCACTATGAGGAGGTATGGCCTTAATGGAGAAAGTGTGTCCCTGTAGAGGCAGGGCTTTGAGGTCTCCTATGTTCAAGTTACGCCCAGTATGGAATCCTATCACCTCTTAGTTACCTTCAGACAAAGATGTAGAATTCTCAGTTCCTCTGGCACCATGTGAGCCTGCATGTTGCCATGCTTCTGGCCATGATAATGGACTAAATCTCTGAAATTATAAACTAGCACCAATTAAATGTTTGCTTCCATAAGAGTTGCCTTGGTCATGACGTCTCTTCACAGCAAAAGAAATCCTAAGAAATATCTCAATCTCTATTATAACTAGATGTGCTACCTCAATCTCTATTATAACTAGATGTGATACCTCAATCTCTATTATAACTAGATGTGATACCTCATTCTCTATTATAACTAGATGTCATGCTGTGTAAGATGAGAATTTTTAACCATTTTATCTAATGCCAATGGAAACAGACTTACAGTCATTCTGTCTGTTGTTATACAGTTTTGTTTTCATGGTCTTGATTATTGAGATATTTCAGTTGTCTGGGACAGTTAAAACAGGATATATCTGAAGAACTGTATTTCCTAGTGAGCTATTTGAAGTCTTCTAGTAACCTATCACTTCAGATAATCAGGATAGAATTTTCAATAATCTGCCTTCTAAATTTCAAAAATATATATATTGGTTTTTTCGAGACAGGGTTTCTCTGTGTAGCCCTGGCTTTCCTGGAACTCACTCTGTAGACCAGGCTGGCCTTGAACTCAGAAATTCGACTGCCTCTGCCTCCCAAATGCTGGGATTAAAGGCATACACCGCCATGCCCAGCTTCAAATACTTTTTACTTTAAAACTTGGGCAGAGTGTGGTTAAATCATTTTTTTTAATAAGATATGTTCTAGAAGGGCTAGCCTGAATAAATTTACCTAATGAAGGTCTTGATATTGCAGAGACTTCTCTTCTCATCTCCCAAGTCACTTCATGAAGACTATTGCTTTAAATTCTGTCCATTACATTCAGAACCAAATCTAAGGTGTCCAGCCTCCACTAACCTGTAATTGTGTCCTTCCCCAAATCCTGAAGATGTTCATAGTACAACATAATAAAATCTCTGAAACCTATGTTGCCTGGAATGCCCACCCAGCTCCACCCACCACCCCACCCCACCCCCTTCGTGTACTCCCTGTGGTGCTCTGGAATGCCTCCAAATGCTTCCAGATCTTCTCTGTGGTGCTCAGTGGTTAGATTTTGTCCTAGTTATTCACTGCATTTTCCCCATTAGTTGTAGATCTTAAAAATCAATGACTGGAAGGAGACATTTTCCTTTTCTTAATCAACCTTTAGCTTCTGTCCACATTTACCCAGGAGTGTCTCTGCCAGCTATTATGTACTTCTATTTTAACTTTAGAAGTGCTATAGCAACAACTGACATTTGCTTAGCTAAAAAATGGACTGTCTGTCAACAGCTGAACATTGGTGAATAGAAATTTTTATGTACAATTTCAGCATGGATTGCTAATAAAATGTGATTCTAAGACTAGAATTTTAAGCAAATGTTTCTAATATTAAGAAATTTTAGCTGGGCAGTGGTGGTGCATGCCTTTAATTCCAGCACTTGGGAGGCAGAGGCAAGTGGATTTCTGAGTTCGAGGCCAGCCTGGCCTACAGAGTGAATTCCAGGACAGCTAGGGCTACACCGAGAAACCCTGTCTCGAAAAACCAAAAAAAAAAAAAAAAAAGAATTAGAAAAAATTTAGAAAATAAAATCAGTCATCCATGATCTTAACACATCTAATGCATTTTCTTTCTGTCTCTCATATGTGTGTGTACACATATATGAATATAAAGCATACATGCTTTAAGTATGAGCTGAATTTTTGTTCTGTTTTTCATATAATAGTCTTTCTAATAAATAATTTTATGATATTAACTGTATATAACCATGAATTAACCTACAATGCATCTGTTATTGCACATTTGGGCTGCTTCTCATTTTCACTATCATAAAAAATATTATGAAAGAAATATGTACGTAGCTTCCTTTCTTTCTCTTTAGCATAGTCAGAAGCTTAGGTCTCACAGTGTAACCACCTAACCTTAGACCCTCAATCCTCCTGCCTCAGCCTGCCTAGTGTGGGATTATGGATATGTACTACTATATTCAGTCTAAAGAATTGTTCTTTTCTCTTTTTTGTTTTGTTTTATTTTGTTTTATGTTTGTTTGTTTTTGAGACAGGGTCCCTGGCTAGCTTAGAACTTGCTATGTAGATCAAGGTGGCCTGGAATTCACAGAGTTCTGTCTGCCTCTGTCTCCAAATGCTGGGATTAAAAGTATGTACCACTATGTCTTCCTGCATGCATTATTCTCTCTTTAAAAGATATATATATATATATATATATATATATATATATATATATATATATGTGAATGTTTTACTTGCATTTATGCCTATGTGAGCATGCCCAGGGCTTGAAGAGGCCAAGAAGAGAGCACTGCATTGTTTGGCATTAGAGTTAAGTGTAGTTGTATGTTGCCATGTGGATCCTGGAGACCAAACCCAGGTCCTCTGTAAGAACAATAAGAGCTCTTAACCACTGAGCCATGTCTCTAGCCCTGCATATATTGTTCTTAATACATATTCTCGAGTTATATGTAATATATACATGCTCTACCTAGTTAAACAGACTACTGCCAATCCTGTTTATGACTGACTCATTATACAAACAAATACATCCAGGATCTTCATATATGGAGAGGATTAAATTATATGAAAAGTTTGAATTTCATGATCTGAGCAACAGCTTTGGAATCAATAGGGAATAAATAGACTCTGTGTTAGTACATACTGAAATTAGTATTTAGTTGAATCATTCCCTTGACACAAACTTTTAAAGGAATCTGTGGGTCAGGAGTGGTGGCACACCCCTGTAATCCTAGCACTTCGGAGACCAATGGTTCTCATAGGTTCTTGTATTTCAACACCTGGTTGGCACTTGTTTAGTGTGTTTATGGAATCTTCAGAAAGTGGAGTCAAGCTAGAGGCAAGGGGGAAATTGAGGCTTATAGCTCAGTCCTGTTTCTGCCTCTATCAGTGTCCTCTTCCACTGAGGTGTGAATAAACAGCTGACACATACTCTTGACTACAGTTGCTTCTCACCATGCTGTCTTCACCATGATGCACAGTATTCCTTCAAACCATGAGCCAAGACAAACCTTCCCTCACTTAAATTGTCCCTCGTCACATATTTGGTTACAGAAATGAGAAAGGTATCCAATACAATAGATAAAGTTAGTAGAATCTTGATTTGAGGCCAGCCTGGGCTATATAGAAGGAACCTGTCAAAAAGGAAAAGAAAGGGAAACGGACAGGAGGGGAGAAGTTAAGTAGGGAGATGGGTAGAGTGTAAAGGGGACCTTATTTAGGGTATAGGACCACGTTAGGATAATACATAAAAGATGGAAAATCTGCCTGAGGTGTAGGACCATGTTAGGGTAATATACAGAGAAGGGAAATCTGCTGTATTGTGAGTATAACACACAGCCAAGAAGAGAGTCTGTGAAATAAAAGATAGATGACAGCCAGCTAGCTTTCTGAAAGAGGTTTTCTTCTTGTTACAATTTATCAGAAAATTGCCTAAGCATTTTATAAGGAGGCTTTTTTTTTCCCTAGAAGGGAATTCTGTCCCAGGTTTGAGGCAATTTTTATCACAACCCAATTTAATTTTGAAAACCTGAGAGGGCTAAGAGTGAAGTCATTTTACCTCTTCTACCTTAGTGCTGCTTAGACTAGAAAAGGGGAAGGCTTGGTTGATTCTGCCCCTTTTTCTAATACCCTATTACCTGAGAATTAGAAAGAACAAGTACCAGTGTGGCTCTCTGAGGTTGGAAAATGTTTAAAAAGCACCCACATTTAGAAAAGAAATATTACTAAACTTTAAATCACACACTGAACCTGACACATTAATAGTGAGAGAATTCAACACCCCACTCTCACCAATGGACAGGTGATTGAAACAAAAACTAAACAGAAAGATAATGAAACTACCAGATGTTATGAAATAAATGGGCCTAACCTATCTACAGAACATTTTGCTCAAAGATAAAAGAATATACTTTCTTCTTAGAACCTTATGGAACCTTCTCCAAAATTGACCATATACTCTGTCACAAAGCAAATTTCAGCAGATACAGGAAAATTGAAATAATCCCTTGCATCTTACCAGCTCACCATGGATTAAAGCTGGACTTCAACAACAACAGAAACAACAGAAAGCCTACAAACTCATGGGAACTGAACAACTCTCTACTCAGTGACAACTGGGTTGGAGAAGAAATAACAAACATAATAAAAGTCTACTGTTCAATGAAAATAAATGCAGAGCATACCCAAACTTGTGGGACACAATGAAAGCAGTATTAAGAGAAAAAAACGTTCATAGCACTAAGTGCCTTTATAAGGAAATTGGAGAGATCTAATACTAGCAACTTAACGGCACACCTGGGCCATAGAACAAAAAGAAGCAGACATACCCAAGAAGAGTAGATGGCAGGAAATTATCAAACTCAGGGCTGAAATCAGTAAGTTAGGAACAAAGAGAACAATACAAAAAAATCAGCAAAACCAGGAGATGGTTCTTTGAGAAAATCCTTACATAAACAAATGCTTAGCCAAACTAACTAAAAGGCAGAGAGACAATATCCAAGTCAAAAATTTTAGAAATGAAAAGGGGGGCATAACAATATACAAATTCAAAGAATCATTAGATCTTTCTTCAAAAGCCAGTACTCCACAAAATTGGAAAATCTAAATGAAATGGATGATTTTCTGGATAGAATCCATTTACCAAAGCTAAATCAAGAGCAGGCAAACAATCTAAATAGTCCTAGATGTCCTAAGGTAATAAAACTAGTCATTAAAAGTCTCCCAACCAAAAGAAGTTAAGGGTCAGATGGTTTTAGAACAAAATTCTACAAGACTTTCAAAGAAGAGCTAATACCAATACCCTATAAAGTATTCCACAAATTAGAAACAGAAGAAACATTGTCCAACTCATTCTATGAAGCCACCCACAGTTACTCTAATACCTACACTACACAAAGACTCAGCAAAGAAAGAAAATTTCAGACCAATTTCCCTTATGAACATTGGTGCAAAAATAATCAATGAAATATTTGCAAACCAAACCCAAGAACACTTCAAAACATCATCCACCAAATCAAATAGGCTTCATCCTAGGGGTGCAGGGGTGGTTCAATGTAGGAAAATCCATCAACATAATCCATCATATAAACAAATTGAAATTTAAAAAACATCACATGATCATCACATTAGATGCTGGAAAAGTCTTTAACAAAATTTAACACCCCTTCATTGAAAAATGTCTTGGAGAGATCAGGCATGCAAGGTGCACATCTAAACACAGTAAAGTTAATATACAAAAAAAAATCAATAGCCAACATAACAATTAAATAAAATATTTCCATTAAAATCAGGGACAAAATAAAGCTATCTATTCCCTCAGTATCTCTTTAGTATAGTACTGGAAGTGTGAGCCAGAGCAATAAGATAACTAAAGATCAAGGCGGTACAATTGTTAAGAAGAAGTAAAAGTAAAGCTATTCATAGATGATATGATAGTATATATAAGTGACCCCAAAAGTTCTTCCAGAGAATTCCTACAACTAATAAACACCTTCACCAAGGTGGCTGGATACAAAAATTCCTCAAAAAAAAAAAATCAGTAGCCCTCCTTTATACAAATGATAAATGGGCTAAGAGAGAAATCAGGGAAACAACACCCTTCACAATAGCCATAAATAATATAAAATATCTTGGTGAATCTCCAACCAAGCAAGTGAAAGACATGTATGACAAAAACTTCAAGTCTCTGAAGAGAAAAATTGAAGATATCAGAAAACAGAAAGATCTTCCATGGTCATGGATCAATAGAATTGATATAGTAAAATGGCAATTTTCCCAAAAACATCTACAGGTTCAATGAAATTCTCATCAAAATTCCAACACAATTCTTTACAGACCTTAAAAGAACAGTTTTCAACTTCATATGGAAAAGCAACAAATCTAGAATAGCTAAAACAATCCTGCACAATAAAAGAACTTCTGAAGGTATCACCATCCTTGATTATAGGCATAATACACCCCACAGAGAAATAGTAATAAAAACTGCATGATATTGGTATAGAAATAGGATGATGAGTGGAATCGAATCAAAGACTCAGGCATAAACCCACATACCTATGGACACTTGATTTTTGACAAAGAAGTCAAAACCTTACAATGGAAAAAAGAAAGCATCTTCAACAAATAGTGCTTGTTTAACTCTATATTTAGAAAAATGTAAATAGATACATATTTATCACCCTGTACAAAATTCAAGTCCAAGTGGATCAAAGACCTCCACATGAAAGCAGATACACTAAATGCAATAGAAGAGAGAATGAGGAATAGCCTTGAAAAAAATTGGTACAGGAGACAACTTCCTGGACAGAACACCAAAAGCTCAGGCACTAAGCTCAACAGTTAATAAATGGGACATCATGAAAACGAAAAACTTTTGTACAGCAAAGAACACTGTCAATAGGATAAATTAGAGGTATACAGAATAGGAAGAGATTTTCACCAACTCTACATCTGAAAGAGGGCTACTATCTAAAATATATAAAGAACTCAAGAAGCTAGACACCAACAAACCAAATAACCCAATTAAAAAATGGGGTAAAGAAATAGAGGATTCTCAACAGAGGATTCACTAATGGCTGACAGTCACTTAAATGTTCAATATCCTTAGTCATCAGGGAAATGCAAATCAAAATGACTCTGTGATTCCATTTATCAGAATGACTAAGATCAAAAACTCAAGGGACAACACATTGCTGGTGAGGATGTGTAGCAAGGGGAGCACTCCTCTATTGATGAAGGGAGTGAAAATTTGTACAACCACATTGGAAATCAACTTGGTGGTTTCTCAGAAAATTGGAAATATTTCTACCTCAAGACCCAGCTATTCCACTCCTGGGCATATACCCAAAAGATCTTCCATCATCCCACAAGGACACATGCTCCACTACATTCATAGCAGCTTTATTCATAATAGTCAGAAATGGGAAACAACCCAGATGCCCCTCATCAAGAATGGATAAAGAAATTGTGGTTTATTTACGTAATGGAATACTACTTAGCCATTGAAAACAAGAACATCATGAAATTTGCAGACAAATGGATAAGCTAGAAAATATCATCCTGAGTGAACTAATCCAGACCCAAAAGGACACACATGGTATATAACTCACTTATAAGTGGATATTAGCCATAAAATACAGGATACCCATGCTATAATCAACAGACCCAAAAAAGCTAAACAAGGAGGGCCCACAGGAGGATGTTTAAATCTTACTCAGAAGGGGAAATAAAGTAGTCATTGGGGGCTGATGAAGGGAGGGAATTGATTGGGAAAGCAGATCCAGAGGAAAACAGGACTGGAGAGATCAGGTGTAGGAAGAGCCAGGGAGAAAGGATCTGGAGAGTGAATGGAAATATGTGGCATCTGGGAGTGGGTTGGGGGTATATTTCTAGGATGTGCCAGAGACCTGGGATGGAGGAGGCTACAGAGAGTCTATGAGGGTGAATCTAGCTGATACTCTTAGCAGTGGAGGATATAAAGCCTGAAGTGGCCATATCTTGTAACCAGGCAGGAATCCCAGTGGAGAGAAAAAGACACCAACCCACCTACAAAATCTTCAACCCCAAATTTATTCTGTGTACAAGAAGTACAGGATCAAAGATGGAGCAGAGACTGAGGGAATGGGCAACCAATGACTTGAGAACCATCCCATGGGCAAGAACCAATCCCTGACACTATTAATGATACTCTGTTATAGGAACCTAGCATAACTGTCTTCTGAGAGACTCAACCCAGCTGATGGAAACAGATGCAGAGACCCTCAGCCAAACATTAGATGCAGCTTGAGAGGGCTTGTCAGAGTTGAGAGAAGAATTGAGGGATCAGGAACAGATAGGGACTCCATAAGAAGACTAACACAGTTAACTAACCTACACCCTTGGGGGCTTCCAGAAAATGAACCACCAACCAAAGAACATACATGGGCTGGACCTAAGGTTCCCCCAATCATGCAGGTCTCACAACAACTGGAACAGAGCCTGTCCCTGACTCTGTTGCCTGCCTGTGGACCCTGTTCCCCTAACTGGGTTGCCTTGTCTGGCCTCAGTTGGAGAGGATGTACCTAGTTCTGCAGTGACTTCAGGTGGCAGGGTGGGGCTTCCCCCTTCTCAGAGGAGAACGGAAGACAGGGAGGAGCCCTATGAGAAGGGATACAGGATTGTGATTGTGATGTAAAGTAAATTAATTAATTAATTAATGGAAAAACAAGAGTTGCCTTGGTGATGATGTCTCTTCACAGCAATAAAACCCTAACTAAGACACTGTCTAAGTACATCCTTTTTTTCCCTGTAATTTAAACCTTGACCACTTTAATGCCTGGGGGCCAAACCTTCACAATAGAAGTAGATCAAATATTAAACAGAATGGGAATTCAAATATGCCATACCCTGATGTCAGTTAAGAAGCATTAAAAAGTTCAATACTTAAAAGAGGTAGGATAAAGACTGGTGAAAAAAATCTAAAAGCCAGGCATGGTGGCACATGCCTGTAATCTCAGCACTCTGAAGAATAAAGCAGGAGAATCAGGAGTTTGGGTGTAGCCTTGGTTTTCTAGTCAGAACCTAGAGGTGTGGAGTAGAGAGGAAGATAAAGAATAGTAACCCTAACCCTCAATCTTCTGAAAACTAATGTGTTGAAATATTACAGGACAGGCTTCTGTAGGATACATTATTTGTTGTCTACTTTATTTGCAGGTATTTTATTTTTATAAATTAATAAAACATAAACATTAAGCAGAATCCTTCTGGCTGGGTGCAGTGGTACATTCCCTTAATCCCTGAACTAGGGAGAGTCAAGGCAGTGAGATCACTGCAAAGTCGAGGCCAGCTTGTATCAAATGAAACCTAGCTCTCTAAATACAAACGAACCAAGCACCTTTACGGAATGCTGCTTAGTGATAAAGCATAATTTTTGTTCTCTTGCTGCCACCTACCAACCATCCAAGGCAAAGCAGGCTATGAGTATTGGATAATTCCTTCAGAAATGTTAGCATCACTTCATGCTCTTTGGGCTAAGATCAAGTATAGAAATGAATGCAGCACCTCAACTGCCTCTCATTTCAAAGTTTCAAAATCACACTTCCAAACAACCTGTACACATAGCAATCCTTTCAATGACAAGCGTAATTAGGTACTGTTAGGGTTCTTCACTCAACAGGCGGCTTAAATATGGAAGAGTCAGCCTTGAATTATTATTAGATATGGGTGTTATAGATAAAAGAGGTTAAGGAATTCATTTAGTAAATGCTGGTTGACTGCCTTAATACGTCTTTTAAGATGGTTTTAATCTGTCTGTCTGTCCATCTGTCTGTCTATCTTATCTATCTATCATCTATCTATCTATCTATCTATCTGTCTATGAGGCATCCACATTCAACAGTGTCACTGTACAACATGTGAGCATTGATGATCTCCTACTACCATGTGGGTTCCAGGGACTAAAATCAGGTCATCACATTTGGTGACAAGTGCCTTTATCTACTGAGCCATATTGCTTTTATACAGCATCCATTGAAATCAGTCTATTTGAAACACAGTGTGTTTCAGAGGCATTTGTTATATAAGTAAGATGAGTTTACTCCAGCACAGGAAACGCTTTGCTAAATTTCATCTGAAATTATTTACCTTTCAGTTATAAAACCCTATCATAGAACTGTTAGCAGTGAAATGACTATAGCATTGCAACAATAATGATGATTTTTGTCAGGTCACAAAGAAACCTGGTCACTTGTGGCTCCTGCCAGCACTGCTCACCCTAGCCCCTGCTAAGGTTCAAGAATTGCTGAAGGAAGAACCCAGACTCAAATAGTATGCAAAAGTAAAGGGTGTTTCTTCTGCAGAAACAACCAGCAAGCAGGGGGTCAACCATTCATGAAAATGGCAACCACCAGAGAAGCTCTCAGGCTCCTTCTATGTGGGATTAGGGCAATTTTCCTAGCAGCAGTGATATTAGTACAATTTTAATAGGTTGCTATGTTAGTTCTACCATTTCTGGTGAAGCCTTGAAGAATTACAGAGACTGACTCAGCTCCAGCCTTGCTATCTCCTTAGGCCAGATATCCCAGGAACCAACTCAGCTCCAAGCTTATCTTTCCTATGTAAGGGCTATCAGTGATTAACGACCCATTGCTAGTGGCTTTCTTTGAGGAATCTTATACGCTTTTCTGGGAAGCTGAAAAAGTTTTATTCTCAAATTTCAAAACCTCTCACCTCTACCTTAAACCTCTCCAGCCCAGTAGCTGGACTTCCATTCTCTTTCTTCAGACTTCTTCTTTTCTTCCTTTTCCCATGTAATCCAGACATTTCAGCTCATAATATCTCTCTCTCTCTCTCTCTCTCTCTCTCTCTCTCTCGGTTTGTCTTTTCAAAATTTATTTATTATTTTATTTACATCCCAAATACTGCCCCCTCCCTGTCCCCCTTACATTTCTTCCCCATTGCCCCTCCCCTTCTCCTCTGAGAGGGTGCCCCCCTCATGTTTTCCCCGTTGGACCTCTCTCTTATCTTTCTCTCTTGCTCTCTCCCTCTTCTCATGGTATTGTCAGTCTGGACCCTTCCAAGTGCCCCCAGATATGCTTTCCTTCACATCTACAATAAAACCTTACCCTCAATCATACCTTGGAGAAATTCTTGTCTTCATTTTTATTCAAACTTAAAGCAGTTTCCTCCCATTTAATTTACTTTACAGAAACCATGTTGACTAAGTTAAACAAGTACTGCAACTATTTTAGAACAAAATAAATAGTCTCAGAACCTTTAAGGGATTGTTCAAGATCACCAGGAACAGAATCCTACACAGAGGCAAATCTCGCTTTCCGATGGTCTTTCATTCACTTGTTAGCAAATACTATAGTAAGGTGAATGTGTGCCAAAAGTGGGTATTGAGGAGAGTGTGATGTTCTATTTAAAGACTGGGGGTATGTTAGGGAGAGCCTGAGAAAACCACGCCTAAAGAATAGATCAAAGCAAATCAGAAGAGTAAATGGGAGGCATGAATCCAGGCAAAGGGAATAACAAGGTGATAACCCAAATTCCTCTGTGTCAGTGCCTAAAAAATTCCTTTCCCCAAAGCCTGGTATTTAGACAAAGGCCAAAACTCCCTCAGGGATGTAAAGATAGTTCCCACTTGCTAAAAGGAATCATTCTACTTATTTCTGGCAAAAGGAACATATAGCTGTCCCATTAACATGTGACTGTGATGCCTATTATCAGCATGTTTAGGTCAATACTAGCTTCTAGGTTCCCTCATTCCATAAGCAAAAGCCCCCACCCCAACTCACAGGTTCTTTTCTTCCCAAGAACCCATTCATTCCCATGCGCTCCTAGAGATCCTTCTCCCATTCCCTGGCCCCATCCCAGAACTTCTCTCTGATATCTCAAGACCTTGTAACCTTGGCAATCTGGAATAAACTTTCCCCTTTTCACCCATGGACCAGCTATTTCATTCATCTGGTACTCAAAACCTGGGAGGGTCATATATGAACCCCCTTCCAAGAATCTCAGCTTCTCCTAATCCGACCAAAGTGTCAATTTTTCCTTTCTGGCAGGGGATGACTTGTCTAGGCTGGCTTCTACCATCCTCTGTATTTGACTCCAAATTCTAGAGTTTTACTCTCCAGCCACTTCTTCCCTCTGCCAGATCTACCTATCAGTATCTTCTCACGTGCTCAGTAAATAGTGTCTCTGGCTCCTGAAGCCTACTGTGCCCTCCTGAGCACCTCTCACCTGGGCATCTCTCCATCTCTTTTGCTCCTGAAGATAATTATGTCCTCCAGGGTACCCACTACAAGAGCATCTCTCTACTAAGACACTTACCACTCTTCCTATATTGGAGCCTTCCTTTTTTCCCCCAAAAGCCTCTCCATGTTTCTCCTGACCTGCTCTAACGTATACTAATCTCTCCTATAGTACGTTTCACTCCTGAGTTTTGTCTACAATTACCATGAATTTCACATTGGTGTATCAGGATGCTCCTCTAGTCCTACTGAGCCCCCATCACATGGAAAGGTATCTTCTTCTGTGTGATTTAGGACATTTCTATCTGACAAGTCTCAGTCTGCTTGAGGACACCTAGATTGGAATTCTCATCGAAGCACTTGTCCTTCTCTGCTCTTCCTTTAATCCTTCTGGATGGAACTAAGACTGTCTCCCTTCCCCCTGATCTGCCTCTCTCACTGCCTTAGGATCTTCCCACTAAACCTAACCCCTCAACTCTGCTTGCTTTTCTATTCAAGTCTCTACCTACCCTAGGACTTAGTGACATTATTAAGCTTTGTCACTTTGTTTTTACTGCGACATGGGCCGGCCATAATACAAACTTGAAAATCAGTCTCAATGGGCAAAGGATGGCATATTTGACATCAAATCTTCACTGATCTTGACAAACACTGACACTGCATGGGAAAGTGGTCTGAGTCCACCTATGGATGGGCTTTCTTCACTTTTCATTCTCACCCTTCCCTCTGTACCTCACACCATGTTCACCAGGTTCTGAAAAAAGCAAGCCCCTTCCTAATCAGGACCTAGAGCCCTCTGTTCCAACTCTTTTAAGGTGGCGCACACCTTTAATCCCAGCACTCGGGAGGCAGAGGCAGGCGGATTTCTGAGTCCGAGGCCAGCCTGGTCTACAAAGTGAGTTCCAGGACAGCCAGGGCTATACAGAGAAACCCTGTCTCGAAAAACCAAAAAAAAAAAAAAAAAGACTTCAATATAAAGGATGAACCCTGACTCTGACCCTGGGCACCTCCTCAACTTAACTGTTTCTCCAGTATTCTTCATCCCCATCATAACTCAACCTCAAATGCAATGTCTTCATGGCTGGCCGCAGCTCACATCTGCTTCTTCACTGATAGACTTTACCCTCTCAGGGAAATGGTGGCCTATTCTGTGTACATAGTGCTTTTTCTATGGCTGGCTCTCTCCCAGATAGAAAGGCACCTTGGTTCTTTCTCTGCTGACCCTTCTAGCTTCACTAGAGTTCAGGTAGATTACTCAAACTTAAAGCCTCACCTGGCATGCAATTCTTTCCTTTATTCATATACCTGAGGAAAAGGAGATGGTCTGGTTGGCTGCTCAAGTCCATGCACATGGAGTCCACCACATGGTCAATTCCTATCTGGTGGAGGCAGACAAAGTGCCTCAGTTGGACTTCTACTGGAATTACCAGGTTAATGCTGAGAATTAGCTGCTGGCATGGTATCCTGAGACAAAATGATCACCTGCCTCCTAGCAAGTCTCCAAAAGGCCTCCTATAAGGAAATTAATTTTGATAAACTGAAGGAGGTCACCCAGAATCTAGATGAAAAACCTGCCCAGGTCCTCACTATACTTACACAATCCTTCCTTTAGTATGTAAAGCTAGATTGTCTAATTTTCAAGGGTAGCTTTTCCTTAACTCTCACTTTTCTTCAAAACTTAAGAGGCTGGATGATGGGCCTCCAACATCCCCTAAGAGATCTGTTCACTGTAGCATTTATAATGAAGGAAATGTACAGGAAAAGACAGAAAAAGCTTCCCATGATAGAGTACCAGCTCCTAGCTGTAGCCCTTAGGTCTTCTCCGAAGAAGATTGAGGCAGAGAAGAACGTTATCTGGAGCTTGCTTTAAATGTGGCAAAGCCAGAAACTGGGTGAAAATCTGCCTTCATTCTGCCTGACACCATGACCCTGTCCAAAGTGTGGACAAACAAGACACTAGAGAATTGACTGACCCTCTTTGCCTAGACAAAGTAGATGTTTTCCCCAACTTCCTCCTTTACAGAAAAGTCTCTTGGATCTTCTGGGCCTGGCAGCTGAAGACAGATGCTGCCCTTGGACTTCACTCCCAATAAAATCAAAATTACTACTGAGGAACCTAGGGTAACTGTCCTGGTAGCTGATAAGTCTCTGTTATTCTTAATAGATTCTGAAGCTACTTGGTCTATATTTCCTGCTTACTGCAGTGAAACTTATCCTCCTCAGATCATCAATCATGATGAATGTTCACAGTCAGCCCCATCATCCAAGCACTATGGGGCCCCTCCTCTGATCCCTCTGGGACCACCTAATAGACAACTCCTTCTCCATCATACCTCGTTGCTCAACCCCATTATTGGGCAAAGATATCATAATAAAGCTACACATTTCCTTTTCTTTTCAACCAACTCCCTCTCAAGTTTTTCATCTACTCCTAATGTCTGAGGAGCCCTGATATTCACTGACTAACATTAATGCACCACTCTACCCCCTACCAGGTTCCCTCAATGACACAAAAGTATGAGACATTGCCTCTCCCTCTCAGTGGTGTCCATCATTCTACTGTTGAGATCTACTCCAAGCTAAGCAATTTTGCTGCCTGCCTTTAATACTAGCACTCAAGAGGGAGAGGGAGAGGGAGAGGGAGAGGGAGAGGGAGAGGGAGAGGGAGAGGGAGAGGGAGAGGGAGAGGGAGAGGGAGAGGGAGAGGGAGAGGGAGAGGGAGAGGGAGAGGGAGAGGGAGAGGGAGAGGGAGAGGGAGAGGGAGAGGGAGAGGGAGAGGGAGAGGGAGAGGGAGAGGGAGAGGGAGAGGGAGAGGGAGAGGGAGAGGGAGAAAGTAATGTTCCACTTGCACCCCAACTGCCCCACAAGGGGGATTGTGACTCCCTCCCTACTTTAACCCACACCAATTTAGGGGCAGTTTTCCATGGGGGTTTTGGCACTTAAAGTCTTTATACATGCCTCCAAACAACACACATAAATATGTGTCTTACTATGGTGGACACTTTCTCAGGAGGATAGATGCTTTCCCTGCTGCAGCTGAAACTGTAGAAATGGTTTGTTCCCATATCATGAATGATAATTTACCCATATTTGGAATTCCTACATCTATGCAACCATATAATGGCCCGGCCCTGCACTTAGAATCATTAGAGCCTAGGGGTAGAATGGTACCTCTATATTCCCTATTAATCCCAGTCCTCTAGAAAGGTAGTAAGAGCTAGTGGAGTTATTAAGTCTCATTAATTAAAACTGTCTCTGAACATTCCTTTCCTTGAACTCAACTTTTACCTTATGCTCTCACTCTCATTTAGACCATACCCCAGCCTCTCCTTTCTTAGCCATTCTGAGTTAATGTACAGCCATCCATTTCTTCTAAGAAATTTACCTCCCCCACACCATCTTGGGAGCAAACTCAGTGGAGGGTGCCAAGGTCCCCAGAGGACTCTCCACACTGCAGGCACCCTAGAAGCCCCAGGATCTTGAGATCGCTGGTGAGTGGAACGCAACATCTGTTCCCAAAAAAAAAAAAAAAAAAAAAAACCCAAAACCCCAAGGGTCTTGTGCCAGCAGGAACAGGGACAAAGGAAACCCACCCAACCAGCAGCTGTGATCCCTTCCAGTGGCTCCAGCCCAGTGTCATCTTGGGTACGAACTCCACAGGCCCTAGCACACCCAGGATCTTGGGATCACTGAGACAGGTTTACACAGGGGAGCACCTGGGCGGCTGAAGCAAGAGAACTTCTTGGACAGGGACCCATTGGGAATTCATTCTCAGCCAGGAGGCAGAGCTGAGACCCAGACACATACAGACACACCCCAGAACCTTCCCCTACAGAAAGAGTTGGACTCCAGGGAGGACTCTGACCCTGGAACTCAGAAGGAGGATCTGAGCTCCAGACTTCTGGGCACCTGCCCTGTAAGAGGACAGCTTGCCTGCAGAGAGTGCTCTGACCACTGGGCTGAGGAGAGAGTTGGACTCCCAGGAGCGCTGACAGAGGCTAACAGAATCACAGGAGGAACAAGTTCCAGCCAGAGACAGCTAGAACATTAACACCAGAGATTATCAGATGGTGAAAGGCAAATGTAAGAATCTTACTAACAGAAACCAAGAACCCTGGGCATCATCAGAACCCAGTACACACACCACAGCAAGTCCTGGATACCCCAACAGACCTGAAAAGCAAGACTCAGATTTAAAATCATATATCATGATGCTGGTAGAGGATTTTAAGAAGGGCATTAATAACTCACTTAAAGAAATACAGGAAAACACTGCTAAACACATAGAAGTCCTTGAAGAATTACAGGAAAACACTGCTTAACAGGTAGAATTCCTTAAAGAGGAAACACAAAAATCCCTTAAAGAATTACAGGAAAACACAACCACCAAACAGGTGATAGAATTGAACAAAATCGTCCAAGATCTAAAAATGGAACTAGAAACAATAAAGAAAACCAAAAGAGAGACAACTCTGGAGATAGAAATCCTAGGAAAGAAATCAGGAAGCATAGATCAGCAACAGAATAAAAGAGATGGAAGAGAAAATCTCAGGTGCAGAAGATTCCATAGAAAACATGGACACAACAATCAAAGAAAATGCAAAATGCAAAGAGATCCTAACTCAAAACATCCAGGAAATCCATGATACAATGAGAAGACCAAACCTACGGATAATAGGTATAGATGACAATTAAGATTTTCAACTTAAAGGGCCAGTAAATATCTTCAACAAAATTATAGAAGAAAACTTCCCTAACCTAAACAAAGAGATGCCCATGACATACAAGAAGCCTACAGAACTCCCAATAGATGGGACCAGAAAAGAAATTTCTCCTGACACATAATAATCAGAACAACAAATGCACTAAAGAAAGAAAGAATATTAAAAGCAGTAAAGGAAAAAAGGTCAAGTAATATACAAAGGCAGACCTATTTGAATTACACCAGACTTCTCACCAGAGACGATGAAAGCCAGAAGATCCTGGACAGATGTTATACAGACCCTAAGAGAACACAAATGCCAGCACAGGCTATTATACCAAGCAAAACTCTCAATTACAATACATGGAGAAACCAAAGTATTCCATTGCAAAACCAAATTCACACAGTATCTATCCACGAATCCAGCCTTTCAAAGAAAAATAAAGGGAAAACTCCAATACAAAGATGGAAATTATGCCCTAGAAAAAGCAAGAAAGTAATACTTCAACAAACAAAAAAGAAAACGGCCCCAAGAACAGAATCCCAACTCTAACAGCAAAAATAACAGGAAGCAAGAATTACTTTCCCTTAATATCTCATAATATCAATGAACTCAATTCTCAAATAAAAAAACATAGGCTAAAAGACTGGCTATGTAAACAGGACCCAACAATTTGCTGCATACAGGAAACCCACCTCAAGGACAAAGACAGACATTACCTCAGAGTAAATGGCTGGAAAACAATTTTCCAAGCAAATGGTCCAAAGAAACAAGCTGGAGTAGACATGTTAATATTGAAGAAAATCGACTTCCAACCCAAAGTTATCAAAAAAAGACAAGGAGGGGCACTTCATACTCATCAAACGTAAAATCTTCCAAAATTAACTCTCAATTCTGAACATCTATGCTCCAATGCAAGGGCATCCACACTCATTAAGGAAACTCTAGTAAAGCTCAAAGCACACATTACACCGCACACAATAATAGTGGGAGACTTCAACATCCCACTCTCATCAATGGACAGACCTTGGAAACAGAAACTAAACAGAGACACATTGAAACTAACAGAAGTTATGAAACAAATGGATCTAACAGATATCTACAGAACATTTTATTCTAAAACAAAAGGATATACCTTCTTCTCAGCACCTCCTGGTACCTCCTCCAAAATTGACCATATAATAGGTCACAGAACTGGCCTTAACAGATACAAAAATATTGAAATTATCCCATGCATCCTATCAGATCACCACGAAAAAGGCTGATCTTCAATAACAGCATAAATAATACAAAGCCAACATTCACATAGAAACTGAACAACACTCTACTCAATGATAACTTGGTCAAGGAAGGAATAAAGAAGGAAATTTAAAAGTTTTTAGAGTTTAATGAAAATTAAACCACAACATATTCAAATTTATGAGACACAATGAAAGTACTCCTAAGAAGAAAACTCATAGCTCTGAGTACCAAAAACAAAAAAAAACAAAAAAACAAAAAACAAAAAAAAAACCTAGAGAGAGCATAAACTAACAGCCTGACAGCACACCTAAAAGCTCCAGAACACAAGAAAGCAAATTCACCCTAGAGGAGTAGATGGCAGGAAATAATCAAACTTAGGGCTGAAATCAACCAAGTAGAAACAAAAAGAACTATACAAAGAATCAACCAAACCAGGAGCTGGTTCTTTGAGAAAATCAACAAGATAAATAAACCCTTAGCCAGACTCACTAGAGGGCACAGGGACAGTATCCTAATTAACAAAATCAGAAATGAAAAGGGAGACATAACAACAGAACCTGAGGAAATCCAAAACAACATCAGATCCTACTACAAAGGGCTATACTCAACAAAACTGAAAAACCTGGATGAAATGGACAAATTTCTAGACAGATACCAGGTACCAAAGTTAAATCAGGATCAGATTAATGACCTAAACAGTCCCATATCCCCTAAAGAAATAGAAGCAATCATTAATAGTCTCCTAACAAAAAAAAAAAAAAAAAAGCCCAGGACAAGATGGGTTTAGTGCAGAATTCTATCAGACCTTCAAAGAAGACCTAATTACAGTTCTCCTCAAACTATTCCACAAAATAGAAACAAGAGATACTCTACCCAATTCATTCTATGAAGCCACAGTTACTCTGATGCCTAAACCACATAAAGACCCAACAAATAAAGAGAACTTCAGACTAATTTCCCTTATGAATATTGATGCAAAAATACTCAATAAAATTCTCGCTAACCAAATCCAAGAACATTTCAAAACAATCATCCACCATGACCAACTAGGTTTCATCCCAGGGATGCAGGGATTGTTTAATATATGGAAATCTATCAACGTAATTCATTATATAAAATAACTCAAAGACAAAAACCACATGATCATCTCCTTAGATGCTGAGAAAGCATTTGACAAAATCCAACAACTCTTCATGATAAAAGTCTGGGAAAGATCAGGAATTCAAGGCACATACCTAAACATAATAAAAGCAATCTACAGCAAACCAGTAGCCAACATCAAACTAAATGGAGAGAAGCTCGAAGCAATCCCACTAAAATCAGGGACTAGACAAGGCTTCCCACTTTCTCCCTACCTATTCAATATAGTACTTAAAGTATTAGCCAGAGCAATTAGACAACAAAAGGAGGTCAAGGGGATACAAATTGGAAAGGAAGAAGTCAAAATATCACTATTTGCAGATGATATGATAGTATATATAAGTGACCCTAAAAATTCCACCAGAGAACTCCTAAACCTGATAAATAGCTTCAGTGTAGTAGTTGGATATAAAATTAACTCAAACAAATCATTGGCCTTTCTCTACATAACAGGCCGAGAAAGAAATTAGGGAAATAAGACCCTTCACAATAGTCACAAATAATATAAAAGACCTTGGTAAAACTCTAACTAAGAAAGTGAAAGATCTGTATTGTAAGAACTTCAAGTCTCTGAAGAAAGGAATGGAAGAACTTCTCAGAAGATGGAACGAACTCCCATGCTCATGGATTGGCAGGATTAATATAGTCAAAATGGCTATCCTGCCTAAAGCAATCTACAGATTCAATGCAATCCCCATCAAAATTCCAACTCAATTCTTCACTGAGTTAGAAAGGGCAATTTTCAAATTCATCTGGAATTTAAAAAAAAAAGAAAACCTAGGATAGCAAAATCTATTCTCAACAATTAAAGAACCTCTGGTGGACTCAACATTCCTGACCTCAAGCTGTACTACAGAGTACTTGTGATAAAAACTGCATGGTACTGGTATAGTGACAGACAAGTAGATCAATGGAATAAAATTGAAGACCCCGAAATGAACCCACACACCTATGGTCACTTGATCTTTGACAAGGGAGTTAAAACCATCCAGTGGAAAAAAGACTGCATTTCCAACAAATGTGGTGCTGGCACAACTGGTGGTTATCATGTAGAAGAATGGGAATTGATCCATTCTTATCTCCTTGTTACAAAGCTAAAGTCTAAGTGGATCAAGGAACTCCACATAAAAACAGAAACACTAAAACCTATAGAGGAGAAAGTGAGGAAGAACCTCAGAGATATGGGTACAGGAGAAAAATTCCTGAACAGAACAGCAATGGCTTGTGCTGTAAGATCAAGAATCAGACCCTCCCAGCCGGAGGACAGTGATCTGCCCTGCAGGGAGCGCCATCTTGGCTCCGGGACTCCGCTGAACTTAGTCTGTACAGGTGAGAGTGAGGACCACAGAGGCAGACAGCTTCTGGGACAGGCGGGAGCCACAGAGCCGCTGAGGCAGCACCCTTTTGGGGCCACAGACATCCGGCACCCTCCCAACCGGAGGACAGTGATCTGCCCTGCACAGGAGCCCTCTGCCTCAGGAGCAGGGAGCACATCTTGGATCCAGGACTCCACTGAACTTAGGAAGTTAGTCTGCACAGCTGAGAGAGTGCACCACAGAAGCCTACAGCTTCTGTGACCTGCCAAAGCAACACAGCATCTGGGAAAGGTCCTGTTTTCCGCCTTCTTCTTCGGCCAGGAGGAGGTCCAAACGCCAGATATCTGTACACCTTCCCTTTAAGAGGAAAGCTTGTCAGCAGGGAGTGCTCTAACCACTGAAACTCAGAGGAGAGAGCCTGTCTCCCAGGTCTGCTGACAGACGATACTCAGAATCACCAGAAGAACAACCTCTGAACAGAGACAACTATAACAACTCCAGAGATTACCAGATGGCGAGAGGTAAACGTAAGAATCCTACTAACAGAAACCAAGACCACTCACCATCATCAGGACCCAGCACTCCCACTTCCCCCAGTCCAGGGCACCCCAACACACCTGAAAAGCTAGACCTGGATTTAAAAGCATATCTCATGATGATGGTAGAGGACATCAAGAAGGACTTTAAAGAACTACAGGAGAACATGGCTAAAGAGTTACAAGTCCTTAAAGAAAAACAGGAAAACACAACCAAACTGGTAGAAGTCCTTAAAGAGAAGCAGGAAAACACATCCAATCAGATGATGGAAATGAACAAAACCATACTAGACCTAAAAAGGGAAGTAGACACAATAAAGAAAACCCAAAATGAGGCAACACTGGAGATAGAAACCCTAGGAAAGAAATCTGGAACCATAGATGCAAGCATCAGCAACAGAATACAAGAGATGGAAGAGAGAATCTCAATTGCAGAAGATTCCATAGAGAACATCGGCACAACAATCAAGGAAAATGGAAAATGCAAAAAGATCCTAACTCAAAACATCCAGGAAATACAGGACACAATGAGAAGACCAAACCTACGGATAATAGGAGTGGATGAGAATGAAGATTTTCAACTCAAAGGACCAGCAAACATCTTCAACAAAATTATAGAAGAAAACTTCCCAAATCTAAAGAAAGAGATGCCCATGAACATACAAGAAGCCTACAGAACTCCAAATAGGCTGGACCAGAAAAGAAATACCTCCTGACACATAATAATCAGAACAACAAATGCTCTAAATAAAGATAGAATACTAAAAGCAGTAAGAGAAAAAGGCCAAGTAACATATAAAGGCAAGCCTATCAGAATTACACCAGATTTTTCACCAGATACTATGAAAGCCAGAAGATCCTGGACAGATGTTATACAGACACTAAAAGATCACAAATTCCAGCCCAGGCTATTATACCCAGCCAAACTCTCAATTAACATAGATGGAGAAACCAAAGTATTCCACGACAAAACCAAATTCACACATTATCTCTCCACGAACCCAGCCCTTCAAAGGATAATAACAGAAAAAAAACCAATACAAGAACGGGAACCACGCCCTAGAAACAACAAGAAGGTAATCCCTCAACAAACCTAAAAGAAGACAGCCACAAGAACAGAATGCCAACTTTAACAACAAAAATAACAGGAAACAACAATTACTTTTCCTTAATATCTCTTAATATCAATGGACTCAACTCCCCAATAAAAAGACATAGACTAACAAACTGGCTACACAAACAAGACCCAACATTTTGCTGCTTGCAGGAAACTCATCTCAGAGAAAAAGATAGACACTACCTCAGAATGAAAGGCTGGAAAACAATTTTCCAAGCAAATGGTATGAAGAAACAAGCTGGAGTAGCCATTCTAATATCTGATAAGATTGACTTCCAACCCAAAGTCATCAAAAAAGACAGGGAGGGGCACTTCATACTCATCAAAGGTAAAATCCTCCAAGAGGAACTATCAATCCTGAATATCTATGCTCCAAATACAAAGGCAGCCTCATTCATTAAAGAAACTTTAGTAAATCTCAAAGCACACATTGCACCTCATACAATAATAGTGGGAGACTTCAACACATCACTTTCACCAATGGACAGATCATGGAAACAGAAACTAAACAGGGACACAGTGAAACTAACAGAAGTTATGGATCAAATGGATCTGGCAGATATCTACAGAACATTTTACCCTAAAACAAAAGGATACACCTTCTTCTCAGCACCTCATGGTACCTTCTCCAAAATTGACCACGTAATTGGGCACAAAACAGGACTCAACAGATACAAAAATATTGAAATTGTCCCATGCATCCTATCAGATCACCATGGACTAAGGCTGATCTTCAATAACAAAATAAATAATAGAAAGCCAACCTTCACGTGGAAACTGAACAACACTCTTCTCAATGATAGCTTGGTCAAGGAAGGAATAAAGAAAGAAATCAAGGACTTTTTAGAGTTCAATGAAAATGAAGCCACAACATACCCAAACTTATGGGACGCAATGAAAGCATTTCTAAGAGGAAAACTCATAGCTCTGAGTGCCTCCAAAAAGAAACTAGAGAGAGCACACATTAGCAGCTTGACAACACACCTAAAAGCACTAGAACAAAAGGAAGCAAATTCACCCAAGAGGAGTAGACGGCAGGAAATAATCAAACTCAGGGGCGAAATCAATCAAGTGGAAACAAAAAGAACTATTCAAAGAATCAACCAATCAAGGAGCTGGTTCTTTGAGAAAATCAACAAGATAGATAAACCCTTAGCCAGACTCACTAGAGGGCACAAGGAAAGCATTCTAATTAACAAAATCAGAAATGAAAAAGGAGACATAACAAAAGATCCTGAAGACATCCAAAACACCATCAGATCCTTCTACCAAAGGCTATACTCAACAAAACTGGAGAACCTGGATGAAATGGACAAGTTTCTAGACAGACACCAGGTACCAAAGTTGAACCAAGATCAGGTTAATGATCTAAACAGCCCTATATCCCCCAAAGAAATAGAAGCAGTCATTAATAGTCTCCCAACCAAAAAAAGCCCAGGACCAGATGGGTTTAGTGCAGAGTTCTATCAGACCTTCAAAGAAGATCTAATCCCAGTTCTTCACAAACTATTCCACAAAATAGAAACAGAAGGTACTCTACCCAACTCATTCTATGAAGCCACAATTACTCTGATACCTAAACCACAAAAATACCCAACAAAGATAGAAAACTTCAGACCAATATCCCTTATGAATATTGATGCAAAAATCCTCAATAAAGTTCTTGCTAACCGAATCCAAGAACACATCAAAACAATCATCCATCCTGACCAAGTAGGTTTCATCCCAGGGATGCAGGGATGGTTCAATATACGGAAATCCATCAACGTAATCCAGTATATAAACAAACTCAAAGACAAAAACCACATGGTCATCTCGTTAGATGCAGAAAAAGCATTTGACAAAATCCAACACCCATTCATGATAAAAGTCTTGGAAAGATCAGGAATTCAAGGCCCATACCTAAACATGATAAAAGCAATCTACAGCAAACCAGTAGCCAACATCAAAGTAAATGGTGAGAAGCTTGAAGCAATCCCTCTAAAATCAGGGACTAGACAAGGCTGTCCACTTTCTCCATACCTATTCAACATAGTACTTGAAGTCCTAGCCAGAGCAATTCGACAACAAAAGGAGATCAAAGGGATACAACAGATACAAAAATATTGAAATTGTCCCATGCATCCTATCAGATCACCATGGACTAAGGCTGATCTTCAATAACAAAATAAATAATAGAAAGCCAACCTTTTTGCAGATGATATGATAGTATATATAAGTGACCCTAAAAATTCTACCAGAGAACTCCTAAACCTGATAAACAGCTTCGGTGAAGTAACTGGATATAAAATTAACTCAAACAAATCAATTGCCTTTCTCTACACAAAGAATAAACAGGCTGAGAAAGAAATTAGGGAAACAACACCCTTCTCAATAGTCACAAATAATATAAAATATCTTGGCGTGACTCTAACTAAGGAAGTGAAAGATCTGTATAATAAGAACTTCAAGTCTCTGAAGAAAGAAATTCTAGAAGATCTCAGAAGATGGAAAGATCTTCCATGCTCATGGATTGGCAGGATCAACATTTTAAAAATGGCTATCTTGCCAAAAGCAATCTACAGATTCAATGCAATCCCCATCAAAATTCCAACTCAATTCTTCAACGAATTAGAAAGTGCAATCTGCAAATTCATCTGGAATAACAAAAAACCTAGGATAGCAAAAACTCTTCTCAAGGATAAAAGAACCTCTGGTGGAATCACCATGCCAGACCTAAAGCTTTACTACAGAGCAATTGTGATAAAAACTGCATGGTACTGGTATAGTGACAGACAAATAGACCAATGGAATAGAATTGAAGACCCAGAAATGAACCCACACACCTATGGTCACTTGATCTTCGACAAGGGAGCTAAAACCATCCAGTGGAAGAAAGACAGCATTTTCAACAAATGGTGCTGGCACAACTGGTTGTTATCATGTAGAAGAATGTGAATTGATCCATTCCTATCTCCTTGTACTAAGGTCAAGTCTAAGTGGATCAAGGAACTTCACATAAAACCAGAGACACTGAAACTTATAGGGGAGAAAGTGGGGAAAAGCCTTGAAGATATGGGCACAGGGGAAAAATTCTTGAATAGAACAGCAATGGCTTGTGCTGTAAGATCGAGAATTGACAAGTGGGACCTCATGAAACTGCAAAGCTTCTGCAAGGCAAAAGACACCATCAATAAGACAAAAAAACCACCAACAGATTGGGAAAGGATCTTTACCTATCCTAAATCAGATAAGGGTCTAATATCCAATATATATAAGGAACTCAAGAAGGTGGACTCCAGATAGTCAAATAACCCCATTAAAAAATGGGGCTCAGAATTGAACAAAGAATTCTCACCTGAAGAATACAAAATGGCAGAGAAGCACTTGAAAAAATGTTCAACATCCTTAATCATCAGGGAAATGCAAATCAAAACAACCCTGAGATTCCACCTCACACCAGTCAGAATGGCTAAGATCAAAAATTCAGGTGACAGCAGATGCTGGCGGGGATGTGGAGAAAGAGGAACACTCCTCCATTGTTGGTGGGATTGCAAGCTTGTACAACCACTCTGGAAATCAGTCCTGCGTTTCCTCAGAAAATTGGACATAGTACTACCGGAGGATCCAGCAATACCTCTTCTGGGCATATATCCAGAAGATGTCCCAACCGGTAAAAAGGACACATGCTCCACTATGTTCATAGCAGCCCTATTTATAATAGCCAGAAGCTGGAAAGAACCCAGATGTCCCTCAACAGAGGAATGGATACAGAAATTATGGTACATTTACACAATGGAGTACTACTCAGCTATTAAAAAGAATGAATTTATGAAATTCCTAGCCAAATGGATGGACCTGGAGGGCATCATCTTGAGTGAGGTAACAAAATCACAAAGGAACTCACACAATATGTATTCACTGATAAGTGGATATTAGCCCAAAACTTAGGATACCCAAGATATAAGATACAATTTGTTAAGTGCATGAAACTCAAGAAGAATGAAGACCAAAATGTGGACACTGTGCCCCTTCTTAGAATTGGGAACAAAACACCCATGGAAGGAGTTACAGAGACAAAGTTTGGAGCTGTGATGAAAGGATGGACCATCTAGAGACTGCCGTATCCAGGGAT
Organism: Mus caroli; assembly: GCF_978045245.1. Lineage (NCBI taxonomy): Eukaryota > Metazoa > Chordata > Mammalia > Rodentia > Muridae > Mus > Mus caroli. Next base: position 92,621,540 of record NW_028227268.1, on the reverse strand, counting down.
CCATCCCATAATCAGCTTTAAACGCTGTCACCATTGCATACACTAGCAAGATTTTGCTGAAAGGACCCAAAGATAGCTGTCTCTTGTGAGACTATGCAGGGGCCTAGCAAACACAGAAGTGGATGCTCACAGTCAGCTATTGGATGGATCACAGGGCTCCCAATGGAGAAGCTAGAGAAAGTACCCAAGGAGCTAAAGGGATCTGCAACCCTATAGTTGGAACAACATGATGAACTAACCAGTACCCCGAAGCTCTTGTCTCTAGCTGCATATGTATCGAAAGATGGCCTAGTCGGCCATCACTGGAAAGAGAGGCCCATTGGACTTGCAAACTTTATATGCCCCAATATAGGGGAATGCCAGGGCCAAAAGAATGGGAATGGGAGGGTAGGGAAGTGGGGGGCGGTATGGGGGACTTTTGGGATAGCATTGGAAATGTAATTGAGGAAAATATGGAAAAAAAAAAAAAAGATCAAGAATCAACAAATAGGACCTCATAAAATTGCAAAGCTTCTGTAAGGCAAAAGACACTGTAAATAAGACAAAAAAAAAGGCCACCAACAGAATGGGAAAGGATCTTTACTAATCCCAAATCTGATAGGGGACTAATATCCAAGTTATACAAAGAACTCATGAAGGTGGACTCCAGAAAATCAAATAACCTCATTAAAATTGGGGTACAGAGCTAAACAAAGAATTCTCAACTGAGAAATACCGAATGGCTGAGAAGTATCTGAAAATATGTTCAACATCCTTAATCATCAGGGAAATGCAAATCAAAACAACCCTGAGATTCCACCTCACACTAGTCAGATTAGCTAAGATCAAAAATTCAGGTGACAGCAGATGCTGGTGAGGATGTGGAGAAAGAGGCTTGCTCCTCCATTGCTGGTGGGTTTGCAAGCTTGTACAACCACTCTGGAAATCAGTCTGATGGTTCCTCAGAAAATTTGGCATAGTACTACCAGAGGATCCAGCAATACCTCTCCTGGGCATATACCCAGAAGATGTTCCAACTTGTAACTAGGACACATGCATTCATAGCAGGACACATGTATGTTCATAGCAGCCTTATATATACTAGCCAGAAGCTGGAAAGAACCCAGATGCCTCTTAACAGAGGAATGGATACAGAAAATGTGGTACATTAACACAATGGAGTAGTACTCAGCTATTAAAAACAATGAATTCATGAAATTCTTAGGCAAATGGATGGATCTGGAGGATATCATCCTGAGTGAGGTAGCCCAATCACAAAAGAACTCACATGATATGCACTAACTGATAAGCAGATATTAGCTCAGAATCTTAGAATATCCAAGATACAATTTGCAAAACATATGAAACTCAAGAAGAAGAAAGACCAAAGTGTGGATACTTCATTCTTCCTTAGAATGGGGAACAAAATACCCATGGAAGGAGTTACAGAGACAAAGTTTGGAGCTGAGAGAGAAGGACCATCCAGAGACTTCCCCACCTGTGTATCCATCCCATAATCAGCCACCAAATGCAGCCACTATTGCATATGCCAGCAGGATTTTGCTGACAGGACCCTGATATAGCTGTCTCTTGTGAGGCTATGCCAGTGTCTGGCAAATACAGAAGTGGATGCTTAAAGTCAGCTTTTGGATGGAACACAGGGCCCCCAATAGAGGAGCTAGAGAAAGGACCCAAGGAGCTGAAGGGATCTGCAACCCTATAGGAGGAACAACAATATGAACTAACCAGTAACCCCCTGAGCTTGTGTCTCTAGAAGCATGTATAGCAGAAGATGGCCTAGTTGGCCATCATTGGGAGGAGAGGCCCTTTGTCTTGCAAAGATTATATGCCCTAGTACAGGCGAATGCCAGGTCCCAGAAGGGGGAGTGGCTATGGAGCAGGGCTGGGGGAGAGTATAGTGGACTTTTGGGATAGCATTTGAAATGTAAATGAAGAAAATATCTAGTAAAAAATTGTTTAAAATAATTTTTAAAAAAGATTTTCACAATCTAAAAACAAACAAAATAAAACAAAAAACAAAGAAAAAGAAAAAGAAATTTACTTCCCTATTCTGTGACTATTTATCTTTCTCCACCTCTCAAGATACCTTCTCTAGGAACATGATAATCATGACTTCCCTTGGCCATCCACTGATCCTATTGTCCGAAGTATATTGCCAAGAGATTGGGTTTATTTGAAACCCAATAGGCCTTGCCCATAGGCCTTTAACCTACACTGGTTGGGTCCATATCTGATCATCCTCATCAATGATCAGAGAACTATCTTGAGCATAATACCGTCTTGATCAGTGTTCTATCTTAAGCAGAGAGCTATTTTGAGCAAACTGCAAGAGGGAGCTATCTGGAGCAGACTACAGAGCTGCCAGCTTGCACCCCATCATTGATTCCAGGTCATTTCTTCCACTGTTCCCAAACACCCCTTCCTCAGGATTTCCTAACAAGCTCAGGAGAGGGCATTGTATCCCCTGGAACTTAGGTTATAGGCAGTAGTGTGCTACCTAAGTTGGTTGCCGGAAACTAAATTGTGTTCTCTGGAAAAGGAACAAACTGCTCTTAACTACTGAGCTATCTCTTCAGCCTTATTTATAAATTGTGTGTGTGTGTGTGTGTGTGTGTGTGTGTATGTGTGTGTATGTGTGTGTGTGTGTATGTGTGTGTGTGTGTGTGTGTACTTGTGAGTAAGTAAATCTAAGTGTCCATATATGTGGGTACCCATGAGGGTAAGAGGCATCAGTTACCCCTGAAATTGGGAATTACAGAAAGCTGTGAACTATCTAATGTAGGTACTGGAAAGCAGACTGATAAACGATATAGAATTGAAAAATACTATTTACATATTCTATCATGTTTCCATTTGATATGTCTTTGCAAGTATCCTCCAAGAGTTGACTAGACTTCATTTTTATGCAATGCTCAAACAACTCTTTTTACCTTACTACACATGATGACAATTTGAAGAGTTTCTTCTTAAATTCAAAAATGCTAACTTAACTAATGATGGATTGTGCCAGATATCAACCTCAAAAAACACAAACAGTGGCAGAAAAACTCTTCCTCCTCTTGCAGAGGACCTAGATTTTGTTCCCAGCACCCTGATGGCAGCTCACAACTCCCCACATCCAGGGAATCTGGATCCCTCAATGCCTCCTTGGGCACCAAACACACACACACACATGTTGTGTCTGGCCAACAGATGACAGCCTGGGTTCTAGACTGGAAAGGCATTTTGGAAATCTGGAAGAGAAGAGGGGCTAGGCAAGAAGAGAAAGAAATGTAGCTAAGACAGGCAGATTCTGATCAAAGCTCAATTTTACTGTTTCACACGCAGTTATGAAGCAGGGGAAGGGGGCCCGATTCTCGCCAAATAATCTCGGGGTCCAGTAGCAGAGTGACCACGTGTATGGCTCCAAACAGCAAAGTGGCAGGTTCTAGCAGTAGGCGTGACAAAACGATTGAGCAGAAAGCTCCACCCCTAAGCAAGCAGGTTTTAGGCTGGGGGAGGGGAGACCACACACACACACACACACACACACACACACAATGTACATACATACACAAAGGAAAATACTAATACCTATAACACAAAATTAAATAAATCTCAGAGAGAGAGAGAGAGAGAGAGAGAGAGAGAGAGAGGAGATGAATCTGTGCGTAAAGGCATTCAGTGCCAAAATTGACAATTTCCAAGGTATAAGAAAACATTTTAAAAGTACAAACCCCTCAAAATAGCAGGGGGTGAGAATTATTGAACCTAATGTAATTGATTTTTCTGTGATACTTTCTCTTTTTCAGTGGATTTCTTTTAAGTAATGTTTTATGTATTGGTGTGTGTGTGTGTGTGTGTGTGTATGTATGCCTCTCCTTTTCTGTGCACCATATACATACAGAAACCCACGAGGCTGAAGGTTCTTGGATCCCTTGGAAATGGGGTTACAGGTGGTTGTGAGCCACCATGAGGATGTTGGAAACTGAACCTAGGTTCTTTGCAAGAGCAGCAAGTGTTCTTAACCACTGAGCCATCTCTCTGTCTCCCTTCAGTGTGAGTCTCACAAAGTATCATCCACTCCAACTAAGATAAGATAAAATCAATGACTGTAAGATAATCAGCCACCCGGTTTGCCATTCAGTCCCAGATTCTTTCATTCATTAATAATAAAATAGATTTTTAAAAGTGAATAGTGAATATTTCAAAATATCTATACATAATACCTTTAACTGTCTTTTTAAAAAGTTTTTTATGCATATGAGTACTTTGCCTGTATGTATGAATATGTACCACATGTGTGCTTTGTGTCCACGGAGGTCAGATGAAGGTATCATGTGCCCTGGGATTGGAGGAAGGTTGTGAACCACCATTTAGGTGCTGGGAATTTATGAAGGAATTTATGAATTCTTTGCTCATTAAAAAATAATGGATCATTTTTTATCTTATTCCAGCTTGATTCCATTCTCAAAGCCTGCTGAACATATCCATAATAGACTATATGATGCTGTATCTTACGTTAGAATCCTAATTCCACATGCAAAAAATATTCTTGTTTTGTTAGGTCTCAGTGTAGGGAATTAAATCTAGGGCTTTCTATTTCTTTTTTTTTTTTTTTTTTTTATTACATATTTTCCTCAATTACATTTCCAATACTATCCCAAAAGTCCCCCATAGCGCCCCCCACTTCCCTACCCACCCATTCCCATTCTTTTGGCCCTGGCATTCCCCTATATTGGGGCATATAAAGTTTGCAAGTCCAATGGGCCTCTCTTTCCATTGATGGCCGACTAGGCCATCTTTCGATACATATGCAGCTAGAGACAAGAGCTCCAGGGTTCTGGTTAGTACATTATGTTGTTCCAACAATAGGGTTGCAGATCCCTTTAGCTCCTTGGGTACTTTCTCTAGCTTCTCCATTGGGAGCCCTGTGATACATCCAATAGCTGACTGTGAACATCCACTCCTGTGTTTGCTGGGCCCCGGCATCATCTCACAAGAGACAGCTATATTTGGGTCCTTTCAGCAAAATCTTGCTAGTGTATGCAATGGTGTCAGCGTTTAGAAGCTGATTATGGGACGGATCCCTGGATACAGCAGTCTCTAAATGGTCCATCCTTTCATCACAGCTACGAACTTTGTCTCTGTAACTCCTTCCCTGGGTGTTTTGTTCCCAATTCTAAGAAGGGGCACAGTGTCCACACTTTGGTCTTCATTCTTCTTGAGTTTCATGCGTTTATCAAATTGTATCTTATATCTTGGGTATCCTAAGTTTTGGGCTAATATCCACTTATCAATGAATACATATTGTGTGAGTTCTTTTGTGATTGTGTTACTTCACTCAAGATGATGCCCTCCAGGTCCATCCATTTGGCTAGGAATTTCATAAATTCATTCTTTTTAATAGCTGAGTAGTACTCCATTGTGTAAATGTACCATAATTTCTGTATCCATTCCTCTGTTGAGGGACATCTGGGTTCTTTCCAGCTTCTGGCTATTATAAATAGGGCTGCTATGAACATAGTGGAGCATGTGTCCTTTTTACCGGTTGGGACATCTTCTGGATATATGCCCAGGAGAGGTATTGCTGGATCCTCCGGTAGTACTATGTCCAATTTTCTGAGGAACCGCCAGACTGATTTCCAGAGTGGTTGTACAAGCTTGCAATCCCACCAACAATGGAGGAGTGTTCCTCTTTCTCCACATCCTCGCCAGCATCTGCTGTCACCTGAATTTTTGATCTTAGCCATTCTGACTGGTGTGAGGTGGAATCTCAGGGTTGTTTTGATTTGCATTTCCCTGATGATTAAGGATGTTGAACATTTTTTCAGGTGCTTCTCTGCCATTCGGTATTCCTCAGGTGAGAATTCTTTGTTCAGTTCTGAGCCCCATTTTTTAATGGGGTTATTTGACTTTCTGGAGTCCACCTTCTTGAGTTCTTTATATATATTGGATATTAGTCCCTTATCTGATTTAGGATAGGTGAAGATCCTTTCCCAATCTGTTGGTGGTTTTTTTGTCTTATTGATGGTGTCTTTAGCCTTGCAGAAGCTTTGTAGTTTCATGAGGTCCCACTTGTCAATTCTCGATCTTACAGCACAAGCCATTACTGTTCTATTCAGGAATTTTTCCCCTGTGCCCATATCTTCAAGGCTTTTCCCCACTTTCTCCTCTATAAGTTTCAGTGTCTCTGGTTTTATGTGAAGTTCCTTGATCCACTTAGACTTGACCTTAGTACAAGGAGATAGGAATGGATCGATTCGCATTCTTCTACATGTTAACAACCAGTTGTGCCAGCACCATTTGTTGAAAATGCTGTCTTTCTTCCACTGGATGTTTTTAGCTCCCTTGTCGAAGATCAAGTGACCATAGGTGTGTGGGTTCATTTCTGGGTCTTCAATTCTATTCCATTGGTCTATTTGTCTGTCACTATACCAGTACCATGCAGTTTTTATCACAATTGCTCTGTAGTAGAGCTTTAGGTCCGGCATGGTGATTCCACCAGAGGTTCTTTTATCCTTGAGAAGAGTTTTTGCTATCCTAGGTTTTTTGTTATTCCAGATGAATTTGCAGATTGCACTTTCTAATTCGTTGAAGAATTGAGTTGGAATTTTGATGGGGATTGCATTGAATCTGTAGATTGCTTTTGGCAAGATAGCCATTTTTACAATGTTGATCCTGCCAATCCATGAGCATGGGAGATCTTTCCATCTTCTGAGATCTTCTATAATTTCTTTCTTCAGAGACTTGAAGTTTTTCTTATACAGATCTTTCACTTCCTTAGTTAGAGTCACGCCAAGATATTTTATATTATTTGTGACTATTGAGAAGGGTGTTGTTTCCCTAATTTCTTTCTCAGCCTGTTTATTCTTTGTGTAGAGAAAGGCAATTGATTTGTTTGAGTTAATTTTATATCCAGCTACTTCACCGAAGCTGTTTATCAGGCTTAGGAGTTCTCTGGTGGAATTTTTAGGGTCACTTATATATACTATCATATCATCTGCAAAAAGTGATATTTTGACTTCATCTTTTCCAATTTGTATCCCTTTGATCTCCTTTTGTTGTCGAATTGCTCTGGCTAGGACTTCAAGTACAATGTTGAATAGGTATGGAGAAAGTGGACAGCCTTGTCTAGTCCCTGATTTTAGAGGGATTGCTTCAAGCTTCTCACCATTTACTTTGATGTTGGCTACTGGTTTGCTGTAGATTGCTTTTATCATGTTTAGGTATGGGCCTTGAATTCCTGATCTTTCCAAGACTTTTATCATGAATGGGTGTTGGATCTTGTCAAATGCTTTTTCCGCATCTAAGGAGATGACCATGTGGTTTTTGTCTTTGAGTTTGTTTATATACTGGATTACGTTGATGGATTTCCGTATATTGAACCATCCCTGCATCCCTGGGATGAAACCTACTTGGTCAGGATGGATGATTGTTTTGATGTGTTCTTGGATTCGGTTAGCAAGAACTTTATTGAGGATTTTTGCATCAATATTCATAAGGGATATTGGTCTGAAGTTTTCTATCTTTGTTGGGTATTTTTGTGGTTTAGGTATCAGAGTAATTGTGGCTTCATAGAATGAGTTGGGTAGAGTACCTTCTGTTTCTATTTTGTGGAATAGTTTGTGAAGAACTGGGATTAGATCTTCTTTGAAGGTCTGATAGAACTCTGCACTAAACCCATCTGGTCCTGGGCTTTTTTTAGTTGGGAGACTATTAATGACTGCTTCTATTTCTTTGGGGGATATAGGGCTGTTTAGATCATTAACCTGATCTTGATTCAACTTTGGTACCTGGTATCTGTCTAGGAACTTCTCCATTTCATCCAGGTTCTCCAGTTTTGTTGAGTATAGCCTTTGGTAGAAGGATCTGATGGTGTTTTGGATGTCTTCAGGATCTGTTGTTATGTCTCCTTTTTCATTTCTGATTTTGTTAATTAGGATGCTTTCCCTGTGCCCTCTAGTGAGTCTGGCTAAGGGTTTATCTATCTTGTTGATTTTCTCAAAGAACCAGCTCCTTGATTGGTTGATTCTTTGAATAGTTTTTCTTGTTTCCACTTGGTTGATTTCACCCCTGAGTTTGATTATTTCCTGCCGTCTACTCCTCTTGGGTGAATTTGCTTCCTTTTGTTCTAGTGCTTTTAGGTGTGTTGTCAAGCTGCTAATGTGTGCTCTCTCTAGTTTCCTTTTGGAGGCACTCAGAGCTATGAGTTTTCCTCTTAGAAATGCTTTCATTGCGTCCCATAAGTTTGGGTATGTTGTGGCTTCATTTTCATTGAACTCTAAAAAGTCCTTAATTTCTTTCTTAATTCCTTCCTTGACCAAGGTATCATTGAGAAGAGTGTTGTTCAGTTTCCACGTGAAGGTTGGCTTTCTATTATTTATTCTGTTATTGAAGATCAGCCTTAGTCCATGGTGATCTGATAGGATGCATGGGACAATTTCAATATTTTTATATCTGTTGAGGCCTGCTTTGTGACCAATTATGTGGTCAATTTTGGAGAAGGTACCATGAGGTGCTGAGAAGAAGGTATATCCTTTTGTTTTAGGATAGAATGTTCTGTAGATATCTGCCAGATCCATTTGATTCATAATTTCTCTTAGTTTCACTGTGTCCCTGTTTAGTTTCTGTTTCCATGATCTGTCCATTGGTGAAAGTGGTGTGTTGAAGTCTCCCACTATTATTGTATGAGGTGCAATGTGTGCTTTGAGCTTTACTAAAGTTTCTTTAATGAATGTGGCTGCCTTTGTATTTGGAGCATAGATATTCAGGATTGATAGTTCCTCTTGGAGGATTTTACCTTTGATGAGTATGAAGTGTCCCTCCCTGTCTTTTTTAATGACTTTGGGTTGGAAGTCAATCTTATCAGATATTAGAATGGCTACTCCAGCTTGTTTCTTCATGCCATTTGCTTGGAAAATTGTTTTCCAGCCTTTCATTCTGAGGTAGTGTCTATCCTTTTCTCTGAGATGAGTTTCCTGTAAGCAGCAAAATGTTGGGTCTTGTTTGTGTAGCCAGTTTGTTAGTCTATGTCTTTTTATCGGGGAGTTGAGTCCATTGATATTAAGAGATATTAAGGAAAAGTAATTGTTGTTTCCTGTTATTTTTGTTGTTAAAGTTGGCATTTTGTTCTTGTGGCTGTCTTCTTTTAGGTTTGTTGAGGGATTACCTTCTTGTTGTTTCTAGGGCGTGGTTCCTGTCCTTGTATTGGTTTTTTTCTGTTATTATCCTTTGAAGGGCTGGATTCGTGGAGAGATAATGTGTGAATTTGGTTTTGTCGTGGAATACTTTGGTTTCTCCATCTATGTTAATTGAGAGTTTGGCTGGGTATAGTAGGCTGGGCTGGAATTTGTGTTCTTTTAGTGTCTGTATAACATCCGTCCAGGATCTTCTGGCTTTCATAGTCTCTGGTGAAAAATCTGGTGTAATTCTGATAGGCTTGCCTTTATATGTTACTTGGCCTTTTTCTCTTACTGCTTTTAGTATTCTATCTTTATTTAGAGCATTTGTTGCTCTGATTATAATGTGTCGGGAGGTATTTCTTTTCTGGTCCAGTCTATTTGGAGTTCTGTAGGCTTCTTGTATGTTCATGGGCATCTCTTTCTTTAAATTTGGGAAGTTTTCTTCTATAATTTTGTTGAAGATGTTTGCTGGTCCTTTGAGTTGAAAATCTTCATTCTCATCCACTCCTATTATCCGTAGGTTTGGTCTTCTCATTGCGTCCTGTATTTCTTGGATGTTTTGAGTTAGGATCTTTTTGCATTTTACATTTTCCTTGATTGTTGTGCCGATGTTCTCTATGGAATCTTCTGCACCTGAGATTCTCTCTTCCATCTCTTGTATTCTGTTGCTGATGCTCGTATCTATGGTTCCAGATTTCTTTCCTAGGATTTCTATCTCCAGTGTTGCCTCATTTTGGGTTTTCTTTATTGTGTCTACTTCCCTTTTTAGGTCTAGTATGGTTTTGTTCATTTCCATCATCTGTTTGGATGTGTTTTCCTGTTTTTCTGTAAGGACTTCTACCTGTTTGATTATGTTATCGTGTTTTTCTTTAAGGATTTGTAACTCTTTAGCAGTGTTCTCCTGAAATTCTTTAAGGGATTTTTGTGCTTCCTCTTTATTGTCTTCTGCCTGTTTAGCAGTGTTCTCCTGCATTTCTTTAAGTGTGTTATTAACGTCCTTCTTGAAGTCCTCTATCATCATCAGGAGATATGCTTTTAAATCCGTGTCTAACTTTTCCGGTGTGTTGGGGTGCCCTGGACTGGGCGAAGTGGGGGTGCTGGGTTCTGATGATGGTGGGTGGTCTTGGTTTCTGTTAGTAAGATTATTACGTTTACCTTTCGCCATCTGGTAATCTCTGGGGTTAGTTGTTATCGTTGTCACTGTTTAAAGATTGGAGCAGAAGCTGTGTTCCACTCACCAGCAGTCTCTAAATCCTGCGGCGGGGGTCGTGGGTAGCTGATGGTACCCCGGTGCTGGTCCAGCTGGAAGAGGCCTGTGGTCCTACTCAGGCCGTTTTTCTGCTTCCCTAACTAATGCAGTCTCTGGTCCTGCGTGCAATTGGATTGGAGCAGAAGCTGTGTTCCACTCTCCAGAAGTCTTAAGATCCTGTGGTGGGTGTTGTGGGTAGCTGGTGAGTGTCAGCCGACCCTGCGCCCCAGCTGCCCAGGTGCTTTTCTGACCGGAAGAGGGTTGTGGCCCTATGTAGGCCGGATTTCTCTCTCCCCAACCAGAGCAGTCTCAGGTCCCGCGCAATTGGATTGGAGCAGAAGCTGTGTTCCACTCACCAGCAGTCCCAAAATCCTGCGGCGGGGGTTGTGGGTAGCTGGCGGGTGTCAGGCAACCCTGCGCTCCCGCTACCCCGGCACTGATCCGGCCGGATGAGGCCTGTGGCCCTACTCAGGCCGGTTTCTGCTTCCCTAACTAATGCAGTCTCAGGTCCCGCGCAATTGGATTGGAGCAGAAGCTGTGTTCCACTCACCAGCAGTCCCAAAATCCTGCGGCGGGGGTCGTGGGTAGCTGGCGGGTGTCAGGCAACCCTGCGCTCCCGCTACCCCGGCACTGATCCGGCCGGATGAGGCCTGTGGCCCTACTCAGGCCGGTTTCTGCTTCCCTAACTAATGCAGTCTCAGGTCCCGCGCAATTGGATTGGAGCAGAAGCTGTGTTCCACTCACCAGCAGTCCCAAAATCCTGCGGCGGGGGTCGTGGGTAGCTGGCGGGTGTCAGGCAACCCTGCGAGCTCCTGCTACCCCGGCACTGATCCGGCTGGATGAGGGCTTTCTATTTCTTAAGCAAATGCCCTTTCTAAACTATGTCAGTTGTTTCCAGAATGTTCTTAATCAGTCTTTGAAACTGCTCAAAGTTTGCATGTTTATGTGCATGCAAGGGTGTTATATACGTATGTGTATGTCAAAGGTGCATGAAGTATTCTCCCTGTCACTCTCTTGTGGTTTTGTGGTTTTGAGGCAGGGTTTCTCTCTGAACCTGGAGCTCTCACTTTTCAGCTACAGTGGCAGCCAGCAAGACCCAGTGATTCTCCTAGCCCTGCCCTCCATAGTGCTGGATATGAGATTATGTCTGTTTTGTTACATGGCTGCTGAGATTTAAACTCAGGTGTTCTTGGTTGTGTTAGCACTTTTACCAACAGCCATCTCTGCAGCTCCTCAAAGTTCATTGAAAGGGCTACATCTTTAACAGAAAAATGCTATCCCTTAAGGTACACTTAGGTAAATGCTGGCCTCTTTTTTTTTGTTTGTTTTGTTTTGTTTTGTTTTGCTTCTTTTTTTTTGTTTGTTTTGTTTGGTTTTACGAGACAGGGTTTCTCTGTATAGCCCTGGCTGTCCTGGAACTCACTCTGTAGACCAGGCTCGAACTCAGAAATCTGCCTGCCTCTGTCTCCCGAGTGCACCACCACGCCCGGCTAAGTGCTGGCCTCTTGCTTTACGATTCAACTTGGAACTTTGATCTGTTTGCCTTAGTATCCTATGACTCTCTTTCAGGCTTTAAATGTCATCTGAGTTCTGTCCTCTGCCACAGGCTTTTCTTCTTGCTGCTGGCCTTGGCTGACTGGGGCAAGAGAGGAGGGGCTCTTTATTGTCTATTTGACAGAAAGAATACTTTAAGCTGCAAATTGATTTCTCATGGTATCTGCTACGAGATACCACTAAACACCTTCTGACAATAAGAACTCAGAGCATCACTCCAAGTGTTGTCTTGAAGCCTACACTTTGAAATAAATTGACCTTATTTCATCTTCATAAACACGTTTAAAGTACAGGAGGAACAGTTAAAGCTCATTTTACAAATGGGGAAACTGGACCACAGAAGTGAAATCAGAGTAACTGATTCATAAAACTCCTTCATGTCAGACTGAATAAAAGCATGGGTCTGTGTGAGATTTGAAATTATATTACTGAAACATAACACAGTTATGAAGCAGCTGATGGGAAAACCATGCCTAGTATGCCAACTGAAAAGGATTAATAAAATCGGTGTGTTATAAATCTTGTAAATCACCTAACTACTGCCTTCTTAGAAAAAAAACAGGGCAGGTAACTCTTTAAGGAGTCCCTAAAATGGCTAGGGCAAATAATACAAATTAATGCAAGGATTTAGTGGCCATCTATTGCTCTCATCTAGGCATTGTTCCTTCTTGTCTTCTTTTTTTTTTTTAAGATGGCAGTCTTCCTCTCATTCTGTAAACATGTCATAGACAGTTGTTGGCACTATTGGTTATTCTTTTTAGTGGTGCAGTGATTACTTTCTTACTTTCCTTATTTTTTTTAACAGACTCTGCTTTTCTGCTGGTCCTTGGGAGTTTGCTAGGGCTAATCTCTTTGTCACACTAGTTGAGAGTTACCAGGTGCACTCCTAACTAACCAGAGTATTTTGTCCCTGTGTGCAATGATTGATTGGCTCAGGGATAAACACAGGCCAAGCACTGTCTTCTCCAGACCTTGCTGGGACCACTGGAGTCAATGCTCCCTTTAAGACTTTGAGCTGAGTCATTTGAACCAGAGCTGCCAGAACCCTTTGCCGAGAGAGCCAGAAAGCTTGCCTGAGATTAGAGCCACACCCAGGGAGAGCCACACAAAGGCAGAAGCTAATTTGGGTGGCACTGTTTAACTATTCTAAAAAGAACCCACAAACTTTCAGCCACACAAATCACCAGATTCACAGGCTCACTCATTTCACTTAATGTAGCCTAAAATAGGTTTCTATCAATGGCATTCAAATGACCTCTGATCTATATAGACGTGCCAAAGAATAGGATTTTCCTCTTCTGCAGATCTTTTTGGCAACAAGGATATGGGCCTGTCTGCAACCAATACTTCTCTCCTCAGAAGAGAATACTTGGTGCTTTGAGGAAAGCCCACACATTCTCTGATATCAATGGAGAGCTTGAATCAAACCAGCCCCAGGGCCAGCACTCAGACAGAAAAGACAATAAACCCTATGTTCAAGCTGGTTTCTACTGTCCCAGTCATTCATCCTGTGTCATTTGCTTGTTATGTAAAGCTCAAGCTCAATAATATGTTGTTGACATTTGTCCTGAAAAATTCTGAAGAGTCTATCGATAAAGTTCAAATTTCTCTCCCTTTTTTCCTCTGTGGGGCAGAGGCAGGGGCAGGGAGGGTCAGACTTCATCTTTGCCTAGGCTTGTGGCGAACAGAGCTCAAGAAATCCTTCCTCTTCTTCCCTCTAGCCTCATTTTCAGCCAATAGAGGATTATTAGTTTTTCAAAATACCAGATGTGCTTTTTCATCCATCACTGTTCCCCCAAATTCCCAAGGTCTCCAATGAATGGGCTGAGGCTTGGAATGGTCAATTCAATGTAATTTAAAATGAAGTTTGATACATGTACATGGAAAACTACAACCAGAGGCTGAGCAGTAAAATCATTAGCCGTGCAAACCTAGTGACCTGAGTTTAATGATCAAAAGCTATATAAAGAGCGAGATGTGGTGCTGTTCACCCATAATCCCAATAGTCCTATGGCAATATGGAAGATGGAGACTTATCCAGAAGCCTGAAGGCCAGCTAGCCTGGAATATAGAGTGAAAAGGGAAAAATAAAAGAAACTTTGACTTAAAAATGTAGAAGGCAAGAATTGACTCTTGAAAGTTATCCTCAAACCTCTACATGCATGCCCTGGAAACACACACACACACACACACACACACACACACACACACATTTTAAAAATAATATCATCAAAGCTTATGGTCATAGATACCATTCCTGGCATGGATAATAAAAATAAAATAAGTTAAAACACAACATGATTCTGTGCAGTTGAAGAAGTATAAGAAAGAAAAATTGGGGGCTGGAGAAATGGCTCAGTGGTTAAGAGAACATATTTGTCTTGCAGAGGACCCAAGTTCTGGTCCTAGTACACATGTCAGGTGACTCACCACTGCCTGTCACTCCAGTCTAGAGGACCCAATACTCTTTTCTGACCTACAAGGTAACAGCACCATGTCCACACACACAAACCCACACTCATGTAAATACATCATCTAAAATAAAAATCAATCCTCAGGGGCTGAAGAGAGCTCCCAGTGGTTAAGAGTGCTGGCTACAGTTGCAAAACTGTTGTGAATTGGGATTGATGACAGAGGCAAGAAGGAAGTCTCAAACTCGGAGGTTAGGTTATAACAGCTTATTTATTCATAAGTAGCAATAAACAAGTAAATGGCAACATGGGGCTGCACTTGTTTACACACACATCCACACATGCTTCACTAACCTCCGGTCTACCCTATATCATAGCCTGGTTTGATGGCAGGCGCTCGAGAAGTCTTCTGTTGCTTTATGGGTTCTGCTGGAGCTGGGTCTGAGTGATGTGGGCTTGTCTCTTTTGGCAGCGGGCGACCAGGTGGATTCGTCTCTAAGTAAGTTGACATCTCTGTTGGACTCCAGGAATGAGTAAGTTGCCGTGCCAGACTGGAAGTTATTAAACTAATTTTAGCCAATCATAACTAAGGTATTCACACATTACTTCGTTGAGCTTCTACCTTATCATATTCACTCACACAGGCTCTAGGCTTGGTTACATGAGGACCATGTGGTGGTGAGTGCAGCAGTTCGGGGACCAGAGCACTCCACTTTGAAGCACTGGGAAAAGTGGCTCCTGGGCCACGCATTCCTTACAGCTACTCTTCCAGCAGACCTGGGATCCATACCCAGCTCTTATTCTAGGACTGACACCCTTACACAGACATACATGCAGGCAAATGTCAAGGACCTGCCTTGGCTTGGAGAAAGGTCCTGAGAGAAGGGGTGTTTAAGAGAAGTGAAACAAACAACTCAAAGTCAGATTGTAGGTCCTAGCTGGCAGTCTATGTTTTGCTTGAGATAGTTTTCCAGACTGCTCAATGCCTGCTCATAGAGTTCTCCAAGAAGTTCTGTTGTGCTATTCTAAAAATTCTCTAGATAGCTCATCTCTTGCAGATTGAAAGCCCAGTTTTTATTTACACATCAGTTCAGTCATTACCTCAGGTTCCCTTTTGATTATTCCAATCAGTATCCCAGGGCCCCAGCTTCTTGATTCTTAGGAGATAGCAAGCACATTTATTTTAACATTGCAAAAGAATTTAGATATCTGCCTGCCTCTGTTAAGCAAAGAGAAAAACTATCAGGGTGGGACCCTAGTACAGGCACATATACTGCAATCAAGGGCTCAGTTAAGTGATTTTGCAGTACCAGACTGCAGTTTTTAAGCTAAATTCAGCCAACAACAACTGTAGCGTACCACAAATTACTTCATGGCTTTTTTTTTTCACTCATGCACACACACACACACACACACACACACACACACTATGGCTTGGTTATCTGGGGCTGTGGGTGTGGTCCGAGGCATTGCCCTACTGCAGGCTTGGGTGGCAGGCATGAGTTCGTATCACTTTCACTCACTCTGGGGCCGCTGGCTCTGCCTTGAGTGCAGCTATACAGCATGGGACCTTGTGAGGCCATGTGTTCTTTCAGTGATGATGAGGTACAAAACACAATAGAAGATCTAGAATTGGAAATAGAATCTAAATACTTAGAGCCATTTAAAATAAGAAAGGACTGGAGATATACCAGGGCTTGGGTTTGGTGGCCAGTATTGAAAAATTAAAGGAGATAAATTCAAGAGAGTGACATGTCCTAATCAAAAGATTCAAAAGAGAAAAGAGAAAAGAATTTGCAGAGAGTGCCCAAGCTTGACCGCCTGAGTTTGGTCTTCCAGAACCCATGTAATAGGAGCGAATCAAACTCTGCAATTTTCTCTCAGACCTAATCTCTATAGCATAATCTACTCTGGAGTTGACATTTCCCCAATGGGGAAATTCCTAAAGCATCCGGTCTTCAAGGCCCTTTCCTGAACAGCAGGAAGAGGGCAGTGCAAGACAAGATATGGATGAACACAGCAAGGCCTCAGCAAAATGTGGCTGGCTCACACAGACTATTCATTTCCCAGTGAGTAATCCTAGGTTGAAAACACTTAGACTTCTTTCTTCAGTGATAATGACTGTTGTACTTTCAATGAGCCACAAGACAAAAATCAGTTCTGCCTTATTTGTAAGAGATAGACTGCATACTAAGATTTATATGAAATCCTTAGGAAGATGGGCCTAACTAGGTAAACTTTTCTTGTATTTTGAGAACAGGGGACCCTTGTTCATCTGGTCTGCTTTTTTTGTCTAGAGGGTAGAATTTAAGTTCTATTTTAAAGGTATTTGTGTTCCCAACATCTAGGAAGCCATGAAGATATAATGTCCAGACTGGACATTTGCAGTGGCACAGGCTAGAGTCACCAGCAGGACTCTAGGATAATGAAGCCTGGTATTAGCTTCTTGATAAAAGGTCATCCTCTTGTCACATGTTTGTCCAGAGTTCTCCATACTTTATGTTTGAGCTTTTTCTACCCTCTTAGATTCTCTATTCTCTTAGATTTTTTTCCTATCACTTTATTTATCAGCAATCACTCCAACAATGGCCGTTCTCAATAAACTAAGACTTGACTTACCTTGAATGTACTAACCCACTGGGGTTTGCCTCAGTCTGACAGTCTAGATCAAAAGTGGGAATTAGACTCTTTCTAAGTCACCAATAAGATGAAATTTAACATAGAAAGAGGTCTGTGGTCTTGAAAGTTCTAGCAGAGTGGGAAAATCAGACAACATGCAAGCTTCACAAGGCTTGCTATGGCTGTAGTTTATCACATCCTTAATGTACAGCTTTTAGCAGAGACACTATGAGCAAGCTAACAAATACTAACATTTATGTATGCTTCTAACAATAACAGATTTTGTTGCTGGGAAGAAATGGGTAATTGTTCTTATGACAATGCAACTTGAAGTCTCTTGATCACTCAGGAATTTTCTTTATTCTATAGGTGTCTTAGTCAGTGTTCTGTTGCTGTGAAGAGACCATGATTGTAGCAACTCTGATAAAGGGAAGCATTTAATTGAAGGGTTCTTACAGTTTCAGAGGTTTAGTATATTATCTGCAGGACACAGACAGATATGATGCTAGAGAAAGAGCTAGGAGTTCTAGTAGCAGGAAGGAAAGAGAAACTGGGACTGGCTTGAGCATTTAAAATCCCAAAGCCCATCATCACTGACAAACCTACTCCACCAAGGCCACATCTCCTAACCCCTGCTGAGTACTATCATTTTCCAATGACCAAGCATTCAAATAAATAAAGGAGCCCATGAGGGCCATTCCTATTCAAACCACCACATTAGGCTCATCATCCTACCTATGAACTTGAGTTTTGCCTTTAAGACCCATAACTCAACTACTATAAGTTTGTTAGTATCAATTTGCAGTAGATTTAGGCTGCAAAGTAACAAATTTAAAAAATATGAAAAGCTATGAAAATGCAGAAAAATCAAGCTTAAAACTTGATTAAACACGTGTATCGGCTAAGTATTCTGACACTAAATAGAAATACTAAAAATTGATTTCTATTTTAAAATTCATATGTTTTACTAGTGTGGTGTTTAATCTTGATTGTCAACTTTAGACAATTTAGATTTAGAATTACTACAGAAATGACTATCATGGAGCACATCATCTGTGGTGAATTGAATAATAATGGCCCTCATAGGATGAAATATTTTGTATTCTTAGTCCTAATAGGTGAACTGTTGGGAAAGATTAGGAGATGTAGTCTTGTTGGAGAAGATATATCACTGGGGTGGACTTTGAGGTTTCAAAAGTCTGCATCATTCCCTCATTCCCCCAATCACTGTTCTTCTCCTCTCCTCTCCAATCCTACATGTATGATTGCTAATTACACAAGAAAAAAGTTTAATTTGTTTTCAAATGTCTGATTTTTAAGATAGAACATATTTACTCTGAGCACTATAGAATGCTTAATACGAAATGTTAAAGCCAGCCCCCACACCATCTTGGGTGTGATCTCAGCAGAGAGCCTCAAGATCCCCAGAGGACTCTCCACGCTGCAGGCACCCTAGCACAACCGGGACCTTGAGGTCACTGGTAAGTGGAACACAACATCAGTTCCAAAAAACCCAGAGGGTCTTGTGCTAGCAGGAACAGGGACAAAGGACACCTACCTGCCCAACCAGTGGCTGGGGTTGGTTCTGGTTGGTGCCACCACCGCGCCATCTTGGGTGCCATCTCAGCTGAGGGCCCCAAGATCCCCAGAGGACTCTCCATGCTTCAGGCACTTGAGCACACCCAGGATCTTGAGATCAGTGGTGAGTGGAATGCAACATCAGTTCCAAAAAACCCAGAGGGTCTTGTGGTAGCAGCAACAGAGTCAAAGCAAAAAGGCAGGCCCTAGCACACCCAGAATCTTGGGATCACTGAAACCAGTCTACGCAGGAGAGCACGTAGGTGGCAGAAGCAACAGAGCTTCTTGGAAAGGGTCACTTAGGGTCTTCATCCTCAGCCAGGAGGCAGAACTGAGACCCAGACCCCTGGGCACCTTCCTTGCCAGAGGAGAGTCGGCCTACAGGGAGCGCTCTGACCCCAGGACTCAGGAGGTGGATCAGAACTCCAGACTTCTGGGCACCTGCCCTGTAAGAGGACAGCTTGCCTGCAGAGAGTGCTCTGACCACTGGGACTCAGGTGAGAGTTGGAATCCCAAGAGTGCTGACAGAGGCTAACAGAATCATAGGAGGAACAAGCTCCAGCCAGAGACAGCTAGAACATTAACACCAGAGATTACCAGATGGCAAAAGGCAAATGTAAGAATCTTACTAACAGAAACCAAGAACACTGGGCATCATCAGAACCCAGTACACCCACCACAGCAAGTCCTGGATAACCCAACACACCTAAAAAGCAAGACTCGGATTTAAAAATCATATCTAATGATGGCAGTGAAAGATTTTAAGAAGGGCATTAATAACATCCTCTGAAAGAGCAGCAAACACTCTTATCTGCTGAGCCATTTCCCCAATCCAGGTAAATGTAATTTGAACAAAGAAAAAGAAGTCCAAACTTTCCTAAGCAAGTCTAAATTCTGTAGTTAACTGCCTTCAGACCTCATCTGCAACACTGGCCTATCTCTAGGTGTTCTGCCTGCCAGCCCAGATTTTGGACTCTCCAGCCTCCTTAAATGTGTTATCTAATTCCTTAAAATGAATCTAAAAACAACATATTGGTTCTGTTTCCCTAGAGTACCAACATAGTTGCAGTTTACTTGCAGTCAAAAACTGGCTAACATTTCAGTAAATACCAAGATCGTGTGTAATAAGGGTCACAGGAGATTATAGCAGAGCTAAGAGAGTCCTATTCCCTTATGACACTATAGCCATTATAACCCTATAGCATAATGTATATATTTGTGTGTGTACGTTATATATACATACATATAATCACACATAATCTTGTTTGTGATGTCATTGTAAACAATTCAGTCCATGTGAAATATAGTTACATATGATTATGTTTGTTTGCTTGCTTGTTTGTGACAGAATCTCACTTTTGTACCCAGGTGGTCCTTGAGTTTCCTGTCTTTCTGCTTCAATCTCCTGGGTGACATGTGCCATCACTGCTGATCTATACTTTTATTTTGGTGCTACAATAGTGTGTGTGTGTGTGTGTGTGTGTGTGTGTTGCTTTGTGTAACTATATGTGTTGATCTGTGTATGTCTGTATATGTCTGTATCTGTGTATTACTTTCTTTGTGTCTCTGTGTGTATGTGTGCCTATGTGTGTTCATTCCTTATTGGTATGTTCCTGGTACTGAAATTGCTCTGCTGAACTTCTTGAAGAAACACCAACCTGTTTATAAAGGAGTTGCATCATTTTACATTGTCACCAATAGAATATGAGTTCTATTTTTTCATATCCAAATCAGTTCACTATTGTCCATGATTTTTATTACAGCCACTCTAATGGGAAATATTATGGTTCTGACCATTATTTTTAATGACTAAAAGTCACCTATGTTTAAGATTTATAAAGTTCTCCTTCTCTGTGAACTCTTTTTACTTTCTTGATGTTCTTTGCAGCACATATACTGCTTTATTTTGGTGAAATCCAGTTTATTTATTGTTATTTTCTTACTTGTGTTTTTGTTATCATACTTTGGAAATCTTATGGGTTTTTTTTTTAAGAATTTTATAGCTCTCAGCTCTTATAGGTCTTTGACTAATCTTATGTCCTTAGCTTGTTGTTATACTTTGTTTTGAGGCAGCAGCTCATGTATCCCAGGCTGGCTTTGAACTCAGTACATGCTGTGTTGCATGGATGGAGTGTTAGAGGATAATTTGTGTGAGAGAAATGGCTCTCTCTCTCTCTCTCTCTCTCTCTCTCTCTCTCTCTCTCTCTGTGTGTGTGTGTGTGTGTGTGTGTGTGTGTGTGTGTCTATCTCTCTCCTTCCCATTTGGGTTCTAAACATTGAACTCAGATCGTCAGGCTTGATGTCAAAAGCCATTACTGGTTAAGCTACCTCAGTGACCACAGCTTGTTATTTTTTATATAGAGAGTGAGTAGAAATTCAACTTCAGTTTTTTACATGTAGATATCTAATTGTTCCATCCTATCCATTCAAAATAGTATTATTTCTCCAAATCAGTTGTCTCGGAACCTTTGTTGAAAAGTCAAAAACTATACATAATTTATTTCTGAATTCTCTGTTCTATTTTATAGGTCTATATCTGGTCTTCTACCATTGCCACACTATTCTGATTAATGTACCTTTGTAATAAATCTCAAAATCAGAACATTCAAGCTCTTTATTATTCTTCTTCCTCAAGAAGGGATGAGTGACCTGAGGAGTTAGCTTGGTGAGTGAGAGTGATTTTCACCAAGCCTTGTTCCCTAGGACTCATGTGACAAAAGGAAAGAGCCACCTCCAGCTCCTAGGAGATCTGGTAGTTCTGAACACAAGCAAGTCCCAGAGTCAATCAATCCTAGCCCTTCCAGAGCCAAAACCAGGAAGATCTACTGTTAGGGAACTGTTTTCCTTCTCTTCTTTTTCAGTGCTAAGGACTGAACCCAAGGCCACACACCTGCTAAGACAGCATTCTATTTCCGGGTTTATACCTCCAAGTAGAAATGATTTTCTTCTGGAGGCTAAGTAATTTGATATGCAGCCCAAACTGGCCTCAAATTAGTGAGCTACAATCCTCAGTGTCACCATGCTCAACTGGGAATTGATTTTTTAAATCACTTTTTGATTGTTCACTGCTAGTTTACAGAAATTTATTTTTGCATGTTGATTTTGTGTGAATCTTATTGAATTTATTTAGGTGTTTGGGGGATTTAGTGGTTGATTCCTTTGGATTTTCTACATACAAGATTATGTGGTTTATAAATACAGATTGTTTTATGCCGTCCTTCTCAGTGTGATCTTTCATTTCTTCTTGCATAATGGTTTAACTAGAGCATGTTGTATAATTTTCAGTAACAGTGAAGAAAGCAAAGATCCTTGTCTCATCCTGATCTCAGGAACAAGTTTTCAGTCTTTGGCCATCAAGTATTATGCTCTTTGTGGCTTTTCATGGAGGCATCCAATTAGGTTGAGAAAATTCCTTTCTTTCTGAATGCATTCCATGTTATTATCATGAAAAATATTGGGTTTCTTTTAGCTCTTCCAGTCAGAAAAGCACCTGGGAAGCTAGGGCGCAGGGTCGGCAGACACTCGCCAGCTACCCACAACACCCGCCACAGGATCTTAAGACTTCTGGTGAGTGGAGCACAGCTTCTGCTCCAATCCAATTGCGCACGGGACCTGAGACTGCATTAGTTAGGGAAGCAGAAACCGGCCTGAGTAGGGCCACAGGCCTCATCCGGCCGGATCAGCACCAGGGGAGCTAGAGCGCAGGGTCAGCTGACACCCGCCAGCTACACACGACCCCCGCCACAGGATTTTGAGACTGCTGGTGAGTGGAACACAGCTTCTGCTCCAGTCCAATCACGCGGGACCTGAGACTGCTCTGGTTGGGGAGGCAGAAATCCGGCCTACATAGGGCCACAAGCCTCTTCCGGTCAGAAAAGCACCTGGGAAGCTAGGGAGCAGGGTCGGCAGACACTCGCCAGCTACCCACATCACCCGCCACAGGATCTTAAGACTTCTGGTGAGTGGAACACACCTTCTGCTCCAATCCAATTGTGCGCGGGACCTGAGACTGCATTAGTTAGGGAAGCAGAAACCGGCCTGAGTAGGGCCACAGGCCTCATCCGGCCGGATCAGCACCAGGGGAGCTAGAGCGCAGGGTCGGCTGACACCCGCCAGCTACCCACGACCCCCGCCACAGGATTTTGAGACTGCTGGTGAGTGGAACACAGCTTCTGCTCCAGTCCAATCACGCGGGACCTGAGACTGCTCTGGTTGGGGAGAGAGAAATCCGGCCTACATAGGGCCACAAGCCTCTTCCGGTCAGAAAAGCACCTGGGTAGCTAGGGCGCAGGGTCGGCTGACACTCGCCAGCTACCCACAACACCCGCCACAGGATCTTAAGACTTCTGGTGAGTGGAACACAGCTTCTGCTCCAATCCAATTGCGCACGGGACCTGAGACTGCATTAGTTAGGGAAGCAGAAAACCGGCCTGAGTAGGACCACAGGCCTCTTCCGGCTGGACCAGCACCGGGGTACCGCCAGCTACCCACGACGCCAGCCACAGGATTTTGAGACTGCTGGTGAGTGGAACACAGCTTCTGCTCCAATCTTTAAACAGTGACAACGACAACAACTAACCCCAGAGATAACCAGATGGCGTAAAGGTAAACGTAATAATCTTACTAACAGAAACCAAGATCACTCACCATCATCAGAACCCAGCACTCCCACTTCGCCCAGTCCAGGGCACCCCAACACACCGGAAAAGCTAGACACGGATCTAAAAGCATATCTCCTGATGATGATAGAGGACTTCAAGAAGGACTTTAATAACAAACTTAAAGAAATACAAAGGAACGCTGGTAAACAGGTAGAAGACAATAAAGAGGAAGCACAAAAATCCCTTAAAGAATTGCAGGAGAACACTGCTAAAGAGTTACAAATCCTTAAAGAAAAACAGGATAACATAATCAAACAGGTAGAAGTCCTTAATGAAAAACAGGAAAACACATCCAAACAGATGAGGGAAATGAACAAAACCATACTAGACCTAAAAAGGGAAGTAGACACAATAAAGAAAACCCAAAATGAGGCAACACTGGAGATAGAAACCCTAGGAAAGAAATCTGGAACCATAGATACCAGCATCAGCAACAGAATACAAGAGATGGAAGAGAGAATCTCAGGTGCAGAAGATTCCATAGAGAACATCGGCACAACAATCAAGGAAAATGTAAAATGCAAAAAGATCCTAACTCAAAACATCCAAGAAATACAGGACACAATGAGAAGACCAAACCTACGGATAATAGGAGTGGATGAGAATGAAGATTTTCAACTCAAAGGACCAGCAAACATCTTCAACAAAATTATAGAAGAAAACTTCCCACATCTAAAGAAAGAGATGCCCATGAACATACAAGAAGCCTACAGAACTCCAAATAGACTGGACCAGAAAAGAAATACCTCCCGACACATAATAATCAGAACAACAAATGCTCTAAATAAAGATAGAATACTAAAAGCAGTAAGAGAAAAAGGCCAAGTAACATATAAAGGCAAGCCTATCAGAATTACACCAGATTTTTCACCAGAGACTATGAGAGCCAGAAGATCCTGGACGGATGTTATACAGACACTAAAAGAACACAAATTCCAGCCCAGGCTACTATACCCAGCCAAACTCTCAATTAACATAGATGGAGAAACCAAAGTATTCCACGACAAAACCAAATTCACGAATTATCTCTCCACGAATCCAGCCCTTCAAAGGATAATAACAGAAAAAAACCAATACAAGGACAGGAACCACGCCCTAGATACAACAAGAAGGTAATCCCTCAACAAACCTAAAAGAAGACAGCCACAAGAACAGAATGCCAACTTTAACAACAAAAATAACAGGAAACAACAATTACTTTTCCTTAATATCTCTTAATATCAATGGACTCAACTCCCCGATAAAAAGACATAGACTAACAAACTGGCTACACAAACAAGACCCAACATTTTGCTGCTTACAGGAAACTCATCTCAGAGAAAAAGATAGACACTACCTCAGAATGAAAGGCTGGAAAACAATTTTCCAAGCAAATGGTATGAAGAAACAAGCTGGAGTAGCCATTCTAATATCTGATAAGATTGACTTCCAACCCAAAGTCATCAAAAAAGACAGGGAGGGACACTTCATACTCATCAAAGGTAAAATCCTCCAAGAGGAACTATCAATCCTGAATATCTATGCTCCAAATACAAAGGCAGCCACATTCATTAAAGAATCTTTAGTAAATCTCAAAGCACACATTGCACCTCATACAATAATAGTGGGAGACTTCAACACACCACTTTCACCAATGGACAGATCATGGAAACAGAAACTAAACAGGGACACAGTGAAACTAAGAGAAATTATGAATCAAATGGATCTGGCAGATATCTACAGAACATTCTATCCTAAAACAAAAGGATATACCTTCTTCTCAGCACCTCATGGTACCTTCTCCAAAATTGACCACATAATTGGTCACAAAACAGGCCTCAACAGATACAAAAATATTGAAATTGTCCCATGCATCCTATCAGATCACCATGGACTAAGGCTGATCTTCAATAACAAAATAAATAATAGAAAGCCAATCTTCACGTGGAAACTGAACAATACTCTTCTCAATGATACCTTGGTCAAGGAAGGAATAAAGAAAGAAATTAAGGACTTTTTAGAGTTCAATGAAAATGAAGCCACAACATACCCAAACTTATGGGACGCAATGAAAGCATTTCTAAGAGGAAAACTCATAGGTCTGAGTGCCTCCAAAAGGAAACTAGAGAGAGCACACATTAGCAGCTTGACAACATACCTAAAAGGACTAGAACAAAAGGAAGCAAATTCACCCAAGAGGAGTAGACGGCAGGAAATAATCAAACTCAGGGGCAAAATCAACCAAGTGGAAACAAGAAAAACTATTCAAAGAATCAACCAATCAAGGAGCTGGTTCTTTGAGAAAATCAACAAGATAGATAAACCCTTAGCCAGACTCACTAGAGGGCACAGGGAAAGCATCCTAATTAACAAAATCTGAAATGAAAAAGGAGACATAACAAAAGATCCTGAAGACATCCAAAACACCATCAGATCCTTCTACCAAAGGCTATACTCAACAAAACTGGAGAACCTGGATGAAATGGAGAAGTTCCTAAACAGATACCAGGTACCAAAGTTGAATCAAGATCAGGTTAATGATCTAAACAGCCCTATATCCCCCAAAGAAATAGAAGCAGTCATTAATAGTCTCCCAACTAAAAAAAGCCCAGGACCAGATGGGTTTAGTGTAGAGTTCTATCAGACCTTCAAAGAAGATCTAATCCCAGTTCTTCACAAACTATTCCACAAAATAGAAACAGAAGGTACTTTACCCAACTCATTCTATGAAGCCACAATTACTCTGATACCTAAACCTCAAAAAGACCCATCAAAGATAGAAAACTTCAGACCAATATCCCTTATGAATATTGATGCAAAAATCCTCAATAAAGTTCTTGCTAACCGACTCCAAGAACACATCAAAACAATCATCCATCCTGACCAAGTAGGTTTCATCCCAGGGATGCAGGGATGGTTCAATATACGGAAATCCATCATCGTAATCCAGTATATAAACAAACTCAAAGACAAAAACCACATGGTCATCTCGTTAGATGCGGAAAAAGCATTTCACAAGATCCAACACCCATTCATGATAAAAGTCTTGGAAAGATCAGGAATTCAAGGCCCATACCTAAACATGATAAAAACAATCTACAGCAAACCAATAGCCAACATCAAAGTAAATGGTGAGAAGCTTGAAGCAATCCCTCTAAAATCAGGGACTAGACAAGGCTGTCCACTTTCTCCATACCTATTCAACATTGTACTTGAAGTCCTAGCCAGAGCAATTCGACAACAAAAGGAGATCAAAGGGATACAAATTGGAAAAGATGAAGTCAAAATATCACTCTTTGCAGATGATATGATAGTATATATAAGTGACCCTAAAAATTCCATCAGAGAACTCCTAAGCCTGATAAACAGCTTCGGTGAAGTAGCTGGATATAAAATTAACTCAAACAAATCAATGGCCTTTCTCTACACAAAGAATAAACAGGCTGAGAAAGAAATTAGGGAAACAACACCCTTCTCAATAGTCACAAATAATATAAAATATCTTGGCGTGACTCTAACTAAGGAAGTGAAAGATCTGTATAAGAAAAACTTCAAGTCTCTGAAGAAAGAAATTATAGAAGATCTCAGAAGATGGAAAGATCTCCCATGCTCATGGATTGGCAGGATCAACATTGTAAAAATGGCTATCTTGCCAAAAGCAATCTACAGATTCAATGCAATCCCCATCAAAATTCCAACTCAATTCTTCAACGAATTAGAAAGTGCAATCTGCAAATTCATCTGGAATAACAAAAAACCTAGGATAGCAAAAACTCTTCTCAAGGATAAAAGAACCACTGGTGGAATCACCATGCCGGACCTAAAGCTCTACTACAGAGCAATTGTGATAAAAACTGCATGGTACTGGTATAGTGACAGACAAATAGACCAATGGAATAGAATTGAAGACCCAGAAATGAACCCACACACCTACGGTCACTTGATCTTCGACAAGGGAGCTAAAAACATCCAGTGGAAGAAAGACAGCATTTTCAACAAATGGTGCTGGCACAACTGGTTGTTAACATGTAGAAGAATGCAAATCGATCCATTCCTATCTCCTTGTACTAAGGTCAAGTCTAAGTGGATCAAGGAACTTCACATAAAACCAGAGACACTGAAACTTATAGAGGAGAAAGTGGAGAAAAGCCTTGAAGATATGGGCACAGGGGAAAAATTCCTGAATAGAACAGTAATGGCTTGTGCTGTAAGAGAATTGACAAGTGGGACCTCATGAAACTACAAAGCTTCTGCAAGGCTAAAGACACCATCAATAAGACAAAAAAACCACCAACAGATTGGGAAAGGATCTTCACCTATCCTAAATCAGACAAGGGACTAATATCCAATATATATAAAGAACTCAAGAAGGTGGACTCCAGAAAGTCAAATAACCCCATTAAAAAATGGGGCTCAGAACTGAACAAAGAATTCTCACCTGAGGAATACCGAATGGCAGAGAAGCACCTGAAAAAATGTTCAACATCCTTAATCATCAGGGAAATGCAAATCAAAACAACCCTGAGATTCCACCTCACACCAGTCAGAATGGCTAAGATCAAAAATTCAGGTGACAGCAGATGCTGGCAAGGATTTGGAGAAAGAGGAACACTTCTCCATTGTTGGTGGGATTGCAAGCTTGTACAACCACTCTGGAAATCAGTCTGGCGGTTCCTCAGAAAATTGGACATAGTACTACCGGAGGATCCAGCAATACCTCTCCTGGGCATATATCCAGAAGATGTCCCAACCGGTAAAAAGGACACATGCTCCACTATGTTCATAGCAGCCCTATTTATAATAGCCAGAAGCTGGAAAGAACCCAGATGTCCCTCAACAGAGGAATGGATACAGAAATTATGGTACATTTACACAATGGAGTACTACTCAGCTATTAAAAAGAATGAATTTATGAAATTCCTAGCCAAATGGATGGACCTGGAGGGCATCATCTTGAGTGAAGTAACACAATCACAAAAGAACTCACACAATATGTATTCACTGATAAGTGGATATTAGCCCAAAACTTAGGATACCCAAGATATAAGATACAATTTGCTAAACGCATGAAACTCAAGAAGAATGAAGACCAAAGTGTGGACACTGTGCACCTTCTTAGAATTGGGAACAAAACACCCAGGGAAGGAGTTACAGAGACAAAGTTCGTAGCTGTGATGAAAGGATGGACCATTTAGAGACTGCTGTATCCAGGGATCCATCCCATAATCAGCTTCTAAACGCTGACACCATTGCATACACTAGCAAGATTTTGCTGAAAGGACCCAAATATAGCTGTCTCTTTTGAGACGATGCAGGGGCCTAGCAAACACAGGAGTGGATGTTCACAGTCAGCTATTGGATGTATCACAGGGCTCCCAATGGAGAAGCTAGAGAAAGTAACCAAGGAGCTAAAGGGATCTGCAACCCTATTGTTGGAACAACATGATGTACTAACCAGAACACCGGAGCTCTTGTCTCTAGCTGCATATGTATCGAAAGATGGCCTAGTCGGCCATCAATGGAAAGAGAGGCCCATTGGACTTGCAAACTTTATATGCCCCAATATAGGGGAATGCCAGGGCCAAAAGAATGGGAATGGGTGGGTAGGGAAGTGGGGGGCGCTATGGGGGACTTTTGGGATAGCATTGGAAATGTAATTGAGGAAAATATGTAATAAAAATATCAAAAATTAAAAAAAAAAGAATGACTTTTAAAAAAACTTTACATATACATATTATTTATTTGTTGTGTGTATGCATGTGTTTCTATGTGTCTATGCCTGTTCTTGCCCCAGCTTATGTGTGGAAGTAAGTGACAATTTTCAGGAGTCAGTTCTCTCTTTCTACCAGATAAGTTCTGGCCACTGACCTCAGGTCATTAAGCTAGTCATCGAGATGCCTTTACCTGATGAGGCATCTCAGAAGCTCAATAATTGCTGTTAAAGTGTGCTGGAATACATCCTCTGTTCACTTAGACTTTAAGGTTGCAATCTAGCTTATAAAGTAACCAGGCTTACTAAATAGTCTCTCTGGAATTCAGAGCGCTTAATGGTGTAGACTTTGTCAAATTTAAAATAGTATAAAACAGATAATCCTGGGATTGAAGATACACAAAAAAGCTAAAAAGTGTCAAGAGATCTTCACTTCTAAAAGCACAATATGAAATGCCAAGTATAGCAGACTTAGTGCTGTATTGGATTTATTGTTAAATGTAATCAATGTTTAGACTTCGGTTTAAATTCTTGTGTGGTTTAACTCTAATTTAGATTTTAAAATCCTAATTGTAAGACTTATTGTTTGTTAGTTATGACTGAAATGTTGCAGAACAGAATCCCAAAAGTACTTTTTCCTTCAAAAATACATCATATTTTGAGTTTTAGATAATCCTATAAATGAATTCTCTATAAATTCTTCTGAGAATAGTTTTGTAAGTGAGCAGTGTTTTTAGCACTCAAGGCTTGCTAAATTTAATTATATCAGCCATGAAGCTAGAATCAGAACTGCAACGGTCTGATACCACACCCACCACCTGCTTAGCTGCACTGTGTTTTAAATATGGTAGCATTGCAGTTAGTGACTCCTCTTATTTGCACCATACACTAATTTGTTTGGACAATGAGGGATGCTTGTGAAAGCTCTTGGGAAAGCTGAAAAATGGGGGACAAAGGTCAGCCAAATCATGCCCATATGACAGTATGGAATTGCACCATCTCCTGGTTTGTTTATGTGTGTGTGTGTGGGGGGGGGCACCTCACTTTTAAAAAATCTTTTATTTATTTATTTATACTCCAGATTTTGTTCCCATCCTGGCCCACCCTCCAACTGTTCCACATCCCATACCTCCTCCTGGACCCCCTATCTCCATGAGGATGTCCCCACCCACACTCTCCACCCCACCAGACTTCTCTACTAACTGTCCTACCTCATTCCTCTACTGACTGTCCTAGGGAAACTATGCTACTGACCATCCAGTATCAGTCATGTCAAAAGCTGGCAATGGCAAATACAACTAAACTGAATCCAAGATTAAAATTAAGCTGTCACTGGTCTTGGCATAGCACACTTCAAGGATAAACAGGTGCTGGGAGTCATGGCCTTGTGGAAAATTTCTAGTTTACATAAACAATCCTGAGAAAGCATTCGTGGTCATAACAGAAAGAATATTTGTGGATAGAGAGGACACTGTGACCATTGGTTCTAAGAACTGAAGACTGCCACCTGACATTTGGAGAGCCCCTGGGCTCCTTTCCCCTCCCTGAAAGCCTCCTCTTTCTTATATTGCCATCCCAAAATAAAGTTTTTCAGAGCTTGATCAGTCTAATAGTCTTGCTCTCATTTTTTGTGTTTCTTGTCCCTCCCCCCACCCCCTCTCTCTCTGCTGCCCTAGGTCCTCACTGATTATTCCTGCAGGTTGGGGCAAACTGGCATCCAACGTGGGGCCTCTGGGTCTGGGGTCTGAGAGAGACCACTCTTCAAAAGAACATTTGCCACACTGGATCACCGCTTCGTCAAGAAGTGAGTGAAGATCCCCACAGTGATCACCGCAGTGTCACCCGCACTGTGAGATTGATCTGAGAAAGGTAAGAAGAGTGGCCAAACTATGGGACAAGCATTAAGGAAACATGAATTATTTTTAAGGGATCTCAAGGAATCCCTCAAGACATGAGGAACACAGCTTAAGAAAATTTGTTCACAGTCAAGAGGTTGTACTCCAGGCAAGAGGAGTAGGGTTTAAAATAGAATAGAATAAAATAAAAAGAGTAAAAAACAAACAACAAAGAAAGAACAGATGTTAGAAAAATTCTTAGCTCAAGTGCATTTATGTTGTCCTTAATTCCTAGAAGTAGGAATGGTAAATATATAAATAAAAGAATTAGACAAGTTGAGGAGGAATTAGGGGAAGTTAGAAAAGCAGGGCCTTGGCGAGTAGCTACTACTTTGCCTCCCCTCCCTTCTCTGGCAGAATTCCCAGAAGAAGGAGAGAAAGAGTTAGACTTTGAACATCAGAGAGAGGGGGAAGAGGGGAGGGGGGAGGGGAGGGGGGAGAATAGATTTCAGAAATAGAGTTGTCCCCTGTCCAGGATGTTCTATCAAAAGAGAAGGAAAATAGATATAACCTATTTCAGAGCTCTCCTAGGAACAGGAGGAAATTGGGAGACATTCTGCTTACTTTCTGGCTCCTATGGAGATATTCTTAGTTCTGGTTAGGATATCTGGGTCCCTTTGAGGCATCAAGTTCTCTTTCTATTGTCTGTCCTTGGTGTACCAATCTGTCCATATGTCTGTCAATTTATGTTTGTTTTTGTTTTGTTGTTTGCATTTCATGTGAAAAAAAATGGTTAAAACTTTATCTGCTGGCTGTCCATTCTTTGATTTAGTTTAACTTGTTTAAAAGGCAGTCCCAATTTGCACAGCAGAAACTGATAAGTTACACTGCACTGTAGCTGGGAGTCAAGCACAGCTGGAAAATCCCTGATAGAAGCTGATTTTATATACACAAACAGCTCTTAAAGGGGCCAATGGCTTTTTGCTTTTAACATTGGTAACAGAAAGCTTAAAATTGGTAACTCAGGGTTGGAATCATTGTAAACAACACTTGGCATGAACCAACCCAGGAAAACAGATCTTTCAAGATACTTCTAAATTGGGATAATATTTTGTGTAATTCTTATTCTAGAAACTAGATGTATAAAGGATAGGATTTAAAACAATGTCTCTTTAATGATGTATTAAAAGCTGCACTGTCATGCATTCATATATAATAGCTGGCAGCCAAACTTTGTAACGTGAAAATAATGCTCACGGTATTGATTTTTAAAGAGAATGGGTTATTTAAAACTGAGTTTTCTTTTTCAAAATTATGGGCATGCTCTAATATTGCAAAGGAAACTTAAAAATATAGTTAAACTGCCAATGTTCCATTAGCTGCAGTTTACAATTCAATCACAAGCTCAAGATTTTAACTCATCCATAATTGTAATGAAGAAAAAAAAATCAAGCAAGTGAAGACATTCATAAAGGATATTATAGAATAGTTGTAGATTTGAAAGATTGTTTCTTTACTATCCCTTTGAATCCTCGGGATTGTGAAAGATTTGTTTTCAGTGTTCTTTCTATTAATTTTAAAGAGCCAATGAAAAGGTATCAATGGATAGTTCTTTCTCAAGGCATGGCTAACAGTCCTACATTATGTCAAAAATTTGTGGCACAAGCCATTGAGCCTATAAGACAGAAATGGCCAATAATATATATTATACTTTACATGGATGATATCTTATTAGTGGGGAAAGATCCTCAGGACTTCTATGTTATAGAAATTTACAATAGGCATTAGTTGATAAAGGATTACAAATAACTCCAGAAAAAGTGCAAACTCAAGATCCTTATAATTATTTAGGTTTTAGACTTACAGATCAAGCTGAAAATAATTATTCGCAGGGACAACTTAGAAACTTTAAATGATTTTTCAAAAGCTCTTAGCCAATATTACTTGGCTTCTTTCTTATTTAAAGCTTACTAGAGGAGAAATAAAACCCTTATTTGATATTCTTAGGGGATTACTGATCCTACCTCTCCTCAAGTTTTATATACACAAACAGCTCTTAAAGGGGCCACCAGCTTTTTGCTTTTAACATTGGTAACAGAAAGTCAGCTTAAAATTGGTAACTCAGGATTGGAATCATTGTAAACAACACTTGGCATGAACCAACCCTGATCTTACCTCTCCTCAAGTTTTAACTTCAGAAGGATTGTTAGCCTTACAACAAGTAGAAAGAGCTACTAAAAAACAATTTGTTACTTATATAGATTATTATTTGCCTTTACATTTATGATTTTTAATACTACTCATATACCTACAGGACCTTTTGAGGTCAATTGCCTCAGTCTGTGGAACTTGTCACACAGATCCTACAGGAGGTGGTGTGGCACAAAATGCCATTCTTGCTTGAAAAAAAATCCTTTTTATATTGGTCATATAAGAGCTCATTCTGATCTTCCTGGACCTTTAGCTGCAGGCAGTGATTATTGACAGAGTTTTAATAGGAGAAGCTTTAGTTTCAGATCCTATTGTTTTGGCTAAATGTGATCATAATGAATTTCATCTCTCTAGTCATACCTTAAGGCTCTGACATAAGATCGCTAAGGAGCAAGCTAGAATGATTGTAAAACAATGTCCTGACTGTCTTACATTGTCTCCAGTTCCTTGTTTAGGGGTTAATCCATGAGGCCTTATGCCCAGGCAAATGGATGTAACTCATTATTCAGAATTTGAAATTTTAAAATATATACATGTCTGTATTGACACCTGTTCAGGATGCATTTTTGCTTCTCTACATACAGGAGAAGCTTCTAGAAATGTAATTGATCATTGTTTACAGGCTTTTATGGGATTGCCTAAAATCATCAAGACAGATAATGGGCCTGCTTATACTGGAAACAACTTTATACAATTTTGTAAGGAATTTGGAGTTGAACATAAAACTGAAATTCCTAATAATCCATGGGACAAGGAATTCTTGAACATGTGCATTGCACTCTGAAGAATTGGCTTTTGAAAAAAAATGGAGAATCACATCCTTGTACACTACAAAAATTTTAAAATTTCAATGCCAAGGAACTCTCTGAGTGTGGGGAAGAGGGCATGTTTGTGTTTTTTTCTGCAGGATGCTGAAGGAGCATGCTAGCTGCTAGAGTGGTTAATGAGACATACTGATGCTGGGACAAAGAATGATGCTGATCATGAGTTTGTAGAGGAGTGCCTTGATAATGATGACAGAGAAGCTGTTTTGGGCTTACATCCCTGATCAACCCTTTTTTTTTACATCCAACCGTATGGGAAGGCCTAGAAGTTGTGGTAAACAATACTAAGTTGATGGATATGCCTGCTGGAGGAACTTTCACTATGTATAAAGAAACTAATTACTAAAGATTTAGAACTAATGTCTCCATATGCTTTTGTGGGAGATGTAGCTACCGGAGCTTCTGCCCTAGTTTTGCAAGAAAAAAATTATGAGCTTCTTAGAATAGCAATATATACAGAATAAAGAAAAGGAGCTGAATACACAGCTCTCCACATTATTCACACAATCACCCTTTTTCCTGGCTCTCTCTCTTAAGAGAGGGCCTGATACTTACCAATATTACTGGATTAGGAAATGTCTCAGACTGCTTCCTTTGTGCTGCATTAGGATGCCCTCCATTGACAGCTGTCCCTTATCCCATCCCTTTTAATATGTCTGGTGCCAGTCCTAAGACCTTTTCCCAAATTTTTGAAGTATCCTTATTCTTGATCCCTGAACAACAGCAATTTAAATTCTGCTATACTAGTCCCAATGATAATTTGGGCAATCAAACTAGCTCACCTAGTTAGGATCTGATTGCCTCTGAAGGGTTTTTGTTTGTTTGTTTTTTGTTTGTTTGTTTGGGGGTTTTGTTTGTTTTTTGTTGTTGTAGTTGTTTTGTTTTTTGTTTCTTGTGGGGTTTTTTTTGGTGTAATGGTGCCCTTATTAAAATTCTTTCCAAAAACATAGATAAAGAATTGCTGTGCCTTCCTGTGTCCCTAGTTCCTCAGTTGACCTTGCTAACTCCCACTGAAAAAGTGAGCTGTTTTCTTCCCTGTAGTGGCCAGTGTCTCCTTGGTAACCTCTGATGTGGCTGCCAGTTTGGCTGGAGGAGATTTAACCCATTCTCTTCTCACCACCGCAAAGTTAGCCCAACAATTTGTGTTGGCAGTGGAAGCCTCCATTGAGTCATTAGCTTCTTTACAGAGACAATTAACTTCCCTTGCCCAAGATGCCTTACAGAATCAAGCACTTGATTTGCTGATCACTAAGAAAACATGGCACCTGTCCCTTTCTGAATGAGTCAGGCATAGTGGAAACTTGAATCCAACAGTTACATAAACTTAATTTGGAGCTCCAGAAAAAAACAGTTTTCAGCCTCTTCTGATAATTGGTGGAAGTCCTCCATGTTCACACTCTTGATGCCCCTACTTGATCCTTTAATAAGCATTTTATTATTAGTAACTTTCATTTTTAACAGAATTACTGGTTTTATAAAACAGCCGATTGATTCCATGGCATCAAGATCTTTGCAAATTCATTATTATAGACTTGATTTGGCTGATAGAGGCCTTGTGGAACCTGGGGTTGATAATGTTCCTTCAGGAGCTGCATAGGATTCAGACCTGAATGAATCCAGCATGGGCACCAGCGTGGGCTGCAAGGACAAGCACCACAGGGGAAAGTTTCACACAGACCGTCTCTGAATCTCCCATGAGACAAACCTGGTTTGCAAGGAGGTTGGTATTTTTCAGCCTTATCCTAAGGATTTTTCTAAGCCTCTGCCTCCCCTCCCCAAAAGATACCATGATCCATGACTATGGGTCTCGATGTTACCAACAGGAGGAATCAGGTCAATGCTTTTCCCCACCCCCACTGGTTAATGCATACTCATCCAAGAATGAGATGACTATTGATCACCCCAGTTCCTTAGGGCCTTAGTGAAAATAATTAAAATGGAGGAGATGCCGGGAGCCATGGCCTTGTGGAAATTTTCTAGTTTACATAAATAGCCCTGAGAAAACATTTGTGGTCATAACAGAAAGAATATTTGTGGATAGAGAGGACACTGTGACCATTGGTTCCAAGAACTGAAGACTGCCACCTGACCTTTGGAGAGCCCTGGGACTCTTCCCCACTCCCTTGAAGCCTCCTCTTTCTTATATTGCCATCCCAGAATAAAGTTTTTCAGCACTTGATCAGCCTAATTGTCTTGCTCTCATTCTTCCTGTTTCTTGTCCCTCCCACTCTCTCTCTCCCTTGCCCTAGGTCCCCGCTGATTATCCCTGCAGGTCAGGACAAAGAACCATCTTATATTACTGAAGTTAAGAACTTCAAGTAGCCTCTAGAAGAAGCCTAAGAATAAGACTGAGAAGTTGTGAGAACCTGAGAAATTCTATTTGGACTCAGTCTATACTTATCTTTCTGCAGAACAATTGTCACTTTTCTGTCCTAAAAAGAGGAAAGCAATGGCTATCTTCAAATAATGCTTGTCTACACTGACTTTCTTTATTCTTAACTCTTAATTTTTTGAAAGGGAAAAGGCTCATTGGATCAACTGGATCATGTGTCTACTTGAGATCAGACCTGGGAAGAAAAACTAAACCACTTCCAGATATAAATTCAAAGTTAAAATACCTAGAAAATTTTTCAGAAGGTTACTTCTGCTTATCCCTTGAATGGTGGCTTGTTTGTGAGAGCTCTAGGAATGTGCGTAGAACCCATTTATCTCCTAGTGTATAACAGTTGATGCTCAGCAGGCTTTTCCCTTAAATATATTCCCTCAGTCTCATCTTTGCTTATTGTCTGCTAAATTTAACCACGGACACTTAAGTTACATTTTTCCTATAAATGGTGTTAAACAAAGGTGTTCTAAAGAAGGAAATGTAGAAGGCAAGGTAGAAATAAATTCTAATTTTATTCCTGATTATATCTTTGACCTAGGACAACTTTTATCAACTCCTTGTACTGAAAATATACAAAGATTTCACATTATTTCATAATAAAAATGTGAAATTTGAACAGATATGAAAATTACTATCATAGTTCAAATGCCTGTTTTGATGGGGACAGGGGTCTGCTTATAGGGCCACAAGCATCATGGGGAGGAGCCATCTGGCCTTCTTTATTGCCAACAGTAAGTTAATAATATAATTCATATATATGTATATGTATAATATATATTCATATGTGTGTATGTAGGTGTATGTACATATATGTGTATACACAAACACATAAATATCTCCAAAATCTTTACTGTTGTCTATGCTGTATATAGTAAAGTTTAATCACATAAGAAGGCTCTAAGGGAGACATAACAACTGAACCTGAGGAAATCCAAAACATCATCAGATCCTTCTACAAAAGACTATACTCAACAAAACTGGAAAACATGGATGAAATGGACAAATTTCTAGACAGATACCAGGTACCAAAATTAAATCAGGGTCAGATTATTGACCTAAACAATCCCATATCCCCTAAAGAAACAGAAGCAGTCATTAATAGTCTCCCAACCAAAAAAAAGCCCGGGACCAGATGGGTTTAGTGCAGAGTTCTATCAGACCTTCAAAGAAGACATGATTCCAATTCTCCTCAAACTATTCCACAAAATAGAAACAGAAGGTACTCTAACCAATTCATTCTATGAAGCCACAAATACTCTGATACCTAAACCACACAAAGACTCAACAAGGAAAGAGAATTTCAGACCAATTTCCCTTAAGAATATTGATGCAAAAATACTCAATAAAATCCTTGCAAAATGAATCTAAGAACACATCAAAACAATCATCCATCATGACCAAGTAGGCTTCATCCCAGGGTTGCAGGGATGGTTTAATATACGGAGATCCATCAACGTAATCCACTATATAAACAAACTCAAAGACAAAAATCACATGATCATCTCGTTAGATGCTGAGAAAGCATTTGACAAAGTCCAAACACCCATTCATGATAATAGTCTTGGAAAGATCAGGAATTCAAGGCCCATACCTAAACATAATAAAACCAATAATCTACAGGAAACCAGTAGCCAACATCAAACTAAATGGAGAGAAGCTGGAAGCAATCCCACTAAAATCAGGGACTAGACAAGGCTGCCCACTTTCTCCCTACCTATTCAATATAGTACTTGAAGTCCTAGCCAGAGCAATTCGACAACAAAAGGAGATCGATCAACGGGATACAAATTGGAAAGGAAGAAGTCAAAATATCACTATTTGCAGATGATATGATAGTATATATAAGTGACCCTAAAAACTCCACCAGAGAACTCCTAAACCTGATAAACAGCTTCAGTGAAGTAGCTGAATATAAAATTAACTCAAACATATCAGTGGCCTTTCTCTACACAAAGAATAAACAGGCTGAGAAAGAAATTAGGGAAACAACACCCTTCTCAATAGTCACAAATAATATAAAATACCTTGGTATAACTCTAACTAAGAAAGTGAAAGATATGTATGATAAGAACTTCAAGTCTCTGAAGAAAGAAATCAAAGAAGATCTCAGAAGATGGAAAGATCTCCCATGCTCATGGATTGGCAGGATTAATCTATTAAAAACAAAGAATTTATGAAATTCTTAGGCAAATGGATGGATCTGGAGGATATCATCCTGAGTGAGATAACCAAATTACAAAAGAGCTCACATGATATGCACTCTCACTGATAATTGGATATTAACCCAGAAACTTAGAATACCCAAGATACAATTTACAAAACACAAGAAAATCAAGAAAAAGGAAGACCAATGCATGGGTACTTCATTCCTCCTTAGAATGGGGAACAAAATACCCATGGAAGGAGTTACAGAGACAAAGTTTGGAGCTGAGATGAAAGGATGGACCATCCAGAGACTTCCCCACCCCTCTCCGCCCCCCCTGCCATCCATCCCATAATCAGCCACCAAACACAGATACTATTGCATATGCCAGCAAGATTTTGCTGGCATGACCCTGATATAGCTGTCTCTTGTGAGGCTATGCCAGTGTCTGGCAAACACAGAAGTGGATGCTCATTGTCATCTATTGGATGGAACACAGGGCCCCCAATGGAGGAGCTAGAGAATGGACCCATGGAGCAGAAGGGGTCTGCAACCCCATAGGAGAAACAACAATATGAACTAACCAGTACCCCCTGAGCTTGTGTCTCTAGCTGCATATGTAGCAGAAGATGGTTTACTTGGCCATCATTGGGAAGAGAGGCCCCTTTGTTCTTGCAAACTTTATATGCCCCAGTACAGGGGAATGCCAGTGCCAAGAAGTGGGAGTGGGTGGGTAGGGGAGCAGGGTGGGGGAAGGTTATAAGGGACTTTCGGAATAGCATTTGAAATGTAAATGAAGAAAACATCTAATAAAAAAATTGGAAAAAAAAAAAGGAGAATATTCCCGGTTACCATAGTGAGTTCTTAGTTACCAACAATAGAAGTTATTCTAGATGATTTAAACAGCAAAATAATATATGGAATAAAAAAGAGGTGTCCTAGGACCAGTGAGATGGTCCAGCCTGAAAGTCAGTTGCTGATAACCTGATAGCCATAATTCCACAGAGCCACATAACAGAAGAAGTGAACATACATACTCACTTAACACACTTAAATAGAAAAGAAAGAAAGAAAGAAAGAAAGAAAGAAAGAAAGACAGACAGACAGAAAGAAAGAAAAGAAATTGCCAATATGAAAGAAGTGACTCTAGCCCATTCAAAACTGTATAAAAGAATGTCTGGAGCCTGGCTGTGGGAATGGATACCAACCATGCCAACATCCTAGAAACCTTTGCTGGAGCCACTGACACACCCACCAAGAAGAAACAAGCTTCTTACTGGGTGCTTCTGGCCTGAGGCATAAACATTAGTCAGGAAGACTGGGTTGACCAAGGCCAGGCCAGGTGCCCACACCTCACCATTTTCCCACTGGACAGCTACAATAAGAGAACAGTTGACCTTTAACCAAGACTCAAAGTGAGGGGTTTCCTAAACATAGGAGGTGTTTCAAATGCTGAGCAGCACCTTTTCCCAAAAGGAAGACACACACAGAAATTGGGTGATGGTTTACCTTATCCTGTGACCTATGATAGGTAGTCAGCTTCTTCCTCTGTTTCATTCTCCATTTCTCCATTCCAACTGCCCTTTCTTCAAACACTTTCCTAAATGAAAGTCTCTTTCCTCTGCTGAAAATATTCCTTTTACCACCAGCAGCCTAACCACTTCCAGTCTAGGCCAACATCAGAGGGCTGCCAGAAAAGGATGGCACTGGCATGGGTGAGTTCAATGAGGAAATATTTATTCATTAAAGTGAGCACCAAGCATCCTTAATGGAGCATCCTGACATAGGAGGAATAAGAACATGCTCCTGGAGCTCAAAGAATTGTGCTCTTCAGCAAAGAAAAGAAATCAATGGAATTCTTGGTCAGAAAGAAAGAAGGATCCTGGTTCCTTTTTGCCTCCCCTCTCCTCTCCTCCTGGTGAATAGCTCTTTAGTCAAACTCAGCCCAAAGCTACAGGAACAGGGGAAGGTCAAGAAATATGCAAGGTGAATCTGAAGGGGCTAAGAAAAAAAAGCCCATGTTCTTTATTTTACAGTAGATCTCTGTCCTGGTTAGTTTTAACTTGACAGAGCCTAGAACCTCAACTGAGGCCTTGCCTAAATAATATTGGTCTGTGGGCATGTCTAGAAGGGATTGTCTTGGATAATAAATTAATGTAATTGGGCCTAGCACACTGAGGGTAACACTATTTCTTGGGCAGGTGGTTCTGAGTATATAAAAAGCTAGCTGACTAAAAAAATTCATAAATCTATCCTAGAGCCAGTTAGCCAGCAACATCCTCCATGACTTCTGCTGTACTTCTTGACTCAAGTAAGTTCTTTGGTTAGAGATAATACTGTGTGGAAAAGCAGGCAGCCACACCTTTAAGTTCCTGCTGTAGCTTTCCACAGTGATGATCTGTGAGGGGGACTTACTAGATGAATAAATCCTTCCTTCCTCTAAGTTGCTATTGGTAAGGGTAATTTATTCCAGCAACAGAATGATCTTTCTCTTTAACAGTACTAGTTTCTACTTATACCTTTACAGCTGAAAGTGATTAAAAATTAGTCTTAGAGCCAGGTGTGGTGGCGCACGCCTTTAATCCCAGCACTTGAGAGGCAGAGGCAGGCAGATTTCTGAGTTCTAAGCCAGCCTGGTCTACAAACTGAGTTCCAGGACAGCCAGGGCTATACAGAGAAACCCTGTCTCGAAAAAAAAAAAAAAAAAATTAGTCTTCCTTCCCCTCTAGACTGTAAAAGTAAGCTCCTTGAGGTCAAGCATTCATATATCATTTCTTTATTCTTATTTCTCTAGGAACCTGCATCATATCTGGTATGTAGAAGAACCTTAATCAGGCTAGAGATGTAGCTAACTTTGGTAGAATCCTTGCCTAGCATGGAGGATACCCTGGGTTCAGTTTTCAGTGCCATATACATCAAATTAGTGACACATGACCATAATCCTATCACTCAAAGATGGAGTCAGAGAGACTAGAAGTCATCTTCAGCTACGTATTAAATTCAAGGCCACCCTAGAAAACAGGAGACTTTGTATCAGAAAATAAAATGGGGCTATGGAGATGGTATTCTATTGGGGCTGTTCTATCAGTTGGTAAAATGATTGCCATGCAGGCATGAGAATATCAGTTTAGATGGTAGGATTGGAGATCATGACTAACTAGTTTAGCCAAATCAGGAAGTACAAGGCTTCATGAGAGAAGAGTGTTTGAAAAAAATAGTGTTGGAGAAATGACTGTGGAAGGCATCAGACATCCACTTCTGGTGTCTGAGTATGTGTGCACACTCACATAAGAACATATGCATACACTACATATGTATATGAATACATAAAAGGGACTTCAATTGCTATATCTTGAGCTCATGAAGGTGTGTACAATGTGGAACATTATACTTAAGAGGTCAAATTCTTGCTGGGTGAAATGACACAGGTCAACCTAGCCAGAGCCATACAGTGTAACCTAGTCTTTAAAAGAGAAATTAATCCTTAGCAAGCATAATGGCAAATACGTAATCTTAGCACTCAGAAGCAGAGGCAGGAGAATAGCAACATGTGCATGCCAGCCCAAGCTGCATAGTGAATTCTGTGTTACCAAGAGTTATTCAGAGAAACTCTGTCTCAAATATTCCCCCAAATCTAATTTTTAAACCAC
The DNA here is from genome assembly GCF_978045245.1 of Mus caroli. Taxonomy (NCBI): domain Eukaryota; kingdom Metazoa; phylum Chordata; class Mammalia; order Rodentia; family Muridae; genus Mus; species Mus caroli. The sequence continues at coordinate 92,579,566 of NW_028227268.1, read as the reverse complement.
TTTTTAGGGGAAATGTTCCCTGATTCTTTGTTAGCCATGTTGTTTCCCAGTGTGCCTTCTTTGCCTACCCATGAAAAGAGCCTCTGATTTCAAGACCTCTCAGATTTTACCCATATTAAACTTAAATGCTACCGACTGTTGCGGTAAATCTCCTCCCAAATATGCCCCGGCAATGAAAACACAACAGTTAACATGACTACATGCTGCTCGCCTAGACTGGGCAGATCTACAGCTACACTACCATCTTCCACATCTAGGAGACCACTTAGAACTTGTAGTTTTTGCAGGCCATATGCTTCTGCTCCGCTTTTCTCCTTCCTCCTCCTCCTCTGAGTCCTCTTCCTCTTCCATTTTCTCCTTCTTCTTCTTCTCCCTCCCACCTTCTACTCCACCTTCCTTTTTATCTGCTCTCCTTTATTTTACAAATTAAGGTGGGAAGCAGGTTTACAGGGAATCACCAAATTGCTGACTCATTCCTTGTTTGCAACCACTCACAGGAGAAGGGAATTAACATCAAATATAATTAGCCCCAGGGCTATCCACAACAACTGACTTGATCTCATTTTGCCTAAGGCTGTTCTTACTCAGTTACCTTTTTTTAGTTAAGTTATTAATAGCTCATTCTATGACATGCATGTTTTAGTTATTAATAGCCCATTCTATGACATACATGTAGAAAGCTAATTTAAGCCCTGTAATGCTTAGAAATTTTAAGCCACAAAGCACAAAAAATATTTTAATCTAAGACTCTTTGCCTTTATTCTATATAAAGGCTTCAAATAGGCACAGCACCATATGGTACAGAACATATTCATATGAAAAATATGCTGTTATCCTGAACAGGAATTGAAAGTAGAACCAGACTTATTTTTTATATACATTTATCTGGTGTCAGCATCTAAAAATACTCATATCCAATGTCACCTTAGGAGTCGGACAGAAGCTGAACAGAGGTGCCTGATGTGAGAGGTCAGAGTCAAAGTATTGTGAGTCTCATAAGCCCCTGAGCATTATCAAGGCTTTGAGTCCAAAAGAACTCATGCCAACGAGTGTCACTCTGGCAGCTGTGTAGATTGTTCTTATAGTTATGAGCTATGGCTCTGTCTTAGAGTTTTATTGCTAAAGAGGCACCATGACCATGGCACCTCTGGTAAAAGAAAACATTTAATTGAGGCTTGCTTACAGTTCAGAGTCCCTTACCATAGTGGGAGCATGGCAGAATTCTTGCAGACATAGTACTGGAGAGGTAGGTGAGATTTCTACATCTGGATTCACAGGCAGTGGGAGAAGGGTGAGAGAGAGAGAGAGAGAGAGAGAGAGAGAGAGAGAGAGAGAGAGAGAGAGAGTCATTGTGCCTGGCTTGAGCTTCTGAAATCTCAAAGCCCTCCCCCCACCCCACCCCACCCTGCTCCCCCACCCCCACCCCAGTGACACACTACCTTCAGCAAGGCCACACCTCCTAATAGTCCCACTTTTTATGGGCCTATGGGGCCATTTTTATCCAAACCACCACAGACTCCATTAGGCCAATGACTACACACACACACACACACACACACATACTTAGTACTAGGTATTGAACCCAAAAACCTTATGTAAAATATGTAAAGGAGTTTTAACAAACCATTACTGAACTAATATTATGATCTAAAAATACAGAATAAAGGATAGATAAATTAAACTTAAAAGCAAGGTTAGGGTAATAATTATTTGAATGTATTATACTTAAAAAATATTTTTAATGTTTAAAATTCTATCTAATAAATGGCAATGGAGAAAATGAAAAGAAAATCAGTGTAAATTAGTGAGAAGTTTGAAAAATAATTTTTAAAATAAGTTCAATATGATTACTTGCAAATGCAAAACATTTTAACAAATTCTCTCACTATAAACACCAGTGAGAATGAATCCAGATGTGATGGTTTGTATTTGCTTGGCCCCAGGAGTAGCATGATTAGAAGGTGTGGCCTTGTTGGAGTAGGTGTGTCACTGTGGGTATGGGCTTTAAGACCCTCATCCTAGCTTCCTAGAAGCCAATATTCTGCTAGCAGCCTTTAGATGAAAATGTAGAACTCTCAGCTCCTTCTGTACCATGCCTGCCTGGATGCTGCCTTGATGATGGACAGAACTACTGTAAGCCAGACCCAATTAAATGCTGTTCTTATACGAGCTGCCTTGGTCAGGGCCTCTGCTCATAACAGTAAAACCCTAACTAAGACGTCAGATATCCTTTGCAATTCAGCTTTCATCATGAATCTGACTTTAATGCTACATTTAGAATGAAGTTCCCTTAGAGACCTGACATTGCTGAGGATGCCGAGAATGGCAGACCACTGCTCTGTTGGTGCTGATCTTCCCAGGGACTAACATGTGGATTTCTCAGGAGCTCCTCAAAAAGGGAACATTGTTTCCTATTTCATCCGTGTATAAGTGAATATCCCAAAGCATGAAGTAGAAGCTAGACAAGTTGGTTTTCCACATGGTTGTTTATTTTCCTCATTGACTATACTACGTCTGTTTGCTACCTGATAGCCAAACCAGTAGTTCTCCTGGCTCTCCTCTGTTGTGGCCAGTTGTTACACAATCCCCATCAAGTCCTGTGGCCTTGTTATGCCCTTCAATGCCTTCTCTGCTTTGATTTCGCATTTGAACAATTTCCACATTTCACTCTATAAACTGCCAAGTATTCAATGTCCTATCAATGGTGTATGTATTGTGTTAACAAATGGGTGTCACAGTCTGTAAATTCAGACCCTATTAACACAAACACATTTAGAATGTATCTAATAACATGTTCTTTTCTGGTGGGCTGAACAGCCCAGTCCATTGGTGCTTATGTGATAGTGATCAAGGAACCTAGACTTGAGTTAGTCAAGTACAGATTCAATAAACATTTTCAAACTTGAATATTTAAAAATAAAATAAATATATTTAATTTTATTATTTTTAACTCTGTGTGTGTGCGCGTGCCCTCAGAGGTCAGAGATCTTGGCTCTCCCTAACGATGGAATTACAGGTGATTGTGAGATACCTGACATAGTCCATAGGAATCAAACTCAGTTCTTCCGGAAGAACATCAAATGTTCTAAGTCACTGAGCCATCCCGCAATCCTAGTCATTTCTCTACAAGAGAAAAATTCATCACCAGGAAATCCAAAAGTTGGGCTGACATCAACCTACATAGTCTAGTTTGCCACTTAAATAAAAATTCATATTCCTTTCCTGCCAAGACATATACTTGGTCACAACACACTAGAAGACTATTTGATGTGTGTTTAAATAATAGCTACACACATTTGATTTTTGCAAATGGAATTAATTTTCCAGTCTAAGGAAGGGTTTCTGTCATACACTGCTCCTTCATAGGTAACGTATCAGAGAACTAGAGACAACTGACAATTAAAACATTTTCAGGCACAATACACAAGATAGTCATTATTTTCCAAATTAGTAAATACTGTGGAAACAAATAGACATGTGATTATCCTAGATACAGGGAGCAGGAATGCACAGCTGTACTCCAAGCATGTCCTCTCACCTCCAAACACATGATGTGCCATTAACATGCAAAATAAATAAATGTTAAAAAGAAACAAAAGACTATTCTAGAAAATCCATACCATGTCATCTTAGGCAATGCATACCATTATAAACACAGGAGCAATAACTTTCAATTGAAGATCACAAGGTTCCAATTTGGGCTGGGGATATAATTTAGGTGTTTGTTTGTTTGCTTGTTTTGTTGTTGTTTTGCTTTGTTTTGAAACAATGTCTCACCTTGTAGTTCAAGCTAGTCTCAAACTTATGAGCCAACTCAACTCAATGTTGGACATTTTTTGTTTTGTTTTGTTTTTTGTTTTTGTTTTTGTTTTTCAAGACAGGGTTTCTCTGTATAGACCTGGCTGTCCTGGAACTCACTTTGTAGACCAGGCTGGCCCCGAACTCAGAAATCTGCCTGCCTCTGCCTCCCAAGTGCAGGGACTAAAGGTGTGTACCAACACTGCCCGGCTTTTTGTTTGTATTTAACATTTTCTGTATGTGTAGCCCTGGGTATCCCTGAACTCTGTAGAGCAGGCTTACCTGGCCTTGGACTCAAGAGATCTGCTTGCCTCTGCCCCCCAAGTGCTGTGACCAAAGGTATACACCACCAGGCTCAGCCAAACACTAGTTCTTAATAGAAAACAAGTGGTTAAACTTCAGTCCCCTCCCGTAGCACAGAATGCGACTAGCTTAACAGACCAATGTGCATAAAAAAGCAGGCTGTCCTCACAAACACTTCCAGGTGCTAAGATGGTATGTGTCACTGTCATGGAGTTCTAAGCACACTGTATAGATGTGTGCATGTATGTTTTTCTAGCACAGGGATTCCCCATCCTAAACCCTGAGCTACAGGGAAGGACTGCCACTGCAGGTCAGGGCACAAATGCTGTTACACTGACCCAGGGACAGCAAGCCTGAGAGGTTCCAAAGCAGACAGTGCAATTACAACATGGCCTGACACCACAAGACCAAACATGGTCACCTTTCTAACTGCCTTTTCTGAGGAACAAGCCGCCAGGCTTGTACACCTATAATCCCAGCACCTAGGAGGAGGAGGCAGGACTGCTGTGGAGTGTAAGGTCAGCCAGGGCTAACAGGGGGTCTGCCTTGAAGTAAGCAAACACAAGGCCACCTACCCTGACAAAAATAAAAAGTAAAACCAGGACCCTCTTGGTCCATGTTCAAGTGCGCTGGCCCACTGCTCTAAGAGTCTTGGAGGGGCGGGAGGGAGGTTTGGGCTTGTTGCCCACCCAACATTAAACACCAAGATGGAAGGCAGGATGAGCAGGGTAATTCTTTCCTCCACAGCTTGCATTGGTTTCAGAGACAGGCAGCCAATGAGGGTAATCGCCCCTTTCCATGGAATGGGCTGTGTTAAGTGTCTCCGATGCTCACACCTTACTGACGTTCTCCAGGCCCCTTCCTTCAGTTTCTGAAGGCAGAAAATCATCTTCTCTGAAGATACTTGAACATTTTAAACAACAAAAACCACTTCCAATGGGTGCTTTTGGAAAACCTGCTCCTGCTCTAGTTGAGCTGCCGAATGAGCTGATTGATCCATTCTCCCCGGTAGCCAGGTAAGTCCATCTCCTTGAAGAAGCCCACTCTGTTCTTGGTAGCATGGCAGGCCACAGAGAGGTGGAAAGGGCACAGGAAGGAAGAGACCTCCTGGAAATGCTTCCCAGGGAAGGCAATTTCATGGATGAGGTCTTCCAGGCAATGACAGCAAATCTCCCCAGGTGCTCCTCGATCACTGTGCTGTCCGTCAGAGGGACTGTATTATCCTTAATCTTTGCTTGTCAACGTTTCAAGATGAGTTCCGGGACAGACTTCAGATTTGGAAATCCCCAGGTCACATAAGGCTCCACGGTGCGCAGCATTCTTACACTCTGAGGGGTGACCTTGACAAAGACGCCACTGAACAATCTCTTCAGGCAATTTCTTTCATGATGGTGCTCTTTACCAATAAACTCACTCCTTCAATCCTTTCCATATGTATAACGAAGGCCAAGGAATGTTTATCAGGCACCTCCAAAAGCACGAGGCTTCACCTCTAGTCCCTGGACACATACCTTGTCACGTTGCTGCCGCCAGGAATCGTGTACGAAAGATTCTAGTCGTCTAAACCTGAATTGTTTCCCTTTTCTCTCTCTCTCTCTTTGCCAAAAGTGCCTGCTTTGCCTGAGTGGCTTTGAGGGCTTGATAAGCCTTCCTCTTTTTCAGGAGATTTTCTGGAACCAAAGGGATCTTTTTTCTTTCCCCTTCCTCCACTATCTTTCCGGTGCTTCAGCTACTCTCAAGTGAACATTCATAACAACAATAGCAATAAAAAAATAATAGAATCAGAAATATATCGTAAGTTGTGCCTCTTTATCATCATTATTGTAAACATTATTGTTATTTGACACTAGAGATTGAATGAGCAAGCGTTTCATTTGCAAATTGCTACAGAAATATAAGAAATAAGTATCCAGATGATAAACTATGGGATTTTTCTCATACAAACTCAATTTGTGATTACAAAAATAGTTCAGCTTTCTCCCATTCCACAAGCAGATACTTATTTAATTGGCGGTTCATCTAAGGGTATAGGAGGGATTTAAGGTCCAGCCACATAGTCACCAATCTAGTAATGTTTCTTTTTTCTTTCTTTCTTTTTTTCTTTTTCTTTTTTTGTTTTGTTTTGTTTGTTTGTTTGTTTTGTTTTTTTGAGACAGGGTTTCTCTGTGTAGCCCTGGGTGTCCTGGAACTCACTTTGTAGACAAGGCTGGCCTCGAACTCAGAAATCTGCCTGCCTCTGCCTCCCGAGTGCTGGGATTAAAGGTGTGCGCCACCACCGCCCGGCCTAATAATGCTTCTTTTTCCTCAGTCCAACAAATGGAACTGGCTGTTTTAAATCACCTATTATAGTTAATTCATAAACCCTTAAATATTGTTTTTGATTCTGCTTATGTTGTAGGATTATTCCAGCAACAGGAACTGCTTTAATTTCCTCTTCACATCTTGGTATGCTCCCATTACTACAGGAACTATAACATCTGATTTAGGCCCACATGTATCCTTTGTTCATTCCAAATATTTGTGTACACTCTAACCTTTCTAGTTTTATTGCAGAAGGAAATAAGCAAGCTGCCCTATTTTTGCTTCTCCAGAACAGGAACACACACACACACACACACACACTAACAGACTTCATGTACAATACGACATCCCACCTAGACAAGCAAGAAAAGTTGTGCAGGAGTGTCCTATTTGTGCTCCCTTACACGGTCATAGTCATATAGCTAGAGTAAAACTACCCAGAGGCAAACTACTAATGAATTATGGCAACGAGATGTTACTCACTTTGTGCCTTGAATGTCATACCTGCATGTTTGCATAGATACATACGTTCTAAATTGCTTTGGTCTGTACCTCAATCCTCAGAGAATGCTTCCACAGTATTCTCACCCCTTATACAAACTTTTGCTGTTACAGGAGTGCCTACTTTGATAAAAACTGAAAATGGACCAGTCTATAATAGTAAAAATTTAAGAACTTCTGTAAAGAAATGGAATATTAATCATGTTACAGGCATTCCCTATAATCTTCAAGACCAGGGTAAAATTGACAAACCACATAGATTATTAAAACAAGTTATTTTAAAAAAATTTAAAAGGGAAAATACCAAGGAATTTCACCTTTCTTTATCTACTAATTTGCCTCAGGGTGATATATGATGTCTGAGAGCTCAAAAACATTTCTCTACAGAACTTTCTGAACTGCCTTTAGACAGATCTGTGTGGTTTAAACAATTTGAGACTTGGAAGCCTGGGTGGATGAAGAAAACTGGGAAGCTGTATGTGTCTCTCATCACACATGAAACCACTGAAACATCATGGACTCCTCAGTGGCTCCTCTGGCGCCGCGCCATCCAAGACAATGGTACAGGATGAGGAGATGGTGGAAGTCACAGAAGGCAAAAGGAGACATTGATTTTATCATCAGAAGTCAAATCTGCCCACCTGATGCAAAGTTAATGCCCTATGCACCAAGGGATAATTAGTCTATGAAATACGTGGAACCTGACTTCACCTGAAAGTCTCCTGGTGATGCTAGGTGCTTTGACCTGTGCATCTTTGGTGAGTGCCTCTGAGGACATGTACTGATCTTATGTTCCTCATACTCCTCTGCTTCAACTTGTAGATTGGCTGGATCCTGCTGCTTTTATCTTTTTGATGACTGTGCTTATAACTTGACCTTGGGACAACAATAGACTCACTCATCTGGAGAAGGGACCATGCTTGATTTTTCCTTGGTATTTAAATCACTTTCTATTTACATGGGTTATTATAACATTTGTATTCCTACTAAAGGCAAATATATGCTTACATTCTACAAGATACCAAAACTACTGATCATATGGGTCTATTTTCAAGTTATTCTCTATATTTTTCTGATAAATTTTATAACATAACCAATAGTGCTGCATGTACTTTGGATCCCTATTCTCAGTGGCAGAGTATTACACACAACACCTTCACTGTTCTATTATTCATTGTGTTTATAATTTGCTTGCTGATGGAGTATTTCATAAATGTCAAATTAGATTTATCTACAACATCTCAAATCAAAACCACTCTGAATATCCTGTGTTTAAAAAAAAACAAGAAACAACAAAAACAAAAAACAAAAACAAGGTGGGCATGGGTCAGGGGGAAATATGGGAACATAGTCCAGGAATGGAATTATATAAAGAGAATTCTGCTCTGAGTGACTATGAGAACACTCCAAGAAAACAAGTCAGGAGTCTTGTGACCTTAGTTTATTCAAAACAAAAAATTGTTCCAGTTATGAACTGGGCTTGAAAAAAATGTGATGTGTAAAGCTCAAGGTGAACTTTAATTAATAAATGAATTTACTCACTTAGTGCGTGTGCATGTGTATGTGTGTGTGTGTGTTACTAGGCAATACAACTTGGAACCTTGAGCTTAGGAGGCCTGTACTATATCACTGAGCTATATCCTCAGCCCACCAACGTTAGAACACTTGGAGCCTTGACAATCACTTTGATCTTCCCAGGAAAACAGGCTTGGACTCACATTATACAACACAGAGCACCTTTGCTTTTAAAACCACTGAAGAGTTTTCTTCCAGAACTGTGACTCAACTCTATGGGAGGGCTTTCTTACTATAATATTATAGTCAAGCTGTTTCTACTAACAGTCATGATATCTTAAACATACATTTCCTGGTTAGCCTTAATTGTCAACTTGACACAGTCTAAAGACACCTGAGAGAAGCCTAAATTAAGAAATCGCCTAGGTAAGATTGATTTGTGGGCTTGTCTTACTAAGTGATGTACGAGGGCATGACCCATTATGGGTGGCACCATTCTTCAAGCAAGTTGTCCTAGAGTATTTAAGGAACAAACAAACAAAAAGCTAGTGAAACAGAGAGCAAGCCAGCAGGCAACATTCCTCCATGGTTTCTGTTTGAAACTCTAGACGTGAGCTCTTGTTCTGACTTCACTCCGTGATAGATTGTGTCCTGAAGATACAAGTCAAATAAACCCTTTCTTCCTAAGTTCCTTTTGGTCAAGAGGAAATAGCAGCAGCAACAACAACAATAATAATAACAACAAAACCTAGAACAATACTGTATTTCTATTTTTTAAATGGTGTCTTAGGATTTTCATTGCTGTGAAGACACACCAAGACCAAGGCAACTCTTATAAAAGACAGCATTTAATTAGGGCTGGCTTACTGGTTCTAAGGTTCAATCCATTATCATCATGGCAGGAAGCATAGCAGCGTCCAGGCAGGCATGGCACTGGGAAAACTGAGAGTTCTACATATTCATCTCTTTGCCCAACCCCACAGTGATACACAACAAGGCCACACTTCTTAATAGTGCCACCCCGTGGACCGAGCATATTCAAACCACCACAAATGGAGATAGCATCTTACTATGTAACCCAGGTTGGCTGAAACTCACAACAATCTTCTGCCTCAGCCTTCCTAGGCCTGGGATATTGGGTGTGTGTGTTTGGTGGAGGGGGGAGGGGGCGGGGAGAGGAGGTGTGCGGGAAACCCAAGGGAAAAAAATAAATGCCAACATACTCATTTTTAAATGATTTCTTTTTCCCCCTTAATTATGGTGTGTGTGTGTGTGTGTGTGTGTGTGTGTGTGTGTGTGTGTGCATCTGAGTGCATAGGCCTCAGGAAAACAGAAGAGGATGTCAGATCCTTTGGAGTTGGAATTACAGGAAATTGTGAATCACCTGATGTGGGTGCTAGGACCACACTCTGTCCTCTGCAAAAATCAGTGTGAGCTGTTGAGAACAGTTTTTTAAATATTCATTTTACATTTGAAAAACTTGTTCTCAACTTCAGAAATAGTTTAAAAGGACAAGTACCTCCCAAGACAGCTTTTAATTATAGTAATAAGCAAGGAGCTAACAGTAAAAATGGAAGAAAATTATCCTACTTTGCCTCCCCTTCACATTTCATTCCTAACTTAGCCCAAACACCATCATTTTATTCACAGCAAGGTAATAATTAGGATGCACTCTTAGCAAAATAGGTCTAGCAATATTTTTTGATTTGTACTTTCTTTGGTTACAAATATTGTGTTCAATAATTACATGGCAAAAAAAATGACTGGGTCTCACAGCAGATGAATTTTAATAGCAAAATGCTTTTATATGGGCATATTTTTACATTCTAAAATAATGTCTCCACTATTTTGATTACAGGTCAGCTCTTTTAAATCTATAAGAAGTATTCTATGTAGGGAGTGTTTGGTGATGAATCAGATTTGAAATTACACCTACTCTCCTTCGATTCTGGCACAAAATGTGTCAGTGAAGACTGCAACTAGGAAAATTATCCTGTCCTACCACAGGATGATGATGATGATGATGTCAATCTACACATCCAGATAAGAAATATGTTAGCAAAAATGAATTTCAAGAACAGGTCTACTCTAGGACTGCTATGGCACATTTGCAAATACATCTATTGTCACTAATGACAAGACTAATAATACCTAAACTGCTACAGAGTTTGTTTATGTCTGATTATGGCTCTTATTTTACAGATAAAGGCAGTTGAAATAAATTTCCCAAGATAATACAACTGCCTAATAATGGAATTTGGATTAGAATATGGTCTCAAAGACTCAGGGTCATTCCCTACACCAGGACTGGTTACATAATTGAAGGATCCAGTGCAATGCAAAAGCCCAAGACCTCTTGTTCAAAAAATTATTAATGATTTCAAGGCTGGAGTATGTGGATTATCTGTAGAATTCTTACCTAGTTTGCATAATGTGAGTTGGATCCCCAACACCGCAATACAGATTAATAACACCAAGAAAGCAACAGCAAAACACTAAAGCAGAGGATATGGAGGCCTTTCTCAGTACAGTTATATGTTACATATTTTCTAAGCAGTGTTAACTGAATCAAGTTCTCCTAAGAGGCCACAAGTATATATATATTGCAGACTAATTGGAGGCTCAAGAGCTTGCAGACTAATTGGAGGCTCAAGACTGGAATGTTGAAAGTGAAGATGTCAAAGTTGGAGCTGGAGAAATGGCTCAGTGATTAAGAACATTTAATGGTCTTGAGAGACCCTGACATTGGTTCCCAGCACCCACATGATGAGTTTAATTCCAATTTCAACCCCTCTTCTAATCTCTACAGGCTCTTGTCTGCATGAGGTACATACATACATACTCAGCCATTCACACATACATATATAGTAAAATAAAATATTTAAGAAGTGAAGTCAGGGCTGGCGAGATAGCTCAGCGGTTAAGAGCACTGACTGCTCTTCTGATAGTCTGGAGTTCAAATCCCAGAAAACACATGGTGGCTCACAACCATCCATAATGAGATCTGGCACCCTCTTTTGGAGTGTCTGAGAATGAGATCTGGCGCCATCTTCTGGAGTGTCTGAGGACAGCTACAGTGTACTTATAATAAATAAATAAATCTTAAAAAAAAAAAGAAATGAAGTCAAAGTTATTTTGGGGTGTCTTTGCCTTCTTCATGCCCATTGACCTTTGGTATATAGTCCAGAATAGTCTCTAATCTCCATTCTCTTGTATCACCAACCCATGTACCAGCAATACAGGAGCACATTACCTGTCTGGGTTCTTTAGTCCCTTTTATTAGCCATGTGATAGCAACTTCTGCATCTGAAATAGAATTTTGTGATTACTAAACACTTTACCATTTAAATCTCATAGAGCTTTGGCCTGTGCCAACCCCAAAGCTGAGAAAAATAATAGAATCCAAGTTCTATTTTTAAAAGTCTTATAAAAGATTATCTACCAGAGATGCAAAGTTCTGTGAGTTCAAGGCCAGGTTTGTCTATGTAGTGAGTTCCAGGACAGCCAGAAATATATAGTGAGAGTGTCTCAAAAAAGGATAAAACAAAAAAGATTTTCTTCCCTTGTTTAAGACAACAGCTGACTCTCAAAGAGGAAACTTCCTCACCTATATATCTTCCCCAATTAACTTTTGTTTGTTTGCTTTGAACACAGCCTCATACATGTTAGGCAAGCATGCTACCAATTGCATTCTGGCCTCCTTCAGCTTACTTTAAAAAAAAAAACAAAAACAAAAACCTGTGTCCTGCCCTCACGCACGGTCCGGCCCACACCCGGGTTCCGCTACACTCGTGAACCTTAGCGCTCGATCCAGAACTTGCGGCCATGGCGAACCAGGTGATCAGGTGTAAGGCTGCAGTCGCCTGGGAGGCGGGAAAACCTCTCTCCATAGAGGAGATAGAAGTGGCCCCTCCAAAGGCTCATGAAGTTCGAATTAAGATCCTTGCCACTGCTGTTTGCCACACCGATGCCTATACCCTGAGTGGAGCTGACCCCGAGGGGTGTTTCCCAGTGATCTTGGGACACGAAGGTGCTGGAATTGTGGAAAGCGTTGGTGAAGGGGTCACTAAGCTGAAGGCAGGTGACACTGTCATCCCACTCTACATCCCACAGTGTGGAGAATGCAAGTTTTGTCTGAATCCTAAAACAAACCTTTGCCAGAAAATAAGAGTCACTCAGGGGAAGGGATTAATGCCAGATGGGACTAGCAGATTTACCTGCAAAGGAAAGTCTGTTTTTCACTTCATGGGAACTAGCACATTTTCCGAGTACACAGTTGTGGCTGACATCTCTGTTGCTAAAATCGATCCTTCGGCCCCTTTGGATAAAGTCTGCCTTCTCGGCTGTGGTATTTCAACTGGCTACGGGGCTGCTGTGAACACTGCCAAGGTGGAGCCTGGTTCTACCTGTGCCGTCTTTGGCCTGGGAGGAGTTGGACTGGCGGTGATCATGGGCTGTAAGGTGGCTGGTGCATCCCGGATCATTGGTATCGACATCAATAAAGATAAATTCGCAAAGGCCAAAGAATTTGGAGCCTCTGAATGTATTAGCCCCCAAGACTTCAGTAAATCCATCCAGGAAGTCCTCATTGAGATGACAGATGGAGGCGTGGATTACTCCTTTGAGTGCATTGGCAATGTGAAGGTCATGAGATCAGCCCTTGAGGCAGCCCACAAAGGCTGGGGTGTCAGTGTGGTGGTTGGAGTAGCTGCTTCAGGGGAAGAAATCTCCACTCGTCCATTCCAGCTGGTGACAGGACGCACATGGAAAGGCACTGCCTTTGGAGGATGGAAGAGTGTGGAGAGTGTCCCAAAGCTGGTGTCTGAATATATGTCCAAAAAGATAAAAGTTGACGAATTTGTGACCGGCAATCTGTCCCTCGACCAAATTAACCAAGCCTTTGATCTGATGCACTCGGGAAACAGCATTCGAACTGTTCTAAAGATGTAAATTCTGAAGAGAACACTGTCCATCCTGCACTCTTTCCTGTGATTGGCTAGAAACAGACAGGATTTACAAGCTAACCACGTCGTAGACTTCAGAAATGACTAGAAGGAATGTGCATAATCGAGGCTGTGATCTTGAACTAGGCAAATAGTCATCGTGGTCTTCTGAACCCTCCACATAAACAATTGCTGCTCATTGCGCAACGTTTTAACATAATAAAAATACTTTCTGCAAAAAAAAAAAAAAAAACCTGTGTCCTGTATACACACCACACACACACACACACACACACACACACACACACACACACACATATATATATATATTGAGCCTTCATAGGACCAAGGACCTCTTCTCCCATTGGTGCCTGACAAGGTCATCCTCTGCTACATGTGCAGCTGGAGCCATGTGTACTTCTTGGTTGGTGGCGTAGTCTCTGGAAGCTCTGGGGGGTCTGGTTGGTTGATATTGTTGTTCTCCTATGAGGTTGCAAACCCCTTCAGCTCCTTCAGTCCTTTCTATAATTCCTCCTTTGGGGACTGCGGTACACAGTCCAGTGGTTGACTTTGAGCATCAGCCTCTGTATTTGTAAGGCTCTGGCAGGGCCTCTCAGGAAGCAGTCAGATCAGGCTCCTTGCACCATGCACTTTTTGGCATCAACAGTAGTGTTGAAGTTAGGTGACTATATATGGGATGAATCCCGAGGTGTGACAGATGGCCTTTGCTTCAGTCTCTGCTCTACACTTTGTCTCCATATTTGCTCCCATGAGTATTTTGTTCTCCTTTCTAAGAAGGACTGAAGCACCCACACTTTGGTTTTCCTTCTTCATGAGCTTCATGTAGTCTGTGAATTGTATCTTGGGTATTCTGAGATTTTGGGCTAATAATCACTTATCAGTGAGTGCATACCATGTGTGTTTTTTGTGATTGGGTTACCTCATTCAAGAAGATATTTTCTAGTTCCATACATTTGCCTAAGAATTTCATGAATTCATTGTTTTTAATAACTGACCAGTACTCCATTGTGTAAATGTACCACATTTTTGGTATCCATTCCTCTGTTGAAGGACATCTGAGTTCTTTGAACTTCTAGCTATTATAAATAAGGCTGCTATGAACATAGTGGAGCATATGTCCTTGTTATATGTTGGAGAATCTTTTGGATATATGCCCAAGAGTGGTATAGTTGGGTCCTCGGGTGATACTATGTCCAATTTTCCGAGGAACCTCCAGACTGATATCCAGAGTGGTTGTACCAGCTTGCAATCCCACCAACAATGGAGGAGTGTTCCTCTTTCTCCCCATCCTTGCCAACATCAGCTGTATTCCTCACCTGGGAATTCTTTCTTCAGCTCTGTACCCCATTTTTTAATAGGGTTATTTGTTTCTCTGGAGTCTAACTTCTTGAGTTCTTTGTATATATTAGATGTTAGCTCTCTATTGGATATAGGATTGGTAAAGATCTTTTCCCAATCTGTTGGTTGCCTTTTTGTCTTATTGACAGTGTTCTTTGCCTTACAGAAGCTTTGTAATTTTATGAGGTCCCATTTGTCAATTCTTGATCTTACAGTACAAGCCATTGCTGTTCTGTTCAGGAATTGTTCCCCTGTGCCTTTATGCTTGTATGTTTGAGGCTCTGCCCCACTTTCTCCCAGAAGCTCAGAATACCCAAGATACAATTCACAAACCACATGAAACTCAAGAAGAAAGACCAACGTGTGGATACTTCGATCCTTCTTAGGAGGAACAAAATATCCATGGAAGGAGTTACAGAGGCAAAGTGTGGAGCAGAGACTGAAGGAATGATCATCCATAGACTACCCCACCTGGGGATCCATCCCATATACAATCACCAAACCCAGACACTATTGTGAATGTCAACAAGTGCTTGCTGACAGGAGCCTGATATAGCTGTCTCCTCAAAGGCTCTGCCAGTGCCTGAAAAATACAGAAGTGAATGCTCACAGCCATCCACTGGACTGAGCACAGTGTCCCCAACGAAGGAAATAGAGAAAGAACACAAGGAGTTGAAGGGGTTTGCAGCCCCATAGGAGGAACAACAATATGAACTAGCCAGTACCCCCCAAGGGCTAAACCATCAATCAAAGAGTACACATGGTGGGACTCAGGGCTCCAGCTGCATATGTAGCAAAGGTTGGCCTAGTTGGTCATCAATGGGAGCAGAGACCCTTGGTCCTGTGAAAGTTCTATGCCCCAGTATAGAGGAATGCTAGGGCCAGGAAGAGGGAGTGGGTGGGTTGATGAGCAGGGGGAGGGGGGAGGGGATGGGTGAGGAAGTTTTTGGTTGGGAAACCAGGAAACGGGATAACATTTGAAATGTAAATAAAGAAAATATCTGAAAGAAAGAAAGAAAGAAAGAAAGAGAGAGAGAGAGAGAGAGAGAGAGAGAGAGAGAGAGAGAGAGAGAGAGAAAGAAATGTTCAAATCAGGAAAATGCAAATTAAAACAACTCTGAGATTCCACCTCACACCAGTCAGAATGGCTAACTCCAGCTTACTTCTATAATTATACAAAACTTTCTGTAACTCCTGTTGAGAAACAGTATTGTTCAGGCCAACATGGATTTGTGCGTTCTTAGGATACGCTCATTTGTGTTTGACTCAAAACAAAGTATTTTCTTATGAGTTTTTTATTTTGTGTTGATACCAATTTGATTCCTGTTACCAGGACCTTATCCTCATGTTTCAAACTAGTTCACTAGTTTGTTCAAGCCATAATTCTACTTATGTGTCCTGTGTAGCTCCAGCCTAGAAACAAACACATACATTTCAGCTAATCCTAGGAATTAATTACCAAGTGAAACACTTTGCTATTGTACTCTGTATCTGAATAGTTCCACAATTTTAAATAAAGTCAAAATATCAAGTCTTCTCTGCCCTTAGCCTGCTTTCTTTTTAAAACAAAGAACAAGCCTGGCTTGATGATCCACAACTGCAACACCATCACTGAGGAAGCTGAGGCAAAGGGGTTGTTTTATGTTGGAGGCTAGCTTAAGCTGCAGAAAGAAAGAAACCCTGTCTTAGAAAATCATCAACAATGAACTTCAGCCATTTTCCCAATGCAGTTGAAGCATCTGCTGTACACTGCTCCTTCCTGGGACTACTTAATCTGCTTTACCCTGAAGATGAGAAAACACCTCAGATCCTTAGAGTTGTAGGCCTTTGATTAAGGAATCTCTGGCTTTTCTGCATTTTCTTTTGGAAATCTTCCCAAGCTTTCACTTGACCTGCAGGGCGTAGAAAGGCTGAACTTGAGCAATGCCATATCCTAAGGTAAACCTTTTACCATCCAACACATATTCTGAGAACAAAGGCAGGCTGTGAAGTACGGAGAGTAATTGTAAGTTTACATTCTGGAGACAAGAACAGGTTCTGTGTGAACATCTGTGGTAGTGAAGTTCTGCAGTGCAAACAGAACTGTGTTTTGATCAGCTTCCTGCCTAACCTGATACCTAACCCAGGTTCCTCTTCCCTTTTCCTTTCTCCAAAACATATTTTTCCATGTGAAAGCACCCCCCCCAGGGGTTTCTTGTTTTCCATAAGCATCTTGGTAGTTCCTATTTTTAGTTCACTTCCGCTATGAGTTAAGAAGGAATCACAGCCAGCACTGAGCTGAGACTCTTCACACATTCAGTTTTAAATGTAGACAACTGCATTTATGAAATTATGGCACTATACCTCATATGGTTAAGATTGGATGAAGTTATACAGGACCTGCACATTTTTTATGGACTGGATACCTATATACATGCACATATCCAGGATAGTATTTCTCAATCCTATCAGACCCAGTTTTTAAATAAAGTTTTAAAATAAATACCCTTCACCATCCTGGAATTAAATGATTATATAATATGATCTATTTGTACACAGGAAAAAATAACATAATACCCTCTGTGTAATATAAAGGAGAAGAAAAACTAGAATTTGGCCAGGCTGTGGTGGCCCACGCCTTTAATCCCAGCACTTGGGAGGCAGAGGCAAGCGGATTTCTGAGTTTGAGGCTAGCCTGGTCTACAGAGTGAGTTCCAGGACAGCCAGAGCTACACAGAGAAACCCTGTCTTGAAAAAACAAACAAAAACAAACAAACAAACAAACAAGAAAGAAGGAAGGAAGGAAAGAAAGAAAGAGAAAGAAAGAAAGAAAGAAAGAAAGAAAGAAAGAAAGAAAGAAAGAAAGAAAGAAAGAAAGAGAAAGAAAGACTAGAATTGAGGTTTATGTTTAAATATTTAAAGACTTTCTTCAATATAAGTGCACTGCAGGGCATTTGGAACTCAGGAAGGGAAGCTTTGTTCTGTGTACTGTTCCACTTATCTGTCAGTGTCCTGACTTGCTGGACAGGGTCTGAGGAACCACCTGTAGAGAGAATGAGGGACAAGAAACACAAAGAACAGACAGCAAGTCAAGTCTGGTCAAACTGACAAATTTTATTTTTCCCAGGGAGGTTTTATACCCAGTAGAAGCAGGATATGAGGAGAGGAATGATGCAGATTCGCTTTGTTTCTGGGGGAATACGCCTGTTCCCAAAAGCAGGATATTGGCTAGGTAAAAGGTTCAGCAGGAGGAACAGAACAAAGAGGCTTGCTAGGTACCTGTCCACAAGATCTATAGCTATTTGTTCTTAGCTGGGGGTAGTACTTAGCATCAGAGGCCTCAACTTTTCCCACAGAGATCTCAACTAAGCTAGTACTTTTCCACTAAGGTCAAGACTCTGTAAGTAAGCATTTATGGCTTACAAGGCAGTTAACATTCAAACAGGGTCACTCCCAACATGCCAGTCCTGGTCTTCAGCCACCAAATGCCAGTTCACATTCACTCAATCACTGTGATAACCAAAAATACACTCAGCAATCCTACACAACATCCTCAAAAGGCTCACAAGTCCTGCTGATGACCGCAGGTCTGAAAAGTGGCTCCTAAACACTGGGTTCCTTTTGATTCTTTGTTGGGCCATTTTAACCAGTGTTAGGACAAGATACACTTGCAGTCTTCTTGGCTTAGTTTAGGACTTGGCAAGCCTGCTCTCAGCAGGCATGTATTTTCTGTTTGTACCCGTCTATTTTTAGGTCACTAGTTTTAAAATAGCACATACAATCACACCCACTCTTCTTTCACTACCACATAGAAGGTCACTTTGGTAAGGGAGTGGTAATAACGTGCATGGAGTGATGATGGGGTGAGGAAGAGAAACATTAATTTTCTGCTATATTTTTTAGAAAGGTAAAGATGCTGTTAGTAGGCTCCATAGAAAGATTAGCTACTGATCTTATGCTCTGTTTCTTGGTTCTCTCTGGCCTCCAGTATAAGATTAGCTAAAATAAAGTCTCTAATAAATATGTTTCCCTAGACCAAAGACAGGTAATATTATCTGCCTTTCTTTCTACTTGCTGAATACAAAACTTAAGTAAGATAATGAACCTTAAAGGAGTAAGAATCACCCCATTGCCATACCTCTTTTGTTTGCTTGAGTTTGGGATTTCTTTCTCTTTTTTTAATTAGATATTTTCTTCATTTACACTTTAAATGCTATACCAAAAGTCCCTTACACCTTCCCCCCATCCTGCTCCCCAACACACACACTCCTACTTCCTGGCCCTGGCATTTTCCTGTACTGGGCATATAATCTTCACAAGACCAAGGGCCTCTCCACCCAATGATGGCCAACTAGGCTATCTTCTGCTACATATGCATCTAGAGACATGAGTTCTGGGGGTACTGGTTAGCTCATATTGTTGTTCCCCCTATAGGGATGCAGACCCCTTCAGCTCCTTGGGTACTTTCTCTAGCTCCTTCGTTGGGTGCCCTGTGATCCATCCAATAGATGACTGTAAGCATGTACATCTGTATTTGCCTGGCACTGGCATAGCCTCAGAAGAGACAGCTATATTAGGGTCCTGTCAGCAAAATCTTGCTGGCATAGGCAATAGTGTCTGGGTTTGGTGGCTGATTATGTGATGCATCCCCGGGTGGGGCAGTCTATGGATGGTCCTTCCTTCCATCTCAGACCCAAACTTTGTCTCTGTAACTCCTTCTATGGGTATTTTGTTCCCCATTCTAAGGAGGAACAAAGTATCCAAATTTTGGTCTTCCTTCTCCTTGAGTTTCATGTGTTTTGCAAATCGTATCTTGGGTATTCTAAATTTCTGGGCTAATATCCGCTTATCAGTGAGTGCATATCATGTGTGTTCTTTTGTGACTGGATTACCTCACTCAGAATGATATCCTCCAGATACATCTATTTGTCCAAGAATTTCATAAATTTATTGTTTTTAATAGCAGAGTAGTACTACATTGTGTAAATGCACCACATTTTCTTTGTCCATTCTTCTGTTGAGGGACATCTGGGTTCTTTCCAGCTTCTGGCTATTATAAATAAGGCTGCTATGAACATAGTGGAGCATGTGTCCTTATTACAAGTTGGAATATCTTCTGAGTATATGCCCAGGAGAGGTATTGCTGGATCCTCCAGTAATACTATATCCAGTTTTCTGAGGAAGATATCCCACTGGTTGTACCAGCTTGCAATCCCACCAGCAATAGAGGAGTGTCCCTCTTTCACCACATCCTCACCAGCATATACTGTCACCTGAATTTTTTATCTTAGCCATTCTGACTGATGTGAGGTGGAATCTCAGGGTTGTTTTGATTTGCATTTCCCTGATGATTAAGGATGTTAAACAATTTTTTCAGGTGCTTCTCAGCCATTCAGTATTCCTCAGTTGAGAATTATTTGTTTAGCTCTGTACCCATTTTTTAATAGGGTTATTTGATTTTTCTGGAGTCCAGATTCTTGAGTTCCTTGTATATATTGGATATTAGTCCCCTGTCTGATTTAGGATTGGTAAAGATCCTTTCCCAATTTGTTGGTGGCCTTTTTGTCTTATTGATAGAGTCTTTTGCCTTACAGAAGCTTTGCAGTTTTATGAGGTCCCATTTGTCAATTCTTGATCTTACAGCACAAGCCATTGCTGTTCTGTTCATGAATTTTTTCCCCTGTGCCCATACCTTCGAGGCTCTTCCCCACTTTCTTCACTATATGTTTCAGTTTCTCTGGTTTTATGTGGAGTTTCTTGATCCACTTAGATTTGACCTTAGGACAAGGAGATAAGAATGGATCAGTTCCCATTCTTCTATATGATAACTGCCACTTGTGTCAGCACCATTTGTTGAAAATGCTGTCTTTTTTCCACTGGATGGTTTTAGCTCCTTTGTCAAACATCAAGTGACCATATGTGTGTGGGTTCATTTCTGGGTCTTCAATTCTATTCCATTGGTCTACCTGTTACTGTACCAGTACCATGCAGTTTTTATCACAATTGCTCTGTAGTACAGTCTGAGGTCAGGCATGGTGATTCCACCAGAGGTTCTTTTATCCTTGAGAAGAGTTTTTGCTATCCTAGATTTTTTGTTATTCCAGATGAATTTGCAAATTGCTATTTCTAATTCGGTGATTATTTGATTTGGAATTTTGATGGGGATTGCATTGAATTTGTAGATTGCTTTCGGCAGGATAGCCATTTTTACTATATTAATCCTGCCAATCCATGAGCATGAGAGATTTTTCCATCTTCTAAGATCTTTGATTTCTTTCTTCAGAGACTTGAATTTCTTATCATACAGATCTTTCACTTGATTAGCTAGAGTCACCCCAAGATATTTTTTATTACTTGTGACTATTTCTTTCTCATCCTGTTTATCCTTTAAGTAGAGAAAGGCTACTGATTTGTTTTAGTTAATTTTATATTCAGTCACTTTACTTAAATTGTTATCAGCTGTAGGAGTTCTCTGGTGGAGTTTTTAGGGTCACTTATATATACTACCATATCATCTGCAAATAGTGATATATTGACTTCTTCATTTCCAATTAGTATGCCCATAATCTCCTTTTGTTGTCTAATTGTCATGCCTACGATTTCAATTACTATATTGAATAGGTAGGGAGGAAGTGGGCAGCCTTTTCTAGTCCCTGACTTTAGTGGGATTGCTTCAAGTTTCTCTTCATTGAGTTTGATGTAGGCTACTGGTTTGCTGTATATTGCTTTTATTATGTTTAGGTATGGGCCTTGAATTCCTGATCTTTCCAAGACTTTTATCATGAATGGGTGTTGAATTTTGTCAAATTATTTCTCAGCATCTAACAAGATGATCATGTGATTTTTGTCTTGAGTTTCTTTATATAATGAATTACATTGATGTATTTCTGTATATTAAAAAGAAATAGTCACAAGTAATAAAAAAATATCTTGCATCCCTGGGATGAAGCCTACTTGATCATGATGGATGATCATTTTGATATGTTCTTGGATTCAGTTTGCGAGAATTTTATTGAGTATTTTTGCATCTATATTCATAACGAAAACTGGTCTGAAGTTGTCTTTTTTTGTTGGGTCTTTATGTGGTTTTGCTATCAGGGTAATTGTGGCTTCATAGAATGAATTGGGTAGAGTACTTTCTGTTTCTATTTTGTTGAAAAATTGAAAAGAATTGGAATTAGGTCTTCTTTGAAGGTCTGATAGAACTCTGCACTAAACCCACCTGGTCCTGGACTTTTTTTAGTTGAGAGACTGTTAATGACTGCTTCTATTTCTTTAGGGGAAATGGGCCTGTTTAGATTGTTAATCTGATCCTGATTTAAATTTGGTACCTGCTATCTGTCTAGGAAATTGTCCATTTTATCCAGGTTTCCCAGTTTTGTTGAGTATAGCCTTTTGTAGTAGGATCTGATGATGTTTTGGATTTCCTCAGATTCTGTTGTTATGTCTTCTTTTACATTTCTGATTTTGTTAATTGCGATATTGTCCCTAGGCCTTCTAGTTAGTCTGTCTACGGGTTTATCTATCTTTTTGATTTTCTCAAAGAACCAGCTCCTGGTTTGGTTGATTCTTCGTATAGTTCTTTTTGTTTCCACGTCCTTGATTTCAGTCCTAAGTTTGAATATTTACTGCCATCTACTCCTCTTGGGTGATTTTGTGTCCTTATGTTCTAGGGATTTTAGGTGTGCTGTCAAGCTCCTAGTGAATGCTCTCTCTAGTTTCTTTTTGGTGGTACTTAGAGCTATGAGTTTTCCACTTAGGAATGCTTTCATTGTGTCCCATAAGTTTGGGTATGTTGTGGCTTCATTTTCATTAAACTCTAAAGAGTCTTTAATCTCTTTCTTTATTTCTTCCTTGATCAAGTTATCATTGAGTAGAGTGTTGTTCAGCTTCCATGTAAATCATGGCTTTCTATTATTTGTGATGTTATTGAAGATCTGCCTTAGTCCGTGTTGATCTGATAGGATGCGTGGGATAATTTCAATATTTTTGTATCTGTTGAGGCCTGTTTTGGGACCAATTATATGGTCAGTTTTGGAGAAGGTACCATGAGGTGCTGAGAAGGTATATCCTTTTGTTTTAGGATAAAATGTTCTGTAGATATCTGTTAAATCCATTTGTTTCATAACTTCTGTTAGTTTCAATGTGCCTCTGTTTAGTTTCTGTTTCCAGGATCTGTCCATTGATGAGAGTGGGGCATTGAAGTCTCCCACTATTATTGTGTGCAGTGCAATGTGTGTTTTGAGCTTTACTAGAGTTTCCTTAATGAATGTGGATGCCCTTGCATTGGAGCATAGATGTTGAGAATTGAGAGTTCATCTTGGAAGATTTTACCATTGATGAGTATGAAGTGCCTCTTCTTGTCTTTTTTGATAACTTTGGGTTGGTTGTCGATTTTATTCGATATTAGAATGGCCACTCCAGCTTGTTTCTTCAGACTATTTGCTTGGAAAATTCTTTTCCAGCCCTTTACTCTGAGGTAGTGTCTGTCTTTGTCCCTGTGGTAGGGTTCCTGTATGCAGCAAAATGTTTGGTCCTGTTTATGTAGCCAGTCTGTTAGTCTATGTCTTTTATTGGAGAATTGAGTCCATTGATATTAAGAGATATTAAGGGAAAGTAATTGCTGCTTCCTGTTAGTTTTGTTGTTAAAGTTGGGATTATGTTCTTGCATCTGTCTTCTTTTTTGTTGAAGGATTACTTTCTTGCTTTTTATAGGGCATAATTTCTGTCCTTCTGTTGATGTTTTCCCTTTATTATCCTTTGTTGGGCTGAATTTGTGGAAAGATATTGTGTGAATTTGGTTTTGTCATGGAATACTTTGGTTTCTCCATCTATGGTAATTGAGGGTTTTGCTGGGTATAGTAGCCTGGGCTGGCATTTGTGTTCTCTTAGCATCTATATAACATCTGTCCAGGATCTTCTGGCTTTCATAGTCTCTGTTGAGAAGTCTGGTGTAATTCTAATAGGTCAGCCTTTATATGTTACGTGACCTTTCTCCCTTACTGCTTTTAATATTCTATCTTTATTTAGTGCATTTGTTGTTCTGATTATTATGTGTTGGGAGGAATTTCTTTTCTGGTCCTGTCTATTGGAAGTTCTATAGGCTTCGTGTATGTTCATGGGCATCTCTTTCTTTAGGGTAGGGAAGTTTTCTTCTATAATTTTGTTGAAGATATTTACTGGCCCTTTAAGTTGAAAATCTTCATTCTCATCTATACCTATTACCTTTAGTTTTGGTCTTTTAATTGTGTCTTAGATTTCCTGGATGTTTTGAATTAGGATCTTTTTGCATTTAGCATTTTCTTTGATTGTTGTGTCCATGTTTTTAAATGGAATCTTCTGCACCTGAGATTCTCTCTTCCATCTCTTGTATTCTATTGCTGATGCTCACATCTATGGTTCCTGATTTATTTCCTAGGAATTCTGTCTCCAGAGTTGTCTCCCTTTGGGTTTTCTTTATTGTTTCTACTTCCATTTTTAGATCTTGGATGGTTTTGTTC
Source organism: Mus caroli (assembly GCF_978045245.1). Taxonomy (NCBI): domain Eukaryota; kingdom Metazoa; phylum Chordata; class Mammalia; order Rodentia; family Muridae; genus Mus; species Mus caroli. Next base: position 92,555,367 of record NW_028227268.1, on the reverse strand, counting down.
AATTCCCTCACTTTTTTGGTTGTGTTTTCCTATAATTCTTTAAGGGATTTTTGTGCTTCCTCTGAAAGACTTCCACCTGTTTAGCAGTGTTCTCCTGTATTTCTTTAAGTGACTTATGAATGCCCTTCTTAAAATCCTCTACCAGCATTATGAAATATGATTTTAAATCCAAATCTTGATTTTGGATGTGTTGGGGTATCCAGGACTAGCTCTGGTGAAAGTAATGGGTTCTGATGATGCAGAATAGTCTTGGTTTCTGTTAGTAAGATTCTTACATTTGCCCTCTGGTAATCTGTGGTGTTAGATATTCTAGCTGTCTCTGGCTAGAGCTTGTTCCTCCTGTGATTCTGTTAGCCTCTGTCAGCACTCATGGGAGTCCAACTCTCTCCTGAGTCCCAGTGGTCAGAATACTCTCTGCAGGCAAGCTCTCCTCTTGCAGGGAAGGTCCACAGAAGTCTGGAGCTCAGATCCATCTCTTGGCTGAAGATGAAGACCCAAAGGGACCATGCCCAAAAAGCTCTGTTGCTTCTGTGACCCATGCTCTCTCCTGTGAGAACTGGTCTCTGAGAGACCCAGAATAAGAGATTGTGCTCTCACCTAAGTCCCAGGGTCAGAGCCTTCTCTGGAGGCCGACTCTCCTCAGTAATTCTAAGGTCCTGGGTGTGTTAGGACGCCTGGGACATGAAGAGTCCTCTGGGGATCATAGGACTGCCTGCTGAGTTCATGCCCAAGGTGGTATGGGACTGGTGCCAAATGGAAGGAACACCAGCCCCTGGTTGTGTGGGTTTCCTGTGTCCCTGATCCTGCTAGCCAAAGCCCCTCTGGGTTGTTTTGGAACAGATGTTGCGTTCCACTCACAAGTGATCCCAAGATCCTGGGTGTGCCAGGGCACCTGCGGCGTGGAGAGACCTCCGGGGACCTTGGGACTATCTGCCGAGTTTGCACCCAAGGTGTCATGGGGCTGGCGTGGGCCACCAGAACAAACCCCAGCCACTGGTCCTGGTATTTATTTCCTTTGAGACAGAGTCTCAAGTATGTCAAATGGCTTCAAACTTTCTGCAACTGAAGATGGCTTTGGCAAGCATAGGGAATAGTTTAGTAACCTGGGACTCTACTTGATTTGGGTTATGCATACCCTTCTGTTCTGATGATGCATTTGGTAGCCCAATTTGTTTATCTGCACGTAACATGCACATACATACCTCTCCCAACAATGCATCCTGCAACTTAAGGCACCATCTGCACATTGAACTGAATGCAAACCCCTCTCTGAACAATCCTAACATCCATCAAACTTGTACAGCTTAAATTCAAACATATTCTCAGTTATGTCTAGGTATAGAAAAAGGAGTGCTGATCCAGCCTGAACTGGTTCTAAGTACATGACTAATAAAGCAAAAAAATATAATATGAAAGCTCTTAGAAAGAACCATCTATCTATTTATCATCTTAGCTAAGCTGGCCTACACATATGAGTATAATCATGCATTTTAAAAAGAGACATAAGCAATAGAAGAAAACTATTATATAACTGAATCTATCAATCAAAGCAAAGAACCACCTTCATTAAGCACCTTAGTAACCAAACTTCTCCTTTTCCTGAAACCCTATAAAAGGAAGTCCTAAACCATCAGGATTCTTAGGTACCTACAATTTTGCAGCCTACTGCTCTCTTGTAGTGATTTCTGGTATTTTCTATTAGTATATTTTAAATACTTTAAATAAAATAGACTTTCTACTTTTGCAAATTTCTGTGAGCTTTAAACAAGAGGCCAAGAACCTGGAAACACCAGCAACACTTTATCTCCCAAGTGCTGGGATTACAGGGGTGCACGACCATGCTCTTATGCAATGCTGGGGATCCAACCCTGAGTTTTCTGCATACTACGCAAGGATTCTTGCCAACTAGGCTATAGTTCCAGCCCTGGTTATTTTGTTGTTTATTATGTGCTTGTGTATTTGTGTGTATGTGTGTGTGGGTGTGTGTGTGTTCATTATGTAACCAAGACTGAGCTCACTTAAACTCATTATAATCTTCCTGCTTCAGCCTTTTAAAGGGGCTCCTTTTAAAAATATTTTTATGTTTATTTAATGTGTATGGGTGTTTTGCCTGCATGCCTTTATGTGTATGGTGTGTGTGTCTGGTGCGATGAAGTACAGATGACGGTTTCAGATTCTCTAAAACTAGAGTTAGAGTGATTGTGAGCCACTATATGAGTGCTGGGAACTGAATACATCTTCAACAAGAACAAAAGATCTGGATTAAAGGTGTGTATTCCTACCTTATAGATCTGTATTAGAAATAGATCTTCCCACTTCAAATTAAGTAAAACTCTCTCACAGGTGTGTCCCTCTGTTTTGGAGTTTGTGTTAATTCCAGATGAAGTTAAGTTGACAACCGAGAATAGACATCATACCACCCCAGTTATGATTTGCTCAATATCATTCACCAGGCAAAAGTAAAATTATAAAAGAAGTGAAAAATTATTTGTTTGTGAAAATTTTGTCAGCATTTATCAGAGTTCAATCTGCTTCATTGCCACAATGAGCTAACATTTGAAGACAAGAATTCTAAATACTCTAGGTGAAAACTTAAACAGCAAGATCCCTGAACTATTATTTATGATAGAACATTTGTCCCTTTTAAGTTGTTCTCATCAAAGAACAATACTAGTAGAGTAACAGCAAACCTGCTCCTGGGTTGTACTGGCTGGTTGTGTGTGTCAACTTGACACAGGCTGGAGTTAACACAGAGAAAGGAGCTTCAGTTGGGGAAGTGCCTCCATGAGATACAGCTGTGGGGGCATTTTCTCAATTAGTGATAAAGTGGGGAGGGCCTTTGTGGGTGGTACCATCTCTGGGCTGGTAGTCGTGGTTCTATAAGAAAGCAAACTGAGCAAGCCAGTAAGGAACATCCCTCCATGGCTCTGCATCAGCTCCTGCTTCCTGACCTGCTTGAGTTCCAGTCCTGACTTCCTTTAGTGATGAACAGCAACATGGAAGTGTATGTAAGCAGAATAAACCCTTTTCTCCCCAACTTGCTTCTTGGTCAGGATGTTTGTGCAGGAATAGAAACCCTGACTAAGACATGGGTGATCATTTCCTCTGCAGGCCACTAAGAATTAAGGGTATCCTAGTGCATGGGAAACTGAAGCAAAAAGAATCATAAGTTTGAGTCTAGCCTGTATTGGATAGTGAGACTATGTCTCAAAAAAAAAAAAGTAACAATAATCCAAAAACTAATGAAGTTAGGGCTGGGTACATAGCACATGCAAGACCCTGGGTTCAATTCCTAGTGCCATGAGATCCAAATAATAATGATGAAGAAGACAGTTATAATGTAGATTTGAATCAGTGGGCAAGGAGGAAAAATTCACTCCAAATGGGAAAATACATTTGTGTAAATATGTATTCATTTAATACTATACTGAGTCCTGCATAGCCCAGCTTGGCTCCAAACTTCTTACATAAGATTGTGTATAAGAATGTTCTTGACCTTCTGATTCCCCTCTCACCTATTCCCAAATGCTGGAATCAAAAGCTTGTCCAAGAGGTCAAGGTTGGGGTTTCATTCCAGAGTGGGCTGGTTCCATTGCTTTGGTCCCTCATGCAGACTCTTCATGGCAGGAACACACAAGCTGCTCACCCTGTACAAGACATAGCCCTCAAGCACCTGCTCCTTTCAATGGAGTCCCACCTCCCAATCAGTGGATTAATTAGTTAATTTCATCAGTCATTATGATCCAATCACCTCTCAATAACTTGCCCGTGGAGACTTTTAAAGAGCCTTTTGAAGAGACATTTCATACCCAAATCATAGCACAGGCACACTTAAATTAACTTATATCACAAAACCAAGACCCTTATCTCCCTTGTCTCCTCTAATAATTTGAAATACTCACTTTATTAGATGATGGCCCTGTGTTAGAACAGCAGTTCATTAGACCAGGTCCCAAGGCCTTAAGAGGGATACTGTCCCTTGTAGTTCTCTCCGAGATATCTCTTTGGTCCCACAAGTATTTCTTTAACACCACTTCTTTCTTTTTCCTTCTTTCTCCCCTATTCTGGTTTTCTCACACACTTCTCCATTTCTTTCATCTTTGGGGCACGATTTAACAACCACAATAGGATGGGTTTTTCAGTTTACTCCACTGCTCAATTGAGGAACCTAGAAGAGTATGTACACATATAAAGCATCCAATAAATATTTACTGGATGAAGGCAAGTCAGTGTACCTGTAAACCTCAGCCTCAGGATAAGCATTCAAGAAGATCAAATTTCAATACGATCCTGGGCTACATGTGACCCTGCCCAAGACAATAAAAATGTATTCATTAAATGAATAAACACATATTATATGTGAAACATTGCTACACAGAGAAACCCTGTCTCAAAAAACAAAACAAATAAACAAAAACAAACAAACAAACAAACAAAAAACTTAGGACTACTGCCAAGCAGTGGTGGTACACGCCTTTAATCCCAGCACTTGGGAGGCAGAGGCAGGCGGATCTCTGACTTCTAGGCCAGCCTGGTCTACAGAGTGAGTTCTAGGACAGCCAGGGCTACAGAGAAACCCTGCCTCGAAAAACAAAAACAAAACTTAGGACTACTCTGTTCTGTAGATTCCTTATCTATAAAACTGGTGCCTAAGAGGTTGGAATGGTAGCTCAGTTGTTAGAATTACTGCCCAACATGGATGAAGCCCTGAGTTTGATTTCCAACAACACATAAATTAACAGGGTTACATGCCTATATCCTTAGCACTCAAAGAAAAATGCAGAAGGATTAAAAGTTCAATGCAATCCTCAGCTACACACTGCATTTGAGACAGTTATGTGAGACCCTGTCCTAAAGAAAGAAAAACAAATTAAAACCAAATTTAAGTTAAATAATTTAAGGAGTAAGTTTTGACATGGTGAGGTGTGCTCTAAATTCTAAGAATCAGAAGACTGACATGGAAGGATTTTGAGTCTGAGACCAACCTGGGCTATTTATTAAGACACTGTCTCAAGCATAAATACATAATAGATACATAAATGTGATAGTATTCCCCACAGAACTTTTCTGAGTGTTAAATGATTGAATATTTGTCTAATACCTGGAACACTATTCATCACTTACTAACATATTTAAGTAAATAAAATACTTACATCCAGGCAGGAGCTGAGGTATCCCAAATTCCCCTTAGCAGAGTCTTCTCAGGTGCCAGAGTCCCACTACCTGACCCGTTGCCATGGCCTTCCCCATCAATTCATCAACTGTAATTTTGTAAGAAGAGTGGCTTGTTGGTTTAATAGATCTCTAGCTTTTGTGATTTTTAAAAGTCTGTGCCCCCAAGAAGTTCCATATAGTGAAAAGATTAATAAAATGTACCTGCAAGAAAGTACAGAGTGTCCTTTGGTAGCAGAGAGGATGGTTTCCTCAGGAAGAAAGAGGTGCACTTAGAGAAGCTAGTGTTTCAGTAACCTTGGGGAATTAGGAGGGGCTTAGTAGGCCAACAAGAAGGACATACCAGGCAGAGGGACTCAGAGAAATGCTTGAATCAGGAGACTCAGAGGTAAGAATAAATCTGTCCTCCCACCTTCCAGGAAGTGAGGATCCCAAGCTGTCCCAATAAAACCAGCGTATTTTTCCTGCTGCTAGCTTTAATTCCCTTACTATGTAGGAAAGGTGTTGGTAATACTGAATATTAAATTGTATCTATTTCACTGTGTAGGAGAGAAACTTTTGAAAATTTTTACACTCTGAGAAAATGTTTATCTCAACTCACATGACCCACTTGGTGAAAAGAACTTGCTGTGCTCTAAGCCACCCAATATTCCCCAAAGAAATTTCAGGTTATTAAATGTCATTCATACTTCCAATCTTCTAGGATAACCACTGACTGTGGTCTAATTTAATGAGTTACATTAAATTTCATTTGTTTAAAGAACTTTCTGAGGTCTGGCAGTGTTGTTCAGTAGTAGAGAGCTTTATCTAACATGCTCCAAGGGCTTAGATTCAAATCCTAGTCCCTCACCCCCATATCCCTAAGCTGGGCATTGCGGTGCGCATTTGTAATGCCACATAGTATTCTGAGGCTGATGTAGAAGTTTCATACTCTTTATTTTCTTTTTGAAAGGATATTTCTTTTTTCTTTTTAGATTTATTTATTCATTTTATGTATATGAATATTCTCTAGCTGTCTTCAGACACACCAGAAAAGAGCATCAGATCCCATTATAGATGGTTGTGAGCCACCGTGTGCTTGCTGGGAATTGAACTCAGGACCTCTGGAAGAGCAGTCAGTGCTCTAAACCTCTAAACCATCTCTTTAGACTCCCACCTCAGTTTCATACTCTTGAATACATGGGTTTGAGACCAATCTGACCTAATAAATCCTACCTAAAACCTTTTTTAAAACTGGAGTCTCATTTTGTCATATACTTCATTAACTTAGTTTGTTAATTAATGGATAGCATGTGTTTGACCTGGATGATAATGCTCAGTGATAAAGCAGTTACTTAGAATTCATGAGACCCTCAGTGTGATCTCCAGTGGGGAAGATAAAGAAAAGTGTGTTTTACTTAGGCCTGCCTTAAATCATAGAATTCCAGCTACTTGAGAAACTGGCCTGAGCAATGTCAAAAGACTATGCCCCCCAAAAGTAAGCAGAAGGCTGGAGATACAGCCTGTTATTTCCCTTGTAATCACGGATAAATAAAATATAGTTAATTAAATCATGGGCTTTTTGTTTCTTTTGTTCTTTGAGACACGGTCTTTCAGTGTATCCCAAGCTGCCCTCAAATTCTTATCCTTTCAATGTCTAATCAAATGCTTAGATTAAAAATATGAACTATAGGCCAGGCGTGGTGGCGCACGCCTTTAATCCCAGCACTCGGGAGGCAGAGGCAGGTGGATTTCTGAGTTCGAGGCCAGCCTGGTCTACAAAGTGAGTTCCAGGACAGCCAGGGCTATACAGAGAAACCCTGTCTCGAAAAACCAAAAAAAAAAAAAATATATATATATATGAACTATAGTGCCTGAAAAAAAGTGGTCACATTACTAGAAATGTGAACTCATAATAATTACTTCTCTGAGGGAAAAATTCAACCCTAATAGTCATAAAACTTTTTTTTGAGGGTAGAGTATTATGTAGCCCAGACTGACCTTGAATTCAGTATTTAATAAAACTTCTGATCCTTCTGCCTCCACCTTCCAAATGCTAAGATTACCAGTATATGCCACTATGCCCAGTGTGGAGGCTACTTTTAGTTGTCAACTTGATCATTTCTGGAATGAATTATAATCCAGAAATAGAGAGGACACCTGTGAACTATTTTCTGCTTGGTTTGAAGTGGGTAAATCCACATTTGGTCAGGAACTTTGAAGTAGGAAAGCACACCTCTGATCCGGATCTTGAGGCAGGAAGACAACACAAATTTGATCCAGATCTTGAGGCAGGAAGATGCAGGCTTTTGATCTGGATCTTGAGTCAAAATGACCTTTAATCTAGATCACACCTTCTGTTGGAAGCCTATATAATGACATGAAAGAAAGGTTTTCCTCTTTACCAGTTTGTCCTCACCTTGCTGGCAAGTCCATCCCTTCACTGGCATTGGAGCCTACTTCTTCAGAATTTCAGAGTATATAGAAGACCAACTGAGACATCCAGCCTTGTGGACTGTGTAACTACTTTATCTTTGGACTTTCCCTTCCCAGCTAGCCATTGTTGGATCAGCTGGACTGTAGACTGTAATTCTAATAAATTCCCTTTGAGAGTGAGAGAGAGAGAGAGAGAGAGAGAGAGAGAGAGAGAGAGAGAGAGAGAGAGAGAATACAGAGAGAGTTCCTGTAGTTTTTTGACTCTAGAGAATCCTGACTAATCTACCTAGCTTCACTAAAAATCTATACTAAAGCCTTTTTTCTACATTAAAAAGTATATAGGGACAGCTGGGCATGGTAGCACATACCTATAATCCTAAGGGGACAGTGGCAGGATTATGAATTCAAGGCAGCCTGTATATCTACCAAGTTCAAGACCAGTCCACGCTACATAATGAGAACTTGTTATTTGTATGTAATTTGTATGTATGGATAAACATATTTCCTTTTATGTGAGTGATTATTTGTTCTGGAGTGTTATTCTTTGTCAGAGTGACGAAACATAGGACAGAAACTATTTAAAGGAGGAATGGTTAGTTTTATTTTCAGTTCATGGTCACTTGGATCCACTGTTTCTCAGCCCATGCATGGAGAGGCAGAGAATATGGGAAAAGTTGACTCACCTGACAGCAGATGGGAAACAGTAGACGAGGCCAGGACAAGATGTTGTGGGGTATCCACCAGAGACGAATTCTCAGACACAGGTTTAAGCAATAGAAACACTTTATTAGCTGGTTGTCAACTTTAATGAGTTTTTAGGATACCAGTATAGCCTCATGCCTTTCTCAAGGTGAGCTTTTAAAGGTGGGAAGGGGCAACAACAACCAACCAACCAAACAAACAAACAAACAAAAATATATCCTGGGTTGACATACTTCAGTTAACAAGAACATTTAGCCAGAAATGGAACTATACAAGCCAGAAAACAAGGTTAGTATATTTAGAGACTCCCAAAACTGTAGACTATAATGGATTAGGTCTTTGTTTTCATTTTGACAGGTAGTGCTGTCTATTGCTGAGTTTTATGACCTGAATGGTACTTCCATTACAAATCAGTTGTGTTAAGGTATGGGGCCTGTTATAATGATTCCGTCAAAGGCATGTACTAATACCTTCCTTTCACCAACTGGGCCTGATCCCCTAGTTGCCACCATCTCTCAATAGTGGTATCTACAGATGAATCCATCAGAGGATAACCTACTGGTGAGGTTATAATTCTCAGGATCCAGTTACTTTGCAAAAATTGATCCATTGGCAAAGGGGCTTTTAGGACATAAGCCCTCAAGGGGCGTTTTAAATTTAGACTATAATTCTCCACTCCTGACCCCTCCAACACCACGGCATTCTCACAAGGAAAAACACAGTCTATCTCAACAGTCCCCAAAATCTCAACAATTCCAAAATATCTCCAAAGTCAAAATTCAAACTCTTTTGAGATTCAAGACAAACTCTTAGCTGTGAGACTATAAAATTGAAAAATAAGTTAAATATAGCTAATCAACAACTGAGTAAATATATTCACAAAAGAAGCAATAGGGGGAAAAAAGCAAAGATTTTATGATATCAAAACATGACCAAGGCTCAGCAAGGCCAACTAGAAAGCTTGAGTTTTATGTCTGGTATCTCTAGCACATGGTAGCATATAAGCCCCATCCCACAGCCTTCCTCCTGAACTGGATCAGCTTGATGTTTGTGAATCTTCTCAGAAGACATTACACATCTCTGGAATCTTTATGTTGCTCAGTTTTCCATTGCAGCCTAGGTTTCCATCTTAAATGGTTCACACACTAACTTTTCAGGGATTTTCCTCCCAATTCCAAGCCCACCTTCTGTACCAATTTTTTGTGTTGGTTCCTTCATATCCATGACAAAATAGCCAAGCAAACAACTTAATGAAATAAAGAATTATTTACATATTTTGGCTCATGGCTCTAATGATTTACTTGTGGCCATATTACTCTATCTTATTTACACCCAAGGTAAGGTAGAACATTGTGGCAGCAGATGTCAGAGAGAGCGTATTCACTTGCTGGGCAGGATGGCTTAAGCCTGTAATCTTAGTTTGGTGTGTGTGTTGGCGTGTGTGTGTGTGTGTGTGTGTGTGTGTCTGCCCAATATAAGAAAGTTAACATGATTTTGTGAGCCAGACTGTGCTACACAATGAATTCCAGGTCATCCTGATCTAGGAAGACACCGTGTTTCAAAAAAAATCAAAATGAAACAAAGCACTAGATTTTTCTATCAGGAGTTTCCCTCAGAGGCGGGTCCATGCAGGAGAGTAAGAGGGCCACAGAAGCAACAGAACTTCTTGGACAGGGTCCTTTCTGGCCTTCATCCTCAGCCAGGGGGTGGAGCTGATCCTCAGTCCTCTGTGCAGGGGAAAGTTTGCCTCCAGGAAGTGCTCTGAACCCCGAGACTCAGAAGAGAGCTGGTCTACCAGGAGTGCTGACAGAGGCTACAGATTCAGAGAAGGAACAAGCTCCAGCCAGAGACAGCTAGAGGATCTAACAACAGAGATTACCAGATGGCAAGGTCAAATATAAGAATCTTACTAACAGAAACCAAGACCATTCAGGAGCAACAGTACACAGCACTCCCACAATAGCTAGTACTGAGTACCCCAACATATCTGAAAAGCAAGATTTGGATTTAAAATCATATCTAATGATGCTGGTAGAGGATTTTAAGAACATTAAAAACTCACTTAAAGAAATACAGGAGAACACTGCTAAAAAGGTAGAAGTCCTTAAAGAGGAAGCACAAACATCCCTTAAAGAATTACAGAAAAACACTGCTAAAGAGGTAGAAGTCATAAAGAGAAAACACAAAAATCCCTTAAAGAATTACAGGAAAACACAACGAAACAGTTGAAGGAATTGAAAAAAAAAAACATCCAAAACCTAAAAGTGGAAGTAGAAACAATAAAGAAAACCCAAAGGGAGACAACTCTGGAAATGGAAAATCTAGGAAAGAAATCATGAACCATAGATACAAGTATCAGCAACAGAATGCAAGAGATGGAAGAGAGAATCTCAGGTGCAGAAGATTCCATAGAGAACATCGGCACAACAATCAAAGAAAAATGCAAAATGCAAAAAGAACCTAACTCAAAACATCCAGGAAATCCAGGACACAATGAGAAGACCAAACCTAAGGATAATAGGTATAGATGAGAATGAAGATTTTCAACCTTAGAGACTGCCATATCCGGGGATCCATCCCATAATCAGCTTCCAAACGCTGACACCATTGCATACACTAACAAGATTTTGCTGAAAGGACCCAGATATAGCTGTCTCTTGTGAGACTATGCCGGGGCCTAGCAAACACCAAAGTGGATGCTCACAGTCAGCTATTGGATGGATCACAGGGCCCCCAATGGAGGAGCTAGAGAAAGTACCCAAGGAGCTAAAGGGATCTGCAACCCTATAGGTGGAACAACATTATGAACTAACCAGTACCCCCCAGAGCTCTTGACTCTAGCTGCATATGTATCAAAAGATGGCCTAGTCGGCCATCACTGGAAAGAGAGACCCATTGAACTTGCAAACTTTATATGCCCCAGTACAGGGGAACGCCAGGGCCAAAAAGTGGGAGGGTAAGGGAGTGGGGGGAAGGGTATGGGGGGACTTTTGGGATAGCATTGGAAATGTAAATGAGGAAAATACCTAATAAAAATATTTAAAAAAAAAGATTTTCAACTTAAAGGGCCAGTAAATATCTTCAACAAAATTATAGAAGAAAACTTCCCATACCTAAAGAAAGAGATGCCCATGAACATATAAGAAGCCTTCAGAACTCCCAATAGACAGGATCAAAAAAGAAATTCCTCCCAACACATAATAATCAGAACAACAAATGCACTAAATAAAGATAGAATATTAAAAGCAGTAAGGGAGAAAGGTCAAGTAACATATAAAGGCAGACGTATTAGAATTACACAAGACTTCTCACCAGAGACTATGAAAGCCAGAAGATCCTGGACAGATGTTATTTAGACCAAATTCACACAATATCTTTCCACGAATCCAGCCCTTCAAAGTATAATAAATGGAAAACTCCAACACAAAGAGGGAAATTTTGCCCTAGAAAAAGCAAGAAAGCAATCCTTCAGCAACCTTAAAAGAAGATAGCTACATGAACAGAATCCCAACTTAACAATAAAAATATCAGGAAGCAACAATTACTTTTCCTTAATATCCCTTAATATCAATGGAATCAATTCCCCAATAAAAAGTCATAGACTAACAGACTGGCTATATAAACAGGACTCAACATTTTGCTGCATACAGGAAACCCACCTCAAGAACAAAGACAGACACTACCTCTGAGAACAAGGTTGGAAAACAATTTTCCAAGCAAACGGTCCGAAGAAACAAGCTAGAGTAGCCATTCTAATATCAAATAAAATCAACTTCCAACCCAAAGTTATCAAAAAAGACAAGGAGGGGCACTTCATACTCATGGTAAAATCTTCCAAGATGAACTCTCAATTCTCAACATCTATGCTCCAATGCAAGGGCATCCACATTCATTAAAGAAACTTTAGTAAAGCTCAAAGCACACATTGCACTGCACACAATAATAGTGGGAGATTTCAACACTCCACTCTCATCAATGGACAGATCCTGGAAACAGAAACTAAACAGAGACACATTGAAACTAACAGAAGTTATGAAACAAATGGATTTAACAGATATCTACAAAACATTTTATCCTAAAACAAAAGGATATACCTTCTTCTAAACACCTCATGGCATGTTCTCCAAAATTGACAACATACAAAACAGCCCTCAACAGATACAAAAATATTGAAATTATCCCATGCATCCTAACAGATCACCATGGACTAAGGCAGATCTTCAATAACATCATAAATAATAGAAAGCCAACATTTGCATGGAAGCTGAACAACACTCTACTCAATGATAACTTGATCAAGGAAGAAATGAAGAAAGAAATTAAAGACTTTTTAGAGTTTAATGAAAATGAAGCCACAACATACCCAAACTTATGGGAAACAATGAAAGCATTCCTAAGAAGAAAACTCATAGCTCTGAGTACCACCAAAAAGAAACTGAACAGAGCATACACTAGCAGCTTGACAGCACATCTAAAAGCTCTGGAACAAAAGGAAGCAAATTCACCCAAGAGGAGTAGATGGCAGGAAATAATCAAACTTGGGGCTGAAATCAACCAAGTGGAAACAAAAAGAAGTATACAAAGAATCAACCAAACCAGGAGCTGGCTCTTTGAGAAAATCAACAAGACAGATAAACCTTTGCCAGACTAACTAGAGGGTATAGGGCAGTATCCTAATTAACAAAATCAGAAATGAAAAGGGAGCCATAACAACAGAATCTGAGGAAATCCAAAACATCATCAGATCCTACTACAAAAGCCTATACTGAACAAATATAAACTCAGCAATATACAACAAACCAGTAGCCAACATCAAACTAAATGAAGACTTGAAGCAATCTCACTAAAATCAGGGACTAGACAAGGCTGCCCACTTTCTCCCTACCTAGTCAATGTAAAACTTGAAGTCTAATTGCCAGAACAACTAGACAAGAAAAGGAGATCAAGGGGACACAAATTGGAAAGGAAGAAGTCAAAATATCACTATTTGCAATTTTATGGTGTCCCATTTTTCCATTCTTTTTTTTTTTGTTGTTGTTGTTGTTTGTTTTTTGTTTTTCCAGACAGGGTTTCTCTGTGTAGCCCTGGCTGTCCTGGAACTCATTTTGTAGAACAGACTGGCCTTGAACTCAGAAATCCGCCTGCCTCTGCCTCCCGAGTACTGGGATTAAAGGTGTGCACCACCACGCCCAGCTCCATTTTTCCATTCTTGATCTTACAGCACAAACCATTGCTGTTCTGTCCAGCAATTCTTCCCCTATGCCCATATCTTTGAGGCTTTCCCCCACTTTCTCCTCTATAAGTTTCAGTGTCTCTGGTTTTATGTGGAGTTTCTTGATCCATTTAGGCTTGAGCTTTTTACAAGGCGATAATTGTTAATTTTTTATAAGCATATAATTTTGAAAATGTATAAGAATACTAAGACATGTTTTGAAAATAATAAACAGTAAAAACTGTAGAAGTATTATCTCACCAAAGAAAATGACAGCTGTAAGTCATGTAAGTAAAATACACCCCTGGATTAAAAGTAGGACATTACCTCTGAATTTTCTTCTCCTAAGCACACAACCTGTAATGAGGTCACAAGAAAAATAAATCACACTTGAGGGACATGTTACAAAATAAATGGGACTCCACATCTCTAGCTAAGCATACACATATACACACACACAAGACAGAAGGTCTATCTAGGCTGTCCTAGAACTCTCTACATAGATTAAGATGGTCTTGTTTTTTTTTAACCATAGTAAAAATATAACAATAAAAACCACTGCGTCCAATCCAATTGCGCGCGGGACCTGAGACTGCATTAGTTAGGGAAGCAGAAACCGGCCAGAGTAGGGCCACAGGCCTCATCCATCCGGATCAGCACCGGGGTAGCTAGAGCGCAGGGTCGGCTGACACCCGCCAGCTACCCACGACCCCCGCCACAGGATTTTGAGACTGCTGGTGAGTGGAACACAGCTTCTGCTCCAGTCCAATCACGCGGGACCTGAGACTGCTCTGGTTGGGGAGAGAGAAATCCGGCCTACATAAGGCCACAAGCCTCTTCCGGTCAGAAAAGCACCGGGGTAGCGAGGGCGCAGGGTCGGCTGAAACTCACCAGCTACCCACAACACCCGCCACAGGATCTTAAGACTTCTGGTGAGTGGAACACAGCTTCTGCTCCAATCCAATTGTGCACGGGACCTGAGACTGCATTAGTTAGGGAAGCAAAAAACCGGCCTGAGTAGGACCACGGGCCTCATCCGGCCAGATCAGCACCGGGGTAGCTAGAGCGCAGGGTCGCCTGACACTTGCCAGCTACCCACAACACCCGCCACAGGATCTTAAGACTTCTGGAGAGTGGAACACAGCTTCTGCTCCAATCCAATTGCGCGCGGAACCTGAGACTGCATTAGTTAGGGAAGCAAAAGACCGGCCTGAGTAGGACCACAGGCCTCTTCCGGCTGGACCAGCACCGGGGTACTGCCAGCTACCCACGACCCCCGCCACAGGATTTTGAGACTGCTGGTGAGTGGAACACAGCTTCTGCTCCAATCTTTAAACAGTGACAACGACAACAACTAACCCCAGAGATTACCAGATGGCGAAAGGTAAACCTAATAATCTTACTAACAGAAACCAAGACCACTCACCAGCATCAGAACCCAGCACTCCCACTTCGCCCAGTCCAGGGCACCCCAACACACCGGAAAAGCTAGACACGGATATAAAAGCATATCTCCTGATGATGGTAGAGGACTTCAAGAAGGACTTTAATAACACACTTAAAGAAATACAAAGGAACACTGGTAAACAGGTAGAAGACAATAAAGAGGAAGCGCAAAAATCCCTTAAAGAATTGCAGGAGAACACTGCTAAAGAGTTACAAATCCTTAAAGAAAAACAGGATAACCTAATCAAACAGGTAGAAGTCCTTACAGAAAAACAGGAAAACACATCCAAACAGATGATGGAAATGAACAAAACCATACTAGACCTAAAAAGGGAAGTAGACACAATAAAGAAAACCCAAAATGAGGCAACACTGGAGATAGAAACCCTAGGAAAGAAATCTGGAACCATAGATACCAGCATCAGCAACAGAATACAAGAGATGGAAGAGAGAATCTCAGGTGCAGAAGATTCCATAGAGAACATCGGCACAACAATCAAGGAAAATGTAAAATGCAAAAAGATCCTAACTCAAAACATCCAAGAAATACAGGACACAATGAGAAGACCAAACCTACGGATAATAGGAGTGGATAAGAATGAAGATTTTCAACTCAAAGGACCAGCAAACATCTTCAACAAAATTATAGAAGAAAACTTCCCACATCTAAAGAAAGAGATGCCCATGAACATACAAGAAGCCTACAGAACTCCAAATAGACTGGACCAGAAAAGAAATACCTCTCGACACATAATAATCAGAACAACAAATGCTCTAAATAAAGATAGAATACTAAAAGCAGTAAGAGAAAAAGGCCAAGTAACATATAAAGGCAAGCCTATCAGAATTACACCAGATTTTTCACCAGAGACTATGAAAGCCAGAAGATCCTGGACAGATGTTATACAGACACTAAAAGAACACAAATTCCAGCCCAGGCTACTATATCCAGTCAAACTCTCAATTAACATAGATGGAGAAACCAAAGTATTCCACGACAAAACCAAATTCACACATTATCTCTCCACGAATCCAGCCCTTCAAAGGATAATAACAGAAAAAAACCAATACAAGGACAGGAACCACGCCCTAGAAACAACAAGAAGGTAATCCCTCAACAAACCTAAAAGAAGACAGCCACAAGAACAGAATGCCAACTTTAACAACAAAAATAACAGGAAACAACAATTACTTTTCCTTAATATCTCTTAATATCAATGGACTCAACTCCCCGATAAAAAGACATAGACTAACAAACTGGCTACACAAACAAGACCCAACATTTTGCTGCTTACAGGAAACTCATCTCAGAGAAAAAGATAGACACTACCTCAGAATGAAAGGCTGGAAAACAATTTTCCAAGCAAATGGTATGAAGAAACAAGCTGGAGTAGCCATTCTAATATCTGATAAGATTGACTTCCAACCCAAAGTCATTAAAAAAGACAGGGAGGGACACTTCATACTCATCAAAGGTAAAATCCTCCAAGAGGAACTATCAATCCTGAATATCTATGCTCCAAATACAAAGGCAGCCACATTCATTAAAGAAACTTTAGTAAATCTCAAAGCACACATTGCACCTCATACAATAATAGTGGGAGACTTCAACACACCACTTTCACCAATGGACAGATCATGGAAACAGAAACTAAACAGGGACACAGAGAAACTAAGAGAAATTATGAATCAAATGGATCTGGCAGATATCTACAGAACATTCTATCCTAAAACAAAAGGATATACCTTCTTCTCAGCACCTCATGGTACCTTCTCCAAAATTGACCACATAATTGGTCACAAAACAGGCCTCAACAGATATAAAAATATTGAAATTGTCCCATGCATCCTATCAGATCACCATGGACTAAGGCTGATCTTCAATAACAAAATAAATAATAGAAAGCCAACCTTCACGTGGAAACTGAACAACACTCTTCTCAATGATACCTTGGTCAAGGAAGGAATAAAGAAAGAAATTAAGGACTTTTTAGAGTTCAATGAAAATGAAGCCACAACATACCCAAACTTATGGGATGCAATGAAAGCATTTCTAAGAGGAAAACTCATAGCTCTGAGTGCCTCCAAAAGGAAACTAGAGAGAGCACACATTAGCAGCTTGACAACATACCTAAAAGCACTAGAACAAAAGGAAGCAAATTCATCCAAGAGGAGTAGACGGCAGGAAATAATCAAACTCAGGGGCGAAATCAACCAAGTGGAAACAAGAAAAATTATTCAAAGAATCAACCAATCAAGGAGCTGGTTCTTTGAGAAAATCAACAAGATAGATAAACCCTTAGCCAGACTCACTAGAGGGCACAGGGAAAGCATCTTAATTAACAAAATCAGAAATGAAAAAGGAGACATAACAACAGATCCTGAAGACATCCAAAACACCATCAGATCCTTCTACCAAAGGCTATACTCAACAAAACTGGAGAACCTGGATGAAATGGAGAAGTTCCTAGACAGATACCAGGTACCAAAGTTGAATCAAGATCAGGTTAATGAGCCGGGCGTGGTGGCGCACGCCTTTAATCCCAGCACTCGGGAGGCAGAGGCAGGCGGATTTCTGAGTTCGAGGCCAGCCTGGTCTACAAAGTGAGCTCCAGTACAGCCAGGGCTATACAGAGAAACCCTGTCTCATAAAACCAAAAAAAAAAAAAAGATCAGGTTAATGATCTAAACAGCCCTATATCCCCCAAAGAAATAGAAGCAGTCATTAATAGTCTCCCAACTAAAAAATGCCCAGGACCAGATGGGTTTAGTGCAGAGTTCTATCAGACCTTCAAAGAAGATCTAATCCCAGTTCTTCACAAACTATTCCACAAAATAGAAACAGAAGGTACTCTACCCAACTCATTCTATGAAGCCACAATTACTCTGATACCTAAACCACAAAAAGACCCAACAAAGATAGAAAACTTCAGACCAATATCCCTTATGAATATTGATGCAAAAATCCTCAATAAAGTTCTTGCTAACCGAATCCAAGAACACATCAAAACAATCATCCATCCTGACCAAGTAGGTTTCATCCCAGGGATGCAGGGATGGTTCAATATACGGAAATCCATCAACGTAATCCAGTATATAAACAAACTCAAAGACAAAAACCACATGGTCATCTCGTTAGATGCAGAAAAAGCATTTGACAAGATCCAACACCCATTCATGATAAAAGTCTTGGAAAGATCAGGAATTCAAGGCCCATACCTAAACATGATAAAAGCAATCTACAGCAAACCAGTAGCCAACATCAAAGTAAATGGTGAGAAGCTTGAAGCAATCCCTCTAAAATCAGGGACTAGACAAGGCTGTCTACTTTCTCCATACCTATTCAACATTGTACTTGAAGTCCTAGCCAGAGCAATTCGACAACAAAAGGAGATCAAAGGGATACAAATTGGAAAAGATGAAGTCAAAATATCACTCTTTGCAGATGATATGATAGTATATATAAGTGACCCTAAAAATTCCACCAGAGAACTCCTAAGCCTGATAAATAGCTTCGGTGAAGTAGCTGGATATAAAATTAACTCAAACAAATCAATGGCCTTTCTCTACACAAAGAATAAACAGGCTGAGAAAGAAATTAGGGAAACAACACCCTTCTCAATAGTCACAAATAATATAAAATATCTTGGCGTTACTCTAACTAAGGAAGTGAAAGATCTGTATAATAAAAACTTCAAGTCTCTGAAGAAAGAAATTATAGAAGATCTCAGAAGATGGAAAGATCTCCCATGCTCATGGATTGGCAGGATCAACATTGTAAAAATGGCTATCTTGCCAAAAGCAATCTACAGATTCAATGCAATCCCCATCAAAATTCCAAATCAATTCTTCAACGAATTAGAAAGTGCAATCTGCAAATTCATCTGGAATAACAAAAAACCTAGGATAGCAAAAACTCTTCTCAAGGATAAAAGAACCTCTGGTGGAATCACCATGCCGGACCTAAAGCTCTACTACAGAGCAATTGTGATAAAAACGGCGTGGTACTGGTATAGTGACAGACAAATAGACCAATGAAATAGAATTGAAGACCCAGAAATGAACCCACACACCTACGGTCACTTGATCTTCGACAAGGGAGCTAAAAACATCCAGTGGAAGAAAGACAGCATTTTCAACAAATGGTGCTGGCACAACTGGTTGTTAACATGTGGAAGAATGCGAATCGATCCATTCCTATCTCCTTGTACTAAGGTCAAGTCTAAGTGGATCAAGGAACTTCACATAAAACCAGAGACACTGAAACTTATAGAGGAGAAAGTGGGGAAAAGCCTTGAAGATATGGGCACAGGGGAAAAATTCCTGAATAGAACAGTAATGGCTTGTGCTGTAAGATCGAGAATTGACAAGTGGGACCTCATGAAACTACAAAGCTTCTGCAAGGCTAAAGACACCATCAATAAGACAAAAAAACCACCAACAGATTGGGAAAGGATCTTCACCTATCCTAAATCAGATAAGGGACTAATATCCAATATATATAAAGAACTCAAGAAGGTGGACTCCAGAAAGTCAAATAACCCCATTAAAAAATGGGGCTCAGAACTGAACAAAGAATTCTCACCTGAGGAATACAGAATGGCAGAGAAGCACCTGAAAAAATGTTCAACATCCTTAATCATCAGGGAAATGCAAATCAAAACAACCCTGAGATTCCACCTCACACCAGTCAGAATGGTTAAGATCAAAAATTCAGGTGACAGCAGATGCTGGCGAGGATGTGGAGAAAGAGGAACACTCCTCCATTGTTGGTGGGATTGCAAGCTTGTACAACCACTCTGGAAATCAGTGTGGTGGTTCCTCAGAAAATTGGACATAGTACTACCGGAGGATCCAGCAATACCTCTCCTGGGCATATATCCAGAAGATGTCCCAACCGGTAAAAAGGACACATGCTCCACTATGTTCATAGCAGCCCTATTCATAATAGCCAGAAGCTGGAAAGAACCCAGATGTCCCTCAACAGAGGAATGGATACAGAAATTATGGTACATTTACACAATGGAGTACTACTCAGCTATTAAAAAGAATGAATTTATGAAATTCTTAGCCAAATGGATGGACCTGGAGGGCATCATCTTGAGTGAAGTAACACAATCACAAAAGAACTCACACAATATGTATTCACTGATAAGTGGATATTAGCCCAAAACTTAGGATACCCAAGATATAAGATACAATTTGCTAAACTCATGAAACTCAAGAAGAATGAAGACCAAAGTGTGGACACTGTGCACCTTCTTAGAATTGGGAACAAAACACCCAGGGAAGGAGTTACAGAGACAAAGTTCTTAGCTGTGATGAAAGGATGGACCATTTAGAGACTGCTGTATCCAGGGATCCGTCCCATAATCAGCTTCTAAACGCTGACACCATTGCATACACTAGCAAGATTTTGCTGAAAGGACCCAAATATAGCTGTCTCTTGTGAGACGATGCCGGGGCCTAGCAAACACAGAAGTGGATGTTCACAGTCAGCTATTGGATGTATCACAGGGCTCCCAATGGAGAAGCTAGAGAAAGTACCCAAGGAGCTAAAGGGATCTGCAACCCTATTGTTGGAACAACATGATGTACTAACCAGAACCCCGGAGCTCTTGTCTCTAGCTGCATATGTATCGAAAGATGACCTAGTCGGCCATCAATGGAAAGAGAGGCCCATTGGACTTGCAAACTTTATATGCCCCAATATAGGGGAATGCCAGGGCCAAAAGAATGGGAATGGGTGGGTAGGGAAGTGGGGGGCGCTATGGGGGACTTTTGGGATAGCATTGGAAATGTAATTGAGGAAAATATGTAATAAAAATATTAAAAATTTAAAAAAAAGAAAAAAAACCACTGCAAGTTTGTAGAAATCTTACCAGAAATCACTTGTAAAATAATAGTGGCTCCTGGTTTTACTTTATCAAATTACAGTTTCATACAAGGTACTCCTAGATTCACCCTATAATTTCACTGTCAAAAAGAGAAAAGGGAAGGTTGCTTAGCAACCCATGGAGAGATACCAAAGTGACATCTTGGCTCTCCTTTGAAGAGGCCATCACCATACATGAGTATGTCTAATTCTTTCCAAGTGCCTTTTCTCCTTGGTCTTCTTCCATATTCGAGAAGCCCGTACCCATGCTCTTATCTTCTTTTACTCTTTGCTTGAGTGCTGTTCCTTCTATTTTTAACTCTGTTTCGTATTTTTAGTTCTGAAAAATCTCCCCTCTGTCAAAGTTATGAATCCTAGTTTAGCCCTAGTGAGAGGACTGAGACAGGCTGACTCCATGACAGGCTTCAAACTGGCAGTTCAGGAAACTAGGCTTAGATCTCTGTTTCCCAGAACTGGACAAGTACTGGAAGAATCCCAGGTCTGGAGCAGCCAATGAGAAACTGCTCTACCATCAGACGCTGCCTTGCCACTTGGCCTGAGGCACGGGCAATGAGTCGTCAACAATTTTCAACTCCCCAATCCCTAGCAATGTTTCTGGAATGCCCAGAGAGCCCTTGCCAATCCCAAATTCCTAGGAATCAAGCCCAATTAAGATAAAGGTCACCTTCCTACTCCCAGAATTCCTCTAATGTGCTTGAAATTGGTCCTGTGAGCTCACCTGGGCATCTCCATCTAGGTAAATGGTAGATTCCTGCATGTTGGACTTCTACAGAATAAAATACTCTTTGCTTTTGCATACTCTTTGAGTCCAGGGTATTGTTCTTCGAGTCGTGGACTCTATTTTTATTATTATTATTATCATCATCATCATTTTATTAATTTACATTCCATCCTTTGCCCCCTCCCAGGCCACCTCCCAATGTTCCTTATCTGATTCCTCCTCTCTATTTCTCCAAGAGGGTGCTCTCCCTTACACACCAGATCTCTACCTTCCCTGGGGCCTCAAGTCACTCCAGGATTAGAAGCATCTTCTCCCATTGAGGCTAGACTAGCCAGTCCTCTATTGTACATGTCTCAGGGGCCTTGGACCAGCTAGTGTATGCTGTCTGGCTAGTGACTTTTTTTATGAACCAATTATGTGACTATTGTGCACTTAATACTAGTAACCAAAGCAGGTATGCAGCATTTAATAGATTCATGTGTTTTTTTGTTTTTTTTTTTGTTATCCCCTTTCCTAGTTTCCCTTTCAGGAACACTCCTCCATTGCTGGTGGGATTGTATGCTGGTATAACCACTCTGGAAATCAGTTTGGCAGTTCCTTAGAAAATTGGACATAATACTAGCAGAAGATCCAGCAATACCACTCCTGGGCATATACCCAGAAGATGCTCCAACTTATAATAAGGACACATACACCATTATGTTCATAGCAGCCTTATTTATAATAGTCAGAAGCTGGAAAGAACCCAGATATCTTTCAACAGAGGAATGGATATAGAAAATGTGGTATGTTTATATAATGGAGTACTACTCAGCTATTAAAAACAATGAATTTATGAAATTCTTAGATAAATGGACAAATCGTGGACTCTTTCACTAGTCAAGGTTTCTGAAAAACTAATCAAACACTTCATACTAGTGAGAGTGAAAACATAAAGCTGTGTCCTGTCCCTCCACAGCTGATAAGGCCATTTCAAGGAAAACAAAAAGCTGAATGAAGGATGTATCTTTTGTCAAAGGACTAGGTGCAATCCCAGAATTTGGAAAGCTAATGCAGAAGGATTGTCTTTAGATCAGACTATATGTACTATTCTGAGTCATTCCATTTTATGTAAAATGGTATATAAACAAGCTATGGTCTGTCTTGAGGGATTCCATTTTACATCCAGCTTGAACTCCATTTTTAACTCAAACACAGAGACAGACTGACTCTTCACTTTAGTAGGCACAAAGCTCTATGTGTCCAGTGCCACCCATAAGTTTCATGTTGATAAATAATTTATTCCTATAAGCAGGAAAGGTATCAGCCTCTAAATTTATCCAAGGAAATTTAGACCATGTGACAATCTGAGCATATTAAAATCATAACAACAACAACAAAAACAAACCACAGGCCCAAGAACTTACCAAACATACAAGATTACTGAAGGCCCTAGCACTTTCATCTGGACCCACACAAATGAGCATACTTAGTACTTAAATGACTATGGCTGCTACCAACCTGTTACCTGACCACAGTGTGGATATTCAACAGGCAACTCCCAGCTATCCTAAAGGCCTAGCTCAGTCTTTACTATTGGTAGGGGCTACTTGATTGCTATTTGTCTGCTCAGGAAATTATTTGTTTGTTCAGGAGTGCTATGCACTTGTCCACCTATCCATCCATTTGGATTCAGTCCCGCCCTTTGCCTTTATGATGTTCATGGTCCTTCACCTCCTTTTTGTAGCTCCGCTCATTTAGCTACAATGTTGAGCTGTCTCAACCAGAGAGAGCTATTTCCAGCAAAAGGCTAGCTATCTCAACCTTTTTAGAATAGCAAGAAAAAGCTATTTGGAGTGAGCAGAATGCGTGGGGGGGGGGTGGTGGATGGGGAGAATGAAAAGCTGTCTCCAGCAGACTACAGCAGAGCTACCTATAGAGAGCTGTCTAGGAAGCTATCTTGAGCAGAACATAGACTGCCAGCTTGAACCCACAATTTGACTTGGAGTGGTTTGTATTCACCAACAGGGACCTAACTGAGACTGATTCTTGGCAAAAACAAAACAAAACAAAACAAAAAACTTTGGGAAAGTCTGACAAAACAAACATCATATAAACTAAGAGCAGAAAGAGAGGTGAGAAGGGTACTTTGCAGGACTATTCATTGTGATTTATATTGGATGACTTCTTCCGTCTCCAGAATCAAGCACACTCCTCTCCTGTGGGTATAACATGAACAGATCTCTCATAAGGATTTTATAGCTAGCTTCTGAATACGACCAGAGCCTGAACCTGAACCTGAAACCTGCCATTATCTCAAATTCCTTCAATTTAAAATATTAAGGACCACCTTTTGAGATACTATGTCCTAAACACTGTTAGGGCAGATGTAATGATGTTCTTGTGTGAGCCAAGGAAAGAAAGTGACAGAGGAAGGAAGGGAAAGATGTGGGAAGGAGGAAATGTGACAAGATGTTCAGAGCTGGTGAGTGGGGAAGAACAGCACATATGAGATGTGTTATTCTTGCAACTGAACACATTCAGAATAGGAAAATGTGACCAGAAGAAAGTTCAGAAATACGCTAGGGTAAAGGGATAGGAATTTCTGGAGAGGTCACATTTTTATATTTTACATTATTCACTGGCACAAGGCTGAGTATTTATATTGTCTGAGCATTTTCAATGTGGCTGTCTTCATGGAACAGTCTGTTCTTAGTGTTTATTAAGAGATTCTCGAATGGTTAAATTTAGGATTATGCGTTTAACTCCAGTAACCTCCCAGTTGTAAAATTATAAGACTCTGAAACAACTTTTGAACTCTGATTTTAAAATAGTTCCCAATTTATTTATGAAACTGGTTTTGGAGTCATGCAGACATTTTATTTGGAATCTGTTTTAAAGGAAGGTTGTGCAGGAACAGACAGATGTTTGTTTCAACAATGGTACTAGTTGGCTTAGTTAGGGTTTTAATGATGTAAACAGACACTATGACCAAGACAAGTCTTCTAAGAAGAACAGTTAGCCTTTCTCGCTCCCCGGCCATCTTGGTGTTGGTTGTCCCGCACCTAAGGCAGGAAGATGGTGGCCGCAAAGAATACGAAAAAGTCTCTGGAGTCGATCAACTCTAGGCTCCAACTTGTTATGAAAAGTGGGAAGTACGTGCTGGGCTACAAACAGACTCTGAAGATGATCGGACAAGGCAAAGCGAAGTTGGTTATCCTTGCCAACAACTGTCCAGCTTTGAGGAAATCTGAAATAGAGTACTATGCCATGTTGGCTAAAACTGGGGTCCATCACTACAGTGGCAATAATATTGAACTGGACACAGCGTGTGGAAAATACTACAGAGTATGCACACTGGCTATCATTGACCCAGGTGATTCTGATATTATTAGAAGCATGCCAGAACAGACTGGTGAGAAGTACACAAGAAAGTTTTCCTTTAATAAAACTTTGCCAGAGCTCCTTTTGAAAAAAAAAAAAAAAACAAAGAAGAAGAAGAAGAAGAAGAAGAAGAACATTTAATTGGGACTGGCTTACAGGTTCAGAGGCTCAGTCCATTATCATTATGGAAGGAACATGGCAGCATCCAGGCAGACATAGTACCCTAGGAGCTGAGAGTTCTACACCTTTATCTGAAGGCTGCTAGCAAAATACTGGCTTCCAGGAAGCTAGGATGAGTGTCTGAAAGCCCACAGCCACAGTGACACACCTACTCTAACAGGGCCACACCTTTTAATAGTGCCACTCCCTGGGCCAAGCATATACAAACCATCAAATTTCAATCCCTGGCCCCCATAAACTTTTTCAAACACATGAGTCTATGGGGGTCATACCTAAACATAGCATAATGCAAAATATATTTAGCCCAACTTCCAAAGTCCCCATAATCTATAGCGGTTTCAACAATGTTAAAAATCCAAAGTTCAAAATCTTTTCTGAGATTCATCCAATCACTTAACTGTAATCCCTAAAGCAAGACAGGAAACCAGTTGGGCAAACTCCAAACTCTGCATCTCCATGGCTGAAGTCAAAGCAATCTTCACAGCTCCAACTCCTTTTTTATCTTTGTTGACTGCAACAAACTTTTTTCCTCTGGGCTGGTTCCACACCCTGTTAGTAGCTTTCCTCAGCAGATAGCCCACAGCTCTGGCATCTTGAACATCTTAGGGTCTCCATAGCAACTTCAATGTTACAGCTTCTTGTTTCAGTGTCTGGGATCCACACATGATCTTCTGGGTTTCTCCAAAGGGCTGGTGTCACTTCTCCAGCTCTGCTCTTTGTAGTACTCTAAGCTGAGGTTGATCCACTCCACTGCTGCTGCTGTTCTTGATAGTCACCCCACGATACTGGCATCTCTAATACACTGTCTTCCACTGTAACTAGGCTTCACTAATAGCCTCTCATAGGCTCTGTTCATGGTGCCAAGCCTCAAATCCTTTGCATGACCCCTGCAGTCCTGGGCTGTCAACTGCAACTGAAGCTGCACCTTCACCAATGGTCTTCCATGACCTCTCACTATGCCAAGCCTCAGCCACTCTTCATGACCCCTTCATATCTTCAAAACCAGTACCACATGGATGACTCTTACACATTGCCAAGTACAGCTGCAGCAGGAGGTACAACCTTGGTTATGTCTGGAACATGGCTTCTTTGTGCTCTCAGAAAATACTTCTCAAGAAATTACAACTCAGTGATACTAGTTCCTCTTTTTTTTGTTGTTGTTGTTGTTGTTTTGTTGTTTTTTTTGTTTTGTTTTCAAGACAGGGTTTCTGTGTGTAGCCCGGGGCTGTCCTGGAACTCACTCTGTAGACCAGGCTGGCCTCGAACTCAGAGATCTGCTTGCCTCTGACTCCCAAGTGCTGGGATTAAAGGCATGTGCCACCACTGCCAGACTACTAGTCTCTTTTTATTTATTTATTTATTTTAATTTTTTTATTAGGTATATACTTCATTTACATTTCCAGTGCTATCCCAAAAGACCCCCATACCCCCCCACTCCCCTCACTACCACCCACTCCCACTTCTTGGCCCTGGTGTTCCCCTATACTGAGGCATATAAAATTTGCATGACCAATGGGCCTCTCTTTCTACTGATGGCCAACTAGGCCATCTTCTGATACATATGCAGCTAGAGACACGAGCTCCAGGGGGTAATGGTTAGTTCATATGGTTGTTCCAACTATAGGGTTGCAGATCCCTTTAGCTCCTTGGGTACTTTCTCTAGCTCCTCCATTGGAGGTCCTATGATCCATCCAATAGCTGACTGTGAGCATCTACTTCTGTGTTTGCTAGGCCCCAGCATAGTCTCACAAGAGACAGCTATATAAGGGTCCTTTCAGAAAATCTTGCTAGTTTATACAATGGTGTCAGCGTTTGGAGGCAGATTATGGGATGGATCCCTGAGTATGGCAGTCTCTAGATGGTCCATCCTTTCATCTCAGCTCCAAACTTTTTCCCTGTAACTCCTTCCATGGGTGTTTTGTACCCAATTCTAAGAAGGGGCAAAGTGTCGATCGACACTTTGGTCTTCGTTCTTCTTGAGTTGCATCTGTTTCACAAATTGTATCTTATATCTTGGGTAATCTAAGTATCTGGGCTAATATCCACTTATTAGTGAGTACATATCATGTGAGTTCTTTTGTGATTGGGTTACCTCACTCAGGATGATGCCCTCCAGGTCCATCCATTTGCCTAGGAATTGCATACATTCATTCTTTTTCATAGCTGAGTAGTACTCCATTGTGTAAATGTACCACATTTTCTGTATCCATTCGCCTGTTGAAGGGCATCGGGGTTCTTTTCAGATTCTGGCTATTATAAATAAGGCTACTATGAACATAGTAGAGCATTTATCCTTCTTACCGGTAGGAACATCTTCTGGATATATGCCCAGGAGAGGTATTGCAGGATCCTCCGGTAGTACTATGTCCAATTTTCTGAGGAACCTCCAGACTGATTTTCAGAGAGGTTGTAAAATCTTGCAATCCCACCAACAATGGAAGAGTGTTCCTCTTTCTCCACATCCTCCCCAACATCTGCTGTCACCTGAATTTTTGATCTTAGCCATTCTGATTGGTGTGAGGTGGAATCTCAGGGTTGTTTTGATTTGCATTTCCCTGATGATTAAGGATGTTGAACATTTTTTCAGGTGCTTCTCAGCGATTCGGTATTCCTCAGGTGAGAATTCTTTGTTTAGCTCTGCACCCCACTTTGTAATGGGGTTATTTGATTTTCTGGAGTCCACCTTCTTGAGTTCTTTATATATATTGGATATTAGTCCCTTATCTGATTTAGGATAGGTAAAGATCCTTTCCCAATCTGTTAGTGGCCTTTTTGTCTTATTGACGGTATCTTTTGCCTTACAGAAGCTTTGCAATTTCATGAGGTCCCATTTGTCAATTCTCGATCTTACAGCACAATCCACTGCTGTTCTATTCAGGAATTTTCCCCCTGTGCCCATATCTTCAAGGCTTTTCCCCATTTTCTCCTCTATAAGTTCCACTGTCTCTGGTTTTATGTGGAGTTCCTTGATCCACTTAGATTTGTCCATAGCACAAGGAGATAGGAATGGATCAATTCGCATTCTTCTACATGTTAACTGCCAGTTGTGCCAGCACCATTTGTTGAAAATGCTGTCTTTTTTCCACTGGATGGTTTTAGCTCCCTTGTCAAAGATCAAGTGACCATAGGTGTGTGGGTTGATTTCTGGGTCTTCAATTCTATTCCATTGGTCTACGTGTCTGTTGCTATACCAGTACCATGCAGGTTTTATCACAATTGCTCTGTAGTACAGCTTTAGGTCAGGCATGGTGATTCCACCAGAGGTTCTTTTATCCTTGAGAAGAGTTTTTGCTATCCTAGGTTTTTTTGTTATTCCAGATGAATTTGCAGATTGCCCTTTCTAATTCCTTGAAGAATTGAGTTGGAATTTTGATGGGGGTTGCTTTGAATCTGTAGATTGCTTTGGCAAAATAGCCATTTTTACTATATAGATCCTGCCAAATCATGAGCATGGGAGATCTTTCCATCTTCTGAGATCTTCTTTAATTTCTTTCTTCAGAGACTTGAAGTTCTTATCATACTGATCTTTCACTTCCTTAATTAGAGTCACGCCAAGGTATTTCATATTATTTGTGACTACTAAAAAGGGTGTTGTTTCCCTAATTTCTTTCTCAGCCTGTTTATCCTTTGTGTAGAGAAAGGCCATTGACTTGTTTGAGTTAATTTTATATCCAGCTACTTCATTTAAGCTGTTTATCAGGTTTAGGAGTTCTCTGGTGGAATTTTTAGGGGTCACTTATATATACAATCATATGATCTGAAAAAAGTGATATTTTGACTTCTTCCTTTCCAATTTGTATCCCATTGATCTCCTTTTGTTGTCGAATTGCTCTTGCTAGGACTTCAAGTACAATGTTGAATAGGTAGGGAGAAAGTGGGCAGCCTTGTCTATTCCCTGATTTTAGTGGGAATGCTTCCAGCTTCTCGATATTTACTTTGACGTTGGCTACTTGTTTGCTGTAGATTGCTTTTATCATGTTTAATTATGGGCCTTGAATTCCTGATCTTTCCAAGACTTTTATCATGAGTGGGTGTTGGATTGTGTCAAATGCTTTCTCAGCGTCTAACGAGATGATCATGTGGTTTTTGTCTTTGATTTTGTTTATATACCATATTACGTTGATGGATCTCCGTATATTAAACCATCCCTGCATCCCTGGAATGAAACCTACTTGGTCAGGATGGATGATTGTTTTGATATGTTCTTGAATTCGGTTAGCGAGAATTTTATTGAGGATTTTTGCATCAATATTCATAAGGGAAATTGGTTTGAACTTCTCTATCTTTGTTGGGTCTTTCTCTGGTTTAGGTATCAGAGTAATTGTGGGTTCATAGAATGAATTGGGTAGAGTACCTTCTGCTTCTATTTTGTGGAATAGTTTGTGAAGAACTGGAATTAGATCTTCTTTGAAGGTCTGATAGAACTCTGCACTAAACCCATTTGATCCTGGGCTGTTTTGTTTTGGAGACTATTAATGACTGCTTCTATTTCTTTAGGAGATATGGGACTGTTTAGATCATTAAACAGATCCTGATTTAACTTTAGTACCTTATATCTGTCTAGAAATTCGTCCATTTCATCCAGGTTTTTCAGTTTTGTTGAGTATAGTCTGTTGTAGAAGGATCTGATGGTGCTTTGGATTTCTTCAGGATCTGTTGTTATGTCTCCCTTTTCATTTCTGATTTTGTTAATTAGGATGCTGTCCCTGTACCCTCTAGTGAGTCTGGCTAAGGGTTTATCTATCTTGTTGATTTTCTCAAAGAACCAGCTCTTCATTTGGTTGATTCTTTGAATAGTTCTTCTTGTTTCCACTTGGTTGATTTCGCCCCTGAGTTTGATTATTTCCTGCCCTCTACTCCTCTTGGGTGAATTTGGTTCCTTTTGTTCTAGAGCTTTTAGGTGTGTTGTCAAGCTAATTGTGTGTGCTCTCTCTAGTTTCTTTTTGGAGACACCCCGAGCTATGTGTTTTCCTCTTAGAAATGCTTTCATTGTGTCCCATAAGTTTGGGTATGTTGTGGCTTAATTTTCATTAAACTCTAAAAAGTCTTTAATTTCTTTCTTTATTCCTTCCTTGAAAATGGTATCATTGAGAAGAGTGTTGTTCTGTTTCCACATGAATGTTGGCTTTCTATTATATATTTTGTTATTGAAGATCAGCCTTAGTCCATGGTGATCTGATAGGATGCATGGGACAATTTCAATATTTTTTTATCTGTTGAGACCTGTTTTGTGACCAATTATATGGCCAATTTTGGAGAAGGTTCCAAAGGTTCTGAGAAGATGATCCTTTTGTTTTAGGATAAACTGTTCTGTAGATATATGTTAAGTCCATTTTTTTCATAACTTCTGTTAGTTTCACTGTGTCCCTGTTTAGTTTCTGTTTCCACGATCTGTCCATTGATGAAAGTGGTGTTTTGAAGTCTCCTACTATTATCGTGTGAAGTGCAATGTGTGCTTTGAGCTTTACTAAAGTGTCTTTAATGAATGTGGCTGCCCTTGCATTTGGAGCATAGATATTCAGAATTGAGAGTTCCTCTTGGAGGATTTTACCTTTGATGAGTATGAAGTGTCCCTCCTTGTCTTTTTTGATAACTTTCTGTTGGGAGTCGATTTTATTTGATATTATTTTATTTATTTGATGGCTACTCCAGCTTGTTTCCTCAGACCATTTGCTTGCAAATTTGTTTTCCAGCCTTTCACTCTGAGGTAGTGTCTGTCTTTTTCCCTGTGATGGGTTTCCTGTAAGCAGCAAAATGTTGGGTCCTGTTTGTGTAGCCAGTCTTTAGTCTATGTCTTTTTATTGGGGAATTGATTCCATTGATATTAAGGAAAAGTAATTGTTGCTTCCTATTATTTTTGTTGTTAGAGTTGGCATTCTGTTCTTGTGCCTGTCTTCTTTTCGGTTTGTTGAAGGATTACTTTCTTGCTTTTTCTAGGTCGTGGTTTCCGTCCTTGTATTGGTTTTTTTCTGTTATTATCCTTTGAAGGGCTGGATTTGTGGAAAGATAATGTGTGAATTTGGTTTTGTCGTCAATACTTTGGTTTCTCCATCTATGGTAATTGAGAGTTTGGCTGGGTATAGTAGCCTGGGTTGGCATTTGTGTTCTCTTAGTGTCTGTATAACATCTCTCCAGGATCTTCTGGCTTTCATAGTCTCTGGTGAAAAGTTTGGTGTAATTCTGATAGGCCTGCCTTTATATGTTCCTTGACCTTTTTCCCTTACTGCTTTTAATATTCTATCTTTATTTAGTGCATTTGTTGTTCTGATTATTATGTGTCAGGAGGAATTTCTTTTCTGGTCCAGTCTATTTGGAGTTCTATAGGCTTCTTGTATGTTCATGGGCATCTCTTTCTTTAGATTTGGGAAGTTTTCTTCTATAATTTTGTTGAAGATATTTGCTGGTCCTTTAAGTTGAAATTTTTCATTCTCATCTTCCTATTTTCCGTAGGTTTGGTCTTCTCATTTTGTCCTGGATTTCCTGGATGTTTTGAGTTGTAATCTTTTTGCATTTTGCATTTTCTTTGATTATTGTGCCGATGTTCTCTATGGAATATTCTGCACCTGAGATTCTCTCTTTCATCTCCTGTATTCTGTTGCTGATGCTCGCATATATGGTTCCAGATTTCTTTCCAAGGTTTTCTATCTCCAGCGTTGCCTCACTTTGGGTTTTCTTTATTGTGTCTACTTCCATTTTTAGTTCTAGTATGGTTTTGTTCATTTCCATCACCTGTTTGGATTTTTTTTCCTGTTTTTCTTTAAGGACTTCTACCTGTTTGGTTGTGTTTTCCTGTTTGTTTGTTTTTTTTAAGGTCTTCTACCTGTTTAGCAGTGTTCTCCTGTATTTCTTTAAGTGAGTTATTAAAGTCCTTCTTGATGTCCTCTACCATCATCATGAGATATGCTTTTAAATCTGGGTCTAGCTTTTCAGTTTTGTTGGGGTGCCTGGGACTGGGCAAGGTAGGAGTGTTGATTTCTGATGATGGTGAGTGGTCTTGGTTTCTGTTAGTAAGATTCTTAGGTTTGCCTTTTGCCATCTGGTAATCTCTGGAGTTAGTTGTTATAGTTGACTCTGGTTAGAGCTTATTCCTCTTGTGATTCTATCAGCAGACCTGGGAGACTAGCTCTCTCCTCTAACTTTCAGTGGTCAGAGCACTCTCTGCAGGCAAGCTCTCCTTTTCCAGGGAAGGTGCACAGATATCTGGCGTTCAGACCTCCCTCCTGGCAGAAGATGAAGGCCCAAAACAGGACCTGTCCCAGAAGCTGTGTTACTTTGGCCTGTCACAGAAGCTGTTAACTTCTGTAGTCCACACTTTCACCTGCACAGACTAGTCTCGGAGGGATCCGGGAACCAAGATGGCTCCCCCAGGTGCTCTGGTAAAGCCCTCGCGGGTAGGGCGGACACCTCTCCTCTGGCAGGGAAGGTGCCCGGATGTCCTGAGCCCAAAACAGGGTCTGTCTCAGAAGCTGTCCTCTAGGGACCTTGGGGGTGTCTACTGACTCTGTGCTCAGGTGACCCAGTGGTGATGCCGACCAGAAGGGACTTGTGACCCTGGTCAGGCCGGGTTTCCTGCTTCCCTAATGCTGTCCCAGGTCCCGCGTGATTGGAATGGAACAGAAGTTGTGTTCCACTCACCAGTGGTCCTAAGATAGTGTGGAGAGTCCTCTAGGGGACCTTGAGGGTGTCCACCGACTCCGTGCCCAAGGTGACCCGGTGCTGGTGCCGGCTGGAAGGGACTTGTGACCCTCTAATAGTCTCTTCTTAATCATCACTAATTTCTTAGCTATAGCTAACCAGCATCAATTTTCCTTCTATTTTTCATTCTAATCCCAGAGCCACATGGCCAAAGCTGCTAAGTTCTGCTGCTTGCAGGAGCTGGAACATGGCTTTTACATTATCACTAGTTTTCTGTTTCCCAACTCCTTCACTGCCTAAACTTGGCTGTCCTGGATCTTGCTCTGTAGATTGACTTGAACTCAGAGATCTCCATGCCTGTGTCCTGGGATTAAAGGTGTCTACCTCCACACTTGAACTTAAACTTTTCTTTACCTGGAACTTGCTCTGTCCCAGGCTGGCCCTGAATTCAGAGATCTGCTTGGATTTATCTCCTGGTATTAAAGGTGTGTGGCACCATGCCTGGGTCTAAACTTAGCTGGGTTGGATTTTGCCCCAAAGTCCCACTCCCTTAATCGGTTTTCTCCTAGAACTTGGGATTTAGATCCATTCTACTTCCTGGTGTTTGTTTAATACTTAAACTATAAATTTTATATTTTTATTTCACAGCTTGCTTCTTTTCATTAAAATACTCTTTATAAAAGTGAAGTTTAGTAACCAGATGACAGAATTTATTCCAGGCTATTTTGAGACTTTCTTTGTCAATATAATTAATATAAATATTTTTACCTTAGCCTCAGGTAGACTCTTCAGACAAGGGCAGAAAGCAGCCACATTCTTCACCAAAATACCACAAAAAACCTCTTGGGCTGTTTCTAAACAGTTCAAATCACTCTCAGCAACAAAGTCATCCATTTTCCTAGTAGGATAGCCCATTAAGCCCCATTTAAAATATTCCATGCCTTTTCAAATCCAAAGTCCCTAAATCCACATTTGTCCAAACAAAAGCATAGTCAGGACTATCACAGCAATACCCAAGTCCTTAATATCAACTTCTATGTTAGGGTTTCACTGAAGGTCGTCCAGGCACAGACGGATGTGTGTTTCAACAATGGTACTAGTTGTCTTAGTTAGGGTTTTACTGATGCAAACAGACACTATGACCAAGGCAACTCTTATAAGGACAGCATTTAATTAGGGCTGGCTTACAGGTTCAGAGGCTCAGTCCATTATTATCCAGGCAGCATCCAGACAGGCATGATATAGGAGGAGCTGAGAGTTCTACACCTTCATCTGAAGGTTGCTAGCAGAATACTGTCTTCCAAGAAACTAGGATAAGTATCTTAAAACCCACACCCACAGTGACGCACCTACTCCAACAAGGCCACACCTTCTAATAGTGCCACTCACTGGGCTGCGCTTATATAAACCATCACACCAGTGCTGGGCCTTAATTGGGGTACTAGTGCTGTGATAAAACACCTGGGTAAGATAGGATTTATTTGGCTTATGTATCCCAAGTCAGTGTCTGTTGCAGGAAATATTAAAAAAACAAAAACAAATTGGGACGTTCCTGCACTTGTGCCTCTGCCCCAGGGGTCTGGCTGGTTATACACTGGCAGGCAATGGCCAAATTGTTGATTCTGACTCAGAACTCCACAATCTCTCTACCCTGCTCACTAGGCTTCAACTGGTGGGTCACTACCATGCCAACCCTGTACTTCAAGTCCCCCACAGCCTTTGTGGTGCACATCTGGCAAACCCACGCTTTGCCTTTCTCTCTTGAACCCATGATGAGCCACTGCACAAAGGAAAACACAACACAAACTTAGTTCAGAAACAAGGGTAACTCAATCTCTGGTTGCAACAACTAAAACCTAATCTTGTAAGCCTTATTAAAATCTGATTCCTCTGGTGGCGAATCCCTGCAGATCCTCCATGATACCAGGAAACTCTAGCAGCTACATCTTACTCATATGCTGTCCCCATTCCAAAGGGCCTAGCTCTCTCCTGCTTCCTCTCTTCCTCTGTCCAACACAGAAGTCCTGCCTACTTACCCAGTGATTGGCTCCATTATTCATTAGGGGATTGGTTCACAAGAAGCAACCTGAGTACATGACTCATTCCTCATTCCAGAAACCCCTCCTGGGAGAGCCGAATTAACATAAAAATACAAGCAGCACAGAGCCATCCACAACAAAGATATTTTCCATTGAGGGAAACCAGGGCAAGAATCTGGAGGCTCGTTCTGATTTGCAAGTCAAGGAGGGTTCTCTTACTGGTTTACTCCTCATAACTTGCTTCATAACTTATTATAGAACCCCAAACCAACAGCCCACAATAGGCTGTGCTCTCCTCTATGTTGGGATTCAGGAATCACCACTCAAACCAAACAACAACTGATCTCAGTTAAGCAAGGTTATTTTATTGAACACATACCATAATGAAGATTCAGGACTGCAAAAATGACTGCACTCAGTGTAGGCTTTTTATTGGAAAAACCAGGTTCAAAAGTTTAAACAACAAGGAGTGGAGCAGTTGGCTTGCTAGGCAAAGTATTATCAGCTAACCTTTAGGATGATTGGTCCTAAGTAAGGTACCTGGGCAGGTGGTGGAGTGTAGTGAACAGGGGAATTTCAGAACATTGAGAGAACAGAGCATAAGTATCATAATCCTAACTTTTTGGCATAATAGTAGCATTCTTAGGTGTCAAACAAAAACAAAAAACAAAACAAACTCATATATAGGTGCAGGAAGGGCTGCCCAGTAGTCAGCTTTGACTCAAGCCATCTTAGATATTCATATTGACCTTTGATTTGATGGGTCCTATCTAAAGCTTTGTGGAATTCCTTAAGATTAGCAAACCTCATACAGGACATTGAGAACATACAGAACAAAACAGGATATGTAGTCAGCATATGTGGGCCAGGTCACTTCTCTGTGTCAATGACTGGCAGGCATGTTACAGCAACAATATGAAATAGCTGGCAGGCATGAACAAAACAGCTACAGCTATTCTGGTGGGTCAGACAATAACATCCCATCAATCACTAAGAAAATACCTGATAGGATTGCAGCAGGACGCAATTTGTAAATCATGGTTCCCTCTCATTTCAGATGACTCTAGCTTATGTCAAGTTGACATACTAGCTAGCACAAAATCTCACTTTGGTGTTTAAGATTCTGTTGAGTTATGAGCAACCTAATAAAATCGTTGTCTATGCTAAATAAATGCTCTGAATAAACTGAGATTGGAACATGTGATCTGACTATTTATATGCCATTTTCAAAAAAGCAAATTACCAGGCTGGAGAGACAGGTTAGTGGTTAAGAGCACTGTCTCTTCTTCCTGAGGTCCTGAGTTCAATTCTCAGCAACCACATTATGGCTTACAACCATCTGTCATAGGATCTAATACCCTCCTCTGGTGTGTCTGAGGAGAACCACACACACTCATTAACAAAAAATAAATCTAAAAAAAAAAAAAAAATCCAGTGACATTTTTCAAAACAATCAAGTCTATCTCAAAAAATTAAAAGTCGCCATCGGTGATGGCTATTTTTGGTTCTCAACTTGACTACACCTGGAATTAACTAAACCTTAATGATTGGGCACACCTGTGAGGGATTTTTTTTCTTTAAAACATTTGAAGTGGGAAGACCAACAACTCCTCCTCCTCCTCCTCCTCTCCCCTCCTCCTCCTCCCCCTCCTCCTCCTCCCCCCCTCCTCCTCCCCCTCCTCCTCCTCCTCCTCCTCCCCCCCCTCCTCCTCCTCCTCCTCCTCCTCCCCCTCCTTCTATTTGGTGGTTTGGCTTGCTTTTTCAAAACATGGTTCTCTGTTCTGGAACTCTCTCAGTAGACCACACTGGTGTTAACTCACAGAGACCCACCTGCTTCTGCTTTCTGGTAGAAGGGAACTTTGGCCTGACATTCCAGCCATTTGGTAATGATACAGGGTGATGTACTCTCTTTTGGAACTGCTTTTCACCCGAAATTAGCACATTTGGGAGCCTGCAAAGGCTGGAATTCCAGTCAATGGCTGGCAGGGGGCAGGGTACATCTGGTTTGACATCTAGGTTTTGTTGGCACCTGAGGCTAGTGAAGGCCAAGTAGTTTTGCAGTCTTGTAATGCTGGTCCAAAGTGGGGGCTGAAGCTGGTAGGAATTCTATCAGAACCATCTAGTTTATATCAGCTCCCTTTCTTTCTTTCTTTCTTTCTCTCTCTCTCTCTTTCTTTCTTTCTCTCTTTCTTTTTCCTTTCTCTTTCTTAAGTCCAGGGCTGCTTGATTCCAAAAGACGACCCAAAACTGGTATGTTTGGAGCAGTTTCTAGTCTTCAGTTGATTGGAAATTTGCTAAAACAGATATAGACTTGGAACAGAAGATAAAGTTAAGTGGCTTAGGAGAAAAATTGTATTTTGAGTATAGACTTGAAACTTCTAGGCCAGTGGCCCTGTTGGGAAGAAGTCTCAGGACTGGTGGGGGGAAAGAGAGCGATGACTCTCAGGAATGGACAGTAGGTAGGGAAGCTTAACTGGCATATGACTTGTGACAAGTGGATCCAAGTTCAGAGAAGTTCAGAGAAACTTATGTACTGAGAATTTTAGTTCCTGTTTAAAAACAGAAATATAAGAATAAGCCGGGCAGTGGTGGTACATACCTTTAATCCCAGCACTCGGGAAGCAGAGGCAGGCAGATTTCTGAGTTCAAGGCCAGCCTGGTTTAGAGAGTGAGTTCCAGGACAGTCAGAACTACACAGAAAACCCTGCCCTGAAAAAAAAAAAAAAGGTATGTTTTCATTTTAATCCCAGGTGTGGGAAATAGGGCTGTTTTTAGATTAGTCAGGCAGTGGACTATGATTTTCCTCTTGCTCTAGGAGAGGTGTAATTTTGCCAGTTACAGATAGTTTCTGTGATTGTGTGATGTCTGGAATTCTGGGAACTTTTCAAATGGTATGTAAATGCTAGTGTCCAGAGAGGTGGAGTGGGTTGTTGGTTGTTTGCATCCCTGGTGGTTTGTTGAGTAGTCATACACAAAGAAACCACAAGAAGAAATTAGATATCCTGATAGCAAAGAAAAAACTGAACTCAAGGCGTCCAGTGCCCCTAATCAACAGGAAGTATTCTAACAATAAAGACTTTCCCTTTCCCCTCTATCTTTTTTCTCTCCTATTTAGTGTTAGGGGTTGAAAAGATGGAAGAAAATGGATGGAGAAGGGTGGAAGAAAGAAGAGCCAACAAAGTAGCCAAAGTCTGGAATACAATATAGTTTTTTTAATTTACAAAATGAGATAGAAATTTTAGATATATTAGCAATGACCATTATTTGTAATCTATTTTGAAATCCTCATTGTAGAAAAAGCAATTAACACATGTCTACAAACAGCACAGTAGATTCACACCTTTGAGCCGTAGCAAAATATGGGTTTTGGTTAAAAGGAAATAGGTTTTTTTTTTTTTTAGCACAATGAAAAGTACACTTAAGTTTATATTTAGAAAATAACCAAAGAAAAATTTAAATTTACCAGGACTAAATTAATAGACTATCAGAACTGTGTTGATTAATATGTTCAAAGTTGGAACATTTGAAGTCTTAAAATACTAGCATAGCAAAAGGGAAAGATCTAAAATATTTTTAATTTTATATATCATAAATTATTTTTTCAGACTTTTATAACTTACCTTAAACCATTTTCTCAGAGCTTTAAAAATTATTTAAGTTTTTATGTCCATTGGCCTTTATAACTGATATACATGTGGTAAATTACTGTTTTTAGATCTTTATAACTTTCATACACACCAAATCATTTTTCTATATCCTTATAACTTGCATTTATATGCCCTAAATCATGTCCCTAAACTCTCATAATCTTTAATCCTTTATTGTCATCCAGTCATTTACTGGATAGGTAGTTAATTACTGACAGCAGTCATTAGAAATCAAGTTGTTGTTGTTGTTGTTGTTTTTTAAATAGAAATTTACATTGAAACTTGTTTTGTGAGTTTATCTCTTTTAGTGTGGAGTTTGCCAGGTTCTTTGGTTTTGTTTTGCTTTGTATTTGTTTGTTTTGTTTTTAAAGCAGGAGCCCCAGTAGCTTTGGAAAAAGCAAGGCCTGCTTTTTACAAATGTATTGGCAGTTTCAGATTTGGTACAAAGTTGGGTGTTTGCTTATGTTAAGCTGATAAAGCTTCAATTGGTCATCAACAGCTTTAGAAATCTGAAAAGGATAAATTTGAGCAGGAAATATAATACAGATGGCCTCTGTATCAATTAAAATGATAGTTTCATACCTAGACAGTCACCCTAGGCTCCTCTATGGTGAGTTTGATGGTTTCAATATTTTAGTTGGGGCAGAATCCCTAGGGTAGGATCAGTCTTCAAACATCACACAGGACAGCATTACATCTTTGGCTAACACATAGGGCAGTACTGGCCTTCTGATGCCACACCCAGAAGATCTGCGAGACTTTCCTATATAGGATGAACTTGAGAGGCTGGCCTACTTCAGCAAGGCAAAGAGAGCCAGTCGTCCAGCGCCCTGCTTGTGTAAGAGGCAAAGTTCATCTGTAAGCTCCACCTACCCAAAGGCCAGGTAACTTCATGGACTGCTGGGAATTGTTGTTCTTGGAAAATAACAGCGTCACATAGGAAATATTGTAGCCCTATGGTTTTGTCCTTAAAAAGCCGCTACAGCACATGTCTCATCACCACTCGCTGGGAGTCATGGAGAATAGACCTGTCCAGAGTCCATCCTGGTCAGTGATTAATTAAGCTTGCTTCAAATTTGGTTCAAAATGTGGGAATTTTTTTCTCTTGAGAATCTCAGGAGGAACATTTGGAGCACCCACCATAGGGAGGTAAGAAAGACCATTTCAACGCAAATTCTGAAGCCGGTCTCTTCTCTTTGGCACTGGGGACTCCACCATTACCATACTGAACAGCCATGCTCTAAAAAGGTGATAGCAAGCATTTTTTTTTATAAAGACCTTCTTTTGGAAGTCATTGTAAGCTTTCTAAGACATTTTTCTGCCTACTTTCTGGATTCTGGTTATGGCGTATCCAGATCTGGGAATGGGGAGGATCTGACAAGGTCTATGCACCCTGTTCAGGACAAAGAGAATTGTCTGTAGGGAGTTGGTCTGGTACTGCTATGTATTGAAATGCTAATACTGCCCCCCACCCCCACCCCCAGATCTGCTTGTCCCCTGATGAGAAGATCCTCAAGTACACATGTGATGCTATGTAACCTTGGCCAGTAAAAGGCTAAAGCCTTTGATTGAGCAGTAAATAGAGGTGGGCAGATTTTCAGTTACCTGGCTGGGAGTTGCAGGTACAAAGAGGAAAGAAAGGAGGGAGGACAAAACAGGGAGGAAACAGCCACGAGAGAAGATGAAGCATGAGCACACGGTTAGGAGAAACAGTAAGTAACAAGGAGCATATGACTGGGATGTAGCTTCAAAACCTGCCCAATCTAGGCTTGGGTTTTTGTTGTTGTTGTTGTTGTTGTTTTGTTTTTCAAGACAGGGTTTCTCTGTGTAGCCCTGGCTGTCCTGGAACTCACTTAATAGACCAGGCTGGCCTCGAACTCAGAAATCTACCTGTCTCTGCCTCCCAAGTGCTGGGATTAAAGGTGTGTGCCACCACGCCCGGCTTTTTTTTTTTTTTAAGATTTATTTATTTATTTCATGTATCTGAATACACTGTTGTTCACTCTTCAGACACATTGGATCCTATTACAGATGGTTGTGAGCCACCATGTGGTTGCCAGGAATTGAGCTCAGGACCTCCGGAAGAGCAGTCAGTGCTCTTAACCTCTGAGTCATCTCTCCAGCCTCCAATCTAGGCTTACAGCTTGTAAGTAGAATACCTGGATTGTGTGTCTTTTATCCTGGGGAGCAAACTTCTTAAATTTTTTTTTACAGGAGAGAGCCTACTGGTTATTTTTGGTTAATTGGAGTTCATCCAGAGCCGCCAGCTGTGACTCATTGGCCAATATTAGTCCTTGAGGGTAAATGGAGCGGAGACAATGGATAGGGGCGGTTTAGAAACCCTGTGAGTACATATGGTAATGATGACACACTGGGACCAGCTGTGGGGAGACAGATCCAGTTTCCTCGAGGTGACTCAAGGGTTTTATAATTTTGTGGGAGGGTGTGTGTGTGGGGGTGGGGGGTAGGAGTATGGATAGGCAAAGGTAATTGGGTGTAAGGTACCAAGATGTCTCATTAGCATGGAGAAGCATTTCAGGTGCTAACAGGTTCCTATCAGGAGAAAGGAAGCTGAACCTGTAATCTAACCATAGCTATGTGCCATTCCACAGGTAGAGGTGTGTGTGTGTGTGTGTGTGTGTGTGTGTGTGTGTGTGTGTGTGTGTGGTGTTTGAACACCCTAGACAAGGTCAGAGATTAAGGAGCCATGATGGTAAAGGGACTTGTACCAAGTCCAGAGGGCTATCCAGACAATGGTAGGTTTGACCTTAATTATCAGGGCAACAAGAGCTTTTCTTTTCTGACCTGCTTTGAGCCCCAGAGGACCCCATGGTGCCTGTCAACAGGATTCCAATGCCTAAGTTACACAACAGAGCTCGGGGAATTCCTGACACTGGGAGCCAAGCCTAGGGTTTAGAAGGACTCAGAATGGATCTCAGAACCAAGAACTCAGAGAGCCCCAGCCTCTGGTTGGTTTTACAAGAAAGCTATAAAAATTTTTCTCTTGATCAGACTGGTGGACTAGTAAAGCAGAGGGCTGCAGTTGTTAAATGTTGCTGTCTCATATTTTCTGTTGTT
The DNA here is from genome assembly GCF_978045245.1 of Mus caroli. NCBI lineage: Eukaryota > Metazoa > Chordata > Mammalia > Rodentia > Muridae > Mus > Mus caroli. The sequence continues at coordinate 92,513,861 of NW_028227268.1, read as the reverse complement.
TGGTTCTATGTTTTCCATTCTAGTTTTTACTCTGTTTCTTATTGCTTTACCTGTTTTTCTGGCTTGGGGTATCTGGATATATGAACGACAAGACTGATAAGCCGCTGTCTGCATTGCTTTGCCATTGATTTGCTACTGTTCTTCGAGAGGTTATGGGACTCAGTGACAGTATGTGTTGAGCATAGAATTCAAGGCTTGAGGCCAGTGGGAAGCTTTGAAAAACCTAGGGCCCTGCTACAGCACCATTGTGACTGTGGAGAACTGGACCTCCCCTTCCTGAATTGCAACATTGCAGAAGGTATGGACCATTTTTTCAGTCTGTTTTGGATATATGAATGTGGCCACTGCATGTTTGTTTCTGCCTGTTATATATATTTTTTTTTCTTAAAAGTTTCTTTTGCAGTATCAGAGCATAACCATAATTTTAGAAAGCAAAACCGATTTTTAACTGTGTAAACAATCCAGTCTCTCTAAAATCAATACCAAGTGCATTATTTTCATGTTACAGAGTTTGGCTGCCAGTTCTTATATATGAATGCATGATGGTGCAGCTTTTAAAGCTCATTAAAGGAACATTGTTTCAAATCCTATCTTCTATTAGTCTGGCTTCTAAGACAAGAATTACATAAAATATTATCCCAATTTAGAGATACATTTAGGGACCTGTTTCCCTGGGTTGGTCATGCCACGTGTTGTTGTCCAGAAAGACTCCAACCCTGAGTTACCAGTTCTAAGCCAACTTTCTGTTACCACTGTTACAAAGTTTTAACCATACCCAATAACTTGTAAGTCAGTGACATATTTATACATTTAAGACCAGTCAGGAACAAACATGAAGTGGCTACACACATTTACTTATTTAGACTACACAGACAAAATTTTCTTACCTTTTTCTATCAGTAATATCAAGGGAGGAGCACCTTGTCACCAGCTGAACCCAATAATCACAGTCACAGAGATTTTTGTAGGAGAAACAGCCATCAGCTTCCTGACCAAAGAAGCTGAGAAGCTGCTGGTCCCTTTAAGAGCAGCTTTTACAATAGACTCCTAGCTACAGGTGCAGGTCAACTTAACCAGTTTTTGTTGTGCCAATTCAGAGTGTCTTTTTTTTTTAACAACACGCACACAAAATCCTTGAAATGAGTTAAAAACTAGATCAAGGGGTGAACAACCAGCAGATAAAGTTTTAACCATTTTTTTTTCTTTTGAATATGAAACACAGAGCAACAGTCAAGCAATGAAACAAAACCACAGGCTTAAACTGACAGACATGGACAGAGTGATGCACTAAGGACAGACAATAGACCAAGAGGAAGAGAACTAGATGTCCCACCAAAGGGACCCAGAACCAGAACTAGGCATTACCCGTCTGGGAACCAGAGAGGAAGCGGGATGTCTCCTGACCTCCTCCTAACCCTAGGAGAGCTCTGGAACAGCTTACGTTCATTTTTCTTCTCTTTCACCAAACCATCCCCAGACACCGGTGAGGATTGCTTTTCTGAAACCCATTCTCCCTCTCATGTCAAGGGTCTAAACTATCTCTAACCAGGGTCTAAAGACTAAAGGCATCTATGAGAACTATTTTCGCTTCCCTAGATTTTAGCATACCTCTAACCACATATACAAAAAGCATTCTACCATTACCCTGTCCCATTTTTACAGGGTTTACTCACTGCTGGCCCAACTTTTCCTTTGCACTCACTTTCTTTCCCTGCAATGTTCTTCACTGTACCCCTTATACTCCAGCCCCAACATGGAAGGCACCATCTGACCAAGCCAGCTCAGTCAGTAAACAGTGAGGGATGGAGGATTAAAGAAAGAGAGAGAGAGAGAGAGATAATTAGACAACATCATCTCAAGACCCAGCAAGTGCTAAGGCTGATTTTTTTTTTCAGTCTGCTTTATGCTATTCTAGGTACATGCAAAGAGTAGGGTCAGTTCTAGGTCAAAAGCAAAATAGTCAAGGAAAAACCAAGGCATAAACAAAGGTCCAATGATTACTATATTCAGGGACTTACCAAAATGATCAAGACACAAAGAATATATTCTTTAGCTGTAGTAATTTTTAGCCATGCCCTAGTCCAATGTAAATATTCTTGCCAAATTCCTGAAGAGGCCTCAAGAGCTCTCTACACTTTCTCTTCAGCTGGATCAGCTCGCCAGATGTTTGGCCCATTCCCTAGCCTTTGCCTATCTTTTCAGCTTTCCTGGGCACTGACAATGATATACTAGAAATAGTTACAGAAGGGAACACATCATTCCTTGTCCCCTGACAAACTGAAATGCTAGGTCAGAAGGAAAAGACTCTACAGGACATGCCTCATCACCACTTGCTGGGAGTCCCAGAGAGTAGACCTAACCAGAGTCCATCCTGGTCAGTAATTAATGCTTGCTTCAAATTTGGCTCAAAGTCATGGAACTGGTTTTTCTCTTGTGAATCTCAGGATTAATACTTGTCCACATTTTGTGCAAGGTCCTGGTAGTACTTGAGACATAGGGCCAGTTCCTTTCCCAGTGGTTAGCATTTCCACAGTTGGATACGATCTTGGGGATGCTGCTAAGTTCTGCCATTTGTTTATTTAAAGCTTTGTTTATTAAACCTTTTAAATGCTATATTCCTCCGATCTCTGAGGTGTTTGAGGGCCATTATTTACTTGTTTTTAGTTGACAACATATACAGAAGTCTATATAAAGGTAGATATAAATTGGCCTCTTCTACCAAGCGTTGTTTCTGCAAATGAATTGTATTTGTACTTAGCATGAGTACAACCATAGTTCTGAACACATTAAAGAATTTGATTATTTGTAATGTGACTGGTGTGCACATCTTAAGTTATCTTTCAAAGTTTACAAGTTAGCAGTTTTTACAAGATTCAAATTTTATAGTTTTATCCTTGTTAAATTCTAGGCTTCAAAATTTGAATGGAAGATGTTTGTTTGTTTGTATAATGTGATGTTAATATTTTTCAACTGTTCATATTCAACAGGCAGAATAATCCTCTTCCGGGTCAAAATCTGGATTATCACTTGAAGGACGTGTCCAGAAGATGTTAGCACTGATCATTTTTACTGTATCAGAATACGCTAATTCAACAATTACACCACGATTAGTTGAAACATACTCAACCAGTTCATTCAGTGTTGCTCTTTTAATTTCTTTGCTCTTCAAGTCTGAAACAGAGTCCATGAAATCAAACAGTAGACAGCATTGTTGTAGCTTCTGGCAGAAAAGCTCTTGCTGTTCATTTGAAGTGGTATCTTTGAGCTGGGGCAGAGGGGTGCAGCTCAGCCTGGCTGCCCTGGCTGTGGAACTGCGACAAGCCTTGAGAGCGCTTCTGCCTCTACGACTTGCGCACCGATCAGGTGAAGCCGTCCACGTTCTCCGAGGCTGACCGAGATGGCCGCGCAGGCAACTGGTGCGAATGGCGACGGCGACTTCTCGGCGACCCGGGCGCTCGGCCCCTCCCGCAGCGGCTGGCCCGGGCAATCGGCGGGGGACGGGCACGGCGGGTCTGCGCCCCTGCACCCCGGGCCCAGGCCGCGCCACCCTCACGCTCCGCGAGCTGCTCCTCACCGGGCAGCGCCTCGCGGCCGTGTCCCCGCGCCAGGCAGCGGCCTCCCGGGGCTGGCGGAGGGGAGGGTGGGGGAGGGCGGTGGCGTGCGGGCCGCATAAACTGCTGACGCCCGACTACGAGGACGGACAGAGGTGAGCCCGAATTGGACCGCTGGAGCGAGCCTCGCGGCCCCTTAGCGCGCGGAGTCTGGACAGGTCTTCAGCGACTGCCGCCCGCGCTGTCCGCCAGCCAGGAGCCTCCTCCCGGGGCGCTTCCATCTCCGGTCTGTGCGAGCCACTGCTCAGCGCTCGTTCTCCTGTCAGTGATGGCCCCTCCTCGCCCGGGGCGGCCACCCGCACCCAGATCCTTGGAGCGTCGCCCTTGCTCAGCCTCCGGTGCCCACAGAGCACACCGGGGGAGCAACTTGAGAGGGTGGCTGGTACGGGTGAGGGGGGGGGGGGGGGGACTCGGTGCGCATGCCACAGTTCTTAAAGATACAATATAAAGGTCCAGTCCTCTTAAAAGCTGCTACTACAAACTGTTAGGGATGATAAAAACACAAGTTACAAGCTTTTAGGGATGGTTAAGGAATGTAGCTGTCCAGTGGCCATGGAAAACTGGGTCTGATTAGCCTTCTCAGGGCTGGGGGAAGAGCACAATTACCCTTTTTTTATTTTTTGAAAGATGAGTGGAAAGGGGGCACAAGATTTACTTGTACTCTATGATCCCACCTAGGAAATATGGAGGCTAGGCGGCCGTGACTGCTTAGGTCTGGGTCTATATTACACCTTCTTACCGGTCTAGTAGAACAAGTGAAGCTTGTTGATGTTTGTTTGGCACTTGTCTCTGTCTTAGGTCGACAGGAGCTCAAGAATGCCAGTTGGCCATCTCTGATCACCAGCCTTCAAAAGCACACATTTTTCCCATTCAGACCAAAGCCATAAAGGGCATATGAATATGCGCTCAGTGCATTTCTTCATAGGTATGAGTAACTGCCATGGTGAATAACTGAGCTTGCTGAAGGTGATACTGTGTAAAGGCAACCAATCTGCTTAAGATAAAAAAGTCAAAGGTTAAAAGCAACAAGATTAAAGTTGTCTGCAGAAATGTCCCAGGTATTCAATTCAGCTGCTAGTTATCAAAGATCAGACACAAAGTCTGGCCACCAGGTGTATGGGAGGTGACTTTGAGAATTGATAGAAATCACTTACTTCTCTGGTAAGAGTGGAGAAGTTTTGTTTTTTAAAAAGCCAATTTTTCAGAGTGTAATACACACGCTAAACAATTCCTTGTCTCATTGGGTTATAAAAAATATTCCAGTTTTGTGTTCGATACCAAATTCTATACAAAAGGATGTAAAGTTGTTTCCAGTATCAGCTGGCCTATTATCTGTCTTAACGACTTTAGGTAATCCCATAGCATTAAAGGCTTGTAAACAATGATCAATTACATTTCTAGAGGCTTCTCCAGTATATGGAGAAGCAAAAAAGAATCCAGAACAATTGTCAATACAGACATGTGTATATTTCAATTTCCCAAATTCTGCATAATGACTTACATCCATTTGCCAAATATGATTGGGCATAAGCCCCTAAATGAGGAACTGGAGATAATGTAAGGCAGTTAGGGCATTGTTTTTCAATCATTCAAGCCTGCTTCTTAGTGATCTTATGTCAGAGCCTTAAGGTGTGACTAGAAAGATGAAATTTATTATGATCACGTCTAGCCAATGCAACAGGATCTGAATCTAAGTCATCTCCTGTTAAAGCTCTGTCAATGCCATCGTTGCCTGCAGCTAAAGGTCCAGGATGACCAGAATGAGCTCGGATATGACTGATATAAAACTGATTTGGTGGGGTGGTGTGTGGTAAGACTGGTATTTTGTAGTTGAGAAAACAGAGATCCTGCTGGTGTATTGAAATTAAATGTACCACAAGTTTCCAACAGAGGAACAGACTGGGCCACATATAGACTAGCAGTAAAAAAGATTAAAAGTATCATTTACAGCTTTAAAAACATTCAGTACCACTGTCAGTTCTGCTAGCTGAGCAGAGAGCCCAGGAGTCTCTATGACTACCTGTTGATTATAAGATATCCAGCTCATCCTTTAGAGGAGTCGTCAGTAAAAATCAAAAACCCATTATGCAGAAGCTGTAAAGATGTCACATTAGAAAATATAACCTTATGTACATTTAAAATTTTATCAACCTATTTGAGGGTAATGATTATCTATAGTTCTTTAGATCCTATTTGAGCAAGGAACCAATCCATACCATGCAGCTTCAGCCAAGTATTTTGATCTACATTAAAAGGATGTATAATGATGTCTGCTTCTTTGCCAAAATAAATCAGTGCATGCATCCTTCCAAGTATAGTCATATGGGCTACTGCCTCATAATATGGCAGGATATTACATTTAGGAGATATCCTTGAATGTATCCACACAAGAGGAGCCTTTTGCCACAAAAATCCTGTAGGTGTATGAGTCATATTAGAAATCAACAGACGTAAAGGCAAAGAATAATCTATATAAGTAACAAATGGTTTCTCAATAGTTCTTTCTGCTTGTTACAAGGCCAGCTATCCTTCTGAAGTTAAAGATCTAGGGGAGGTAGGATCAGGACTCCCTTTAATAATATCAGGGTTTCAATTCTCCTGTAGTAAGCATTAAATAGTGGCAAAGCCGATTGATAATTACCTAACAGTTTTTGAAAATCATTTAAAGTTTTTAAACAGTCCCTGCAGATGATTATCTTCTGGGGATAAACAGCTTGATCTGTAAGTTTAAAGCTTTAATAATTATAAGGATCCTGGGTTTATACCTTTTCTGATGCTATTTGTAGTCCTTTATCAGCTAATGCCTGTTGTAAACCTCTATAACATAAAAGCAAGTCCTGAGGATCTTTTCCTCCTAACAGGATATCATCTGTGTAATGTATAATGTATATCATTGGCCATTGCTGAATGGCTTATAGGCTTATAGGCTGAATGGCTTGTGCCACAAACTTTTGGTATAAGGTAGGACTATTAACCATGACCTGAGGAAGAATTGCCCATTGATATCTTTTCATGGGTTCCTTAAAATTAATAGAAGGAACACTGAAAGCAAATCTTTCACAATCCTGGGGATGCAAAGGAATCGTAAAGAAACAATCTTCAAACCTACTGCTATTTTATAATATCCTTTAGGAATGGCTACCAGAGATGGAAGTCCAGGTTGTATAGCTCCCATAGGTACCATGGTTTCATTGACCTTTCTTAGATCTTGTAGCAATCTCCATTTACCAGATTTTTTCTTGATAACAAATATTGGAATATTCCATGGTGATTGAGATTGTCTTAGATGCCCTGCCTCTAGTTGCTCCTGCACAAGCAAAGAGGCACCTTCTATTTTTTCATTAGATAAGGCCACTGATCAACCCACACAGGAATATTATTAAGCCATTGAATTTTATCAGCATGGGATACAGGCAAGATAGTGGCCATTATGGAAAAATACCCCAAAACTCTAGTGTTAGAGTGGGGCTTAGATCTTCCAATTGTCTTAATGCCTTGTCCTTCCTTTCCTAGCCCTTGACCAGGCAAAAATCCTTGACATAGCATCTGCTTAGTTACTGCCTCATTAGGACTACACATTATAAGACCCATCTGTGACAAGAGATCTCTTTCCCAGAGAGTAATAGGCAAATTTGGCCTGACATAAGGTTGAATTTGTCCTGAATTGCCCTCCTCATCTCTCCAGGCTAGAAGTTTAGAACTTTGTCTTGGGTTATTGGCATAACCAATCCCTTGAAGGTGGATGAGCATATAAGATAAAGGCCAATCTTGTCCTCTAAAAATTGTTACACCAGCCCCAGTATCTAATAACCCTTCAAAGCTTTTTCCTTCAATTATTAATTTAAGGTTAGGTCTCTTACTAGTAATAGATTGAACCCAGTACACATCAGAGGAACCAAAGCCACTCTGTTCTTTCTCACTCTGAACAAATATGGAAGGTAGTAGATACAAGGGAACTAAGGTAAGTTGAGTGGTTCTTTTGTTAGCAGGTACAGTTATAATGTTATGAGAGAAAGTAGCCATAATTTTAATTTCGCCCTCATAATCATCTATAACACCTGGAAAATCTGTAGTCTTTTTATAATAATGCTGCTTCAGCCTAAAAGAAATTCTCAGGTCCAAAAACTCCTGTAGGCGGGGTTTGAACTCCTATTTTCTGGGGTCAATATTGCATGAGTGGTGGAACTAAGGTCCAATCCTGTACTTCCTGTGGTTGTCTGGTAAGTTCAGACATGGATTTCTCTGTCTTGGCAGCAGCTTCGTGGCCCCATAAGCTGCTTGCTGTGGATGTCTTGAGGCCTGAGGCTAGCCCCTCTGCTCATTTCCCGACACGGGAATATCTGTTTTAGATCTACATTCCCTGGCCCAATGATTAGCCTTCTTGTATTGAGGACAAATTTCTGGGGCATGGTCTGATTGTCCACTCATGCCTCTGTTCCTGGGACAATCTTTTTTTTTTTTTTTTTTTTTTTTTAAACATACTGTATTCTCTTGTTTCTGTGAAAGCATTGTTTGCACAGTGGTCCCTTGTAAGGCAGCAGCTATAGCCAGACCCTGATTGTATGAGGGTCCAATTTCTGCACAAAGATGAATATATCCAGATAACTCTGTCTAGTGCTTTGTATGGCCAAATAGCTGCACAGTACACTACAATAGCATCCTCATAAGCCAATTGTGTAGCAAAAGGAATTCCTGCTTGAGGGTCTCTAAAAATTCTACTAGCTGCTTTTAAAAGCCTATCACCAAATTCCTGAAACAGTTCATCAGGAGCTTGTTTGATACCAGATAGATTTCCACTGAGATCCCCTTTAGTCAGTAATTGATTCCAAGCGTGGCAGGCAACCATTGTAATTTGTGAGTATACTCCTACAGGTAGTCCAATATGATTAGCATTGCCTTCATATTGACACTCTCCTAGAAGCATGCTAATATCCCAATCTGTGTTACCTGCCTGAGCACTCAATGTGGCAGTTCTCTATTTTTTTTTTAAAGATTTATTTATTTATTATATGTAAGTACACTGTAGCTGTCTTCAGACACTCCAGAAGAGGGCGCCAGATCTTGTTACGGATGGTTGTGAGCCACCATGTGGTTGCTGGGATTTGAACTCTGGACCTTTGGAAGAGCAGTTGGGTGCTCTTACCCACTGAGCCATCTCACCAGCCCCGTGGCAGTTCTCTTAATAGCTTCATACCATTTACAACTCCAAAAGTGAGTAATCTCATCCTGACAAAGTAGCCTTACAAAGAGTCTTCCAATCTTGGAGGGTTAAATTTATCTCTGTCACAGTGTCGAACAAAGCTTGTATAAAGGGAGCTGTAGGTCCACACTGTGCCACAGATATTTTTAATTCTTTTATCATCCTTGAACTCCAAAGTCTGCTATTGTCTGACTGCTGGTCAATTATCTCAACTACAGGGAAAACTAGCATGTCAGATGTATCCTGCCCTTTCCCTAGAGCTTGATTCACTGATCTTTCTAGTATTGATTATTGTATCTCCAAATCCCTGCTCTTTCCTGCACTTGATACCTTTGTTAGATCCTGTAGCTCATTAGTCAATTTCTGCAGCTTAATTTCCAACTCTAGTTTATGTACTTGCATATCCATCTGCAGCATCTCCTTCAGTAAAGGCCCTAGGTGGAGCAGAAGGTGTGCAAGGAAGCCAATCCCATCATAATATTTGGCAGCCTCTTTTTCTAAATGAGCTTCTCCCTCCGAAGCTAGCTCATCATTAGTGTCTCTGTACTTTTCTAATTTAGGGTCAAGAGAGCCTTTTTTCTGGGAAAGCCTTCTCTGACAGGCATTCTTCCTGAAGTTCTCCAAGCTCTCCCTGGGCATTAACTAATGCCTGTGAGGTTTCTTCATCAATAGCATCTATTATAAGTGCCCAGAGGCAGAGGGTGATAGAATCTGCCTGGGTGGTTCTCAGAGCTTCTCCAATTTTTTCCCCAGGTTTTCTTATCCAAAGTTCTTTCTTCTTGAAGCAATGGGAAGCATGAATCTATCTGATCTAAACGTTTTCTAACAGTTGTTCTTCAAACCCTCCCCCCTCACCTGAAGCAGCTCTTGGAGGCTGCTGAAAAATGCCTGTTTAGAATTCTCCAGTCCACATTGCACCGTTACCTCCTAAGTGGCATCAGCATTGGATTGATGCTGTCCCAACTTAGCCTGTATCCTTTTGCACCTACAACAACAGTCTGCAAAAGATGAAATGCATGGCTAGTGCTAACATTGATGCTGTTTGTTGCTTACTGTGCAGGATACCATAAATTCTTCCGTTTTCTGTGGAGCTTCACCAAGACAGTGTTCCTCAGTTGTCCCCCCCCCTTTCAAGCCCCTCATTTGGGAGCTACCTGTAGCCATCCAGCAGCCATGGAGAACTGGGTATACCTGAAAGGGAGGCTGGGAATGAAATAGGATGGGCAAGTGAGATAAGAATGAAGCCATGACAAAAGTTCTCTGATCAAGTCTCAAGGTTTAATTTTCAGCTCTGCGAATATATAGGGGAAACCCCCAAAGACCCATCCTCTGTTTTTGCTGGGTTCTGTTCTTTGTTTCAGCTGGATTCTATTGCAAAACAAGCTCAGCAGCTCAGCGGGCAGTCTCCTTCTGCAGGAAATTGCAGGTGGGCAAGGCAAGAGACTTCCACCTAACTCTGAAGACTCCAGCCAAGTAGGCAGAAAACTGACTGTGGCAAAAAAAATTAAGGTCTGATTAGCCAGCTCAGGGCTGGGGGAAGGGCACAAAGAAATACAAATTAATAGTCAAATAGTCAAACTCATGGTCATACTAGATAGTAGTTTAGTTAATTACAATAGAATATTTTCAAGGTTATTCAGATAGTAAATAGCTAAGAATAAACAATGTTTGATAATTCAGGTATACTATAGATAGATATTTGGTCTTTGAAAACCTCAGAGATCCACAGAAAATGTCATTTAAGATTATTTCATTATTAAAGGATCTTTTAAATATGACACAGGTCTATTTCTGATAGTATCCCCCATTCCCTTTCAAATAAGATGATGAGTATTAATAACCTCTGTATGAAGTTGCTTCAATTGTGGCAAGTTAGTTATTAAGCAAAGAAAATGCCTATGGTTTAACTACAGAAAAAATGGATGCAGGAAAGTCAGCTGTCAAGGTCTGCCAAGACAGGGTAAACAAGTCCTTCATAATTCCTGCTTCACAAAAAGCCCATCAGATATACTGAACCAGAAGGCTGATGATGGATCATCCAATATTATAGAGTCAATATTAGAGTCTGTCTAGGCAGTCAGGTGTCTCTGTCATTTCTATAATTTTGAAAGCTATGTTTCTGTACCTCCTGCATATTCAGGTACTATTTATTCCTTCTCCAGTCTCTAATGGGGTTGAAAATTAGATAATTATAGTCTCACAATTAAATTTAAGTTGTTTAACATTTAGGGAGATGTTTTACATCTAAGAAGTTATTTTTAAGCTAATAATAAAAGTTAGGATAGAAAATGATTTAGACATATAGCTCTGAACTCACCAGATAGGAAAGATGGTAGAATACTTTATCTAAATTGTCAAAAATCAATTGACTAGACATTATGAATGTAACTCTTACTTAATAGTTTTCATAGTTGTTTCATAATTATTATAATTGTATATAATTTATTTTTTAAAGAAAAAGAGCCTTTTATTAGGCTAACAAGAGGAATTGTAAAGAGAGTATCTTCATATCACCGGTCAATTAAAAAGCCAATGGCTTGTGGCTTAGGCAGGAAATGGGAGTTGGGATATCTGAAAGGAGAAAGGATTCTGGCAGAGAGCCAGGCCAGAGATTCACAGATGAGTCAAGAAGGACCCATGGCCCCTGAGCACAGTAGCAGAATGAGCTATGTAGCAGAATGTAGGCTTGAATGAATGGGATATCTTTAGTTATGATCTAATCAGAACATAATGATCTAGTGATCATATGACCTAATATGATCTAATACCTTGGCCTAGTTATATGGCCAAGATATTTGTAAATATATTTTGAATCTGAAGCTCATCTCTGGTAGCATGAGGCTGGGAGATAGAACCAGGCCTAACTTCAACAGAGGTGCTATCTTGGTAGATTTCTCCTTTGGTGACTATGAAATGTCTTTCCTCATCTCTTTTGATTACTTTTGGTTGAAAGTCTATTTTATTAGATATTAGAATGGCAACTCTAGCTTGCTTCTTGGGTCCGTTTGCTTGAAAAACTTTTTTTCCAGACCTCTACTCTGAGGTAATGTTTGTCTTTATTGCTGAGGTGTGTTTCTGGTATGTAGCAGAATAATGGATCCTGTTTACACATCCATTCTGTTCATCTGTGTCTTTTTATTGGGAGAATGAGTATATTGATGTTGAAAGATATTAATGACCAGTGATTTCTAATTTCTGTTATTGGTTTTACTAGCATGTGTGTGTGTTTGTGTGTGTGTTATTTTGTTTTGGTTTTCTCATGTAGAATTATTTATTTCCTCTGGTTTTTTGGGTGTAGTTATCCTCCTTAGGTTGAAGTTTTCCTTCTAGTATTTTCTGTAGGGGTGGATTTGTGGATAGATACTGTTTAAATTTAGTTTTGTCTTGAAATATCTTGCTTTCTCCATCTATGGTGATTGAGAGTTTTGCTGGATATAATAGTCTAGATTGGCCTCTGTGGTTTTTTAAAGAATGTAAGATGTCTCTCCTTCTAGCTTTTAGAATCTCTGTTTAGAAGTTGGCTATAATTCTAATAGGTCTGCCTTTATATGTCACCTGGCCTTTTTCCCTTGCAGCTTTTAATATTCTTTGTTATGTGGATTTAGTGTTTTGTATTATGTTTTAGTATTGTGTGGTAGAAGGATTTTTTTTTCTGATAAAGTCTAATTGGTGTTCTATAAGCTTTTGTAGGTTTGTGGGCATCTCTTTCTTTAGGTTGGGAACATGTTATTCTATGATTTTGTTGAAAATATTTTCTGGTCCTCAGAGGTGCATTTCTTCAAATTTTTCCTATTCCTATTATTTTTAGGTTAGGTCTTTTCATGGTATTCCAGATTCTCTGGATATTTTGTGTCAGGAATTTTTCAGATTTAACCTTTGACTGATGTGTCAGTTTCTTCTATTGTATCTTCTACCTATGAGATTCTTTCTTTTTTCTTTTGTATTCTATTGGTGATGCTTGCATCTGTTGTTCCTTTTTTGTTCTCTGAGTTTTCCATCTCCAGGATTCCCTCAGTTTGTATTTTCTGTATACCTTCTATTTCCATTTTCATGTCATGAACAGTTTTATTTCTTTCTTTCACTTGTTTAATTTTATTTCCCTGTATTTCTTTAAGGGATTTATTCATTTCCTCTTTAAAGGCCTCTATCATCTTTATAAGATTGGATTTAAGGTCATTTGCTTGTGCTTCTCTGTGATAGAATTTCCAGGGCTTGCAGTAGTAGGATAGCTGTGCTTTGAAGGTGTCACATTGCCCTGGTTTTTGTTGTTTGTGTCCTTAAACTGGCCTTTAGCTATCTGGTTGTCTCTAGCTATTTCTGTTGTAGCTGGTATTTGGGAGGAGACCTAACCTTGATGATTTGGTGTTTTGCATGCCTCTGGTGGATATCCTTGGGCTGGACAATGAAACTTAGGGTACTGTGCAAGTTTTTTAGCAGTTGGGTGTGCCTGTAGTGACACAGCAGCAAAAGGACTCGAGGCAGGGGTTGGAGGAAAGACAGGCAGAGAGGTGGCCAGAGAATGGAGGTCGGGGGGACATCATGCCAATCGCACCAGCTGGACATGCTCCCAGACGACTTGACAGATGGGGGAATGGGTGTAGGAAGAGAATCTAACTTGTATGGTTCCAGATCAGGAGGTCTGATGAAGATGGGTGGGCAGGTGGCTGGACAATGGAAGTTTGTAGGGATAGCTGACTGAGATGTAATGATTTTTAATGGTGGTCAGTGAAGAGGTAACAACTAATGTACAAAGAAATGATACACTTTTTTTTAACCTATCCAGTTCACTCATATATAAATAGAACAGGCTTTGATCATAGGCAAATGATGGTATTGTCTACATGAACAATTTTAATATCTAAAGAGACTCTTATACAATCACAAATGATAATCAAAATACTACTGTTTGCAATCTGGTTCTTTGTACTAAGCAAAATCTCTACTGAAAATTACTGATTTGTTACAGGGAAACATATCAAAATCCTAATGTTATAACATGAATTATATATTCATTAATTCAACACACATTTGTTTTCTGACTGCCAGGTTTGAGATCTTCAAGTGAATGGCACATTATTTGTCCTCAACAATTCACTTCTAGGACTGGAGAGATGGCTTAGCAACTGAGAGCACCTTCTCTTGCAGAGGTCTCAAGTTCAGTCCCAGCATTCATACCAGGTGGCTCAAACCTGCCTGGAATTCCTATTCCAGGAACTCCAACACCTTTCTGTCATCTCCTTGAGCACAGCATTCATATCCGCATTCAAACATGCATAAAAACACATAATGCTTAATATGTAATTAAAAATAAAGCTTTAAAAGAATAGATATCTTATGTGTGCACATGTGAATGCCTGTGTATATTTATGTGTGCTATGTGCATGCCTGATGCCTTGAAGGCCAAAAAACAAAGTCAGATCTTTTTAAAGCTGAAGTTACAGGCAGTTGTGAGGTATTTAAATTGCATACTGGAAATTGAACTCAGGTCCCCTTACCAGCTGAGCCATCTCTCCAGCACACACACACACACACACACACACACACACACACACACACACACACACACAGGGATTAACATTCTTATGAGCACTTCTAGCTCTGTACTTAGGCTTCTGTTGAATTATTCCCCCACCTCACTCTTACATAGGATCTAACTAGGTGATCATGGCTGACTATGTAGACCAGACTGGCCTGATACAGAGATAGAGAAATCTCCTGTCTCTGCTTCTACCTCCTGAGGGATTGGGGGCACTACCATGCCCAGGCCTGACAAACTAATCTTTTGAGTGATTATTATTTATTATTCTTGTTTTTGTTTCTAAAGACTGGGTTTCTTTGTGTAGTCCTTGCTGTCCCAGAACTTACTCTGTAGATCAGGCTGGCCTTGAACTCGGAGCTCTGCCTGCCTCTGCCTTTCAAGTGCTGGGATTAAAAGGTTGCACAACCACCACCTGGTCAAGTGATTATTTTACCATGGAGTTTCTGTTTCTGTCCATTTTAATATTAACAGAGAACTTGGTTTTACCCCTAAATTTCAAGAAAACGAAAAACCCCTCACATATGTTATGAATAAAATATAAATATATCTGTATGCTAGAAATCCAAATATATTAGAATTTACCATATAATATATTTTTTAAAAATTATGTGTGTGCACCTGCATGCGTTTATGTTCACTACATATGTACATGTGATCTCAGAGGATATGATGGAATCATATATTTTGGAACTGGAGTTATAGGAGGTTTGGGGGAAGACTATTGTAGGTGCTAAGATTTGAACTCAAGTCTTTTAGAAGAAAATTAACCACTGAGTCACATCTCCAGCCCTTTTAAAATTTTATACATATAAAAAAAGTATATCTATATATTATATACTGTATGTAAATATTATATATATACATACACATGTGCATATATATATACATATGTATATATGTGTATATATATATATATATATATATATAAAATTTCTGTATGGTTGTTGATTTATGGATTTCACTGACTAGTGGGACAGGCAGAAATGAAGCATTTCTTTTTTTTTATTTTTAATTTTTTCATTAGGTATTTTGTTCATTTACATTTCCAATGCTATCCCAAAAGTACCCCATAAACTCCCCCCCGCTCCCCTACCCACCCACTCCCACTTCTTGGCCCTGGCGTTCCCCTGTACTAAGGCATATAAAGTTTGCATGACCAATGGGCCTCTCTTTCCACTGATGACCAACTAGGCCATCTTCTGATACATATGCAGCTAGAGACACGAGCTCTGGGGGTACTAGTTAGTTCATATTGTTGTTCCACCTATAGGGTTGCAGATCCCTTTAGCTCCTTGGGTACTTTCTCTAGCTCCTCCATTGGGGGGCTCTGTGATCCATCCAATAGCTGACTGTGAGCATCCACTTCTGTGTTTGCTAGGGCCCAGTATAGCCTCACAAGAGACAGCTATATCAGGG
This sequence comes from Mus caroli, assembly GCF_978045245.1. NCBI lineage: Eukaryota > Metazoa > Chordata > Mammalia > Rodentia > Muridae > Mus > Mus caroli. The sequence continues at coordinate 92,498,095 of NW_028227268.1, read as the reverse complement.
TCCTTTCAGCAAAATCTTGCTAGTATATGCAATGGTGTCAGCATTTGGAGGCTGATTATGGGATGGATTCCCAGATATGACAGTCTCTAGATGGTCCATCCTTTCATCTCAGCTCCAAAATTGTCTCTGTAACTCCTTCCATGGGTGTTTTGTTCCCAATTCTAAGAAGGGGCAAAGTGTCCACACTTTGGTCTTCGTTCTTCTTCAGTTTCATGTGTTTTGCAAATTGTATCTTATATCTTGGGTATTCTAAGTTTCTGGGCTAATATCCACTTATCAGTGAGTACATATTATGTGAGTTCTTTTGTGATTGGGTTACGTCACTCAGGATGATGCCCTCCAGGTCCATCCATTTGCCTAGAAATTTCATAAATTCATTCTTTTTAATAGCTGAATAGTACTCCATTGTGTAAATGTACCACATTTTCTGTATCCATTCGTCTCTTGAGGGGCATCTGGGGTCTTTCCAGATTCTGGCTGTTATAAATAAGGCTGCTATGAACATAATGGAGCATGTGTCCTTCTTACTGGTTGGGACATCTTCTGGATATATGCCCAGGAGAGGTATTGCTGGATCCTCCATTAGTAATATGTCCACCAGACTGATTTCCAGAGTGGTTGTACAAGCTTGCAATCCCACCAACAATGGAGGAGTGTTCCTCTTTCTCCACATCCTCGCCAGCATCTGCTGTCACCTGAATTTTTGATCTTAGCCATTCTGACTGGTGTGAGGTGGAATCTCAGGGTTGTTTTGATTTGCATTTCCCTGATGATTAAGGATGCTGAACATTTTTTCAGGTACTTCTCAGCCATTCGGTATTCCTCAGGTGAGAATTCTTTGTTTAACTCTGAGCACCATGTTTTAATGGGTTTATTTGATTTTCTGGAGTCCACCCTCTTGAGTTCTTTATATATTTTGGATATTAGTCTCCTATCTGATTTAGGATAGGTAAAGATCCTTTCCCAATCTGTTGGTGGTCTTTTTGTCTTATTGACGGTATCTTTTGCCTTACAGAAGCTTTGCAATTTTATGAGGTCCCATTTGTCAACTCTCGATCTTACAACACAAGCCATTGCTGTTCTATTCAGAAAATTTCCCCCTGTGCCCATATCTTTGAGGCTTTTCCCCACTTTCTCCTCTATAAGTTCCACTGTCTCTGGTTTTATGTGGAGTTCCTTGATCCACTTAGATTTGTCCTTAGTATAAGGAGATAGGAATGGATCAATTCACATTCTTCTACATGATAACCACCAGTTGTGCCAGCACCATTTGTTGAAAATGCTGTCTTTTTTCCACTGGATGGTTTAGCTCCCTTGTCAAAGATCAAGTGACCATAGGTGTGTGGGTTGATTTCTGGGTCTTCAATTCTATTCCATTGGTCTACTTGTCTGTTGCCATACCAGTACCATTATTATTAAAGTCCTTCTTGATGTCCTCTACCATCATCATGAGATATGCTTTTAAATTCGGGTCTAGCTTTTCAGGTGTGTTGGAGTGCCCAGGGCTGGGTGAGGTGGGAGTGCTGGGTTCTGATGATGGTGAGTGGTCTTGGTTTCTGTTAGTAAGATTCTTATGTTTGCCTTTCGCCATCTGGTAATCTCTGGAGTTAGTCTTATAGTTGTCTCTGGTTAGAACTTGTTCCTCTGGTGATTATGTTAGCCTCTATCAGCAGACATGGGAGACTAGCTCTCTCCTGAGTTTCAGTGGTCAGAGCACTCTCTGCAGGCAAGCTCTCCTCTTGCAGGGAAGGTGCCCAGGTATCTGGCGTTTGAACCTGCCTCCTGGCAGAAGTTGTGTTCCACTCACCAGAGGTCTTAAGATCGCTTGGAGACTCCTCTAGGGACCTTGGGGGTGTCCGCTGACTCATTGCCCAATGGGACCTGGTGCTGGTGCCGACTGGAAGGGACTTGTGATCCTGGTCAGGACGGGTTTTCTGCTTCCCTAATTAATGCTGTTTCAGGTCCCAAGTCCCGCACAATTGGATTGGAACAGAAGTTGTGTTCCACTCACCAGAGGTTCTATGATCCTGTGGAGAGTCCTCTGGGGACCTTGTGGGTGTCCACTGACTCCGTGCCCGACCTGGTGCTGGCACCGACTGGAAGGGACTTCGAAACATCTCTTTTTGTTGCTGTTGTTATAACCTGTTAAATATTCTAAAGTAGGATAATGGATGTTAAGTAAATAGAAGTTAAGTAAAGTAAAAAAGGAAAGTTAAGTAAAATAGGAGATCTGGCTGTGATGGTTTGTATATTCTTGGATCAGGGAGTGGCACCATTTGGAGGTGTGGCCTTGTTGGAATAGGTGTGACCTGGTTGGAGTAGGTGTGTCACTGTGGGTGTGGGCATAAGATCCTCAACCTAGTTGCCTGGAAGTCAGTCTTCCACTAGCAGCTTTTGGATGAAGATGTAGAACTCTCAGCTCTGCCTGCACCATGACAACCTGGATGCTGCCATGCTCCCACCTTGATGATAATGGACTGAACCTCTGAACCTGTAAGCTAGCCCCAAGTAAATGTTGTTTTTTATAAGACTTGCCTTGGTCATGGTGTCTATTCACAGCAGTAAAACCCTAACTAAGACACTGGCCTAGACTGGTTTTGTGAATGATGACTTGAGATGAGAAATGACTAGAAATATCCAGCTAGAAAACTAACATATAACCCATCTATATCACTTTTGGCCATATATTAAAGTGACTATCACAAAGATATTTGCATGTACACATTTATTGCTGCTATATTCACAATTTCAAGGAAATGAAATTAGCCTAGATATCTATTAACAGATGAATGGATAACAAAGTGTGGTACATATATACCATCTTTTATATGACATACATATGGATGGATGGGATTTTATTTGACCATAAAGACAAATAAATTTGTGAAATTTAGAAATTTTGAAAATGGATGGATCTGGATAATATTTTTAAGACAAACACTATAGATTTAGACTTAGTCAAATGTCACGTCCAACTCGACCAGCAAGCAAAATGCAACCACCGGTTCTTCTTAAAGCAGTTTTACTTGGGCAGCTTCTTTCTTCAAATCCCCCAGCCTCTCTGGTTACAAGTGTTTTTCTCCACTCCAGCCACAACCATGCCCCCACCAATCACCACAGGACATATCACCTCACCAGGCAGGCTTGCTCAGCCAATCAGGGACTAGGGGCGTGCCATCCACCAAACATGGGCTTGTTTACAGCCTAGAGTAGATTTCTGTCCAGCTGGCCAGGGAGTCCGGAATGGCTCCCCACAATTCCCCCTTTTATATTTTTTTGAACAAGCTCCGTGGGTGAAGATAGAGGTCTGATCCCCAGTGTGCAGAAATAGGGGCCATGTACAGGATTGACTCTTAGGCTCACAGGTTTTTATCCAGAGCAACCCTGACCTGCTCCCGTGCCGTTTTTCCTGGGGGAAGGAAACTAGGACACTCAACCCTCATGCAATCAGACATACCTCCCAGAGATTGTCAAACAGCTTCCAGACTAACCTCTGTGCAGTGCCTTACAACCCTATGGAGCGATGGCTTCATTGTTCATTCTTCATGGCAGCAAGCCAAATCTGAGGTGACTGCCCTGCTTCCACTGTGGCAAGAGCTTGCACCACCATGGCAGCAGTGTGGACCTGGGCATTCCGCAACCGACACATACACCATACACACAACATGCATGCCAAAACAAGGGCCACAGCGAGGGCACCTATCCCAGTCCATTCTTTCCCAATGCCAAGCCAGGATCCACTCAGGTAGAATTCACGATGACAATCGCCGAGCGAAGCTCATTCATCTTGCCATCAAAATTTGCAGTCCAATTTCTTAACACCGACAGTATCCCCCATTTGGGTTCCGCACCCATCAGGGGCAGACACATGCTCATCACCAGCAAGATCAGCTTCTTCATTTTGACAGTGTTGCACTCGCCGCTCTGGAACCCACACTGGCTCTGCGTGATTCTGTGGATACATGCAAACAGACCCTCTCCCCTAGGCTAACACTGGATCCGGACCATTCCATGATCTTGTAAGCACATCCTTCCATTTAGCATACCCCAGTTTACTGGGGCTGGTATTAGCATGTTGTTCAGCAGCAGAGCGACCTTCCTTATCCAACTGCAAAAAATTTAAGGTAAAAAGAGCTAATGAGATTCTTATCTTTGGGGTATGGCCATAGCCTATTCCCTCCTTTTGTTTTATTAATAATTCTTTTAAGGTTCTATGTGCTCGTTCAATGATTCCTTAGCCTTGAGGATTATATGGCAGGCCATGTTTAACTTGTATTTCCATCTGTTGACAAAAAGACACCAGGGTTTTGGAAGTATATGCAGGGCCATTGTCTGTTTTAAGTTGTTGGGGCTTACCCCAAGCTGCCCAGGCCTCCAAACAATGCTGTATAACATGGTAGGCCTTTTCCCCTGCCATGGGAGATGCATAAACTATTCCTGAACATGTGTCAATGGATACATGAATGTATTTCAATTTGCCAAATTCTTAAAAATGTGTCACATCCATCTGCCACACCTGTAGAGGAAGCAATCCTCTAGGATTCACTCCATAAGAAGGCCGGTGTTGAAACTCAAGGCAACGTCCACAGGTAGTGACTACATCCCGAGCTTGTGCTCTAGAGATTCCAAATTTTCTCTGCAGGTTTTAGCATTAACATGAAATTAGAATGAAATTGTGAGGTTAACTCTATAGGGGATGCTAAAAATATGAACTCTATATGAGTACAATTATCCATAATATCATTTCCCCTACTTAAGGGTCCTGGAAGCCCACTATGGGCATGGACATGTCCAATATATAATGGTTGGCGTCTTTCCCACAGCAACTTCTGTAATTGTAAGGCCAAGGCTTGGATGGTACTACGAGCTTTTATTTGGCCTGCCACTTCTAGGGATAAAACTAAATTAACTACATATTGTGAATCTGAAATTAGATTAAAAGGAAAATCACAATCCTTAATGACCTCAATAACTATTTGTAATTCCACCATCTGCGGAGTACAGGAATAATACTTCCTGACCACAGGATCTTTCCCCTCTACCATATATACTCCACATCCGGTTTTTGATCCATCAGTAAACACGTTAACTACATCCTTAATGGGTGTTTTCCTCACCACTTGAGGAAAAATGACTGGATGTTCCTTAAAAAAGGTCATTAACGGATGTTTGGGATAATGATTATCAAATGGGCCCTCATTAATACAGGCTAAAATAGCCCAGTCATCAATATTTGCTGTTAGGACCTTTTGCTGATACCCATCATAAGGGATTACAATAGAGCTGGGTTTTATACCAAAAAATTGTAAACAATGCTGAATTCCCAACAAGGCTAAAGAAGCCACTATTGTAGGGTAATGATCTAATGTCCTCCCAGCGGATATTTTGGAATGGATCCATAACAATGGGCCTTCTTGCCACAATAATCCTGTGGGTTGCATCTCAGTAGATAATATTATCAAAATGATGGGTAACCCTTTTCTACAACGCTGAAGCTGGGCTTTAATCAATTCTTCTTCCACTAGGGTAAGGGCCTTTTCTAGCCTCAGATGTTAATTCCCTTTTGGAACTTAACTCTGAGTCTCCTTCAAAATTTTGAAACAGAGGTTTTAATTTAACATTTGGGATCTTCAAATAGGGCTGAATCCAATTGATATCGCCTAACAATTTCTGAAAATCATTTAAAGTATGCAAGGAATCAACCCTCAACTGTATCTTTTGAGGCCAAACGGCCATAGGGGAAATCCTTGCTCCTAAATAGGACACTATTTTATCTTGTTGCACTTTCTCTGGTGCAATATGCAAACCCCATTGCCTCAAACTCTCCACCATCTTTCCATAGGCTTCCTGCAAATACTTTTGATCCTTTACTGCAAGGAGGATGTCATCCATGTAATGAACACAGCGAAGTTTGGGATATTCTTTTCTAATCGGTTCCAATGCTTTTCCTACATAAAGCTGGCACATGGTAGGACTATTAGCCATTCCTTGAGGCAACATCACCCACTCAAATCTTTGATCAGGCTCTTCATGATTACAGGAGGGCAAAGTAAAAGCAAATCTAGCACTATCTTTCAAATCCAAGGGAATGGAAAAGAAACAATCTTTAATATCAATTACTATTAGATATTAGATATTCTGGCAGGGCAGATAAGAGAGGCAGACCCCTCTGAATGGAGCCCATCACCTGCATCTGTGCATTAATAGCTCGCAGATCATGTAATAACCTCCATTTGCCAGATTTCTTTCTGATAACAAAAATTGGGGTATTCCATGGAGATACAGAAGGTTGAATATGAACTAAAAGTTCTTCAACTAATTCCTTAGCAGCTTGTAATTTTTCTGAGGATAATGGCCACTGAGGCACCTACACTGGCTCCTCAGTTTTCCAGGTTATGGGAATGCATCCCCCAACGGCCCCTAGGAAAAACCCATTCCTTCCCGAGGCTTTCTTTTAATTGGGAGAATCGGGGACTTACTTCCTTGCAACCCTTTTCCCAACCCGAAGGATGGGTGCCATCCCATATCTTTCATCATCTTCTGGGAGGCATCAGAATATTCATTAGTAAGTTTTAATTGTAGATCCTTCAACAAATCCCTGCCCCATAAGGTAATGGGCAGCTCAAGCACATATGGCTTAAACATCCCATCATGCCCTTCCTTATCTTTCCAAGGGAGCATCCTGGCACTTACGTCTGGACTCTTTGCATAGTCTAGGCCTTGTAATATTTGTTCTGACTCCTGAATCGGCCATCCTTTTGGCCAGTCCTTAAACCAAAAGGCAGTAAGAAAAATTTTTTGCATCCTTCGCTCTTAGCAGCTCATTGAGCACTGAAAAAATTGGGTGTGACTGTGACGACCCCATACCTAGTCTTTCACGCCCCACACAGTCGCCACAGTAACAAAAAGGGCTCAGAAAAATTACTCAAATGGCTAGAAAAAGAAAGTAACCCATAGACTGTCCCTATTATCCTCTTACCTTCACTACCCTCTTACTTTCACTTTCTCTCTCACTTTCACTTTCTCGTCTCCAGAGCCAGAGAGCCTTATTGTCTCTTTACCGAGAGCCTTGTTGTCTCTTTACTGAGAGCCTAATCCCAATCCTGGGATAGTGAGTTACTTACCGTACTCATCCTGTTGACAGACCCTGACTGCAGAAAGTTCTGAACCTCTTCTGTGGGGGAATCAGGTCCCAGGTTTCTTCGGCACCACTTGTCGCATCCAACTTGATCAGCAAGCAAAACGCAACCACCGGTTCTTCTTAAAGCAGTTTTACTCAGGCAGCTTCTTTCTTCAAATCCCCCAGCCTCTCTGGTTACAAGTGTTTTTCTCCACTCCAGCCACAACCATGCCCCCACCAATCACCACAGGTCACATCACCTCACCAGGCAGGCTTGCTCAGCCAATCAGGGACTAGGGGCGTGCCATCCACCAAACATGGGCTTGTTTACAGCCTGGAGTAGATTTCTGTCCGGCTGGCGAGGGAGTTCGGAATGGCTCCCCACAGTCAAATACTACATGTTCCTATTCACAAGTAGGGCCTAGCTTTTCATGTGTGTGTGTACTTGTGTATGTGTGTGTTCATATATTCATGCACGGCTATGAGTATTGTTTTATGTCACAAACTAGGAAGGAAGTCATGACATAGAGAAAAAAGGGTTTGCAGAGGCAGAGAAAGGCAATAGAGTACATATGACTTGAAAGCAGAAAGGGGGATGAGTCCGAGAAGGGCAAAGGTATTGAAAAGAGGTAAAATAGTAACATACATTTTGTTTGAAAATGTATCAATTGAACCTAATATTTTGTGTGCATAAATGTCTTACCTATGCAAGTTTGGAAACCTAAGTTGGATCCCTGGAATCCATGTAAAGGTAAAAGGATGGAACCAACTCCCCAAAAGCTGTTTTCTCACTTCTACATGAATACTATGACATACATATACACAGCATATGTGTAAGAGAGTAAGGAAAAAGAAAGAAAATCTACCTGGGCTACCAAGTTCAGCCTGGTCAACTTGATAAGGCTGCTTTATAGACAGTAAAAAGGTCTGGAGATATAGACCAGTAGCTGGGTGGTGGAGCACTTTACCTCACTCAGTCCTCAGTATCATACACACAAGGAAACAACAAAGCACCTACTGTCAGAACACAGTCCAAGAATGGAGTAATTAAGAATTCTGAGTGCTTGTGAGAAAACTCTAAGAAGTCAAGACAAAAGTCTGTGACCTCAATTTCTTAAAAACAGAATTGTTCTTGAAATGTGTTTTCATGTTCCTCTGAGGTGTAGTGGATAGGAGTGAGTTTAGTTCACCTGTTGTTACTCATGTGCCCTATGAGAAAAAAAATCATGGTTTTGCCATATGTGGCTTGTTGTTGTGATTCCTCTTTTTTTTTTAAAAGGTTTATTTATTTATTATATGTAAGTACACTGTAGCTATCTTCAGACACACCAGAAGATGGAGTCAGATCTCATTACAGATGGTTGTGAGCCACCATGTGGTTGCTGGGATTTGAACTCTGGACCTTCGGAAGAGCAGTCGGGTGCTCTTACCCACTGAGCCATCTCACCAGCCCATGTTGTGATTCCTCTTAACCTTCAAGGTATAAACTGTCTAATGCTCTGAATAAACTTGGCTAGTGCACAAGACTTTAGTCTGCCTCATTTTTAGACCTACCTTCTTATTGCTGTTTGTGTCTTTTTAAGACAGGATCTCACTCTATAGGTCCTGCTGGCCCAGGAGTATGCAGTCCACACTGGCCTCAAACTCACAGAAATCTTTCTGCCTCTACCTGTGGAATGCTAGGATTAAAGGTATGGGTCATATGCCCCAAAACACCCTACCTTCTTGACTGATGTAGAATGAATGTAGAAAAGGCTGCTAAATTCTTGTCAAATCAGAACCAATAGGGAATATCTTTAAACCTAATTCAATTTTTGTCACTACTTAACAGTGCCAGTTATGCAAGAATAGGATGAGGGCCTTTTGTGGTAGTATATGTCTGAAATCTCAGCAGTTTGGGGGAAACAGAGACAAGAGGATCAGAAATTCAAGGCCAGCCTATGGCCATCCTGAAGTAAGCGAGAAAGTGTCTTTAAAAAGGGGGTGGGATAATGACAAAAATAAGACCTTGATAAGTTGAGTCAGGTTATACAGCAGTAATAACACAGTGGTTCAATACTATTCTTTTTAAAATGATTTATTCCCAAGCAACTGTGACACACTCAAGAGGCAGAGGCAGAAAGATCTCTGTGAGTTTGAGGCCAACCTGGTCTACAGAGTGAGTTCCAGAATATTTGGGACTATACAGAAAAACCTTGAGTTGAAAAAGAAATGAACAAAAATTATTAGCTGGTAAGATGACTTACTGAGTAAAGGCACTTGCTACCAAACATGATCTCTGTGACCCACATGGTGGGAAAGACAAAACGGACTTCCACAAATGCCTGCTGACCTCCACATGGAGTGCTTACCAACGTGTGCACATAAATGTAAACAAACAATCAAACAAACAAAACCTATGTGTTTATGTATGCCCACGTGTGTGTGTGTGTGTGTGTGTGTGTGTGTGTGTGAGTATTGACAATTGTGCATACACGTGGAGGCCAGAAGAAACTCCTGAGTGTCCTCCTGTATCACTGCACCTATCTATTCCTTTGAGGCAGTGTCTCTCACTGAACCTGGGGGAGCAGGGTTCACTGGAAGTCAGAAAATCCTAACAACTCCTTGAAGCTGGGATTACAGGTATATACAAGATGCCCAGCTTGTTATGTGGGTGTTCAGATCCAAACTCTCGTTATCATGATTATGCAACAAGCACTGTAATTGTCAAGCTATGTCTCCATGCCCAATATTTACAACTTGTCTGTGCTATAGTACTTCTCAAGTGGAAAACATGTAACCTCTTGTCTCTTTTCCCATTGTAGCTACATGGAATATATTTCCTTTTTTTCTGTTTTTCATTAGTATTTTGGATCTTTTAATTGGTTTACTGATGATGACTAAGTCTGGCTTGCTAGTGCACAGGCTAAAACCCCAAGGCCTGTAACTAGTCCAAGTCTGAGGTTCTGGTATGAGGATAGGTTTAAATAAGAGATGAGATATAGTTGTAGTTATTTAAAACTTATATTGAGAAAAATGTATATATTTTCAGTATTGCTGTAGACAAGCATCTACATAAGACTGTTCAATTGATGGCTGTTTTATATCAAACAACTTTTATAATGCTCATTATTTTTCTTTTTTCTTCTTTTTAATTAATATTTTTCTTATTTACATTTCAAATGTAATCTTCTTTCCTGGTTTCCCCTCCAAAAACATCCTCCCCCTATCCTCTACCCCTCCCCCTGCTCACCAACCCACCCACTCCCATTTTCTGCTCCTGGCATTCCCCTATACTGGGGCATAGAACCTTCGCAAGACTAAGGGCCTCTACTCCCACTGATGACAGATTAGGTCATCCTCTACTACATATGCAGCTAGAGCCATGAGTCCCACCATGTGTTTTCTTTAATTGCTGGTTTAGTGTCAGGGAGCTCTGGGGGGTACTGGCTAGTTCATATTGTTGTTCCTCCTATGGGACTGCAAACCCCTTTAGCTCCTTGGATACTTTCTCTAGCTCCTTCATTGGGAGCCCTGTGCTCCGCCCAATGCACGACTGTGAACATCCACTTCTGTATTTGTCAGTCACTGCCAGAGCCTCTCAAGAGACAGCTATATTAGGCTCCTGTCAGCAAGCTCTTGTTGGCATCTGCAATAGTGTCTCGGTTTGGTAACTGTATATGGGATGAATGCCCAGGTGGGCCAGTCTCTGGATAACCTTTCCTTCAGTCTCTGCTCTACACTAATATCTCCATATTTGTTCATATATATATATATATATATATAATTAGATATTTATATATATATATAATTATATATAATTATATATAATTTTTAATTATATAATTATTTATAATTTTTTAATTATAAATTTATTAATAATTATTTATAATTTATATATATATATATATATAATTAGATATTTTCTTCATTTACACTTCAAATTCTATCCCCAAAGCCCCTTATACCCTCCCCCTGCCCTGCTCCCCAACCCACCCACTCCTGCTTCCTGGCCCTGGCATTTCCCTGTACTGGGGCATATGATCTTCGCAATACCAAGGGTCTCTCCTCCCATTGATAGCTGACTAGGCCATCCTCTGCTACATATGCAACTAGAGACACAGCCCTGGGCAGTACTGGTTAGTTCATATTGTTGTTCCTCCTATAGGGTTGCAGACCCCTTTAGCTCCTTGAGGACTTACTCTAGTTCCTTCATTAGGGGCCCTGTGTTTCAACCAATAGATGACTGTGAACATCCACTTCTGTATTTGCCAGGCATTGGCATAGACTCACAAGAGAGAGCTATGCCAGGGTCCTGTAAGCAAAATCTTTCTGGCATATGCAGTAGTGTCTGGGTTTGGTGATTGTATATGGGATGGATTCCGAGGTGGGGCAGTCTCTGGATGGTCTTTCCTTCTGTCTTAGCTCTGAACTTTGTCTCTGTAACTCCTTCCATGGGTATTTTGTTCCCCATTCTAAGAAGGAATGAAGTATCCACATTTTGGTCTTCCTTCTTCTTGAGTTTCATGTGTTTTGCAAATTGTATCTTGGATATTCTAAGTTTCTGGACTAATATCTGCTTATCAGTGAGTGCATACCATGTGTGGTCTTTTCTGATTGGGTTACCTCACTCAGGATGCATCCATTTGCCTAAGAATTTAATGAATTCATTGTTTCTAATTGCTGAGTAGTACTCCATTGTGTAAATGTACCACATTTTCTGTATCCATTCCTCTGTTGAGGGACATCTGGGTTCTTTCCAGCTTCTGGCTATTATAAATAAGGCTGCTATGAACATAGTGGAGCATGTGTCCTTATTACAAGTTGGATCATCTTCTGGGTATATGCCCAGGAGAGGAATTGCTGGTTCTTCCGGTAGTACTATGTCCAGTTTTCTGAAGAACCGCCAGACTGATTTCCAGAGTGGTTGTACCAGCTGGCAATCTCATCAACAATGGAGAAGTGTCCCTCTTTCTCCACATCCTGGCCAGCATCTGCTGTCATCTGTGTTTTTGATCTTAGCCATTCTGACTGGTGTAAGGTGGAATCTCATGGTTGTTTTGATTTGCATTTCCCTGATGACTAAGGATGTTGGACATTTTCTTAGGTGCTTCTTGATATTTCTCAGTTGAAAATTCTGATCATATATATATATCCTGGCATGAGTTTTTTTTTTTTCCCTGACTTAGACCATTTAAGTTCCCTGATGAAAGACACTCACAGCCTTATATTTTAAAATATGCCTTAGACATCACAATGGCTGGACAACTGCCTACCCTCCATGCTGTTAGAATCCACTTTTCTATTGATAACTCCTATTTACTTCTTACTAATGTCTGTTTCTGTCTGGGTTGCTCCTAACTCCAACTGGCCAGCCCATGTGGCCATGTTTTTTATGGCTCAGTGATTCCATTGTGGCTCTCCTTCTCCCTCCTGTATATGCTTCTTATTCCATGGAGGCTCCTTTCTGCTTCTCCTCCTTCTTTTTCCTCCTGGTCCCAAGCCCAGAAAACCTAAACCCCACCTACATCTCTTCTCCCCAGTTATTGGTTGCTGGCATCTTTATTTACCAATCAGAATTAGCTCGGGGCAGGGTCCCTCAGTGTTTTACCTACAGACTAACTTGTCTTTGGCGCAAACAGTTTTAGGGGGCCCAAGTTAACATAGAAATACAAACAACATTAGACCAACTACAAATAATCAGTCCCTGTAAGTCATTCACAGCATGAGCACATAGAAAGAAACAAATGTAATATAAAACATTTTAAAGTGAAATTTTGTTACCTGTGGTACATACCAGAAATTGTAGGGTTGCCCAAGGTTCAAGGCCAGTTTGGTTTACATAGTATTATAGTCCACTAGTCACCTTACAAACTACACAAATACAGATTTTAGTCAGACAGGCATAGTTTATTGATCCTTCAACCCAGGAATGATTGATCAGGGTCATAGACCAGACTCAGAAGCTGGCTGCAACCATGAGCCAAGATCCTACAGAGTTTCTCTCTCTCTCTCTCTCTCTCTCTCTCTCTCTCTCTCTATTTCTCTCTCTCTCTTCCTTTCTTTCTTTCTCCCCCCTTTGTTATTTTTTTTAATTGGATATTTTATTTTTTTAAATTTCAAATGTTATCTCCTTTCCAGGTTTCCCCTCTGGAAACCCCTTATCCCATCTTCCTTCCCCCTGCTTCTATGAGGGTGTTCTCCTACCCATCCACCCACCCACCTACAGAGCTTTTAAGCTTTTAAATCCACGAACATCTGTGCCAAGTTATTTTACCAATCAGTATTTAGGGATAGGGGATTTCCTTGGCAACATATTTTGTTGTCCATTTATCCAGCTCCTATTGGTTGAGGTATTCAGCTGTGATAGGGGACTTGCCTTGCTTAACTTTAACATTCATGTCTTAACTTGCCAACCAGGATGCTAGTTACCTATGTGCATGTCTCTTTCTGCCAAGTAGGATGTCAGTTCCCTGGGCAGTCTTGGGAAGTTAAACTTTACTCAATCTCTACTCAAAATGGAAGTCTTATTCCAAATAGATTCTTTTATTGGAGTAGGCCTCTCTTTTATGTTGGGGTCTATTCCAGGGGCAGCTTATAAAAGCAAAAACCATAAAAGGTCATACACAGGTGCAAGAAGTGCTGTCTGGTGGTTGGTTCCGGTTGAAGGTTATTGCTGCTAACTATACAAAGCAGTTCTAACTGACTTATATTGTGGTTGGTTTCCAAGAACACCAAAACACAGAATATCCAATCAACTCGGGCACGAGAAAGTTTCCTTATAATACTAGTAACAGCACAAAATGGGTCTAGCTAGACAGCTAGACACAGGTCTTAACCCATAGCAGTTTCACAATAGCCATGGCTACAGTGTAAAATCCAGTCTCAAAAAAAAAAACAAAAAAAACAAAAAAACCAAAAAACAAACAAACAAAAAAACCCAAAAAAACAAAACAAAAAACAAGAAAACTAAAAGAAACAAAAGTAAATTTTATTATGCTGCCCTTAGGCTTATTGTTTTTTAGACATTCTCTTTTGAGATGGTGACTCTTTTTGTAAAATATTTTCTTGAAGATCTAGGGATGGAACTCAGCTTAGGAAAGAGGGCTACCACTAGTGGAACTCATAGACCAGCTGGTAATCCTTTTCTGTTTTTTCAGTTAGTTAGTTAGTTTTGTTTTGTTTTTTGTTTAGCTCATGTTGGCTTTAAACTACAACCCTCCTTCTCGTGAGTTTCAAAATGCTGGAATGACAGGGGCATGTTGCAATGTCCTCTCTTAGAAATTTCTTGTTAGTTTTAAGATCAATCTCAATTCTCCAGCATTTACTTCTTAGTCTCAATAAATCTATTCACTCCCTTCTGGCAAGAAATCTTTAACTAGCCTGAATCTTGAGTTATCAGAAAACAAGCATGCAGCCTCAGTCTTTTCTGTCAGCTGATAAATATTTCTTCCTCCTTTCTTTATTGAAATAACATTGCCATCAACCTTACAGATTAATTTAAAAATAACTTCTATGGAAGTGATATGCCTTCATTTAGAATTCCCAGGTATCTCGGTACTTATCCAGTATTTACCAATGCATTATCTTGTAATTTATTAGTTTGTTGCTCAGCAGGCCTCTACGTCCTTAAGGGCAGAACTAGGCGTTCTTAAACTTTCTATAGGGACCTTAAATGAGAAGATGACACACAAAGTATATTTGTTGAGTAACTTTTTTGGAGGGTGGACGGGGAAATATCAGAAAGGTGGGGGGTAAAAGGACAGAGGAACACAGGGTACTATTGTGTATACAGATTCTTCCATACACTTTTTGTTTTGTTTTGTTTTGTTTTTCGAGACAGGGTTACTCTGTATAGCCCTGGCTGTCCTGGAACTCACTTTGTAGACCAGGCTGGCCTCGAACTCAGAAATCCGCCTGCTTCTGCCTCCCAATTGCTGGGATTAAAGGCGTGCGCCACCATGATAGTGTCTCCTGTTGCCAGTAGGAAGCAGAGGTTGGCCTAGAACTCTTTGTGCTCATACTGCTTCTCTGTCCACACTCCCGCCCCCAGCTGGGATACAAGCTGCTCTTCCGTAAATTGGCCCAGAAGAGAGGATACTGAGCGTGGAGAGGTAGTCGGATTCCGTGCCTCTGGATCCTGCTGGAGCGGCGTAGGGTCTCTTGTTTCTCCCGGGCAGCCTCGCGCAGCAACCCCAGCCGCTGACACCAAACTCCGCTGACTGCGAGAAAGCAGCCAGGTTTCCCCGCCTTCGTGGCCCCGCCCCGGAAGTGACTTGAGGCCGGTCCGGAACCTCCCGGCGCTGCGGCTGCGGCGTCACCAGAAGAGCCGGAGTGGTCCGGGCCGAGCAGCCGCTGCCACCGCCAACGAACCGGGTGCCGCGCGGGGTCCAGCAGCGCGCCGGGCAGCCGGGGCGGGAGGGGGGCCCAGCGGTCGGGCCGAGGGCGAGGCGACGCGGACGAGGCTGAGCCCGCAGCGGGGCGGGGGCCGGGGGTCGGGCCGGGGGCGGCCCCGGGCTAATGGAGGCTCCGGAGCGGGCGGGCGGCGGGGAGCCCCCCGAGCCTGGCGGGCGGCCGGTACTGGGCCCGCGGGCCTTCGTCCCGCAGAAGGAGATCGTGTACAACAAGCTTCTGCCCTATGCCGAGCGGCTGGACGCCGAGTCCGACGTGCAGCTGGCGCAGATCAAGAGCAACCTGGGCCGGGCTGTGCAGCTCCAAGAGCTGTGGCCCGGGGGCCTCTTCTGGACGCGGAAACTCTCCACGTAAGTGGGCTGAAGCCGTCGGCGGGCCGGGCTCTTTTGTCTGCGCTGCTGCTGCTCAACTCTGTTCTGTCCAGACGGCGCTGACCTGGTGCAGGATTCCAGGGGCGCGGCCGAGCCCGGGGAGACCCAGTCTCCTCGTTGCTTTCTGTGGGACTTCTGGGTCCTGTCGGTCGCCTCTCACGATCAGCGTTCTGGTCCTTTCTCTTGACGTGCCAGGCTCTGGGGAGCCACAGGCGTAGCCGGGCATAAGGACGAGCGGCTCCCATTGGTTCTCCCTGGGGTTCTGCGCGTGGAGCTGCGGGATAGAGAGATTCGGTCTTTGGGGAAGCGACTCCCGTCCTTGCTTCTGTTTTTTGTTTTGCCTACCTCGTCGATCCACGCCTTTACACTTCTTACCGTAGGAAGTAGGGACAGTAAGAGGTTGTGTGTGTGTGTGTGTGTTGTGTTTTTCTGTGTTACTATGTTTCTTGGGGGTCTGGGTTGCTGTTCTGGCTTCCTGGATTTAATTGAAACGATTCGTTTCAAATGGACAGTCAGCGCATTCTCGGATTGAGTAGACGTTGAGAATGTTGTCTTAGAATTCTAGGAAAAGTGTATGTTCCTGTTGTGACATTTCCTCGGTCAAGACTTCGCTGATTCTAAGGCAAATAGTGAAGAGCGCTGTTAGGTTGATCCCGGGCTTTGTTGGCCAGACTGTGTGGTTTTGAGTTGGTTAGATAAATAAATGTTAACGTTAACACCAACTTTAGGAGTTCTTTTGTTTTCCGTACGCACTAGCCGCAAATTATAGTGTCATTAAAATTAGAGCTGGGGAAAAGTAATGATGGAGCAAAAAGTTTGGAGAGGTAGGTCATTTGCTCTATGCGCACCTTTACTTTGGCAGAACTTATTATATAAGATTTTGGCTGTTTTGTTTGGTACGCTACATATAATTTGGTAAGACTATGTTTATGCATATGGTTACGGATAAGTGATTGCACAGGACATGTCATTTGTGTTCACCAGAATCTGCTGAGTGAGCTGGGTGATGACTCAGGGTTTTATAATACAATAGTGGGCTGTATCTCTCTTCGGGATAATTTTTATGTGCTAATTACTGGGGAGACTTCTGACAAGTTTTTTTGTACTCTTCAACTGAGTGAAAATAGCTCTTTTACTTAAAAGATGCAAAACGAAAGCACTTAATTTGTCTTTCTTAGAGTGACCATAAAGTGTCACGATTAACAGCTCTGTTCACTGGATTATAAAGAAGTTTATGGTATTAAGGATCCATAAGCATGGAGATCAATGTAATCAAAGAAAACCCTCTTTTTAAAGGATTAAAATTGAGTTACTTTGTGTGTTCTCCTTAGGTGTTTGTGTAACTAGAGCACAGTAAAAATAAAGTTTGTTAGTCACTTTGATAGACTTGCCAAGGAATATTGTTTTCAGGGAATATATGCAACTTTTCTTTGGTGTATAATATGTGTATGTATATGTCAATTTGTGAAGACATCCAGCTTGGATTTATAAGCATAGTTAAATGTTTATTTTCCAATTTCTGGTTAATGAGTTTGGTAAATTAGCACTAGGCTTTGTTGCTGTTTTGGCTAAAGTAAACATATTACCAAGAAATATAATGGAGTTACCATGCTTGATGTGTAGAGCAGATTTGCTGTTTAGATGGCTTAATGGTGGTGACTCCTGTTTTATGTAACAAGTGCTGTCATGTAGACTTTAATTTTGGAATAGTGGTTAAATACTGGAAACTAATTCTTGAGATTGCATTGTCATGTGACATTTTGAATTTGATAGGGCATGCTGTGATCTTGGGTGTGTGTTTTTCTTCTGCAAGACGTATTAAGGTGACATGTTTGTTTATAGTTGTGCTCACCCTCCCCATTTTTAAAAGCCTAGTGTTTTGCTTAACATCTATATAATCCTGACGTGATCATGTTTGCTATGTTCTAGAAGAAATGTAGTAGATTTCATGTTTTCCTCACCAGTTCTGAAGATGTGAGAAACTTATTTAATCATGTCCTTTTGTTTGCTTGTAAATGAAATGAGAGTGTTTCCTGGGAACTGTTTTTGCTCTGATATTATACTATTTTGCTATTTATTAAATATTTAAAAAGGAGTTATGACACCCTCTCCCTCCCAGTAAGGTTTTAGGTAGGCTCGGCTGGCCTGGAACTATCCATAGGATGGCCCTACCCTTTGCTCTTCCCGATGATGGAATTACCAGCATGAGACACCATGGCTGGCTGGCTTTTGTTTTTGAGACAGGATCTCTAGTAGCCCCAGACCTGTTCCAAACTTGCTGCTCTTAACTCCTGACCCCTGCCTTAACCTCCCAAATGCCAGCCAGCAGTTAATCATTCAGAAATAGCAAGTTTACCTTTGACTTGATAATTGGTTCTTTGTGCCAGAACCTCATTTTTGGTTCTCATTTTTTAAAATGCAAAACTTTTTGCCTTGTACATTTTCAATATTTTTTACTCTATTATTATCCTTGCTATTGTTATTATTACTATTATTATTATTAATGTGCAGGGGCAGTCAGAGGACAGCTCTAAGGAACAGCTCTCTCCTGCTCGGCTTCCTGGGATCAAAGTCAGGCCTTTAGGGTTGTTGCCAAATGGCTTTTGCCTGAGGATCCATCTTGTTGACTCTGATATTTTTATTATGGAAAATATCGAACATATAGAAGAGGACAATAACATAATGAACACCACTTACCAGCAATTATTAACCCATAGTGAGTTGGAAAATTTGTGATTGATTTTACTTCTGAGTTCCCCCTCTTAGATCTCCATTGCTTTGTCTAAGGTTTACTATAATGGAGCCTCATGGACAGAGCACTTTTAAAAGGCGGATGTGTGTCTTGCTACATGTGCACTTGTGCCATACATGCTCGAATAAGTCAGACAAATAAAGATTTACCAGATGGATTTTAGGGCTTGAAGTCAGGTGATCAGGCTGGGTAGGAAATAACTCACCAGTCTAAAAAGGGTTTATTAATGATTTTTCATACAGCATCTTTTATCCTTTTAGAAATTAGACTCAGTTCAGGGGCAATAAGTATAGCATGGAATTACTTCTGTTTTAAAAATGAAAACACTGAGACAGATAGGTTAAAACAATATAGTAGAAGTAGCATTAATCTTTTTCTAATACTTTTTTTTTTTTTTTGGTTCTTTTAAAGGATTGAGAAGTGTTTTTGATTTGTGAGACATATCAGTGAAAGATTTCTGCCTTTTGGATGCTCCAACATGCTGTTTCTCTTAGTGTCCCGTTTATTGTTGTTGTTGCTGTTGTTCAGGACACACCAGCAAAGGAGTAGCTCTACCAAAAAAATTGGTGAGAAATATGATTTCTAAATGAAGCCTTTTAAATATATATAATTAACTCCTGTATTGAGGCATCAAGAAAGGCAGTCAGTAAACCATAAACAGTGGGATTAGATGGCCTGAAGCCTGAATACCTCTTGCGACAGGCATACTATCTGTTTTTGCTGCATGATTGTAGAATACCATTGTATCTGAAATGCACACCTAGTTGTGGTCCATGTCCCCACACCCTGTACCCCACCCCAACACACACACACACACACACACACACACACACACACACACACACACGAGTGCTAGTTCTGAGACTCCGGGTCTCACAAACTACACAAGTATGTCCACCCTGAAGTACATTCTGAGTAGTGGTCTTCCTCCCACAGTCTTACAGAGTGTGAGGCACACTACCCAACTGTGAATAAATAAATGAATGAATGAACATTGAGAAGTGCTTTCCAATAAACTCATCTTCAGAAACCATTTTTCTATTTGTCAGCTTTCTGTTAAGTGGGATTCATTTGTAGTGACTCTTCTTTTGTTTGTTTTTCTTTCTTAAATTTTTGTTATTTAAATGCATTTTATACATCAAGCATATTAATGAGTATTTTGAGAATCAAATAATACATAAAAATTTGTCCAACTTTTATATGCATATCCTTTTATATGCTAAAATATCATTAATGATCATTTACTGCTATCCATAACTAAGAATCCTATATCTAATGTTGAATACTAAATTGTTTTAAAACATATAAGATATATAAAAATATAAGCTACATATTTTTTAAAAATCCTTTAAGGGAGGAAAGATTTATTTTGTCTTACAGTTTCATAGAGATTTCAGGGTTTCGTGGTAGGACAGATGGGAAAACAGGAGTTCACTGTCCTTTGTGTCACTTGTGGATGGCTGCTGCATTTCATGTGGCAATGGACTAGAAGGCAACAAAGGAATTTTCTTTCTAAGGAAAAAACCTATTACCTTTACTGCTGTGAAATGGGTGTGAGACTAGTATTCTACTGTAAACAAGATTTGTCATAAATGTTTCATGGTCTTCCCTTGTTGACCATTCAAAGGAATGAATATGTTAGCAATCTGGGCTGGTTTCAATAGGTGTTTAGTGGTTTTTGTTTTGTTTTGTTTTGTTTTGTCAACAATGAAATGTAGAGGTTTTCTACAGCAATACATTTAAAAAACATAAATATAGGTACATATTTTTCTTATTTCTCCACTTGAATGAACTTGATGTTTTTTGGAAGATTCTTTTTTAAAAAATAATTTATTTTTATTTTATCTGTATTGGTGATTTTCCTACATGTTTGTCTTTATGAGGATGTCAGATGCCCTGAAACTGGAGTTACAGACATTTGTGAGCTGTCATGTGGTTCTGGGAATTGAACCCTGGTCTTCTGAAAAAGTAGCCAGTGGCTTAACTTCTGAGTCACCTCTCTAGCCCTATTTGGAAGATTCTTAAAGAGTGAATGGATTGATTTACTTTTGCAGTGAGTAAATGGGGCCTAACCTTGAACATGGTAGGCAAGTATCAGAGTTACACTTTCAAACCTCTGAAAGAGCTTGGTATAGTTTGTGTTCTGAAGGCAAATCGAATACTTGCAGAGGTGTCAGCAAACAGAATGACAACTT
The DNA here is from genome assembly GCF_978045245.1 of Mus caroli. Taxonomy (NCBI): domain Eukaryota; kingdom Metazoa; phylum Chordata; class Mammalia; order Rodentia; family Muridae; genus Mus; species Mus caroli. The sequence goes on along the minus strand of NW_028227268.1, from coordinate 92,477,266 downwards.
GTTGTTAGCATGTAGCAGATGGAGTTCCTAGTTTATGTAAGCAGGGAAAAGTTACCTTGTGAAAGAAGCTGGGTAGGTACTTTTTTTGATACATAATCAAAAGGTTTTATCCCTCAGCTGAATAGGAACTCTCTGTTTAACAGCCATCCTCTTGCCTCAACCTCCTGAGGGTTTTGTGTGCCTTTGGCTCTATTATTAATCCATACCTTCAACCCAAGAACTATTTTAAGGCCTTTTACTTAAAAGTAATCTTTTTTATTTTTTTACTTTCACTATCCTCCACCCCCTTGTGTGTGTTCAGATGACAGTGCCCCCCACCCCCAGACTGGGTTGGAGGTCAAAAGGTCTGTTTTCAGCTCCTCCTTGTGAGCTTCAGAGAGCAAACTCAGCTAGCCCACCAGGCTTGGTATCCCAGCCCCTTTATGTACTGAGCTATCTCCCTGGCCCACTTTTTGTAAAAATGGGGGCTAGTTGGAACTTTCATTTACATTCATTGCATCATCTAATTTCCATATAATAGGATAAAAAATGAGAAAATAATCATTAAGAAACGTTTATTAGTAACTAAAGATGGACTGTTCATGACTTTTAATTTTATATAGATGTATACTGGATTATAATACATTTGGTGGCAGCAAATGGGTTTTTGGTGGTGGTAGTGCTGTTTAAGACAGGGTCTTTCTCTCTCTCTCTCTCTCTCTCTCTCTATCTATCTATCTATATATATATATATATATATATATATATGTGTGTGTGTGTGTGTGTGTATATCTCAGACTGTCCTTGAACTTGCTATGTACTCAGGCTAAAGCTCTTTTTTAGATAGGATCTCTGGAAACTCCCACTGGCCTGCATAGTAGAAGCAGTTCTTGAATTCTTGATCCTTTTGGTTTGTCTCCCTATGCTAAGATTACAGGTGGACCCCACTATGCTCCTTTGCTAGTCCACTTATCTTCTTTATTTTCCCTCTGTGGGTTTAAACCTAGAGCCTCATGCATGTTAGTTAGGCAAGTGTCCCTCCCCAGCCTTCCTTAAACTTTCTAAAAAGATTTATTTTATGTGTGTGAGTGTTTACCTGTATGAATGAGTTCCTAATAACCACAAAAAGTGTCAGATCTCTTAGAACTGTAGTTATTGGCAGCTGTGAATTACCATGTGGGTGCTGGGAATTGAACCTGAGTCTTTTGCAAGAACAGCTAGTGCTCTTAACCACTGAGCTCTCTCTCCAGACTCCATTTTACTTGTATTTTGAGCCAGCATCTCACTGAACTGCCAGAATTTCTTTGTACTTATTCTGTTGTTCTGTCTAGCCTTAAACTTGAAGTCCTTCTTCAGGTCTCAGGTTTACGGGCCTATGGAGGCCCTGCTTCAGAAATCTGTTTCATATGACTCAGTTTAGTGTTCATTGCTTATCACCTCCCAGTGAATTCGGAAGTTGTGGTTTGAGTATGTTTGGCCCATAGGGAGTGGTACTGTTAGGAGGTATGTCCTTGTTGGAAGAAGTGTGTCACTGTGGGGGTGGGCTTTGAAACTCTGCCCAGTGTGGAAGAGTCAATCTTCTGTTTGCCTTTGGCACAAGATGTAGAACTCTCAGCTCTTCAAGCGCCATGTCTTCCTGCATAGTGCCATGCCTCCTGGTATGAAGATAATGGACTGATCAGAACCAGTAAGCCAGCTCCAATTAAATATTGTCCTTTATAAGAGTTGCTTAGTCATGGTGTCTCTTTACAGACAGAAGTTAATCCTTTATTTAAATTTGACTTAAACTTAATTAGATCTACCAGTTATTTGGTAAACCTAGAATCTGAACCAAGTTCCTATGGGGTTTCTCCTGGTATTGTTGCCTATCTTGGCTGCTCTGGTTGGAGGTTTGTTTGAGCACAGGCTAGGCTAACATTGAGATCATATCTATAAATAAATAAATAAATAAATAAATAAATAAATAAAATAAGAGACAGATGTGTTGGCATTAAAGCCTAGCTCTTGAAGGTCAGAGGCAAGTAGATTTTTATGAGTTTGAAGCTAGTCTGGTCTACCTGAGTTCTAGGTCAGCCAAGACTGTACAATAAGACCCTGTCTCAAAAAATAACAATAAAGATCCCACAAAAGAAAACAACAACAACAACAACAACAACAAAATATCCAGACAGTGAAACAAGGGACTGAAGAAGTGGTTCAGTGGTTGAGTGTGGTTCCCATCACCCCCATCAGATGGATCACCATCCATAACTCCCGTTCCAAGGGATCCCATGTCCTCTTCTGAATCCCCTTCTATCCTCTCCCCCTCTCCCAACTTGTGTCTTTTGATGTTGAATAAATGTCCTCCCAACCTCCAACTTTTTAGCAGCATTGAACTTTGGAGCTAAAAGGAATCTTAGCGACTCTGGGATCTATAAACTCATTTTAAATAAAAATATTGTGATACTGGGCTGGCCTGTATGTGGGACTTTCTATACCCACTTAGGAAATTAGTCACGACACTCCTCTGCTGTGAGGTGCTGTGTGTGAGTGTGTGTGTGGGGGGTGCCCCCTGAACCCGTGCAGATGGGAGAGCTGACCCGGAGGGTCATGAGATTGAGAGAGGTAGTTCTGGCCCCTCATTGGCTATAACACACAGGAGAGTGGGCCCTATACTTCTACTGGGCAGCACAGTAGATCTGGCTTTTATGGAGGGGACAAAAGTGAGCCAGTCCCGAGGGTGTGAGCATGGGAGAGCTGATTCAGCCCCCTCATAGGCTTCATCACTTGGGAGAGTAGGCCCTGTTCCTTGACTAGGTAGCCCAGTGGGGCTGGCTCTGGAAGTGTGGATGCAGGTGACCTGGCATGAGAACAGGAGAGCTGTCCCTGCTTCCTGCCGATGTCCACATTGGGTGACCTAGCCAGAGCAGTGTTAGAGTATTTGTTGTGGTGGTGCAGATAAGGGAAAGCTAGCAGTCTTGACTAGCTCAGCTACCACCCAGGCCCACATCCAGTATTCTGAATTGGCCCACCCAAAAATCTTTTATCATCTGCGAATGGTTGAGATGTGGAAAGGGCAGAATCTTTGTGGCACAGGGTAATAATTGGATAACTGAGAGGAGTCTTGATCAGGATCCAGTATTGAGGGCATCACAGAAGCCACAGTCTCAAACCAGACCAATGACTCATTACAATAAACTTTGCAAGTGAAGATGTGAGGACAGAGGAATATATTGTGGGACACACTGTGACATACATGATATGTTTTCCATGCTTTGTTTTTGTTGTAGTTGTGTGCGTGTTTTATTTTGGTGGGGCGGTTGCAAGGGAGAAATGTGGTTATAAGAGGACAGGAAGGTGAGTGGGACTGAGTAGGGAGCATGAGGTGAAACACCCAAAGAATCGATTAAACAGGTAAAAGAAAAAAAGAAAGAAATTAGGCCTGGTGGCACACACCTTTAATCTCAGCACTTGGGAAGCAAAGAGAGAGTATCTTTGAGTTCAAAGTCAGCCTGGTCTATGGGAGGACAGTCAGAGCTGCACAGAGAAACCATATTTCTAAAGGAAGAAAGAGAAAAAGAGAAAGAAATTAAGTAGAAAGAAGTTCTCTGAGTATGATGGTTTAGGTAGTTTGAGAATAAGTTGGGCTGTATAGAAACTTGAAGGCTAGCCTGGGCTATTGAATTGGGGAATTATGTTAATTAGGAACTCACCAAACAAGCAAACATGGGCTGTAAGGTTTGGCTCTGGGGCTAAGGACTTCTGTGATGCTGCTGTGCACATCAGCCTACAGTGTCTGTTGTCTCCTCTTAGTGGTGAGGGAGCCTCAGATCTTTCTGGAACTTCAGCACCAGCATGTTGTTTTCTGTGATGAGGCAAGTGCTGTCTTGGAATCCTGTAGACAGTGATAACCGTCAGGGCACTAATCAGTCCCAAGTTCACAGCTTTTTTGCTACTGGCATGGCATGTTGTTTGTTTGTTGTTTTGTTTTGTTCTCAGCTCATAGAGTCAGCAATTACTGATTGAGCTACAAGAATACAAGAAATAATGTGAAGGTTGTAGATTGATTCTGGTATCTCTCTTTTCTTTTCTTTTCTTTTTTTTTTTTTTTTAGTTTTTTTTGACACAGGGTTTCTTTGTATAGCCCTGGCTGTTCTGGAACTCACTTTGTAGACCAGGCTGGCCTCGAACTCAGAAATCTGCCTGCCTCTGCCTCCCAAGTGCTGGGATTAAAGGCGTGCGCCACCACCACCCGTCTTCCTCTGTTGTTTGTCCACTTTATTTTCTAAATGCATCTTGAGCTCACCTAGACTGTCTAATCAGTGAGTTCCCAAGATTTCTGTCTCCACCTCTTTCTATTAACAGGGTAATATAATAGTCAGGGGCTGCCAAGCTTAGCGCACATAAAAGTGTGTGTGTGTGTGTGTGTGTGTGTGTGACACAGAGGCCAGGGGAGGGTGTCTGCATACTCTATTACTTTCTGCCTTCTTTTCTTAAAAAGTTTCTCACTGAATCTGGAGCTAGGCTGGCAGACAGAAAGCCCCAGGGATTCTGCAGTTGTCCTCCTTTAACTGTGCCCCTCACTCTTCAGTGGTAACTTAATATTTGGTCATGCCCTATTTTTGTTTTGTTTTGTTGTGTTGTGTGTGTTTTGTTTTGTTTTAATGTGGGTGCTAGAGATTTGAACTCAGGTCCTTGAGGTTGCTTAGCAGGCATTCTTAGCCACTAAACCATCTCCTCAGCCCAAACTTGCTTTATTTTATTTTGTGGGTAGGATCTCCTGATGTAATCCAGGCTGGGTTTGAAGTCACAGAAACTGCCTCAGCCTCCTAAGGGCTAAGATTATAGGTGTATAGCAACATGTCTAGCTAGTTACAGAAACTTTGTGACAGCCAAATTTCCCGAAGACCACAGATATCCTTTTATTATTAGCTATATGTCTGTGCAAAAGAAAGAAGGCTTCTTGACTGTAAGTCTTAAGGTAGAATTTAATTCAGTAAAGCAGATTTCAGAAAATGTCTTTTAATTTGGGGGATTTTAATGTGGGGAAATAGAAGTGAATGAGTAAATGAGCCATATAAATATTAAATTTATACTCAGGAGCATCAAACTGAAATGGTTAACTTTTGATGCAGTATGCCTCAAGGCTGTTTGTTATTTATTCTTAAGTTTCCATTGCCTGGTGCATTTCTAGCACATAAATAACATTTAATAAAACATTCAAGAAATTGTTTCCTGTAAATTTTTTTAGAGTGCTTGCTTAGAATGCACAAAAATTTTAGTTCTTGCTCCAGAGCAAAATAAAACAGGCCATCACAGTACATGTCTACAATCCCAGCACTCATCCTTGGCTAGTTGGAAGAAGATATTTCCTTTATCCATAGTTCAAGAGAGAAATAACTAGAAAAGAATAGTAGCATTAAGGCCAATTTTGCTGAGTAGTATATTGGAAGCTGTCTTTTAGAACCAGTTTGTTTAATTTGACCCAATTTTATTGTTAGTTTGAAGGCTTTTTTTTTTTTTTTTTTCAGAAGAGGTTTCCATTCTTGCTATGTAGCTCAGACTAGCTGTGATCTCAAATGCTCCTGTCTCATCTTTCCAAGTGCTAGCACTGCTGAATTTATAAGCTTGTGCCACCATGCCAGGTCTCTTATTTAGGAGCTATTGATAGATTTGTTTGTTTTTTGAGACAGTCTTAATTTGATCCCAGACTGGGCTCAGAAGTCACTATGCAGTCAAGTAGAACTCAAATGCATGACAGTTCTTCTGCCCTAACCTCTGAATTGCTGGAATTACAGATGAAAACTATCACCTGATAAGATTTCAGATATAAAAAACAAAAGGTCAGTGTGTGTGTGTGTGTGTGTGTGTGTGTGTGTGTGTGTCTGGCAGCAGGGGTGGGGGGGTCGTTGGGGGTTGGGGCAAATCAGAAGACAACTTGTAAGAGAATTTTTCCCTTCTTCTATTTGGGTCCCAGAGGATTGTCTTCATGACCCATCTTGCTGGCCCAGTTATAAATAGTTTTACTGTTTTGAAATAACATTGCCCCTCCCCCTTCAAATTAAATTAATGGTTTAATGATAATATAAACTGTAAGCCAGGACATTTTCAGTAGCAAATCAGGGAATAATATGATTTAGAGGAGTCCTTGGAGTCAGAATGTGTTCAATGTTGCTTTATTGGTGACAATAATTAGAACTTTATAGTCTAGTAATTGGGTTTGGGGATATAGTTTGATTGGTGAATTGCTTGATGGCACCTAAAAACTGGTCGTGGTGAACTTGTCTAATTCTGGCATTGGAGGCAGGAGGATCAGAAGTGCAACCTCATCATTGGCTTCTTAATGAATTGGAAGCCTCTCTGGGCTCTAGCTTCTCTGATTCGTGGTTTTATTTTACTAGTGATATATATATCTGTATCACCAGTAAATATATATATATTAGTAAATATATATATTAACTTTAAAATTCCTTGTAATAAAAACATTTGATGACATCATGTTGTTTTATTAACTAATTACTGTTCTTGGTGTACCAGGTTTTTCTGAGATTAAAAATCTAAAAGTATTTGGTGACATACTGTGAAGATGTGAGGGGGAAAAAGCTGGAAATACTTTTGTGTTGTCTTGTCATTTTTACTGTGGGAGGATGAAACATGATGGTTTGTCATTTGTATGTTCTGGATTGGTTAAGGAATGGTCTATTCAAAAGTTTAATAATAATTACTAAGATTTTTAAGTATTTTGAGATATCATTTATTTGTAGTCTTACTGAAAACTTAATGTGAAAGTTTAAGTTGAATTTAAAATGATGGTTGCTAGTCTTTACTTCCATTTTTAGAATCCAATTTCTTGTTTTTTTTTTAAGATTTATTTTGAATTAAGTATGTTTATGTTGGCTATGCATGCATGTGTGCACATGCACACAGATGCTTACAGAGAGGGCACAGGACTCCCTTGGGGCCAGAGTTAGAGGCAGTTGTGAGCTGCTGACATAGATGCAAGTTACCAAACTCAGGTACGCTGACAAATTACTTTGACTGGTGAGTCATTTCTCCAGCCCCAACAGGGTTTATTACAATTTAGTAGTCCCAGTATTTTTGACAAACTTAAATCTAAAATGCTTCTTAAAAATAAACATTGTAAACAGTTCCATGATTCTGCTGCAGAGATCCTTTCACTATATTTCTTCCCTAAAGATTAACCTATACTATGTGTTTCTTTTTTTGTTTGTTTGTTTTTGTTTTTGTTTTTGTTTTTCGAGACAGGGTTTCTCTTTATAGCTCTGGCTGTCCTGGAGCTCGCTTTGTAGACCAGGCTGGCCTCGAACTCAGAAATCCGCCTGCCTCTGCCTCCCGAGTGCTGGGATTAAAGGCGTGTGCCACCACGCCCGGCTGCTACTATGTGTTTCTTTTCTCATTTTATCTATGTCTTTTTTTGCTGCTCAGTTTATTTTATTTTAGCTTTTGAGATTTGGGATGGTTTCATGTGGACCAGGCTAGCCTGATATAGATCAGGATGGCATTGGATTTCTATTCTTCTGGCCTCCACCTCCAGGTGCTGGATTTTTGGTGAGTGCTGTAATCCAGTTTTATCTCATGCTGCGGTGGAACCCAAGCCTCAAGTATGCTATGCAAGACCTCCACCAACTAATTCCCTATCATATCACTTTTGATACCATAGATTAACATCACTTATTCTTTAAAATGAAATCATAATAGGCATTCTTGGCTGTTTGGTGGTTCTTCGTAATTTGGACAAGGTCTTCTGTAGCTCATGAATGAAAATAAAAAGGAAAGGGATAAAATAAAAAGGAATACTGTTCCTAGGTATGGTGGAGGAGAAAAGTTTATTGTAGATATAAGGAAGACCTAGTGAGAGGCAGGCATATCTGGGAGAGTCCAGGATAGTCATGACCCTGAACCATATGGAGAGATGGGGAGTGCAACCAAATATAGCAGTTAGGAGGTCAAAGGTACAAAAAGGAGCAGGAAACCAAAATGTCTGATTTATATTGGGAAGAGCCTCTGGGTGAATGGCAGCCCAGCCCCTGGGTTGGAGAGTTCAGAGTAGAGGTTGGGGTGTTTTAATGTGCTTTTACTGCTTAATAATGATGCTTACTATCTTACTGAGAATAACGATGTCAAATATCTGCTTGGTAGTCATCTGAATGAGCTCTTTTGAAAGGTACATGTAGTGATGAGTTTAGCTACATTGCTTTGTGCTCCTGGCTGGTCGCACGAGGGTGCCCAGGAACTCTTTGGATCTGTGAATGAAAGACACACTCATTAGATTATTTTTGAAATGCCCTGGCTAACTCAAAGGCCAGGCAGTTCTAATCCTCCACCTGACTACCATAGATTTTCCTCCAGTACTCCTAACTCAACACTCTGAAAATCCACGATCTACCTTTGTTGCCCTGTGCCTTCTGGGCGGCCCCCTACATTTTGCTGCCCCCTTTGGGGGCCACATTCCTTCTCACCTACATTTTGGATGATTTTCCTTCCACAGCTCTAAATCTGATCTGTCACCCTAAGAATCAAGGAGATTCTTTCTCTCCTCCCCTCTTCCGAGTCTTGGCCTGAGCAAATCTAAGGGTTCCACTCCATCTCCCTCTGCCCAGCCATTAGCCGCTAGCATCTTTATTGATCGATCAAAAACCAATTTGGAACAGGGACCTTCAGCGTTTGGACAAGCAGATTCCCAATTAAATCAAAGCATTAGGACCAATCCCCAACAGGTACCTGCCCTTTGAACTTTTAAAAGTTGTCTTTGTCTTAACAGTTTGCAGGGTGTGTGTGTGTGAGTGTGTGTGTGTGTGTGTGTGTGTGTGTGTGTGTGTGGGTGTGTGTGAGAGAGAGAGAGAGAGAGAGAGAGAGAGGAATTTGAATATTCATTCTTTGTCAGATATGTATTCCAAGTATTAAGTTGGACTTTTAATTTTTTTTTCATTTTTTATTAGGTATTTTCTTATTTTACATTTCCAATGCTATGCCAAAAGTCCCCCCTCCCCTCCCCCCTCCCCTTTCCCCCTCCCCTACCCATCCACTCCCACTTCTTGGCCCTGGTGTTCCCCTGTACTGAGGCATATAAAGTTTGCAAGACCAAGGGGCCTCTCTTTCCAATGATGGCCAATGAGGCCATCTTCTGATACATATGCAGCTAGAGTCAAGAGCTCCCGGGTACTGGTTAGTTCATACTGTTGTTCCACCTATAGGGTTGCAGATCCCTTTAGCTCCTTGGGTACTTTCTCTAGCTCCTCCATTGGGGGCCCTGTGATCCATCCAATAGCTGACTGTGAGCATCCACTTCTGTTTTTGCCAGGCACTGGCATAGCCTCACAAGAGACAGCTATATCTGGGTCCTTTCAGCAAAATCTTGCTGGAGTATGCAATGGTGTCTGCGTTTGGAGGCTGATTATGGGATGGATCCCCGGGTGCGGCTCTGTCCATCCTTTCATCTCAGCTCCAAACTTTGTCTCTGTAACACCTTCCATGGGTGTTTTGTTCCCAATTCTAAGAAGGGGCAAAGTGACCACACTTTGAATTTGAATATTCATTCTTTGTCAGATATGTATTCCAAGTATTACGTTGCACTTTTAGTTTTTAATGACACTATATTATTAGTGGTATGAGTTCCAGCTCCGTGTACTTTTTGATTGTTTCCTTTAGATTGGGTCTTTGACTGCTCTGGAACAGAAGGCAAGTGTAACTGCCAGCAATCCCAAGAAACCTGCCTGTCTCAGATGTAGTATTAAACTTGAATTTCATGTTTCTATTGTATGTCTGCTGCTGTAAATGCAGTGGGCTGCAGAGCAGTATTACCAGTCTATTGGAACATGTTCTTCCAGTTCTTATGCATTCGAATGCAGGGAACACAAATGTAAAGGGCCTTGGGCACCCGAGTCCTGGCAGGGTCTGAAGCTGTCACCAAAAGTGGGGGATATTTTGAATTCCTCTTTTATCTCTAGTATACATAAGTGATGATTTATTCTTTTAGTTTTTCAAGATAGAGTTTCTCCATGTAGCCCTGGATGTCCAGGACTCACTTTGTAGACCAGGCTGGCCTTGAACTCAAAGAGATCTGCTTGCCTCTGCCTGCTGGAATCAAAGCTGTGTGCCACAAGGCCTAGCATCCTCCCCCCCTTTTTTTTTTAAGATAATATGCTTTCATTTTTAGTAACATGTAGATGACTGTAGGTTTCATTCTCTACGATTATAGTAAGAGAAAGAGGCTTCAGGAAGCTGGAAACTTGTTTAGCATGTTGTTGGCTTTTCAAGTCTAACACTTTTTCTTGTTGAAACAAAGTCCAACAAACCTAGAACTTGGGCTTTTCCTTATGTGTGTCACTGTGCCTAATTGTAGAGTCTTTATACATTATTGTCATGTATCCACTTGCTTGACCGGACTATATGATTAGGAAACATTCACAGGCAGAGTCAAAAGAAGAAATCTGAGGCCCCATTTCCTCTTTCCCCTCTACCATACATTCTGACTGTACAAAGGTAGGGGGTACAATGGTATTATACCTGGAAATGACAAAGAAAAGCCAAATACATTGAAGATAGCTTAAGAAAATAAAAAGAGATATTCTCATTCATTCATTCATTATTTATTTATTTATTTTTCTTTTTTGAGACAGGGTCTCACTATGTTTTCTTGGCTGTTCTGGAACTCACTATGTAAACCAGCTTGGCCAGAAGGAAATGTTCTGAATAGATTAAGAATTTTTTGGTCTTTCTGGAAGTTAGAAAATTTGAGAAGTAGGCATAAGTTTAATTCTATTTTAGACCTTGGGAGTAATAATTCATTCTCTCTCTCTCTCTCTCTCTCTCTCTCTCTCTCTCTCTCTCTCTCTCTCTCTCTCTCTCTCTCTCAGCACTTCTCAGTGCCTTGTTGGCTGTCATGACAATCATTCTGTAGACCAGGCTGGTCTTGAACTTGGAAATCTGTCTGCCTCTGCCTCTCAAGTGCTGAGATTAAAGGTGTGGGTCACCACTGCCTTGTCTTCTCTCTCTCTGATCCTCAACGTGGTTTAGGACTTTACATATCTAGTAATTTGTTGGAAATAAATTTTGAATTAGTTCTTATTCCTTAAATATATCAAGGAAGGAACCCCTTGGCTGGATGTGGTGTTTCACACCTTTAATCCTGGCACTAGGGCAGAGATAGGTTGTGTTAATCTTACCAGGTGAGAATCAGACCACTATCTCAATTTTGATCTAAATTTCAAGCAAGTTTTAATTAAATACTAGCCAGGATGATGAACGCTGGCCAGGTCTATTCTAGGGTTCTTAGAAAATGGCCATGAGCTGTTCAAGGCAAGAAGTAAGACATTACTCTCTGGCATGGTTCTGGCTCTAGAGTTGGACTATGGTTCTCCCTTCTCTAGACCCAAGCATATTTTATTAAAATTTTCACTATCTCCTGTGTCAGTCAAGCTACCCGATTCTGTAAAAGGGAAAAGGGAGAAAAGCAGAACAGCTTTAAAAAAGAAAAGAATCTGTGAAAAAGTTAATTAAAAAACCACAGCATGGGATAGCATGGGATTGATATGCATAGGTAATCTTAAAGGAATCATGTGCTGTGATTCCATCTTTTGATATAAGCAACCTGTGGTTTGCTGCCATCTTAGTGTTATCCCCCTATCAGGATGGTGGCAGCCATTTGGCTAAGGTTGGAGAGGATGAATGTCATGTGACTTCACCACCATCTTGGTTAAAGGTGACCACATGTTATAGCCTGATTTAGCCATTTTGTGGTGGTTCTTTTTTCCCTGACAACTAACAAACAACAACTACCACCAACCCCACGTTTCTGGGCCCAAGCCTTTCTATTGCCTCTGAAAACTTCCCAGAATTCCAAATATTACATAATCACAGAAGCTATCTGCAGCCGGCCAAACCATGCCTCTAGTGCATAAGACATAGTCAGCTGCTACGGCCAGTTTATTGCAGCCCCCAAATGAAAACATATTCTTAGAATATTGTTGTGTTTTTCCAAAATTCTCACTGCATGCAACCTGGTATTAACCAATGAAGGAGGCAACAACACGTCTCCAGGATATTTTGGACTAGGATGGATTTTTATATGATAATTCCTGTCCTGAAAAGTTTTATGAACGAGGATTTAAAACTGGTGTTTGTTTAATAACGTATTAAAATTGTACCTTCATGTGTTCATATATAAGAATATATCCTGTGCTGGCAGCCAAAGTGGTAGAATGTGTCAGGCCTTAAAATTACTTCCAATGCTGGGGATGTGATCTGATAAGACAACAGTGTTCTAATTTGGCTTTATTATTAAATGCTCTATAATATGTTGATTAAAGTACAGAATAATTATTTTGTATAAATATAAAATACTTAGTAGTATTTAGAAGTTAAGGTCCGTCACATTCATGATAGGCTTTTCTTTTTTCTTTTAAATCCGTACATTATAAATTTACTTTCTTGACATTTCACACTCAGGAGTTCTTTTTTGAAGGGTCTCATGTAATCCAAACTGGCCTTGAACTCCTGATCCTCCATTATCACTTCCCGAGTGCTGGTATTGTAGATAAGCACTACCATGTCTGTCAGGTTGTCCATGTTATAACACATTACAGGATTTCCTTTATAAATTTTTACACTTATTTATTTGATTTTTTTTTTAAATAGGCTGAGCACAATGGATGGATTTTATCATTTGTGTGTGTGTGTGTGTGTTTTCCCATTTATTATATCATGGAACATCAACTTAGTTAGTATGGACAACATAATAAGGAACACGATTGAATAGATGAATTTTTAACAGCTTTGTTTTCCTTTTGCAGTTATATCCGACTTTATGGGAGAAAATTTAGCAAAGAAGATCATGTTCTTTTTATTAAGTTATTGTATGAACTGGTATCAATTCCAAAACTAGAAATCAGCATGATGCAGGGATTTGCTCGTCTCTTGATCAACTTGTTAAAGTAAGTCTATTTTCTGTTATTCCTGGAGAGATTTTGTTTTTTTTAAGTGTTAGTGAATGAGAATCAGTTTTGAGAATAGTTTCCCAAAGTTTAACTGTATGTTTTGATTTAAAAATTTATTTTCTCTGTGAAGCTTTTAGTTGTACATGTTCAACTATAGGTGGTTAGGTTTTTATATATGCTTATTGTTTGCTCCATGGGGTATAAACTATTCTTGTACCCAGCAAAGGGTAGAAACTACACATGTGGTGTACCAAAACAGGAAACTTGGGCGCCAGAGAGATAGCATTTACGGCTCTAGCAAAGGACCCAGAATCCACATGCCAGATCACAGTTATCCATAATTCCATTTCTAGGATATCCCTTCCCTTCTTCGATTGTTGAGAGTACCAGGTGTGCATATTGTGTATATACATACACACACAGGCAAAACTCTCACACACAGAAATAAATCCTCAAAAAAATGTAAAAGTATGAAATTCCTCTCCAGTCATGGTGGCACAAGTTTAAATGCTTTTTTTAATAGGCGCTGCTTGGTGTTGAGGAGCACAACTTTTTCCTTACTGCTCATTCTACCAGTGACAGGCAAAACACCCACACTGTGATTACCTGTCCTCTTTGTGTAATATACGCAGTAACCGTGCATCTGTATAAATGATTGCATATATTTCTTTTCTTTTTTTAATTAGAAAAAAGGAACTTCTTTCAAGAGATGATTTAGAGTTACCTTGGAGACCACTTTATGACTTGGTAGAAAGAATATTATATTCCAAGACAGAGCACCTGAGATTAAATTCATTTCCTAAGTAAGTATTAAAGTACTTCTTTGAGGCCTGGCCCCTGTGCTTTAGGAGAGTGAATACAATGGGGAAATAATGGGTTAAGTAAGCAAATGCTTTGCCCTTGTTTTGTTTGTTTATTATTTATTTATTTATTGTCTGAGACAAGCTCTCTTGCCATAACACTGGCTGTTCTGGAACCCACTATGCATGTAGACCAGGTTGTCCTTAAACTCACCAAGATTCACCTACCTTTGTCTCCCTAGTGATACTACTGTGCCCAGTGCAAATTCATATTTTAATGTGCTCATTTCTATGTAACTTGACTTTGACTTTTACCCTTTTGAAGCTATTTGACTCTGTATTTTCTTTTCAAAGCTTTTTCACTGAGACATCTCAACAGTCATCCTCACCATACTTCAGTTATTCTTTTGTTATTAGATGCAGTGGTTATCTGCCATTCTTTTTTTCTTCTTAAAAAGTTACTTATTTTCATTTGTGTGTGATTGTGTGAGTTCATGTGCACTACATGTGTTTAGCCGACTTTGGAGGCCAGCAGAATGCATTGAGTCTTGGAATTGGAGCAGCTGCAGGTGGTTGTAAGCCACCATGTGGGTTCTAGAAATTGAACCTGAGTCATCTGTAAGAGATGCAAATGCTCTTAATCACTGAGCTGTCATTCCACAAACCAATTCCCACACCCCAAACTGGCATTTTATGTACTTTAATTCATTAAGTAAAATAAATGTTTTAAGTAAGGGCCTTCCGTCTTTCCCAGGGCACTCTATACACGTAGAGGAATGGTGGGTCGTTCCACCCCCATACAGAACAAGCATGCATGAGTGGTCCTCTGCTCATCTTCCAAGTGCTGTGTTTCACATGCCGGGACAAAGTATCAGGGTTACTAACTAACTACACTTAGGATAGAAACTAGTCAAATGCCAGTCCTTGCTTTTTGTCATTTCCTAGTAACATTTAGAACTATGGCTGTCTTGCTGATTATTGGTTCCTTGCATGTACATCATGATTATTGAAGACCTAATGTTGAAAACTTTTGTATTTATTTTAAATGTGCAAAGTATAACATGATCATTTGTCAGTCTGTGCTGCTAGGCAGTCATCGCAGGCTAAGTATCATCTGGACATGGTCTTGTCTACTGTGATTACTTTTCCTACAATGTTTTAGTATCCATGCTCTTTGCAAATTTGGCTTAAGATATGTAATTAAAGTTTACTTTTTAGAAATTAAAAATTGTTTGTTTTTTGCTTTTTTAAGACAGGGTTTCTTCATGTAGCCTTGGCTATCCTGGAGCTACTTCTGTAGATTGGGCTATATTCTACTCACAGAGATCTGCCTGCCTCTGCCTGTCAGGTGCTCTGATCAGAGGTGTGCAGCACCACCATCTGGCTTAAAAGTTAATTCTTAAAGGCAAGCTCTTGTTAGGTAGCCAAGCTTCAGATTCTTGGTAGCCCAGACTAGCCTTGGCCTTATAATCCAGTTGCCTCTGCATCCAAGTACTGGGATTGTTGGCATAAATACTCCACTTGTTCTTTAGGTTTTATTAACTGTTTTCAGTTACAACCCCTAGTGAGATCACTTATTTACTGATTTCCTGAAGAACATTGTTTATGTGTCTGTATTAACTTTTCTCTTTCATAAGTCAAAATTTTAAACACTGGTGTGATTTCTTTCATTTTCATAGACATGTTGATATTGCCTCGAATCTAAGGCCTAGGTCAACAGTCTGAACTTCTTGCATGTGACTGCAAATGGCAGATTTTTTAAAGCTTTTTAGATTATAGATTTAGTGGTGAAGAATGAAATTATATAAATGGAACAGTGAGAAATGACTACAGGCAGTTGTGAACTTAGCCCTTAGTTGGATTTTGGGCAAGTGGTATATGTAGTTATGAACCATGTTGTCCTTGAGGTTTCTTATCTTACAATTAGGAAAACTTCCAACAATGGGCGAACTGAAATTCATATGAAACGGAATGGTACTATGTACAAATAGACTTTTAAAGAATTCTTGATAAGGGCTGGGAGGATGGCTCAGTGGTTAAGAGCACTGTCTGCTCTTCCAGAGGACCTGAGTTCAACTCCAAGCACCCACATGGCAGCTGACAAAAGCTCCAGCTCCAGGGAATTTGACACCCTCACACAGACATATATGCAGGTAAAACACCAGTGCACATAAAAAAAAATCCTGTAAAACAAAACAAAATTGACACAGAAAAAACAAGTATACGGTGACTAATGCAGTACCTGGACAACTAAGGGAAGGGTACAGAAAAGTTTAAGAGAGCAAGCAAACCAAACCAAAAAAGGATGAGAGTAAAATTTCTTATTGAAAGTGTGCTTAGCATTTGCAAGGCCCCCGGCTCAATTTCTAGCACTAAATACCATCCAGATTCATTCTCTATACTCAGTGACAAAAATAAATAAATACAAACAGGACTCTTGGGCCGGCCCCTTGGCGCCACAGGGAAAGGTGCTTGTTCCGAAGGTCTAATGTCTGGAACAATTGAACTGACTCCACAGAGCGTCTGTGACCTCTTCATGCGCTCACGGTGCATATCCTACTCCCACATCATGCACACATCCACAAGAATAGTAACCTTAAAATCATTAATATATAAGTACCACTTCAACTTTAAAAGAGAATTATTATAAAACAGTTTCAAACATGCAGATGTCATTAAAACAAAATTACCTTAAGCTAGGCATGGTGCTACACACCTTTAATCTCAGTATTCTGGAGGCAGAGGCAGGTGGGTCTCTGTAAATCTACAAAGTTAGATCAGGATAGCCAAGACTACACAGAGAAATCCCAACAAAAACCCAACAAAACAAAACAAAACAAAACCAGACCTATTTAACATACATTTGTTTGGATTGTAAAAAGAAAAGGTCAAACATTTTATGCAAACAAATATAAGGACAGGAAAGACGGCAAGGTAGTTAAGATCTCTGACTGCTCCTACAGAAGACTTGAATTTGATTCCACATGGCAGTTCACAATGTTTTATAACTGCCTCTGGGGAATATGACCCTCTTCTGGCCTCTTTGGGCACTATGCACACATGTACTGCAGACCTAACACTCATAAAATAAAATAAATATATAAAACCAAGGATGATGATGCACACTCTTGATCCCAGCACTCAGGAGGCTGAGGCAGGTGGATCTCTGTGAGTTAGAGACTAGCCTGGTCAACATAGTTTCAGGAAAGTTGAACTGTATATTGAGAATCTAGCTCAAAAAAACAAAACAAAATACAAATAAAGAAATAAAGACATAAGAAAAGGAAGCACATATTGAAATACATATTAGGGCTTAGGATAAAGAATACCATAACAGATGTATTACATAGAGGCAAAAGAGTGACTAGTGAGAGGAAATAATGTAAAGCCACAGGGAATGTGTACAGTAGACTTCTGGGAAGAGTATCAGTAAAAATGAGATCTGGAATTCGGTGCTCAAAGAATAATATACATAGCTAGGTGTGGTAGGCAGATCTCTGTTAGATCAAGGCCAGTCTGGTTTACATGAGTTCTAGGAAGCCAAAGTTACCTAGAGACCCTGTCTCAACAATAGCAAAAAAGAAAAGAAAGGAAAAAGAAAAGAAAGAAAAAAAGAAAAAACATCATCCTTGTCTAATGTGTTTTCGAGATAAGGTTTCAGTTTCACTCCAGAACCAAGACTAGCCTTGAACTCTAGATCTTTTGCCCCCATTCTCTAGTGCTGTTCTGTGTTGCTGTGTTTCAAGCCATGTTGTAGAAGAATGACAGCAACATGAAGCTTGTGTACCAGGGTGTGTGAGAATTGCTGGAGACTGAACCTAGGGCCTTGTGCCTGCTGGTCAGGTGCTTGTATCAACTAAACTGCACCCTCAGCCTGGCATGATTCTGAATCTCTACCGACTGCCAGTTTAATGATGTGGTTGTAATAATGTGAGTGAGATCGTTCATGCATCTAACTCTAGCATCAAGAGGCTGAAGCAAGAGGTTCGCCATGAGTTTGAGGTCAGCTTGGTTATATAGTATGTAGAAAGCTGTCCAGGGACACAAAGCAAAAACCTGTCTTTAAAAACAACACATTTTTAAGACTTTCAGATGTTCCACTAGATATTCAGAGTAAAAAAGAAACCAGTTGCTTTAAACATGATTCTTAGTGCTGGGATTATAGAAGTGTGTCACCATACCTAGCTTCGTACATTTGTTGTTGTTGTTGTTGTTATTTTGGGATAGTTCACAAGTTATAAGATATTTTATGAACCTAGCTTTTGGCCACTGAGGTTGTTCAGGTTCTCCTCAATCATTATTCTTTGAAAGAGCCCTGTGGTGTACTAGAGAAATGGCTCAGCATTTTGCTCTTTGCAGAGAACCTAAATTTGGTTCCCCAGTTCCCAGCATCCTTTTGGACCACTCACAGTGACCTACTGTCACTCCGTCTCCAGGGAGATTGGATGTGCCTGCCCTCCATAGGCACCAGCCCATCCCTGCATGTGCCCATCCCTACACTCACACATGCACATAATTTAAAACTAATAAAAATAATTTTTTTAAAAATATCATTAAAAATACCCTGTGAGATTGGGGCTTGTTCTGGTGAGCACATGCTTAGCATGTGTGAAACACTAGGCTCAAATATTCTGCCCCGCCAACACTTACACACAGATAAACCCAACTATATCTACCTTCCAGCCCATCCTGTTTTCCCTATGTGTCTCAAAGACTCACAGTATTTCACCTGTCTCTGCTTCCCCAGAATTGAAGGCATATGCCACCATCCCACTAGTCTTTTGCTTTGATTAATCATGCCTTTTTTCCCTATTTTTTGATTCTGTAAGAACAGATCTTTCTAGGACATAAGCTTTTTCCCTGTGTCAGGTCTTTTCACTTAATACACCCTTCCGTGTTCCCAGGGCTCTGAAGTAAAGTATATGAAGTATTTTGTGGATATTTATAAGGTGTTTTGTTTTGTTTTACATATTCCTATCTGTACTAGGCTTTTTCTTCATATATGCTTCAGACTAAAATTGGTGCTCTCAGAAAGTCTATGGATCCACTAACCTACAGTGATTGACACATAGTATTGTGTACCTGTCTTTTTCAGGGACTACATTGTAAAGTATACCATTGATTGTTACTTTGTTTCTCTTCAAGAAATTCAGTTTTGAAAAGCTGGGTGTACATTACACAGCTTTTATCTCAGCACTGGGGAGACATCTGTGTCCTAAACAAATAAACAAATAATATTAAATTTATAAATTCAGTTTTGAAATACTCATTTATTTCTTGGCCTAACTCGCTTCTGCTTCCCTTGAATTGAAGACTACTGTTATTGGCTCTTAAGCAGAAATGGTAGAGAAACCAGTGAGTCACACAGCAGAGCTTGCAGTAGTCCTAGGACCGTTGTTCTTCCCAGCACTTCATTGTTCTGCTGAATTTCTGAAAATGGGACTGTTTGGATAGTTACTGCTTCTGCTTAACATTGTTTTGGCATGGTGACGTTGCAAGCTTTCATAGTCAAGAATAAGGTTGTTGGGTCTTACCAACATTTTATTTCTTAACATCCTTTAACTTATAAGGAGCCATTTTATGACTTGCTCTCTTAGATGTGATATTTTGCTTCCCATAGTTCTTTCTTAGATGCATTTTGACATATTTGAAACAGCTTTGTCATTTGACAGCCTGTTCTCGTACTATTTTTAGATGGCTTTTTAAAATCAGAAGTGCTTCATTTGTTAAGTGTTTGTCTTTCAGCTCTTCAATTCTGTGTGCCTGGTGTATTTTGTTCTTAAGGAAACCACTGCTTAGAGTGCCATGTATTTCATTCTACCTTAAAACTTGGTTCTGTTTAGAGCAAAGATAATCAAAACATTTTCTCTCTCTTCCTTCTCTTCCCTTCCGTCTCGGACTTCAAGTACTGAGATTGTTGGTAATTGAAAGAAGTTTTTAGGTTTTTTGTTTGTTTTTAAACAAGGCCTCCATGTTGTCCTGTCTGTTCTAGAACTCACTATGCAGACCAGGCTGGCTTTGAACTCAGACAACTGTCTGCCTCTCTCTCCTGGGTACTGGGACAAAGGAATGCACCACCTCACCTGACCTAGTAGAGTTTTTAATTTAATACAAAATACAAAATTCTATTTCTGACTCCTGCTTCCTATCCATGTCTTGTCACAACTTAATGTTCTTGTAAAAGCACATTTTAAGTATTTTTCCTTTTTAAGTGTTTTTCCTCTATATATTTTAAGGCTACCATCCATACTATTTTTTATAGTGTATATGCGTGTAGGAAAAAATTGTTTTCCTTTCTTTACTTTTTTTTTTTTTTTTTTTTGAGGGGGAGGGACTAGGGCCTTGCTGTGCAGCCTAGGCTGGCCTCCAGCTCCCAGCAGTCCTGCCACTATACCTGGTTTGGTACTTAGTTTTTGATTACCTGTGTATCTCTATCCCATTACCATTTGTGGTTGTTAGCAATTGAGCCCAGGGACTTGACTTGCTAAGTAAGTGTTGTACCACTGATACCTACCTTAGCCTGGCTTCCTCTATTGATTCAACAAAGTGTCATTTGCTTTTGTTGTCTTGTTTTTGTTTTTTTGAGACAGGTCTTTTTGGGTGCAATTTTTAAAAAATCAAACGTCCGCCTTTCCAGGAGCTCTGCCTGCCACTCTCCAGGCTAGGCCCTGTGATCAGTCACCACTGGTCTCACTCAGCTCCAGCAAGGGCCAGCTGGCCGGTTTTTAAAAACTAGCTCCCTCCATCTTCCTTGGCCCCTACTCATTGTGTAGGCAGAGACTGCAAACTCTAGGGGCTCCAAGACCTACATGTCTGTAGCTTCCGCCTTGCTCCAAAGCTTGGTCTGAATCCTTTTTCTCTGTGTCCCTTCTCTTCCTTCTACGACCTGGAAATCCCACCCTTTTTTTCCTTCACTCAGCAATTGACTTCTCCCTCCTTTATTGACACAACCAAGAACCAACTAGGGAATCAACCCCTCCTACTACAGGTCTTGCTATATATAGCCCAGTGTCCTCAAACTCACAGTTCCTCTGCCACTGCTTCCCTAGGGCTGGAATTTGCATGGGTCACTACACTTGGTTTACAAAGGGCAATTTATGATCACATAAGTCTTTTATTCTTACCTTTACCCGTTTACAACATGGAAATAACATATTCTACTCTGGGGTTTCTTGTTACTCATTAATGATCTGGACCCAAAATTTAATAGTTAATAAAATGAAGAAAGTCATTCCCCCAATGAACTGTCAGTAAGTCATTTTCACCAGTTATTTCATCAGTAAGCACTGACTTGCAATAATTTCTAAAACAGTATTTGAGGAACATTTTGAGGAGAGAGGGCTCAGCAATTAAAAGAATATGTTTCTTCAGAGGATCCAAGTTAGGCTTTTAGCACCAGCTAAAACTCCAGCTCTAGGGCATCTGCTGTCCTCTTCAGGCCTCCTTGGGTATCCCGTCCCCTGCCTGGGACATACATAATTAGAATAGTTCAGATTGTTCAAGTAATCATGCTAAATTTACATGCGAGGAAGGGTGATTACAGTAACATTTATTTTTAAAAAGTGCTTTAATTTTCATGAAAAATTAGTGCTAACATTGCCTCCATGATGGTGATGGTCTCTCTTATGTGTAATTGATAAAGTAATCTTAATGGATATAAAAAGTGACATTTAACAGAACGCTGTTAGAGTTTGAAAGATGGGTAAGGAAAAAGGTTTGATTGACTAAAGATGAGTTTGTTTAGATTTAGAAAGAAGGTAAAACTGACTTAATACATGAAGAAATTGGTACTTTGTTAGGGGGAAAAAGAATACTATTTAATTAGGAGTTTAAGGCAGGGAAAGAAGGAATGTACCATTATTGTTGTTTTCCAACTCATATGTTAATAGAGTTAGTCTAGACTGACAGAAATTTTAGTTCAGTTGAATCTATGAATATTTCTGGGATTATTTTTATTTTGAATATGTCATATGTTTGGAGGGAGGTTACAAGTAAATCTTGGGCATGACTCAGTGTTTAAGAGCACTGCCTCTTTTTCCACAGGACATGGATTTGATTCCTAGTACCTACAATGGTGACTCACAACCATCTGTATGTAACTCCAACTTTTGACTTCCATAGTCACCAGGCATGTAGTGATGTACATATACATGCAGACAAAACATTCATAGACATAAAATAAATAAATGATTCTTTAAATTTTTTTTTTAAAATAAAAGAAAAGCTAATCTTATCTTGATAGTTATAAAGAACTAGGAGAGTCAGGTTACAGCCTCCATGACTTTGAAATTCACTTTTTAGTAACTGGAAACAGAAATGGTTGACTCTCTTGTCCTGTCTTGGAACAATCAGAGAACATTAGTGCCATCATGAGGAAATTGAAGTGTAGAGAAAAATTCACATGAGGCTCAAACTGGAACAAGAGCTTAAGAATTCACTTTTGTACAGAATAGTAACGTGATGAAAAGAAATTTCTCATCTGGGTATTATTTCCTGAATCATAAATTCATGATTAATAGGCAGGAAAATTGCTGTAACAATAAAAGGTGCACAAGTTTTTGTTTCTGTGAAGTTGCACGTACAATGCTTTTTGCAAAGTATGAATTAATAGTTGTTAATATTTGCTGTGATGCCTAATAAATAATTCTGAGCTACCCAACAGCTTTCAACATATTATCTCAGTTAATTTTAAAATAGCTTTATGAGAGGGTAGGTATTTGCCATGATAAAAAATACTAAGCTGTAATACTATATTCTTAGGAACAATGGACTTGATTTTCAGATTCAGATTTGTCTGACTCTTAGGTTCAAACTGAAGCATTGTGTACTCCATGGCTGCCTTTTGTAAATGAACTACCATTTCTAAGAGAAAATGGGGTGTGAGAAACTCCATCTAAAGCTTAATCACTCTGTAGATCACTTTTAAAACATGAGCAGCTTGAGTTACCAGTTTAGTATTATAAATTTCCAACAATTGGAACTTAAGTAGTGATTATTCACTCCCTCTAAAAATTATTAGCATCTAGCCTTAACCTTTTATTTTATTTTTAAACAGAAACATTGTTCCCTTCATCTTGAGAGATTACAAGAATCACAAAAGGTCACTATACAGATATCACAGGTTAGAGAGATTGTACCCTTTTCTGAATAAAGAGCATAAATTCCATGGTACAGGCCTTATGTGGAAGATGGGTTGGAAATGATTTTTATATGAATGAGCTCTCACTGTAAACCCTTGACTTGGTAACAGGTTACAGGAGTGTTATCATTCACTTCCTGTGCTTACATTTAGAAGGAACGCAACACTTAGCTATGCAGTCTTTAATGACTTACTTTTTGGAACAGTTTCTAATGTTAGAAAGGTTTCTTTCTTTGTGTAGTGCAGTTATGTAGGAGAAAGAGCAGGATTTCTGCAACATCTAAATCTGAAATCAGTTGCTACCAAACCAGTAAAATAGAAAGTTAATGTGAACACAGACATTAGGAAGTCAAGGGGTCTTTTCTTTTCTTAGAAAGACAGTTCATGTTTCAGAATTTATCTTTAAAGTCTGAACTTAAATTAGCCAGATGGCTTTCTACATGTTGATTCTATAATTTGTTACTAATTGGCTCTTCAATTCAAACTGAAAGAAGATCCAAGAGCTGTGCTATTTGTTCCCGTGATAAAAAGTGTTTATTGGGTATTGTAAGCACACAGAAATAATTTAACTGTCCCTGCAGATTTGAATAACTCTATTAGAAGCACATTAGGTATCCTGACTAATAAGTACAGCCATGGGATTCAGGAAGCTTCAGATGTAGAGAAAAGTTTATGCCCAATATACTATGTTTCTTAATTGTTTGGTATTTTTGTGTGTGAAAATCACCCGAGTTACTTGCTGACCCTCGCCCCAAGTGTGAAGATGATGACTAAAGTAGTTAGTAATGAGGCTGCAGTTTCTTTCTATTAGGTGCTTGTCTGAGTTTGTTCCTTGGAATTTTCTTATAGTTTAGTTCTTAAGCTTTCAGAGAATTGTACAGACCTCTGGACTTGAAGAATTTTAAAAGGTTTAATGATAAAATTTCTGAAACCTTAACAACCCTGTCCTTCACTTGAATTTTGAACGTTTTTGTGTTTCTATTTGTGTTTATCATACCATATTTCATTATATCACAGTTCATATTTTGATGCAAAAGCACTATAATAAAAATTATTCTTTAGAGTTTTCAGCCATTGGGCTTACTTTGTATGTGTTTAATATGGCATTTTTATCTACTTTGTAAAGATTGAAAGGGGTTTATCTTTTTTCTGGTATAGTGTTTTGTCATACACAGATACAAAGAACAAAATGAGGGTAGAGGAAAAAGGCAGACTAGGAAGTCTAGATAGATAATTCTTGTAATTCTGTATGTAGCAGAGAAGATTTAGGAATTACATATAGACAGATAATATGAACCTGTGTGTTTATCTTTGAGGTACAGGTTATAGAATTAACTGTGTTCTTTAAATACACCAATGTAATTTATCAACTGGCTTTTTTCTCCTCTAGTTCTATAGAAAATGTTCTCAAAACACTGGTGAAAAGCTGCCGACCGTAAGTAGCACTCAATTTATAAAGCCTCTTGTTTTACCTGTAGCCTTCCCCCATCTTTAGTGTACTTTGAAGATGAAATTAATTGTATAAGTAGTTTCTGATATTGTAGTGCTAGGCATTGAGCCCAACTGTGTTCTCAGTTCTTAACTGAATTTTTACTTCAATATAAATTAATTTTTTAAAAAGTTAATTCATTAATAATGTCTGTATGTGTGAGTGACTGTGCATGTGTGTGTTGGGGAGGGCCTATCTGCACCAGGGTACATGTGTAGAAGGTAAAGGGTGGAGGTTTTCATTGGTATTACTTTGCTAAGAACTGACTCAAAAATACTGGGAAAGGGAATTAGATATATAAGGTCTTGAAGGTAGAACATAATTCACTGGTGGTATTTCTGTTCTAATTTGCAATTTGCTACATTAGTACCTGACCAAAAAAATGTGTGGTAAACTTAATAGAAGTGTTATTAGCAATGCAATTTTATTTTTCATATAAATTAATAAAGTATGCTTTTAAGCTAACAAAAGTTTTAAAAAGTATGATAGGTTAATAATATGATATATAGGTCAAGCCTATAAGTTGATTCCTCTAGGACAAATACAGGATTCTCAGATACAGTACTTTATACGTCATATTGATTGATTGAGAAGTTGAAACAGGGTCTCAAGTTGCCATGTTGGCTTTGAACTCCTGCCTCCACCTCACAGTGCTAGGATTATAGGTATGCAAACCCCCAGCTTTAAACCTTTTCAGATTAGCAGTTTTTACATGTGGCTTCTTTTAATAATTTACCTTCATTGTGTGTGTGTGTGTAAGTTTTCTAAACCACAGGGATGCTCTTGGCCTTTTTTTCAGAATTGTAGAATATCAGAGCCTTAGAACAGGTCTTCTCGTTTACCTCGTTTATAAAGAAGTACCTGTGGTCCTGTGAGGGACCCATCCCGGAAATTCCTGGGCCGATGCTTCTTATTTTTACTGATTATTTATCCTCTACATGGACTTGAGTTTTATTAAGAATTTTCCAGTTGCTGAACTTTGTAGGCAACTTAAGTAACAGTGTTTTCTCAACTTCAAAGCGTCTTCTGAATGTCTGCTAGATAAAAGAAAGTTTACTGTCTTCCAAGTGTGTATGGGAGGTTATTTATTGTATCTTTGTAAAAGTATGTTTTTATTATGGAAACTTTGACATTTCTAGTGTGATATCTTACGAAATATATTCCCTTCTCTAATGACGTTCATTTTCTTTTGCTGTTGGGGAACAAACCCAGGTCCTATGTATACTGGGAAAGTGGTGCTAATTCTCTAGTCTTTTTTTTTTTTCACGCTTGTCAATCATATATAATTAATGTAGGGTCTTTAATTCAATAGTCAGATACATGGAAACCTTTTCTTTTTTTATCAGATACTTTCCGGCAGATGCAACAGCAGAAATGTTAGAAGAATGGCGGCCTTTAATGTGTCCTTTTGATGTAACCATGCAAAAGGCCATTGGTTACTTTGAAATATTTCTTCCTACCTCCCTTCCTCCAGAACTGCATCATAAAGGTTTTAAGTAAGTGTGCATATTTGACATACTCTAGGATACAGCAAGAAATACAGCAATACCAATAACTAGCAAGAAGCTAAAAATGGGCAGCTCATTGATTCTTTTTATTATAGTTCAAGTGTGAAAGCTAAAAGAGCTGAGCATATGATTGTAAAGAAAGTAATGCTTATATGACAAGCCCAGTGAAATGATGGTTTTAAGATATCAGAAGAGAAAAGAATAGAACAACCATAATGGAAAATGTCAGAAAAGGAGAAAGGCAAAGGATATAAGGGAGAAAGTTGTTACAGTTGTTAAGAGTGGACAATATGTAACAATTAAGAACAGTAAATGAGATTACATTTAATAGCACAAGTAAGAAAGGGAACACTCAAACAAAAAGTAATCCTTTGTTCCAGTAAGTTTGAACTTTTAGTATTATTTCTTCTAGGTTGTGTAGTTATCAGTAAGAATAATAGATTTAGAAGTACAAAAACTGCCTGGCTTTGAACCACTTTCTGTAATCACTTGCTATTCATAACAACATTTTTCTTCTTCAGACTTTGGTTTGATGAATTAATTGGCCTTTGGGTTTCAGTGCAAAATCTCCCACAGTGGGAGGGGGTAAGTATTCTATTTTTTCCCCCTTCTTTAATTTTAAATTTGGAGATAAATATATAGATCATTTGATAACTAAATATATAGATCATTTGATAACTAAATATATAGATCATTTGATAACTAACTCCTGGTTTTTAGAATTTCTAATAGTAACATTACAGTTAATTCCTTTTTTAAAAAGATTTTTATAAGTGTGTATGCATGCACATGTGCGCACACCTGTGGGTCTGTCTGTCGGTGGGCAGTTGGGTGGGTACTGGTGCCTGAGGATGCCAGAGGTATCACATCCTCTAGAATTGGAGTTATCGCTGTGTAGTGTTTTGTTTTCTCAGTGCTTAGTGTATTGAGGGTGGGGTGCAGGTGTCAGGTGCCTGTTTCTACCTCTGCCCAACCACCAAAGACCATGTCCTTTTGATTTGGCACCAGGCTCTGGGTAAAGCCTGGCTTTTTCAGCACCACAAAGTACTTATCTTGAGCCCTGGAAATGGTGATCTCTCAAACACCCCCACCTAGGGGCAACTTCCTGGTGGCTACATGTGTGTAGCAGTTCTGGCTCAATCTGTAGGAACATCATGATGGTTTCAGAAACATCAGGAAGCATAAAAGAACTGGAGGAAGACTTAGGCTGGTGACTGAACTGGACTTGAAGCTTTGATGATAAGCATAGCCCTTGTCACAGGTAGAACAGCACTGGGGCTTTTTGATGGATGTGGGCGATAGTTGAGTTTGGGTCCTCTGTAAGCACATTGTGGGCTCCTAGCCATGTAGCCATCTCTCCAGGTCCAGTTAATTTCTTTCATCTTACTATTTTCAAACAAGTAGACAAGCATGCATTATAAAGTACATGATTGCTGTTTGTTTTAGTTGTATTCATTATAGGTGCTATTGGACATTTGATAGAGAGATATAAATATTTCTTCAACTTTCACTGTGCATAATGCTTTCTGATTTTTTTTCCCCCTTTGAGGAGTATTTTGGTTACAATTGATTTTAAATGGATGGCATGAACCCGATCTTAAATTTTGAAGTTTTAAAAGTCACGAACTATATCCATTGTTCTAATGATTGCTGAAAGGGACAAATGAGAAGCTGGGTGTGATTGCACACACGTGTAATTCCAACACTTGGGAGGCTGAGGCAAGAGTATCTATAATAAGTTCAGGGACCATTCTGGCACATAGTAAGAATCACCTCAAGAAAACAAACAACAGAATAAGGATTATAATTAACATTTTAAAATAACAACATCAGCTTAACATTATTTTGTTTTTGTTTACTTTCAGCAATTAGTAAATCTCTTTGCTCGATTGGCTACAGATAATATAGGATACATAGATTGGGATCCATATGTACCGAAGGTAATTAGAACATTTGTGTGTATCATAGTCCTGATAACTAATAATATTTGGTAAAGGGGATTTTTTTTAACTCTAATGTCAAATGTTATACATGTCTTGCATTGAAGAACATGAAGTATAATTTTGAGAGTAAATAATTTAGAAAGTAGTCAGTAAATCATTAGGACTATCATGAGTTCATTCCTTCCAAAGAGTTTTCTGTATTAGATTTGATTGCATTCTAGAGTGTTACCCGCTCCCCTACCTCTTAGTAATTAAAGCTACAATATCTCCAGAGGTGTATTATTCAGTTGTATTGGAAATTTCTTGGAGAGTTGGTGAGATAGCTCAGCAGGTAAGAGCACTGACTGCTCTTCTGAAGGTCCTGAGTTCAAATACCAGCAACCACATGGTGACTCACAACCACCTCTTTTTCTGACTCCCTCTTCTGGTGCGTCTGAAGTCAGCTACAGTGTACTTATGTATAATAATAAATAAATCTTTGGGCCGGAGCAAGCAGGGACTTGAGCGGGGCCGACTGGAGAGAGCAGAGGTCCTAAAATTCAATTCCCAACAACCACATGAAGGCTCACAACCATCTGTACAGCTACAGTACTCACAACAAAATAAATAGATAAATCTTTAAAGAAAAGAAAAAAAGAAAGAAATCTCTTGGAAGGCCTTGCAGGAGGTGGAAATTGGCATTAGCACAGCACTAGTAACCAACAGAAAGGTCCTTGTTGTCTTTGCTTTTGTTCTTTTCCACTGTAGTTAGCTTTTAAAAACTAGGGAACAGAAACAGCCCTTCCCCTCATTTGGGACCCTATCAGTAGTGATAGCTTTAAAGTATAAACTTAATTACATTAAAATACAGAGCCGGGCGTGGTGGCGCACGCCTTTAATCCCAGCACTCGGGAGGCAGAGGCAGGCGGATTTCTGAGTTCGAGGCCAGCCTGGTCTACAGAGTGAGTTCAGGACAGCCAGGGCTATACAGAGAAACATCCCCCCCCCCCAAAAAAAAATAAACAAAATACAGTTATTCCATGCTGCCTGACATACAAATACTCAGGGAGGACTTCACGTCAGCGTTAAGGTTTAAAAGGTGAGCGGGCTGCCAGCTGCTTCTGTTAGAGCTGCTGCTGTCCAGCATCATGGCACAAAAATGAGAACACAGGAAAATAATGTGTATACTCAGAAAGTGAAAGGAGGGAAAGGCTCACGCTTAACTGTGCAAGCTTCAGTTTTCCCTTTATGTTTAACTATAAATATCTCATTGTTTGAGTACATGGACTCAGCTGTTTCATAGCTGTTGCCTCTGACCTCAGAGCACCATATAATAAATCTGTTTATCTACTTTCTAAAGAATAAAGCAAATCACTCCATGCTGATCATTTTGCTTAGAATTGCATGGCAGCGGGGAATGAAGGTTTATTTAAGACTATACCTAACATTCACTTAGCTATTTAAGGACTTATTGTGATACTTATGAACCTTTTTATTCCTATATTTATTTTGTTTTGCCTTAAAAGATATTTACAAGAATTCTGAGAAGCCTGAACCTCCCAGTGGGAAGCAGTCAAGTTTTAGTCCCAAGATTTCTAACAAATGCTTATGATATAGGACATGCAGTAATATGGATCACCGCAATGATGGTTTGTAGTTAATTATGTGTTTCATAAAATACACCTAAGTTTTCTTTAACCTTTTGATCCAAGCCCATGTTAATAGCTTGGTTTGTCACTTGATTATTAAATAGTTTTCTTTCTTCTCTTTTTTTACTTTCTATGCCTTTCCCCTTTCCTCACTTTACCTCTCTCCTTCGTTTCTTTCCTCCTCCCCTCTGTCCCTGTCCCTCCCTGTCCTTCCCTCCTATCCACTATCTTCCCTTCTCTTACCAACATTTTTTTCTGGGGATTGGAGCTAGGACCTTATTATGTGTGACAAATTTCAGCTGTTTTCTGATGTTGTGCATCCATATCTAAGATCTGTAATAATCCATTACTTGTTAATTTCCATATGGTTTTCAGTGTCACTTTTGAAATATAAATATACTATTAGAGCAGGTTTATATTAAAATTATAGCATTTATTTTTAATATTTTTACCTCTTTGAATTGTTAGTCTATATTTGATAATGTTTTTGTGGAAAAGACAGAATGTTCATACAGCATTACAGTGAGAGTTGAAACTCGTACTGTTACATAGAACTTTAGTTTTCTCTTGTATTCAATACATAATGCATATTAGCCACTTCTTTTTTTGTTTGTTTGTTTTTTATTTGTTTGTTTTTTATTTGTTTGTTTTTTCGAGACAGTGTTTCTCTGTGTAGCCCTGGCTGTTCTGGAATTCATTCTGTAGACCAGGCTGGCCTAGAACTCAGAAATCCGCCTGCCTCTACCTCCAGAGTGCTGGGATTAAAGGCAAGTGCTACCACGCCCGGCTAGCCACTTCTTTATGTAATTTGGAAGTATAATTAAAAAAGAAAACAGTTATGCTAATTATTCTATCAGAAGTTTGAAAATTGTGATATTGAGTTGTTGTGGAATCATTTTGGTTTCTTGTAGTTTGGTCTCTTTTGGTTTCTGTATTGAGAAACATAGACATAGGCTTCATTTATTTGAGTGGGAAGGCCCATTAATAAAAACAGGCTTTCTCTCTCTCTCTCTCTCTCTCTCTTGAGATTGAGAGGAAGGTTAAGACAGGGTCTAGTCATATAGCCTTGATTAACCTAGGACTTAGTGTATAGTATGTAAAGCAGCCTGACCTTTTAACTTGCAGGGATTTTTCTTGCCCCTGCCTGGGATTTTAAGTATGAGCCAGTATACCCTTTTCTAATATAATTTGACATTTTCTCTTCCTTGCTGTTGTTAAAAGACCATTTTTAGCCAAACTGGAGGGTATGAGCCCCTGTTATAGCCCTTTAGATGGATGCTAATTTTCTTCTTTTTATCTTTTTCCCCCATTGTTTTAATAATAGATTAATAAAATATATTTTTTGAATTAAAAATGTGCATCATAAAATGTGTGTTGAGTATGTTATGTAAATCTTTGTTTCATACAATGAGCAACTTAATGATTCATTTTAAGAAGTGCTTTGTATGGCTTATGTTGTCATCTTTTTTTTTTTTAAATTGTGTGCTTGTACTTAGGAGCCACTCTACCCATGGGATTGTCAGAGAACAGCACAAGGGAGTCTGTTCTCCCCTTCTACCGCGTGGGTCCTGGGTCAAACACTGTCAGACTTGAGACCATTGTTTTTACTCATGAGTCATTTCACCAGCCCTGTTACTATTCTTGATTATACCAAGATTACAGTCTTTATGTTAAATTATAGTATTCTTTTTTTTTTACAAGAACAATAAAGTCTACTGTTTCCCTAAGTTGAAAGATGATACCTTCTCAGTTTTATTCAGAATTAAGTAAATTAATTTTGTGTTTATTGGAATGTTGGAATGTTTTTAAACTGATTTGTGCAAAGAGTCCTAGGGAGTTAGGTTTTGACTGTGGTTTTCAGCTACAACTGTCACAATAAAGGGAATCCACATTAGACCTTTACATCTAGGATCTGACTTATTGATAGTTCATATGCAGTGTAATATCAATATTAACGTTTCTCTTTCTCTCTCTTTCTCTCTCCTTTTTTTGCGGTGTGTCTGGACAGGGTGGACCAAGTAAATTAGTACAAAAACATTTAGCTGGTTTGTTTAACAGCATCACATCTTTTTACCATCCTTCAAATAATGGGCGTTGGCTGGTAGGTATGCTCAGTTTCTGTTTGAAGAAATAAGGATATAATTTAGTTCTTGTTTATCTTAGAACTGTCATATTTCTTATCTGTCATGTAAGCTCTGGCTATGTGTAAGTGGTTAGATCAAATCTGTGTGTTTGACATTTGTACATACATACATACGTACGTACACACATACACATATATACATACACACTAACATAACGCCACATGGCTATTACTGACAAAATAATAAATAATGCCACAAAAGCATAGCCACATCACTTCAGTTTTATCTTGTCGCTATTTTAGTTTTGTTTTGTCTTTTAATTGACTGATTAAGTTATCTTTTAAAAAAGGAAATATTGGAATTTTTATTTGGTAGCAATGTACTTTCTTTCACTCCCCTTCTCTTTTAAGACAGGATCTCACTGTGTATCCCTGGCTAGCTCAGAACCTACTATGCACACCAGGTTGGCCTCAAATTACCAGAAATCCCTGTGTCTTTGCCTCCTGAACACTCTCAGTGTGTGTTACCATGCCTGACTAGAAACTGTTTTGAAACATGAATTTAAGGCAAGGCAGGAAAGCACATGACTGTAGTCTTAGCACCCACGAGACTGTGGCAGGAAGATCGAGGAACCAGGCTATGCTACATAGTGTGACTCTGTCTAAAGGAAAACGAAACAATTTAAATCCTTGAATTTAGAAATTACTCTTCGCTAGTTTGTATAGCATGCTGTTTGTGTAGTAAGAGCATAGAGTTCTTTGTATTCAGAGTGTTTCTTTTTCTTTTTTTCTTACTTGAGAGGAACTGTAAAGATCTATGTAGGAAAGTTGAACCTGAGTAGAACCTATTGTTTCTGTGTTCCCAGAACAAGTTAATGAAACTTCTTCAGCGGTTGCCAAACAATGTTGTTAGGAGATTACATCGTGAAAGATTCAAGAAGCCCTCCTGGTTAACTCCTGTGCCTGAAAGCCATAAGCTTACTGATGAAGATGTTACAGACTTTGTACAATGCATTATTCAGCCTGTCCTCTTGGCTATGTTTAGTAAAACTGGTAGTCTAGAAGCAGCCCAGGCTCTGCAGAACCTTGCACTAATGAGACCTGAGTTAGTAATACCTCCTGTGCTTGAAAGGTAAGCTCAGTTTTGTAACTCCAAGTCCTGGGGATTTAATGCTCTTCTAGCACCGTGGGTACCAGGCACACATGTGCTGTACAAGCATAATGTTTGAACAAAACACCTGTACACAAAAAGTAATTAAATCTAAAAGAATTAAATGACACTACTGTCATTATTTGCCTTTCTGTGTAAATCAGTGCTTACATATTTCTAAGTAGATTGCAGAGGGAAATAATTGAAGTTCTGTGTAAAGATCCTAGGTGTCCACTTTAAAAGCTAGGTGCTTGTAAGTGCAGCTTTGGAAAGGTAAGGACAGGAAGATCCTTGGGACTTGCTGGCTGGCCATTGTAGCCAATCAGTGACCTCAAGTTTCAATGAGACCCAGTCTCAGAAAAAATAAGGTGGGGAGATGTGGCTGAGTTGGTAGAGTCGTTTGTTGGCGTGTCCAAAGCTGTGCATATAAAACTTGACATGGCAGAAATTGTGGTACAAGCTTGTAATTTTAGTACTTTTAGTCAAGATGATGAAAGAGTATCAAACTCAAGGTCATCCTTAGCCTGCGCTACAGGAGACCCTATCTCCAAAAAGAAAGGACTAAAAGATATTTGTTTGTAACAGGACTGAGTAGAATATTTGTACCTTGTCTTCCTTAGTTCAGTATGCTGTGGATTAAGTTGGCTGAAACAGTGAAAGCCTATAAGTTTATGCTTTTTTTCACTGGAGTTTGTATGGAGACAAGATGAGATAGGGGTGCGATTGTAACTGTATTGTTCCTTTGTGTGTATAAATCTGTTCATGTTAGTACAAAATTTCCACTCAGTATTCTGCTATCTGTAGTTCTGCAGGTCAAAATGCAGCTTATGAACTTAGTATATTTAACATTGAAACTGTACTCTGTTTTAAACTATAGAACATACCCTGCTTTAGAGACATTAACAGAACCTCACCAGCTCACAGCTACTTTAAATTGTGTAATTGGAGTAGCCCGAAGTTTGGTATCAGGCAGCAAATGGTTTCCTGAAGGGCCAACACACATGCTACCTCTGTTGATGAGAGCATTGCCTGGGGTAGATCCAAACGACTTTAGTAAGTGCATGGTAAGCATATTGATGATTTTGTTTTGTAGCTGTTATTGTTGTTAAATACTTTTCTTTTTCGTTAGATACCTTTAGATTATGGTGTTACTTTTGGAAATAGTTAAATTGAGGTTTGTGCACAATTGATTTATGTAATACCTTCCTTTGTAGTTTTCCTTGATCTGCATATGTTTATTGTTCATGTTTTAAAACTCATTATGTAGTTGCAGGTTTTCTTAGACATAGTAAACGTTTCAGGATGATTCTCTTGCTCTTTTCTTTATATGGGTGACCAAGGAAGAGTGGTAAAAAGTTATAGGTTACAGAAGCTGGGCAGAGTGGCAGACACCCATAGTCCAAGCACTTGGGAGACTGAGTAAAGTTTGAAACTAGCTTGGACTACATAGTGAGACTGTGTCTCTGTATAACAAAATCTTCCCCTGTGAATAACAATGGAAAAATTACAGCATA